>NC_139349.1:120511607-121111607 GCF_055883805.1 Amblyomma maculatum
TGGCAGCTTCTCCCCATTCACAATTCCAATCCTCACAGCTCCTAATACACAGACAAGCATCGAAGAACAAGCTAATATACTAGGGGAGCATTTCCAGAAAGCTTCGAGTTCTGCACACTATACAGAAACATTCTTAAAGTACAAGGACAGGGTTGAAAAATATAGGCTTCCTACGAGGGGCAGCACGAACACACCATACAATAGGTTGATTACGCTGCTAGAACTGAAGGATGTACTCGCTTGCGGTAAAAAAACTGCACCTGGTCCTGATGAGATTCATTATGAGATGCTCGCCCATCTATCAGAAGCGTCTGTAGAAGTGCTTCTGATGTTTTTTAAATAAATCTGGGTACTAGCTAAAATACCGGAGTCTTGGAAAAGAGCCATAATTGTGCCGTTCCTAAAACCTGGCAAGCCGCCGACCTGTCCTGGGAGTTACAGGCCTATAGCCATAACTAGTTGTTTAGCAAAATCTTTTGAAAGTATTTTAAACACTAGAATAACCTTTATTTTAGAATCATGTAAACTTCTTAATATTCATCAGTGCGGTTTTAAAAAAGGGTGCTCAACTACAGACCACCTAGTGCGCCTCGAAAACACTGTCCGCGAGGCGTTTATATATAGACAGCATTGTCTCGCTGTTTTCTTCGATCTAGAAAAGGCATATGATACAACTTGGAGATTCGGCATCCTACGTGATCTAGCAGCTTTGGGCATCCGTGGTCGAATGCTCAGTGTTTTAAAAGACTCTTTCACATCGTTCATTCCAAGTGCGCCTCGGTACCACCTTGTCAAGAAGCTTCATTCAGGAGAATGGGGTATCGCCGGGGTGCATTCTAAGCACAACGCTTTTTGTTGTAAAAATCAATTCCATTACCAATGAAATCCCAAATTCCATTATGTGTTCACTCTACGTAAATGACCTCCAGATAGCCTACACCTCTTCCAATATATCAACATGTTAGAGACAAATACAAATAACAATAAACAAACTAGTGGCATGGGCTGACAAAAATGAGTTTCAGTTTTCCCCACAAAAGACGGTGGCAGTTATGTTTTCACTCAAACGGGGTATTCCGAACAACCCTGTCTTGCACTTAAATAGAACCGAATTACCAGTAAAAAAAGAGCACAAATTCCTAGGCATTACTTTCGATAAAAAACCCACATTTCTACTTCACATAAACACACTAAAAAAGAAAGCCTCAAAATCTCTTAAAATACTGAAAGTTTTTTCGCGGAAACATTGGGGTTCCGACAAGGCATGTCTTTTACATGTATACCGTTCTGTTGTACGCTCCCGCGTGGACTATGGGAGTATAGTGTGCGGTTCAGCTAGGCCTTCATATCTAAAAAAACTGGACCCGGTACATAACTTAGGCCTTCGCCTTGCATGCGGGGCATAAAGAGCATCCCCTATAAGCAGCCTGTATGTAGAAACAAATGAGCCTTCACTGGAAGACAGACGAATAGCCCTCACATGTGCTTACATTCTAAGAATAAGGTCACAGAAAAAACAGCTCTGTTATCCAGTAAACACAAGTTGCCCCTCTCGATTAATTTTCACAAATAAACCCAGAGCAACAAGGCCACTGATCATGCGATTCGAAGGCATGTGCAGTGAGCTGCAGATCCTGGACACCTTGCCTGATGTCGCACAAAACAACAGCCCTCTACCTCCATGGTAGTCTTCCTGCAATCTGTGACCTCACTCTCATACAGTTTCCAAAAACTAAAACCTCACAAGAGCACATTATTCAGGAATTCCTAAATTTGTAGGAAAAGTACAAAAACTTCAGACTTTTATACCGATGGATCTAAAACTGCTGTGTACACTGGAAGTGCAATTGTGCGAGGAGATTCTGTGCAAATCATAAGACTTTCACACTGTGCGTCTATTTTCACTGCTGAATCCCATGCCATTTCTGTTGCCTTAGAGAAAATATTAAAAAAGAATGTCATAAACATAATTATATTTACAGACTCCCTAAGTGTTCTCAAAGCTCTAAATTCCAGAAACGCAGCCACTCCTTTACTTTACAACATAACACACAATATAACAACAGCCATAGCTCGAGGATACAACGTAAAATTCTGCTGGGTCCCGAGTCACGTGGGCATTAAAGGCAATGAGAGAGCAGACACATGTGCTGCTAAAGCCCGCGACAAGCAAATAAAGAGTATAAGCATACCTTACAAAGACTGTACGAAACTTGTACATCTCAAATTAAAAGAAAAATGGCAGTCTGCTTGGGACAGTGAAGTGGGAAATAAACTACACTTAGTAAAAAAGCCCATTTTGGGAGAATGGATGTCGTGCCGGCATCAGGAGCGTTTTATAGAAGTAATCCTATGCCGTCTCCGCATTGGACACACACACCTGACACACAATTTTTTGTTCAAAAAAGAAGAGAAAGCACGATGCGAAAAATGCGGAGAGGAACTAACTGTTAACCACATTTTATTCATATGCGCAAGTCTTGAAAGGATAATAAAAAAAATTTTGCAAGCTTTTACAAAGAATAAATTCCTTTTCACCCTAAACTGATTTTAGAAGATGATGGACTTGTTGATTTATCTTGTGTTTTCAGTTTCATAAGGGAAGCAAATGTTTTACACAAACTGTAGAAAAAAATGAAACATACTTCACTAAGAGAAACTGAAACCTTGTGCTAGGCACATCATGGAGTTGGCAGCTTAAGCGCCATTGAATCTAACACAACCCAAGTCTTTAAAAGGAGACTTGTTAAACAAATTAGTTTTTAACACACTCATTTTCCCATTTCTTGCAAAACAAAATTTTCACCTTGCTCGTGGCGCATGATAGCCTTAGTTGCTTATGTGCCAAAAAACCCAACACAACACAACAACAACATCTTTGTTTTTACATACACAGTGCAAACAGGATTTTAAAGGGTCACTGTCCATTGTATGACATTTTAAGCAAACGAGCTCAATTGTTCTATCGTGTACCGGAGATTGTGCAAAATGCTACAGTGACACGCGCGCCGCAAAGCAACGAAAATACAAATCAGAGCTCTCTCTTGCTCGCCTTCGGAAAGCCAGCTTCCCCGTTCCCTGCGCAGGCCCGTCGAGCCGCAGCTATGACGTATTTGTCGAAAACGACGACCATTGGTCCGTCTCGCTGTCTGAGGGTGAAGGATAGGTGTCTACCGCTCGCTGCGCGCTTTTCCCTTGCCACGGCCGGACTGAATTTAGCGGCGGGCGCTCCCTCGCCCGTTCTTTTTTTTTTTTTTTTTTTTTTTGCGCACGCGGAGTGCCACACCCCACCTCCGACCAAACTCGGACGAGGTAGGGGAATTTGTCTTGCAGGCTAGACGACCGGGCAGGAGAGTGAAAAACCTTTGCCAGAGAACGAGAGGACAGAAACACCTCGAAATCGCGTGATTGCAGTGGCTGTAACTGCGTTATTAGTTACTCGTTTCAAAAACATTTTGCGGCCGTGCGTGTTGGGGACGAAATCTCACAGTCACCGGAGCAGAAAATATTTTCGACCGTGGGGGGGGACAGTGGGTTTTTAAACACTGTGAAACACCTTCTTCTATGGCGGCATATTGAGAGTAGAGAAAACTTGACGGGCCTCACATGATATTCAAATTTAGCTTAACCTTCGGTTTCTGGATGTGGCTAACTCGGAAGAGCGTATTCAAAAATGTCGTCCAGGCAGCACATGACAGTGGGCCAATGTTAGTAATGCGCTGGCAAAAGGTGGTCCTACAGAGGCCCAACTGTGCCGCTACCTGACCAACATCGGTGGATGCAGTACACAACACATCCAACGATGGACCGAAGTTCAAGTGTTCCCCCAATGTTGGGGCTAGCGTTCTGGAATGTTGGCGGTATTGGACTAGTTTATATCATACTTTCCCGATATTGGTGCAGCCGCCTTTAGAAACTGGTGACAATGGACCAATTTGCCTTACGTTCACCCAATAGCGGACGGTGCCACTTCTAAAAATTGGCTACATCGGACCACTTTGTACTGTGCGCTGCCATTATGGGCCATGCCGGTTTTAAAAACTGTCTATATTAGACTACTTTCTTTTGTCTTATTCCAATATCTGCCAAGCCGTGCTAAAAAAAAAAACAGCCAACAATGGACCACATTGTCTCTCGGTATCCCGATATTGTTTGCGCCACGCTGATGCCTGGCTATATTTAATTTCAAAATAATATTTAGTGTTATTATTCAATAAAATTTCTGAGAAAGCATTTTAGTTATTATTAAAGATGTTATCTTTTTATTCCACCATGAAGCGCAGGCCACAACGTATGTCGGTACGTATATAATAATGGAACGTTTGGAGATGTTTTGGAAAAACAGATGGCTGATCTCCGCAATTTTCGCTGGAAAGTATATTAGCAGCAAGAGATTATATATAATTGCTTATGAAATCAGGGATTCATATTTCTACAATTTTATTGCGCGTATGCTACAAGCCATCTCATGGAATTTCTGGAAGAGCAGTTGAGTCGAATTGCATTTAAACGCATTCATAGCATGGCTGCAGAAGCTAAATTTGGATTTTGCCCGTCCACTCATTTGCTGTACAACTGGTATTCACATGTATGTTAATATATAGACACTTGGGTTCCCTAGAACAGCGCGTGATTTGTCTTTACACTGAATAGCTAACGAAGATAATTTTAAGAAAACAAGGCATTATTAAGGTCTGTTTTGCATAGTGACGGCCAGTGAGGTGTTTTTGCATATAGAA
Organism: Amblyomma maculatum; assembly: GCF_055883805.1. NCBI lineage: Eukaryota > Metazoa > Arthropoda > Arachnida > Ixodida > Ixodidae > Amblyomma > Amblyomma maculatum. Next base: position 120,516,347 of record NC_139349.1, read on the forward strand.
GCCAAATCCGCCGAACTTCATGAAATATAAAACGGGCTGAAATGTGACGCGCCTAGTGGTTCATATCATCTGTATTGCTTACCACGAATAAAAGAATTGACTTTTGCAACATCGTACTGTTCAAGCAATAAATATCAACACTGGGTGGGTTGAAAGCATTTAGCGCTCTATTTTGGCTAAGTTGCACAAGAAGTTTCAATGCAGCCATTTATGAAACACGCATATAAAACACAAGAATGGCTATGTGAGTCGCCCCGTGCTCGCGATAAAATTCCATATGTCGCGCCATATAACAACACAATTCCTGTGTTCTTTGACAAGGTATTTCTTCCTTGCCTGCTGATGATGATGTACTATTTTCTGCGTAATTAATTGCACTTTTACGGAATGTTTACCGATTGACACTGGCATAGGCTTTTGCTTTTTTGTAGTGTGTTCTGGCTAGTAAACGTAGTATTTATTGCATCACGAGCAGTTAATAGTTGCAGTAATCATTTTTGTTCCATTTGGTTGTTTCTTGCAGGATGATGTAATGCATTTGGATTCAGTATCTGGTACAGCGGGCCACCCTATGTGGATGTAGATTAGCGAGGCGTGGACGGCAACACAGTAATAAGATTCGGCCAACATGCCAAACGTCTTGCTCAAACAAATAAAATGTATGGTTTCTTGGACCTGCGAGAAAATGAATGGATCGACCAAAGATGTTTGTTGGATGTGTGAGATCCTAGTTTAACAAGAAGCCCACAACCGAGTTCATCACTCTTTTAATGAGTGTTTTAAATTACTATTTTAATAAGTGCTTTAGATCTGTTGTGTTTTTTTCTGAGCAGCCTTTTTACCATGAACCAACAGGCCATAGCACACTGCCGCACATTTAACAGTGTTTAGAACTACGTTAGAGAAATAAGTGGCTGAGTTCGTTGTAAAGTCGTAGAAGCAAGATGTTTTTATAAAAAAAACAGGAAGGAAAATATTTGTGCGAGGGCGTGGGGTTCGGGGCTGGCGGAACGGATGAAACAATATAGTAGACGCTAAGAGGAAATGAACGAAAGCAGTTGTAGGGTAAAGGGGCAGGTTAGAGGCATGGTAAAATTAATATAAATGAGTACATGAGCTCGTGAACCGCGCCCGTAATTGTCAGCAATCGCTGTACACCGCGTAACATGTTTAGCCCGCGCGCTCACAGCTCGGAAGAAGGAGAGAAAGGGGGGGGGGGGCGCACTCACTGCGCGCACGAAGTTTTGCCACTGACTGAACAATCATTGAAATGCCATCTCCAACACTCCCTTCCGGGTCGACCCCTTTCCCTGTAGATTTCTATCCCCCGCCTTGCGAGGTGCAATTTTTTCTTTGTGGTTTTACATGATCACCCCCTCGAACCTGATTTCTCTCTCGCCAGACTGCACGCAGCACCATTCAGTCGCGCTAATATCTCTCCGTCTATCTTTGTGTGGGAGAATTGGGTTTTCTGAGTTCTGGCTCTTCTCGCGCGCTGCTTCTTAGTCACCTGTTTGCCCCTCTCCCCCTGTACCTTTTTTTGCGTTGATGTGCGCGGCATGGGGAGCTCTCGCTGACCGCTGCTTCGGGAATCATGCACCTACTCGGCAGTGGTCAATGCTGCGCGCCCAAGATCCGGTCTCTTTTATCAGTGCCTGGGGGGCTAGCGAGAAAGGGAAATGTACTTGCCCATCGAAACATGCGCTTTTGGCTCTCAGAATCCTTTCTTTACACTTGCCTTGTGGACGGGAAAGACGCACGTGCAGTGTCTCTGGCCGACGGCCTCTTTTGTAATTCAAAAGTTACATAGTTTTCTTTGTTTGTGTTAATGAACGCGCCTCCGTGTCTTCACTGCATCCTCCATCAAGATTCACCGTCATACGATTGAACTCAGCATATTTGGAGAAGTTCGTATACTGAGGAAACGAAAAGTCATCTGACATGTGAGAGCTCCTGCGCACCTAAAAAGCTCTGCCCGGAAGACATGTGAGTAGCCCCGTATCTTCATCTCGTCATACGTTGGGAAAATACCCTAGTATATGGAACAATAAGCATTTTTTTCAGCATGAATAGATAATGAGAATGCTGGGCCAAGTTCTTGATAACTTTATGAGAACTCTCAAGCTTGACACCTTCTTAAAGCAACGCTGGACGAATGGTGAGAATTTCAATTTTTCATCTTTGGTAAGACTGGTCCTCCGAATACGGACCATCTTTGTCATGTCGTCTACCATCTGTTGCGACGGAGTGAACGTCGGTCATCCACTGGAAATAAGAAGCGCTTGCTATTGCAGGGCAGCAGGCCAGTTAATGCTAGTTCACATGCAAATGATAGTCAATTTCGTCATAAGCGGCGGCATTGAATCCAAATATTTCGAAATTGCAACCTTGTACTTCTTCTTGCTTCAGCCGCCGCAACCGCTCAGAATATCTTTTTTTTTTTTTGCAACGTAGCGGCAGAAATCGCGAGCGTTTCCATTTGCATTTAATCTCTCTAAAGAAGGGCGTAATGTTTTTTTTTTTTTTGCACGCCCAATTTTAGGCGCTCATGCATTGTTCAAGGTGTACAGTTCGGCAAAGTCCTTGCTGGCGTAGATATGTGCTTGCTTTAAATTATGCTGTACAGACAAAAGCTGCATTGAAATTTACGCCTTCTGCGGATTTAACCACCTATGCGAGCGTCTTTGCAAGAAATTAAAAACATAAACTGTTCAAAAAAGGTATACCATTCTCCCTCTTCTCTCTTCAGACCGAATGGGTGTCAGACAACAGCTAGTCTAATTGGTTAATTAGCGTAGATTTCAATTTCAAAAGCAACAAGGAATGTTCACTTTTTTACATTTCGCATGTATTGCTACACTTTTTTTTTTGTTCTTTTTCATTTTTCGCAACCCTTCCGTCGTTTTGTATGCGGAGATAATAATGATCTTGGTGTAATTAATTTTGAACTTATCTGAGATTTTATAGCTGGAAAGAACTCAACAGTGAAAGAGGAGAGAAGATGCCCTTCAACCGAAGCCGAACTCCGCTGCCATTCGAGTCCATCTGTTGTCAATTAGCTCTGTTGCAGATTTCCAGCCGCCTACAATGTCATTTTGCCATCATTGTTTCGAAATGACATGTATGCTCCCCCTGTTTTGTTTGTGAATTTTGAACAGTTAACCGGATTTCTGCGTGGTTCAGTAACTCTTGTCTTTCGTTTTTTTTTTCTTGCAGATGTCACAGTGAGAGCAAGAAATGGCTGCTTCTGATTCCTAGGATTTGATCTTCAAATTATTGCCGGATTTTCACGTATCCTTTACAGATAGGCATTATTCCTATCCCTGCAGAACTTCTCAACTACTGGGCGCGTCATCAAGTGGCGTAACCTCCCCTCCCTGACTGAACCGAGCCCCCTCCCAAGAGCTCTTCATCCAGGCATTTTATATATAACGAACAGTCTCCTGTTAGTATTGGGTTGCTTTATATCACCAGCAGCTCAACAATGTTACGCGATAGGCATACAATTTTGAATAAATGTACTTTGAATATTGAAAGGCTGTTCGCACTGTAATAAAATAGCCAGTAGTTCAAACTCCCCTCTCGTGCGTGTTGAACCAGCAGGCACTGAATGCGTGTATTTAAGAGTTAAATAAACATTTTTTTTTTCACCATTTTGCTGCCTGTTTTTGAATCCGTTGCTGTTTCTTGCGAGTAAAAATATTCATTGCACTGATTGCCACAGACAGATTGAAATGAGAGGTTTAACTGTGTACCCTCCTTACACTGTAAAATATAAATATTTAGTCGCGTTCCCATGTAGGACAAACTGCTCCACGGCTTGTAAATGCCTACGAAATACCCAGGTTTATAATAGAAGATGAATGGAAGAGCCATTGATATGACAATATAAGAAACACACTGTTTTCCCAACCTAGGAATGCCAGTGGATTAGGAAGGCCGTCATAATTGGGATATGAATGGACACGCCATAGTAAATGCATATTGATAGTGCCATAATGGATTAACGCTGGACCACTGATGGCATGAACGATGGTCCAATGTAGGAAAAGTAGTAATTTCTTCGACAGCCAACGTAGGGCTGATATTGAAACATCGGGTTTCCAACATTGGACCACCGGTCGTCCAATAAGTGGTGTGCTGCTTGGGGATCCTTTCTCTGTCTACTTGTTCAGAAGGGTCTTTAGACGGCCTTTCATTGCCACCGACAGCAGCTCGTAAGAGGTGCGATTATCGTATTCTGTAGCATTAATTTTAGTATATTTAGGCAAATTTCGTTATTTTCCACTTTGCGTGCCTGCACTTCAGACGCCACCATCAAAGACGGCATTGCGTCATCTGTGGAGCCTATTGGCGGCTTTAATTTACTAGAACTCAAGCTTTAAAACGTAGACGTGGCAGTGCGAAAATCGATTATGGAGACATATTCACGCCGCCTGACCAAATGGCGAATTGCCGCATCAGCTCCAAGAGAATCAGACATTTAACCGAGCCTACGCACCCAGCAATGTTATCGCTGTCCATATTCTACCCTAGGCTGGCATGCTCCAGAGAGCTTTCCTGAAACATAACATTTTCTTTCTGAAATAACATTTAGTGCTGCTTCCGCCAAAAGGCAGCGGAATGTTGATGGGCGAAGGCTTGAAGTAGAGACTTTTCTGTGACACTAGCAGCGCCAGGAGTTGAGCGACAGCACGAAATGTAAATGTGGGGAGTTCCGAAACACAAGAAATCATTGCAGCAGTTCTCATGTTGCAAAAGTGTTACTGCCCTATCATACCTGCGTATAACAGTTTCGTGCACTAACTTTAGCACTCGGAATGGTGGTATGGCTTTGTTAAGAATCTGCTGTCATTGAGCGCCAATAGCGGGATTGATGTTACAATGTGCTTCCAGTTTAGGTTCGTAACGGGTCGCATCTGATGGCGATTTTTATCCGACGTTTTATGAATTGAAATTTTACTACTCAATATAAAAATAATCACGATTATCACTTAATAATTTTGGTATTTGAAATGTGTCGAGATGATTACGTGCATTGAAATCGTGCAAGAAAGCCTGTTTTCCTTCCAACTTATTCAGTTAACCTAATTTGTCCCATGTTTTTTCGTGCATTTCTGTTCCCTTTCCCAATGCATTATTGTCAACTTTTTTGCAATTTCCGAGAATGTGCATGCCGAACGGGAAGAGTGAACCGCCCTCAACCATAGGCTAAGGACAAGAGACACAAGAAGCTTTGCTTTGCAATAGGTATGGATGAATTTGGCCTGACAAAAAATCCTGCCTAGAAGATTTATTTCCGAAGCTGCGACAAACAGATTAATTGTATGCGGTGCTTTCGAAGTTCGGAAAAATATGTCAAATGTCTCTTCTCTGTGCAACACATACGATAAAGCCATTATCAAAGAGCTTCTGCTGCCGCCGTCCCCTTCGCTGGTCTCAGAGCGGCGTGCGTCGAAATAGAGGTCAAAAAGCAGCGGGCACAACGAATAAAAAGAGCGAAACCACTCTCAGGGTGTCTTCTACGTAGATTGTTGGTCACATTATTTCCTGTAGTTAGTGGTAGGTTTTAGAGCTACCAAGTAAATTGTAGCCATGACACATGTCTCAAAATTTTATATATATGTACATGGCACATTAGGCACTTTTTTTAAAGCTTGAAAAACTACCGGGCAGTATCAGAGACATCAAACAGAAAATAAGCACACATGACTTATTCATAAAATCGTGATAAGCAAGATTCGGAATGTTTCGATGCAGAAATCATGCTATAAGCGACAACGTTGGAAAACCTCTGCTGTAGAAAATCGGGAGTGGCACTGTGGGTGTATGTTTACGGGCATGCCACTGGTAGAACGTGACGTCTCCGGGCTAAAGGAACAAATAAGACATCCCTTCCCTCTGAGGCCGAAACGGAATCACCCACAGGCCCCGAAGGGTGTTCATACGGATTTGTAAAAGCGCAGCGCAATGTATTTGCAGATTGGGCTTTCGTATATTCATTGGCTGCTCACCACTGAAAAATGGTGAATTTGTTGCTAATTAAGCGAATAACAAATTGAATTCACGAGTACAAACATCTGCAAGAGGAGTTGCAGACAAGAGCCACTAATGTTGTAGCCTCACTCTGGTTTACAGCGAAAACTTTCGCCTACACTTTCATGTTTAAAAGGCCCATGAAAATGTATTCAGTACCGCTACAAACCCGACATGGGTAAGAGGTATTCCTTCAGTTCTCAACTACAAACTAAGAGTTAGAAGATAGCGTCAATAACAGCGAAATTATAGGAGCTCAAAGATGGCTCTCCTTTTCTCCCCTTGAACTCAACGCACGACACGGAACAAAACAAGTGAAAACAATCCGCGACGGCGCCCACCACACTGCGTTCTGCCCATGTCACATGGGAGCGTGTAATCTGCGAACGCACTCAGAAAAAAGCCCGTTGTTTCGCTTTCGTTAAACAGAGTAGTCGGATAGCTTGACCGGGCTACGCTAGGCAAAACATGCAATTACGCTATATGATTATAATAGGCAAAGCTTTTATTAAACTATTCTGGTTTCCATGAGAATTCCAATGAAGACACTTAAGTGGCACATCGATGTGTATGACATTACGGAAAATGCACTCAGGCCTAAAGAAGCTTTGGCACACAGCCTACATTTTGGGCGAACGTTTCTTCCTCTTCGCAAACCGGGGACGACGGCAGAGCGCGGAGCATCTCTTAGAGCCCTCCGCAGAGGCACGCGCATGCGCAGTGTGGCAATTAGCCTCGTCGCCCTCTCCGCGTATCTGCTGGAATGCCGCTGCCATCCTCTCTGCTGCGTGCAGGGCATCCGTGAATACCGTCTGCACTCCTCCTCTTCACAGCAGGTGCCTCTCAGGGTGATGGGATACACGCTATACACACGGCGATAGCCGGCTTTGGCCGAATGAGGCTTTTGCTTCACACTCGGCAATTGGCCTGATGGAAGACCGTGTCGCTCAAATCAGTTGCGAGCGGCCTTTTCAAGCAGTGCACAATGCGTAAAAAACGGTTTCGACGAACACAGAAGCTGTTTCAACAAAAGCAAGACCCTCCATGGCGAGGCAGACAAGTTTTACAACATTCCATTTACCACGGCGCTTGTACTCACTTCTTAGCTGAAGGGGCAAGCTCTATGTCAGGATTGATGGAGTCCACTCTTGATTGTATAATCGCTTGCACCCGTTCCTGCATGGTACAATGTATCACAAACAGATTTAATCGCTGAGAATTTTGCGGTTTAGTGCTTTCTAAACCTCTCAAACTATTCATTACAGCTGTCAACCCAGTACTATTACACAGAAGGTTCGTTATCGGCATGAAGCATTTTTTATCAAATCTAATAAACCTCGTACCTATAAAACACCCATTCTGGCCCTTCTTCCTAAGCCTTCCACATGCATTAAGGATATGTTAACCTTGTATTTGTGTCCTTCCACGCGAACAGTAAAAATATCAGGACCCGTGACCAGCCACCAATAAGTTAGGCAGGCCGCAATGCACTGAACGCTGCCGGATAGGCCAAATAACAAAAGGCTAGTAATCGTAGCAGTCCACGTAAACGCTGAATTGTATGATAAGCACATAGTCAGTACTACCTGCCTGCACGCAACACGCAACAGTTTGAAATTTGAAATTTGGAGTTTATTTCACAACAAAAAGATGCTGCGAGGAGGACAGGAAAAAGCTGTGTGAACAGCTTGAAAAGCCCTGACCCCCTAGCACACGGGGTAAGACACAAGCGTGTGGCAAGAGAACACAGTCGAATATGACATCGTTAAAAAAGAAAAGTAAGTATAAAACAGGCAAGAAGAACAAGAAAATAATATTACAACATTATACAAACAATAAACGCAGCTCATTTGGTGATATATCTGATATGTCAATGTTAGCATCCTTTATCATGTGATTCAGAAGTGTAGGCAATTTAAATTTTAACATTTGATTTCCATAGTTGGGTCTACAATTTGGAACATACCACACCTCAGGATGGCGCACATTATAAGCAGAAATGTTTTTCTCTAACCATGCTAGGGGAGTGATGGCATCATTATTTTTTTATTAAACTGAGTTTATATAAGCGGCATAGTCTGTGATCGTTCATCGATGTAACTTGTATAATGTGGTACATCTTAAATAGGCCTGCTGTGTGGAAGCGATATGGAACTTCACAGGCGAGGCGTAAAGCCCTTTTCTGCTAAACAGTGAGTTTGCTAATATTTTCAACTGTTGTTGTTGCCCATACAGAAAACACATAATTTAATAAAGAGGAAAATAAAGAATTATATATGAGCATGTTAACAGGTATCGGACAATTGTAGCAGTAACGGCGCATAATACCAGCTGTCCTATAGATAGCTTACCAACAATATAGTTTACATGATCATCCCATGTCATGTTTTCTGAGAAATATACACCCAGTGATTTAAAGCACTTTACCACTTCAATTCAAGTGTTAAGAAAATGGAAGGTCGCTCGACATGTGTGTGTCGGGGGTTCTCCCTTGAAGGAGAAACTGATGACCTGTATCAATAACGTCGGGCTTTAATTTGCTGAAGTCGTTGTTCAAGTCGCACATTATAGAGGATGAAGTGCGACCATTTTTTCGCTACTTATGGGAGTGGACAACGTCTGCACTCTAGAAGCAGCCTGTTAGGAGATAGGGGTGCCTCAGTAGATATAGTCTCTAGTAACCACAGCAACTTCCACTTCACTAAAAAGAGCCGCCACAGAATGAGAGCTTTTTCGCGCAGAATATTGAAATCGGGCCCTGACTTCTAAAGCAATTTTAGAATGTTGAATTTGAATACTATTGGGTAGAGACTTCATATGCGCACTTACACTAAGGTACCATATATTTGGTTTAAAACTTGTAACAACCAAACGAAAAACAATACGACGTTACACATCCAAAAAACGCAGGTGCACGCTACCAATGGTGAGAACTGTTTACTGCTTTGTTGAAGTGGTCTCTCTGGTGCTTATCGCGTAATAACCGTTAGTTTTCTGTATGTCTGAGAAAATAAATGCACGCCGTTAACGACTAGACCAAAAAATACGGGGAAGCTCAAGGTTCGGCTAATAGTTCACGCCATTAACGCCACATTTTCATTCCGCGATTGCGTTTATATTTTGCAAGATTTGATTGCTTCCGCGAATCCGTTTATATTGTTTGCTTGTTTTGGCGTTTGAGTGAGGATAGGTACTTATCTGTTTTAATTATTTCAAACCGCTTTTGATTCTGCAATATAGTTTAAAGTTGTTTCTGAAAGCATACTAAGTGTGTCATCCCTCAGTTGGCCCTCACATGTCTGAGATGCATATGTCATCAGTTCAAATCCGTATCGCAATCTAGCCCCCACACTGACTAGCAGAATGATGCTAAATTCGTGGGAACCGAAAAGGTAGGACACCACCATTATTACCACGGTTAAGTATCAATTTTGATTCAGAAACATGCCCATGTTTTCTCCAAAATTATTCATTCCCAATTTCCATTATAGCTACACCAACGGCTGTGGCGAAGAGGTTGGTTTTATTGCGAAAGCAATATCAGCCTGTCATGACATCTGAATTCATGTTACTCCTATGCCACGGGCAGGAGCTACCAACTCAGATCGCCCCTTTCATATGGAAAGGTGATACCAGAATCAGCCTGCCAGTACCATTTGCGATCTCGTTAGCGCTACGACACGCAAGCGCGTCCATACGGCTTGGTTGAAGCGTAACTTTATATGTGGTCTGGTAGCTTGAGCTCTTGCGTCATATCCTGAAAGGATGAGCTTAAGTGTTCCCGATAATGTAGCACCTTACACTGATAGGGGTTAATAGGAGAATAATATTGCAGGGAAAAGATGCTTCCGCTGTTGCTTTGGCAATTCAGCTAGGGTTAACCACAGCTAATTCACAACAATTTTTTTCTGTCGAAAGTACATAGTTCTGGTAGAAATTTCATCTGAACAATTGCTTGTTTTTAATAAGTAAGCATTGTATGGCTTTGTAAGCGGGTTTCTTGTGAGCATGACTTTGTTGGCGCTATAAAACGTGATCTAGCTGGTATATCGGAATCACAATACATAAGATTACTCTCTAGCAGGTTGAAACCGCTGAACTTCGACAGAATCATTAACGGAAACCCGAGTCGTCAGATGGACAAAATGAGAGTACTAGGGCTGTGGTTACAAGAAGGAGGCAAGCGTGATCACACGATCAAATATCTTACCACTGTGACCAACCAAATCTCTAGAATGATAAGCAAGATAACAAACAAAAGAAGGGGGATCAGGGAACAAGACGCAATACGGATAGCGACAGCCCTCGTTTTCTAACGCCTCGCCTACAGTCTCACATATCTTAAAAGAACCAGGACAGAAAGGAGCAAGGTAAACGTGCTAGTCAGGAAGGCATACAAACTGGCTCTGGGATTGCCACTATACGCCTCTAGCAGCAAGTTTGACGATTTGGGCGAGCACTGTACCTTCGAAGAACATAGCGCAGCAATGCTCGACAACCAGAAACCACAAATATCGCACTAGACATCAGATACACTTTCAAGGCCAGACCAGTGCCCAGAAATAAGAACTATGGACCCTGCCAATCATAATGGCAGAAGGAATGCCAGAGCCAGAACCCTTAACAAACACCTGAACACAAAACATTTTGCGATTTACATCGACGCAGCGAGGTACAAAGGCAGACAGGCGACCGCAGCCGCGGTGACGGGCTCACGAGGCAAGCTCATATACGGAACAAGTATACGAACCAAATGCATCCGTACAGCAGAATAGATGGCAATAGCCCTAGCATTCTAGGAAGCAAACTGAAGACAACGCAGTTACTGGCCAGTCTCGGCCTCGCAAGTCGCTTGTCGAGCCTTCCAAAACAACGGGATTCATGGCATAGCAAACAGTGAAGGGTAACATTAAAGTAGATGCCGTAGCCTTTCACAACACCAGAATCATAAGGGAAAACAATACGAGCGTGTAGGGAAGAAGCGGAGAAAGTACGCACTTGCACATGACAGAAGCCGAGAAACAAGCCACTACACTTAGGTGTCTACAAACAAACACATATCAAAACGGAGCCCTGTACGGCAAATTATATCCAACACAATACAAAAACGATTACGTCTGGTGCGGAGACACTGCTATACTATACCACACAACATGGGCATGTAGGGCAAGCCCCATATTGTCTAAAATAGATTGCCCTAGTCCTGAGCGGCGGGAGGACCTTCTAGCTGACTTAGACGCCCAGCATTAGCTCATGCTGGTAAAGCGGGCCAGAGCCGCTGCTGAGGCCAACGGACTCCTAGACAGAGGACTGTCGACTACTCTTTCCTAACCCCTTACTCCTAACCGCAATTTTCCCCAATAAAGTTTATCAATTAATCAATATGGGAAAAAGAATAGTACAATAGTTGCTATCGCCATCTATGAACCGGCAACGGCACCAATCTTTTCATTCTTTCTTTCCTTCTTTCCCTCACCCCTCTGGCTATATAATACCCCCTGAACCGAAAATAAACTGGCGTTCTTTTGGCCTGGCTACGCTGTCTGATGCATCACCCGGGAGCGGCGTTCCCATTGACTGCGCCTTTCCAACAGCGGCGACGAGGCTGAAGCAACGATATCGGGCCCAGGACAGCGCCAGACAGCTACCGGACTTCGATGAGGAAAAAGATAAGTGGCAAGCTTACCTGGTGAAAGTAGAAGCGTACTTTGAGGCCAATGAAATCTCAGCTGATGCAAAGAAGAGGGCTTTACTCGTAGCCGCCCTTGGGACAAAGACCGTTCAAGTTTTATGCAGTAAAGTAGCGCCAGCAAAAACAAGTTCGTTGAGCTACGACAAGGTAGTCGAGACCTTGAACAGCTACTATGATCCTACAGCAAACAAAATAGCAGAAAGTTTCAAGTTCTTCAACTGCTATCAGAAAGAAGAAGAATCCGTGCAGGAATTTATTGTCGCTATACGACAAATAGCACAGAACTGCAATTTTTCGTCTATGCTAGACAGAATGATCAGAGACCGCATCGTGTGTGGCGTGAGATCAAAGAGTTTACAAAAGCAGCTTCTGGTAATAAAAGACTTGTCGCTAAAGGAAGCAGAGGGTCTAGCACTAGCTGCACAAAGCGCCGAACTTGTTTCGCGAGGCATAACCGGGGAGGCTCGGGATCCAAACGTGTTCAAGGTAACTGATCGGCGCCAACCAGAGATACGAACGCAACCACGAACGCAATGCCAGTGCTGCGGTAACTATTGGCACAAGACTGCAGTATGTCGCTTTAACAGACAGCAATGTTTCAAATGCAGACGATACGGGCATCTAGCGAAGATGTGCTCAGCGGCTGACAGCGTTAACAGAACTGGTACCATGGAAGCACAGAAGCGGCAGGAATCGGAAGACAGTGATAGCAGTACATCGCAGATATGGTCCCTCCGTACGGCGGCGCAGACGCTGCTACCGCCCATTCAGAAAACATTCACATGGAACGGCGTTGACCTAAAAATGGACATTGATACAGGATCCCCAGTCTGCGTCATTTCAAAAGCTATTTATGACAAACACAAGGTATATATACAATGGTAGCGAAGGCTGGGCCCAAAAACGGCCTAACGCGACAGCAGCACAGCCATTTGGGGGGTCGAAACACTTAGATAATGAAATTTAAAAGCACAAATAAAAACGCTATAAAATAACATAAAGAAATAAATATTTTATTGACACGTTTTATAAAATAGGTAAATTATTTTAGCAAAACATTACGCCGCATTTTTAATTTTTTGCAACGTTCTTGTTACGCCCCCTGTTGATGAGTGTGCGGTGCATTTGCAGCTTGACTTTGCAGGCCTTGTTTCGGCACCCAGCCACAGTGGCCGCGGGAGCTCACGAAGCGGTTTCTTATCGCCAGTCTCGAAATGCTCCTTTTGCGAAGTTTTCGTCGTCCTTGCGCGTCGCGTCTCTGTCACCGTTTTGTAAAATTTGCACCCCGCCGCACCGCTGGGGCAGTTTTCTCGGTTTTTGTCGTTTCCTTCGACGTGTGGCCAGTGCGAAGTCTTTTTCCGTCTTTGTACGCTTCGCGCTGTTCTTTTGAAGCGCTTAGCGCTTTATTTCAGGATGAGCTTGCGTCGTGTGAAGAAACGATGCACCGTCGCACATTGCGACAGCATGGACAGTGCCGTCGGTGTGAAGCTACACCGCTTCCCGTTGGACTTTCACAGGTGAGCTCTTGTCAGTGTCGTATGCTACAAGGCGTCGGCTCTAGGTATGCTCCGAATGCTTTCGTCGGGCTGTTCGCTTCTGTTTCTGTAACCAGTTCGTGCGCACGTGGCTTCATTTTTTCGGGGATATTTATGTACTACACTACAGGGCACACACTTTAAGTGCTGAGCTGTGCGAAAGAGGCCCACCATTTGTCTGATTTATGGTGAGTTTCATGCAGCCGGCTATCACCAGCGTTAACTTGATACCGGGCTCTCAGGAGCAACCACGCGCATGCCACTGACCGGAAGGCCAATTTAAAACCAATTGTGCTGCCTGACAAGTCTGAGCACAACACTGTTTAGTTTTCAAACACCACGAAGCCAATTTGACCCTCGCAACTGGTAGTATCAAAATTCAGCCACGTGTATATGCGCGGCCTTGAGGGTGCTTTAACTGAATTCACTCAGCAGGAGTTACTGCCTGTCTTCTTATTGCTATTCTGCATATGCATGACCGTTAGGGTAACTTTAAACGCACTTCATTCTCGTCAATCTTAACCATAGAAAAGTATAGCTACCCGCATGCCATGAGGACGAGCGTACGTAACCGCACTCTTAGGCGCTGAGAGCTTGGGGCGAGCATTTACTACCATAGTTCAGATATAATGGAAATATAATGTACTGCATTTAGCATTGACAGGAATATTGACGCATTGGCGTTTGGAGTATGCAGTATTCCTTACGGCGCAATTGTGTATAACGTGCACGTTGCATCACGTCTAGGTGCCGAGCGTGGGTGCAGTTGTACCACAACGTCAGCCTGGAGAAGACACCATGGCAGCTGCGAGACTTGCGGGTTTGTTCCAAGCACTTCGAACCGTCTGCGTATCTGTCGTCAAAAAGGCTGCGACCCGTGTTGATGCGCCTACTTATGTCATGTCATGTTTGCCTCAATTAAAGCTGTCTTAGCACTGTCTTCTATGCTTTTCAATTTCCTACCTGGCAACGTTCGTGGAACTGCAGGGCTTTTTTCTATCCGCACTGTGACCATTAAGATGAATAGCCAGCTTAAAGAAACTACTGCTTGAGCTGCCAGTGACGTGTATGTTTTGTTGGTGTGCTTTATCACTGTATTGGTTTGGTTGCTGTAATAAACCATCAATACGAAAACCATACTTGCCGTACACTGTATTGCAAACTGTGCACTTGAGCCTGTGCTTTGTGCATCATACCTTGTACTCAAAAGTACTAGCACCAGTATTTCCACCAAGGTTTCCACTACGAATCATGCATGATTGCATTCTTAGCCAGCCAAGGTAAGCCATCGTCTGAAAGTGTTGCTGCCTTTCTATGCTGCCTTCTTTGCCAGTAACTTTCATTGGGTTCCGAATTGCACATTAGCAAGGCCATAACTAGCAGGAACTCGAGCGCATTTGACTGGCAAAGGTTGGTGCGCGCTGAAAGGCAACCTTCATGAGATACCAGCTTGAAAAGGCGGGTTCTATAAAAAGACCCCTTTAAAATTCGCGCTAAAAACATACGTATGCGTGACGTCATTCAACGTCACTCATACGTAGTTGCCCCCCAGTATGGCGGTGCCCATGAGCCGCCATTTTTTGGACCAATGGGCGTCTATGGAACCTTCGCTACCATTGTATATCTACCTTGACAAACATCGCAATGAATGGCCTCCGCTCGCGAAATCGCCGATAAAGTTATCGTGCTATTTTGGAAAGCTACCAGTGCTTGGCGTCATGAACATGGACGTGCGTTATCAAGCAACTATAGTGGAATGCAATCTGGTGGTGTTAAACTGCAAAGGCCCCAGTCTTTGTGGCCGGGATTTATTGAAGAAACTGGAGGACACCGGAATGACTCTCCTGCACGTAACGGCGCAGACTAACATGGCCAGCACGGTTCCGCCTGCTGCCCATCAACCTGCCTGGGAAATGCTGAACAGCTATGCTGATCTTTTCAGCGAGAGCACCGGACTCTTGAAAGGCGCGCCAGCACGAATTCATCTCAAGAGCGGAGCAACCCCCAAGTTTTTCAAGGCAAGGAAGGTTCCTTTTGCGTACAAAGAAAAAGTTTCACAGGAGTTGGATAGGCTTACGGAAGCAGGGATAATATCGCCTGTAACATATTCGGAATGGGCCACACCCATTGTTCCCGTCTTGAAGGACGGCTCAGTGCGCCTTTGCGGAGATTTTAAATCCACACTAAATCCTGTGTGTGAGATTGAGCAATACCCGCTACCAGTTATTGAGGACATGTTGCCAATTTAGCGGGAGGAGAACGGTTCAGTGTGCTAGACCTGCGAGATGCCTATAGCCAGGTCGCATTGGACGAGGAGTCGCGGAAACTGGCCGTCATCAACACTCAAAAAGGGCTAAACTGCTACAATCGGCTACCATTTGGAATATCTTCTGCGCCAGCAATCTTTCAGCGAAAAATTGAATCAGTGCTCCAAGGGTTAACCCTCGCGCAAGTCTATCTTGACGATGTGCTGATAGCTGACAAGAGCCAAGATGACTCAAACCTGAAAGCAGTACTGCAACGCTTCAGGGAACATGGCATTAGGCTGCGCGCTGACAATGGCGCTTCGCCGAGCAAGCAGTAACATATCTCGGTCACCGCATTGATGAAAACGGGTTGCACCCGGTTGAAAAGAACATCGATGCCATCAGACTAGCCCCTTCTCCGCGTAATGTTACAGAGTTGCGTGCCTTTCTTGGGTTTATCACCTACCATAAGTTTCTCCCTAACCTGTCCACCTTACTTGCGCCCTTGTATAAGCTACTGACGAAAGGAGCCAGGTGGATGTGGAACGATAAAGAACAAGCAGCATTCGAACTGTCGAAAAAGGCTCTTTGCGCAGCCCCTGTGTTGACATATTTAAATCCGAAGCTCGAACTACTTTTGGAATGCGATGCCTCGCCTCACGGTGTGCGAGCGGCACTTTTTCATCGTATTAATGGGGAAATGAGGCCCATCGGATTTCGGTCCCGGACCTTAAATTCGGCCGAAAAGAAGTATTCTCAGATCGAACGTGAAGCGTTGGCTCTCGTTTTTGGTGTTTCACGTTTCCGGGACTACCTCCTGGGCCGGGAGTTCACCCTGGTGACGGGCCACCGGCCGCTGCTCGGCCTTCTACGAATGGATCGTCAGACCCCCATCATGGCCGCCGCGAGAATACAAAGATGGGCTCTTCTGCTGGGAGCGTACAAATACAAGCTGCTTTGCAAATCCGGTAAAATGATGGTTAACGCGGACACCCTAAGCCGTTTACCTCAAAATTTGCAGGAAATGGAGACCGCACCGGAAGGAGACGCAGAGTTTGTCCTCGCCATCGACCAGTGGGACCAGTCGGACAACACTATAGAGGAACTGCGGTCACTCACAGAAACGGACGTGGTACTAGCACTTGTCCGCAGGTACGTCCATAAGGGTTGGCCCAAAGCATCTTGTCCGGTAACACTGAGATGTTGCATTACTACAAAAAGCGACATGAATTATCTGTTCAGGCTGGCCTCCTACTGTGGGGACATCGTGTAGGAGTCCCCAAACAGGCGCGCGGTAGACTGCTGATGATATTGCACGAAGCCCATTAGGGCGTCTGCACCATGAAGAAGGTACCACGATCCACATTTTGGTGGCCGGAGATTGACCGGGACATTAGCCGAATAACCGATGAATGCAGAAACTGTGTCCAGGCTTTACCAATGCCTCCAGCACGTGAACCAGTAAACTGGCCAGCTACAGAAGAAAAATCGTCCCGATTGCACCTCGATTTCGCTGGACCTATCGGGGACAAAATGTTGCTGATTGTGGTTGATTCCCACAGCAAATGTATCGAGGCCATTTCACCCTCGCGTGCAACGTCAAGCAGCGCGGTAAATGCGCTGCGTACGCTCTTCAGCCAGTTCTGACTACCGCGCACTGTAGTAACTGATAACGGCACGCCCTTTACCGGGCCGAATTTCGCCGAATTCATGAACAGGAATGGCATTGCCCACATACGAACACCGCCCTACCACCCACAAAGCAATGGGCTGGCAGAACGCGCGGCCAGAACGATTAAGCATGGGTTAAAGAAGACGCCTGGCGTGGATCTCTCAACCGCACTGGCACGAGTTTTGTGCCGATACCGGAATGCCCCAAGGCAGTCGAGCCTATCACCTTCAGAAGTACTGTTAGGTTATCGACTACGCACAAGACTTGACATGTGTTTTCCTCTCAGGAACAATCCTGTCCAGAGCAGAGCAGCTACGCCAACTTCGGACGACGCCAGCGGGAGTTTCGCTCCGGGAGACCCTGTACTAGTCCGTAACTACGGTGTTGGTGACAAGTGGACACCCGGAAAGGTGAAGTCAACAACAGGAGCTCGACTAGTCACCGTCAAAACGGAGGATAATGTGTCGGTCCGTCGTCATGCTGATCAAATCCGCAGGCGCAACATCGAGGGATCCACACTCACAGGTACACAGTCCAGCAGCAGAACCAGTGGACCATCCGCTGGCTATTCAGAACAACGTATCCACGTCAGAGCCCGCAGACCCTGCTCCCCAAGAGACACAGCTGCACAGGTCAACCCGGGTCAAGAAACCTGTGGATCGCTATGGTTTTTAGGAGGAACGGATGCTATCGCCATCTATGAACCGACAACGGAATCTTTTCATTCTTTCTTTCCTTCTTTCCCTCACCCCTCTGGCTATATAATACCCCTTGATCCGAAAATAAGAAGGCTCTGCGCTGATGGGGCTGGTGCAGGTGGGTCACCGCTGCTTGCGGCTGGGGCTGGCCTGGCACCGAATTTTAATCTGTTGTAGGCCGTCATTGCACACGCCACCGCTGGTGGTGGACGACGGCTGTTGTTGCGGCACGCGTCTTTCTTTCCCTCTTGCTTTCCTTTCTTCTCTATTTTCTCTTCTATCTGCACGAGGCAGCGGACGTGGCTTAGCTACAGAGCCAGTAGCAGGCCCGTGCATTTTCTTTTCCTTCTTCCTACACCCACAACAACAACAACAAACAGGCGTTCTTTGGCCTGGCTAGGCTGTCTGATGCATCACCCGGGAGCGGCGTTCCTATTGACTGCGCCTTTACAACAGCGGCGTTCCCATTGACTACGCCTTTCCAACAATAGTACAAAGTGTCAAGGAAAGGTGTGGGTATCACATGTTTGATGTGGTGTAAATTGGTAATTAATTAAAGCCAAAACAATAGTAATTAGTTCATGGAAAACCAAATGCGCAATTTTTTCACAGTTGTTCTGTGGACACCTTAACCGCGCCGTAACGGAAGAGAGGAAGATGGGGTGAAAGCATTAAGAATGAAAGGGGTGCCGTAGTAAATGGACTTATAGTAATTTCGACCACCTGGATTGATTGATTGATTGAATGTCCTTTATTGATTGGGAAGGCTCATGGCCATGGATGGGGATAAAGGGGAGTAGACAGAATCTTCATTGTTTAGGAGGTCGTCACTTGAAACACATTACTCTAACCAGGCCACAAAGCGAGCCATACTTAGCAAATATCATCTGTGTGTTAGCATCAGTTTCTAGAAGGGAACGGTAGTTCAGGCGGTAGGGTTTGATCTCGGAGCGTCCAGTAGTAAACGCACGGCAATCCCAGAGTAGATGAGATATGCCGCCGCGAGTTAGAGTCGTACAGTGGGGGCACGTAATCATTTTATCCGTAAACTGACTCCAGCGGACCATAATACGTGGCGTGTAAGCCGCATGGACGATGAGCTTATTCAAAAAGACTTCTTGACTTCGGGTGAGATGGGTTTTTCTTGTAAAAGGTGGGTCTGGTGTGGCCACCTGCATGCGATGCTGACTGAGGCTACGAAGACTAGTCCGAGTATAGTGCATAAGGGCTAGAGAAGGGGTCATTTGCCCGCCCAAGGTCGAATAAGGATGAAGCAAGTGGGGTGGGGAAGTAAATGCGGACATCCCACCTGCCAAGGCAGCCGCGGCGTGTGCCGCCGCATTGCCCTCTGATTCGTCCGAGTGGCCTGGGGTCCAGTGAATAGCGATAGTTGTGGTCGTGAGTTCGTGGCGGTTAAGGAGGCGCTGTATGGCCGTAGCTGTTGCATCTTGTGAACCCGGAGTAGCGATTTCCTTGCAAGCTTCAAAGGAATCAGTAAGAATACGAATTGAACCTGTTCCGGTGCAAGGTACTCCTGACAAGGCTCCCCAAATCTCGAGGAGTTCTGCATCACGGTACCACCTGGATATCATTACTGGATATCATTATTTGTTAAACCCACCCTTTATGTAATACAGCTAAAGGGGTCCTTAAAGTAATAAAATGGAATGAAATGAAATGAAATTAACGTGAACTGACATCGCACATCAAACGGACGCCCCTTCCTTTCACCTCTTCAAAATGTAGGGCCAGTTAAGTGGTTTACAGGAAAGGAAAGGCCCAGCATTCCTCACTCGCGGAAGAGCAACGCGTAGGTATATCGAAAACAAAATTCACAGTGACTTAGCTGTAGTTAATCCTAGTAGATTGAGAAAGTAAGAGAGGCGAATTGTCTCCAATGAAAGACGACAACACCTGTTAGGGTGCATCGATTCGCGCGCCCTCACGCTTTCGAAGGGTGGAGACAACTCCACCATATTTTGGCCCACACTTACAGGCCAAGCCGAGCGAGGAAGACGTGCTTCGCATACGTTCAGCTAAAAAGCTGTTTTCTAGCGTTCATCTACGCCTACGGGCCGAAAACCACCACAAAGATCCGAGTCATCACTCCGTGCAAGAGTTGGGTTTGGCCATTCGGTGGATTATTTCCTCTTTCATCGGAATTTCACCGTCAAGATGGAAGAGCTAGCTAGGCCTAACTCTCAGACCTAACGTCGCATACTCTACCCCACGTCGACAATACGCTGGCCCCTGTAGCGGCCCTCCGACTACCACTATGAAAAGCATTGTGGACGGAGCTGATATTGACCCCACAGAATTCGAGAACGGTGAGTGGGAAACCGTTCTCAGCATGCACGACCGCATGAGGAAGAAAGACGCTAAACCCGCGTCGAGCTCCGTGAATGCCGGTGAGCACGGCGCCGGCGAGAAGAAACCTGTCATTCAGAAAAGCAGCATTAACTTAACGTCCGCAAGAGGGCACCAATGCCGAAGCTCCGGGAAAGCGACTATAAAATAATCTTCAGGCCAACAGGCTGGAATTTAAATGACTATGTGCCACGTCGCCTACTGTGCGCGCCTGCAAACCTACCCTATGTAAGCGTCCTGGACGAAGATATTGTCACGTAGTGGTGACAAGGCCGTACACGCCAAAAGAAGACACGGGCGTGATGGTACTGAAATAACTCTTTATTGGGGCTGACTCGCCCCAGCAAAAGAACTAAGCAACTCGGCGGCGGCGATAGCAACAAACGTGCTCGTCGGACGTCGGACAAAGAATGCTCGTCACACTCGTCAACGCTCAATTTAAAGGCTGCACAGAACAATCTAGATAACGTCGCAAACAGCTACCAGCAGGGGCTGGAACATTGTGGAAAGACACCCGAGTGGCCGGAACCTTCGAGACAGATCTCGGTGCATCTTGGGCTACAACAAAACTGATAAAGGTGTGACTCGCGACATCGAGCATTAACAAAGATTACGGAACTAATACGCGGTCCAGAATCAGAGTGATAAGCCTGTATGCCGGCGGCTGTTAAAAAACAACAAATACTGTTTTGAAGGTTTCGCGGCATTACTCCCCCCTTAAAAAAAACAAACTTAAACATAAACACTGCAAAGTTTAAACACCACAGATTATTTAACGCGCGCAAAATGGCTTCAGTCGTACATGTACAATTTCTGGGCGTGCGCGTCGCCGTTGTGATGCTGACGTTCCGTCGGGAATGACTTCATAGTCCAGTGGTCCGACGCGGCGAAGGATTTTGTATGGCCCAAAGGATCGACGCAACAACTTTTCACTTAATCCGCGACGGCGAATTGGTGTCCAAACCCACACTTGGTCTCCTGGATTGTACTCTGCGTGGCGTCGTCGTAAATTGTATCGTCGGCTGTCGGTGCGCTGTTGGTCTTTAATACGCAGCCGTGCGAGTCGTCGGGCTTCCTCTGCACGCTGCAGGTAGCCGGCGACGTCAAGGTTGTCTTCGCTGGTTACGTGCGGCAGCATTGCGTAGAGCGTCGTCGTGGGCTCCCTGCCGTACACAAGCTTAAACGGGGTCGCTCTGGTCGTCTCCTGGACTGCCGTGTTATACGCGAAGATCACGTACGGCAAGATGGCGTCCCAGGTCTTGTGTTCAGCGTCGACGTACATAGCGATCATGTCCGCGATCGCTTTGTTCAGGCGCTCCGTAAGGCCATTGGTCTGGGGATGGTACGCAGTTATTCGTCGATAGCTTGTGTGACTGTATTCCAGGATGGCTTGCGTCAACTCTGCCGTAAACGCCGTTCCCCTGTCCGTGATGAGCACTTCTGGTGCGCCGTGTCGCAAGAGAAATTGTTCGACAAAAAATTTGGCGACTTCTGCTGTGGTACCATTTGGTAGTGCTCTTGCTTCGGCGTAACGGGTAAGGTAGTCAGTGGCCACGATGATCCACTTGTTACCCATAGACGAAGATGGAAAAGGGCCGAGGAGATCCATCGCAATTTGTTGAAAGGGCAGGATTGGGGGCGGAATCGGGTTTAGTAGTCCTGCTGGTCTGATCGGCGGCGTCTTGCGTCGTTAGCACTTACGACACGTCTTCACGTAGTGGGCAACTTCGGCAGGCAGTCGCGGCCAGTAATACTTCTCCTGGATTCGACGCAACGTGCGCGCAAATCCGAGGTGGCCTGCTGTGGGCTCATCGTGCCACGCCTGCAGAATTTCTTGCCGAAGAGTTTTAGGCACTACGAGAAGCTGCGCGGTCTCGTTGGGTGCGAAGTTCTTCTTCACGAGGAAGCCACTGCTTAACGTGAAGGATGATAAATGTCGCCTGAACACACCAAGAGGGGAAGCGGTCTTTCCTTCCAAGTAATCGGCTAGCGCTTTCAGCTCAGGGTCTGATCGCTGTTGTTCTGCGAAACTGTTGGCGCTTACCGGTCCCAAAAAGGCGTCGTCGTCATCGTCCTTCGGGGGAGCATCGACGGGAGCGCGGGATAAGCAGCCTGCGTCGGAATGATTTCGGCCCGACGTGGACTACAGTCATGTCAATTTCTTGAAGTCGTAGGCTCCATCTGGCAAGGCGGCCGGAAGGATCTTTCAAATTAACCAGCCAGCAGAGCGCGTGATGGTCGCTTACCACCTTGAATGGTCGGCCGTATAGGTATGGACGAAACTTAGAAGTGGCCCAGATGATTGCAAGGAACTCCTTCTCAGTCGTCGAGTATTTGACTTCGGCTTTTGTGAGGGACCTGCTAGCGTAGGCGATTACTTTCTCCTGTCCGGCACTCTTCTGGACGAGAACGGCTCCTAGGCCCACACTGCTCGCGTCGGTGTGAATTTCGGTCTCGGCGTTTTCATCAAAGTGGCCAAGTACAGGAGGGCATTGCAGGCGGCACTTAAGTTCGTCGAAGGTTTCTCTTTGCGGCGCTTCCCATTTAAAACGTACGTCAGCCTTTGTAAGCTGCGTCAACGGTTCGGCGATCCGCGAAAAGTTTCTGACAAATCGTCGATAATAAGCGCACAGCCCAAGGAATCGGCGCACAGCTTTCTTGTAAGCAGGCGGTTGGAATTGTGCGATTGCAGCTGTTTTCTCCTGGTCTGGATGAATACCGTCGTTGCTAACGATGTGACCTAGGAACCGGAGTTCTTCGTAGGCGAAGTGACACTTCTCTGCTTTTAGCGTTAGTCCCGATGACTTGATGGCTTCCAGCACTGTCTGTAGTCGTTTTAGGTGGTCTTCAATGTTTGACGAGAAGACAACAACGTCGTCCAAATATACCAAACAATTTGCCACTTCAAGCCTGCCAGGACTGTGTCCATTACTCGTCGAAACGTGGCTGGTGCGGAGCAGAGGCCAAATGGCATCACCTTGAACTCATAAAGGCCGTCCGGTGTGATGAATGCGGTCTTCTCGCGATCTCTTCCGTCGACCTCAATTTGCCAATATCCGCTCATCAGGCCCATCGATGAGAAGTACCTTGCATTGCAGAGCCGGTCGAGAGTGTCGTCGATACGGGGAAGCGGGTAGACATCCTTCTTCGTTGTGCTATTCAAGCGGCGGTAATCAACGCAGAAGCGAAGTGTGCTGTCTTTCTTCTTGACCAAAACGACTGGTGCTGCCCAGGGGCTGTTCGATGGCTGGATTACGTCATCACGCAGCATTTCCTCAACTTGATTGCGAATGGCCTGCCGTTCTCGCGGCGATACACGATAAGGGCTTTGGCGCAGAGGTCGGTCGCGTTCGTCTGTTATAATGCGGTGCTTGGCCAGTGGTGTTTGTCGTACCTTCGATGATGACGAGAAGCACTCCCTGTAGTTTCGAAGAAGACTGCGAATCTGGTTTTTCCTGCTGTGGGTCAATACTGGGTTGATGTCAAATGTGGGCTGACGGAATTGGTCCGTTGCGTCTTCCAGTGGTTGGTCATGGAGGGCGAATACGTCTTTGAGGTCCGCTAATTCGTTGAGAAAAGCGATGGTCGTGCCATTGTTGAGATGCCGGTATTCTTCAGTGAAGTTTGTTACCATCACCTGAGCTTGTCCTCTCCGGAATTTGGAGATGCCTCTTGCGATGCCGATACCTCGTTCCAAGAGCAACTGGATATTTCCTTTGACGATGCCTTCAGCGGTTTCGATGTCCGTGCTACCTACGCTGACGGCGACGCTTGATCGGGGCGGCACGGTCAATTCTCCGTCGAGGACGTTTAGAGCGACGTGTTGCGTTGAAGTCGCCGTAGCAGGTATGGCCTTGTCTGCAGAGAGCTTGATGAGCTTGGATCGGAGGTCGATGATAGCCCTGTTTTCATTTAGGAAGTCCATGCCTAAAATCGCGTCGCGGGAACACGGCTGCAAGACCACAAAGCTGGTGGGGTAAGTACGCCCATTTACGGTTATTCTTGCAGTACATCGGCCCGATGGAGTAATCAGGTTGCCAACTGCGGTGCGAATCAGCGGGCCATCCCAAGCGGTTGTAACTTTCCTGAGATGGGAGGCTAACGGTCCACTGATGACTGAATAGTCAGCTCCGGTGTCTACAAGGGAAGTGACTCTGCGACCGGCGATATCAACTTCAAGGTCACTTGTTCGCGTCCTCGTATTGCACGTGGGCCTTAGTGTCTGATCTCGGCTCCGTCGTTTATTCGGGTCATGATCGGGGCATACCGTTGTTCCTTCGCTGGGCGGCGGTGTCGGCTTGCACTCTGGTCGTGTTGTCGTCGATGTCGTCGTGTGGAGCGGCGATGTAATGATTGCGTCGTCGTTAGTGGTCGTCGGCGGCGGAGTATCTTCGTCTTTTCGCCGTTGAGCAACCTCACCTCCAAAGGTTGCTGGCTTTAGTTTTCCCTACGAGGGCTAGGAGACCATCCTTGCACGTAACCGCGGCCCGGCGACGTAAATCGGGCATTGTAAGGTGATGGCGAGCGTGACAGACGCCTTGGCGACGAGTGCTCTCCGCTGCGCAGGAAGTCATTGATTTCCTGTGGTCGCTCGCCAGGACGGGGTCGTGGAGCGTCGACAGCGAAACCACGGAGGCCGATCCGCCTGTACGGGCAGTGACGGAGGATGTGTCCTGCCTCACCACAATGGAAACATAATGGCCGGTTGTTTGTTGTCCTCCAGGCGTCGCACTTCCTGGGGCTTGGGGGCTGTCGGTAAGCTTTTCGGGCGGGGGCCAAGGGGCGGTTTTCAGGAACAGGACGGTAGCGGCGAGGGCTCGGAAAGTCATCACGTCGGGGCGCAGGGCGACGTAATGCACCAGCGTAGTTCATCGCTGTTGCCTCTTGAGCTGGAACAGTCGCAGCCGTCGCTTGAGGAACACCCAGCGCATGCTGGACTTCTTCACGGACGATGTCCGCGAGCGTCGCCACTTGCTGTTGTTGCGATGATGGCATCAGTCGGCGGAGCTCCACTCGCACGATCTCCCGGATGATGTCTCGAAGGTTCTCTCCGCTTGCAGATGCGCTGGGGTAATGGCTTGAGCAGTCACGCTGAAGTGGTCGCTCGTAGTGGCACATCCGGGTGGCCAACGTCTTCTCGATAGTAGACACCTCCGTTTCAAATTCTGCCGCAGTTCTTGGAGGATTTCGCACAACACCCGCAAATAGCGACTCTTTAACGCCTCGCAATAAAAGTTTGACTCGCTCACCTTCGTTCATATTAGGGTCGGCGCGGCGAGCGATGCGCTTCATCTCCTCAACGTACGCCAGGACAGGCTCATTAGGATTTGAAGTCTTGACTTAAATAGGGCCTGGACGCTTTCCTTTCGGACGACGCTTGAAAAGGCAGTCAGAAACGCTTCCTTGAAAGTCTCCCAATCCTTCATAGTTGCCTCATGATTTTCGAACCAAACTCGGGCATGTCCTTGAAGAACAAAGTAGACTTGCCTATGTTTCGCGGCGTCGTTCCAGCCGTTGAATTCTGCCACACGATCGAAAAGGTCCATCCAGTCTCCCGGATCTTCATCCGGTCGTCCATGGAAGCAGGGGGGCTGACGGGGCTGGACGAAAACAACCGGTGCTGTAGGCTGGGCCATTGTCAGCGTCGATGCCTTCGGAGACGAATGGGGTCAGGCAGCAGACCGGGTTCGGGTTGTAGGCCTTGGAGTCGCCGGCTGGCTCGGTGACTTGAAGGTTGGTCTTCCAGGATGACAGGAACACGGCTTAGGTCTTCGCTTGAAGGATCAAAGGCAGCGCCTCCACCAGATGTCACGTAGTGGTGACAAGGCCGTACACGCCAAAAGAAGACACAGGCGTGATGTTACTGAAACAACTCTTTATTGGGGCTGACTTGCGCCCGCAAAAGAACTAAGCAACTCGGCGGTGGCGATAGCAATAAACGTGCTCGTCGGTCGTCGGACAACGAATGCTCGTCACACTCGTCAACGCTCAATTTAAAGGCTGCACAGAACAATCTAGATAACGTCGCAAACAGCTACCAGCACGGGCTGGAACATTGTGGAAAGACACCCGAGTGGCCGGAACCTTCAAGACAGATCTCGGTGCATCTTGCGCTATAACAAAAGTGATAAAGGTGTGACTCGCGACATCGAGCATTAACAAACAAAGATTACGGAACTGATACGCAGTCCACAATCAGAGCGATAAGCCTGGATGCCGGCGGCTGTTAAAAAACAACAAATACTGTTTTGAAGGTTTTGCGGCAATATTTCAAGGATCAACTCTGGGAACAACACGTACACGATCAGCACGCCCAATTGTCAATGAGCGAGCACATATATGACCATCAAATCAATAGTTATAGACCAGAAGACCCTCGACAGGGCGCCCTACATCGCGGCACCCGAAGACGCTATTAAGGACGTCGTATACAACGCCTACGACATCGGAACTCCGGAGGAAGTCCGCCAAGGCTTTATCAAGCGGAACCCGAACATCGCCGTACTCAACACAAGGAGAATCGGCAATTCAAGATCTATCCTGATCACCTTTGGAGAGGAAAGGCTCCCTAGACAAGTTTTCTACTGGGGATCAGTGTTCACCATCTACCCGTACCGAGAGCGGGTGGAGACATCTTACAACTGTAGGAAGACGGGGCACAGGACGGATATGTGCTACAAGCCACGGCTAGAGCGTTGCCGCAGATGCGGCGAAAACCACTCGGAGTCAACGGATGGAGAACTAGCGACGTGCAAGCCCGAATGCATTGTATGCGGGGGGATGCACAACACCGGCAGTAGGAATTGCAAGTATAGACTGCTCAAGACACGGCCCCATAAACCCAAGAACGACCTAGGGCAACATGACTCTGCACAGCAGCCACGATCGCGGGTCAACGACAACCACAAAGGCTACCGGGGGAGAAGTAGGTCGAATTCCTTTCCACCACTGCCGGGGACATGAGACGGAGTCGTCGACTCAGGTCCTGACCAAGTCAAAGGAAGGCATCCAAGCAAAAATGGAGACACAAGCGAAAGGTGAGCTGGCCAGTTAATACCTCCCCTTGGAAACGGCTCGAGAGAGGGAACTGGTAGAACAGCTCGCTAATACGGACAGAGAGCTTGAAAGCATAAAGAAGGAATTGGCAGAAATGAGGAAACCTATTATTGATAACACGAAAATGCAGAGGGTACTGGACAAGTCACCTATTCAGAATTCACAAAGCACTGGTCAATAAACTCCATGTAATACTAACAAAATGGTACATAACGAAATATCAATGGAGACGGACACCCGAGTTCCCGCTAAAACACAGAACAAAGCAAGCCCAAAAATGTGGCAGAAAATTCGAATCAGGAAGCATCGACCCCGACTTACAGCAAGCTTAGGTTGGACATGAATGTATTCATGAAGCGGGCAGGAGCTCAAGATGCCAGAATAGATGCAGTTTCGGCTAGAGTTGAGACACTAACCGAGCAGGTAAATAATCTTACGGCGGAATTCGTCATGGTCAGAGAACAAACAATGTCTTGCCAAAATATGGAACGACTAACCAACATAGAAGCAAGGCTCCCCCGGTTGTCGGCAACGCCCCTCCTCAGCTGCCACCGCAGCAACAGTCCTAGGACATCATGGCCCCTCACCATCAAATTAAAATCTGGCAGTGGAACTGCAGAGGTTTCCACTCTAAGAGAGGGAACCTGCAGACACCCATTCAATAAATTGAAAACACACCCGATGTAATCACGCTACAAGAGGCACCCGGCACAGTAAAAGTTACCGCCTATGCCGCGTGTACCCCGCTAGAATTACAAAGGTGACATAAACCTAGGTCGCTCAAGGCTACGTTAGTGAAGAGAAATGTGACAGCAATACAACACGAACTCTAAAACAAGAGTGAAGACTATGTAAGGATTGAACTAACCCCAAACACAAAGGGAGACAACAGTCTCTTTATTCTGAATACGTACAACTCGCCCAAAAACCGGGGGGCAGGGCTGGCAGATCTTTTACGGAAAGCCATAAGACTAGCTGACAGCAAAGGGCTAATAATCACTGGGGACTTCAATGCCCCGCATCCGGCTTGGGGATATAGGATGACCTCCCCCAAAGAAAACAAACTATGGATGGAAATTCAACACTTAAGACTAACAATACTAAACAACCCACAAGACCCCACAAGGATAGGCAACAGCATCAGTGTAGACACGTCCCCAGACTTGACGCGGGGCAGAGACCTTGAGGGCGAGAAGTGGTCAAACACAGGACACACCTTAGTGATCACTATATCATAGAGATTGAAATACATACCAGATCGCTGAAGGGGATGCTGCACAAAAAGAAGCTGACAGATTGGGATACTTTTAGAATCTAAAAGTCAGGGACAGAACCGCTCCGAGGAAGATCGTGAATCTAAATAAATGGGTTGAACAACACAAAAGTGATGCAAACACAGACACTAAACAGATCCCAACCGCCGGAAATGATATTACAAATTCGAGGTTGGCCGACATGTGGAAGCCCACGAGAGCCTTCCGAAAACATGAAAAAAGCAAAGGCGCAATAGAAGGCTAAAGAAGAGAATATCTACACTTGAACGACAGATAGAAGAATACGTGAACGAACTTCAGAGTCAACACTGGGGGCAGATTTGCGATGAATTGAATGGGAAACTTGGGTGTAAAAACACATGGCAACTTCTTCGCCACTTGCTAGATCCAGGACAAACTAAGACCGCCGCTCAAGGAACTGAAAAGATTGGTTCATAAATACCAGGGCACGGCTGAAGATCTCATAGAAGAACTGAAGAGCAGATACCTTATAACGTGCAAAGGGGGTTCATCTGCACCATATCGAGGACCAGGGAACACAGAGCTAGGTAGAGACATATCAATAGTGGAGGTATGGAGAGCAATGAGTCAGCTAAGAACCACATCAGCAGCGGGAGCAGATGGGGTCAGCAATAAAATGCTGAGAAACCTAGATTTAGCATCAGTCACGGCACTCACAGACTTTTTTATTGGGGTATGGAAACGAGGTAGAATGCCGTCAGAGTGGAAACATGGTAATTTGGTCTTCATTCCGAAGCCTGGGAAGAACATTGAAGTAGGCAACCTCAGGCCGATATCGCTAACATCGTGCCTAGGGAAGCTCATGGAGCATGTAATACTGTAAGTTGATGAATGCAGAAACTGTGTCCAGGCTTTACCAATGCCTCCATCACGTGAACCAGTAAACTGACCAGCTACAGAAGAAAAATGGTCCCGATTGCACCTCGATTTCGCTGGACCTATCAGGGACAAAATGTTCCTGATCGTGGTTGATTCCCACAGAAAATCGATCGAGGCCATTCCACTCTCGCGTGCAACGTCAAGCAGCACGGTAAACGCGCTGCGTACGCTCTTCAGCCAGTTCGGACTACCGCGCACTGTAGTAACTGATAGCGGCATGCCCTTTACCGGGTCGGATTTCGCCGAATTGATGAACAGGAATAGTATTGCCCACATTGGAACACCGCCCTACCACCCACAAAGCAATGGGCTGGCAGAACGCGCGGTCTGAACGGTTAAGGATTGGTTAAAGAAGATGCCTTCAGGAGTATGCAGGAAAGGGAGGTATTTTCCGAAACAATGCTAGGTTTCAGGAGCAAGCTGTCCACGCAGGATGTAATGATTCAACTCACAGCAGACATACTTGACGCGCCCAATAAAGGGGGCACAAAAACTGTACTTGGCCTTGATCTACAGAAAGCCTTTGACAATGTCAAACACAAAGCCATATTAAATAATCTGGAGGAAATTGCCCCTGGCAAGAGGATTTACGATTACGTTAGGGATTTTCTAACCGAAAGAACAGCAGAAATAAGCCTTGGAGATATCAGGTCTGAAACAATTAAGCTAGGAGACAAGGTCACCCCACAGGGCTCAGTTCTTTCCCCTTGCTTCTTCAACCTAGCGTTAAAGAACCTCCCACCATTACTGAAAACTGTGAAAGGGGTGAAATGTACGCTATATGCTGATGATGTCACGTTATGGATATGCACAGACAACGATGGGGAAATAGAAGACATTGTTGAAGAATATGCGGAATGGGCAGGGCTGAAATGCTCACCAAGCAAATCGGAGCTTCCGGTAATCCGAGGAACAAAAAAACGTAATATCAACGCTTAAGAGATTTTGGTGGAATTAAATGGCACACCGATAACCAGAGTGGACAAAATCGGAGCCTTGGGACTGATAAATCAAGACAATGGAAAGAACACAGAAATAATAAATCGACTTAAGTCAACAATTAACATGACAACCAGGATAAGGCGAATAGCCAACAAACGACGCGGGGTCAAAGAGAAAGATTTTTGCCGATTTGTTCAGGCTTTTGTGATAAGCAGATTAGTGTACACCATCCCCTACCTCAAGCTAGGGGTGGCAGGAAAGAACAAAATTGAAATGATCATAAGGCAGGCATATAAAGCAGCACAGGAGCTACCTGGGTAAATTAGGACTACAAGATAGAATCCCGGAAAAAAATGCAGAAATAAAACTGCCGACTGAAGTAAGGAACGCATTAACTATTAAACCGCTACCAAAAAACATGCACCCTGCTTTTCATGAAGGCAGGAGAAAAGCAAGAGCAAAGGCCATTGAGGCCAAGTTAGAAGGCTCTCAATACCTTGTTTATGTAGACGCTGCGGAATACAAAGGAGGCAGCTCTTTTGCTATCGTGGGCGTGAACGACTCGGCTAAAACATTAACGGCAGGTTCAATAAAAACAAACTACTCAGGGACAGCGGAGGAGGCGGCTATCGCCATGGCGATGGTCAGCACTAAAGCGGTTACCATAATTAGCGACTCCAAATCTACTATAAACAATTTTGCGAGGGGCAAGATCTCCAAAGAGACAGAGCGAATTTTAAGATATAAATACTGGAACCAAAAAGAGGTGGAAATATTTTGGGTGCCGGCACACTCGGGGAACAAAGGAAACGTGTTGGCTCACAGTATAGCTCGAGGTCATGTCAGACAAGCAGTGAGCCAGGTTGATTCCCCCAATTTCTCGAGAGATGCACTAATTCTCATTTCATTACTACACTAATCACTTTAAACTATAAAGGCGGATATATCCTCCACCAGACACGAAACTCGACAAAAGGCAGAAAGTAATCTGGCGTCGGCTCTAGACGCGTGCCTTCTGTACCCGAGCACAATACAATCCAAATTGTAAACACAGCGGCGAAATAGCAGGATACGATCACATATTATGGAGCTGCAAAAATGCGGCGCCACCAGCGGACCTACTACCAGTCCCTTCGTTTCTGCGGTGGGAGGCTATACTGGCCAGCTCAGATCCGTTAACGCAAGTTCAGGCTACTGAGTGGGCTCAAAAGGTCGCCGAGAGCAACGGACATGAGGCCATCTGAGTGTAGCGCCCACAAATCGCTCATTGCTGACAATAAATGTTTTCCAATCCAATCTCATAGCGCTTCAGGAGCGTTCCTGTTATTTGCAATCCCAATCTTGAACGCGCGCCAAGGAACGCCACGCGACAGGAACGACGGCGTACCATCCCAACGCACACTTCTCAAAGAAAATGTGAGATACAGCACCTTTCCTCCAGAAGTCTCATCTTGTCTAGCGTTCCTGCCATCTGCAATCCCAAACTTGAACACGCGCCAAGGAACGCCACGCAACAGTCG
Organism: Amblyomma maculatum; assembly: GCF_055883805.1. NCBI lineage: Eukaryota > Metazoa > Arthropoda > Arachnida > Ixodida > Ixodidae > Amblyomma > Amblyomma maculatum. Next base: position 120,548,285 of record NC_139349.1, read on the forward strand.
CCGCTATGAGTATTCTAGTTCACTATAGCCGCCGCAAAAGCGGGACACACTTGCGAGGGCTCAAATATGCATGGAGCCGTAGAGTCGGCAAGGTAGATAGATATACAATGGTAGCGAAGGCTCCATAGACGCCCATTGGTCCAAAAAATGGCGGCTCATGGGCACCACCATATTGGGGGGCAAGTACGTATGAGTGACGTTGAATGACGTCACGCATACGTATGTTTTTAGCGCGAATTTTAAAGTGGTCTTTTTATAGAACCCGCCTTTTCAAGCCGGTATCTCATGAAGGTTGCCTTTCAGTGCGCACCAACCTTTGCCAGTCAAATGTGCTCGAGTTCCTGCTAGTTATGGCCTTGCTAATGTGCAATTCGGAACCCAATGAAAGTTACTGGCAAAGAAGGCAGCATAGAAAGGCAGCAACACTTTCAGACGCTGGCTTACCTTGGCTGGCTAAGAATGCAATCATGCATGATTCGTAGTGGAAACCTTGGTGGAAATACTGGTGCTAGTACTTTTGAGTACAAGGTATGATGCACAAAGCACAGGCTCAAGTGCACAGCTTGCAATACAGTGTACGGCAAGTATGGTTTTCATATTCATGGTTTATTACAGCAACCGAACAAATACAGTGATGAAGCACACCAACAAAAAATACACGTCACAGGCAGCTCAAGCAGTAGTTTCTTTAAGCTGGCTATTCATCTTAAGGGTCACAGTGCGGATAGAAAAAAGCCCTGTAGTTCCACGAACGTTGCCAGGTAGGAAATTGAAAAGCATAGAAGACAGTGCTAAGACAGCTTCAATTGAGGCAAACATGACATGACATAAGTAGGCGCATCAACACGGGTCGCAGCCTTTTTGACGACAGATACGCAGACGGTTCGAAGTGCTTGGAACAAACCCGCAAGTCTCGCAGCTGCCATGGTGTCTTCTTCTCCAGGCTGACGTTGTGGTAAAACTGCACCCACGCTCGGCACCTGGACGTGATGCAACGTGCACGTTATTCACAATTGCGCCGTAAGGAATACTGCATGCTCCAAAAGCCAATGCGTCATTATTCCTGTCAATGCTAACTGCAGTACATTATATTTCCATTATATCTGAACTATGGTACTAAATGCTCGCCCCAAGCTCTCAGCGCCTAAGAGTACGGTTACGTACGCTCGTCCTCATGGCATGCGGGTAGCTATACTTTTCTATGGTTAAGATTGACGAGAATGAAGTGCGTTTAAAGTTACCCTAACGGTCATGCATATGCAGAATAGCTATAAGAAGACAGGCAGTAACTCCTGCTGTGTGAATTCAGTTAAAGCACCCTCAAGGCCGCGCATATACACGTGGCTGAATTTTGATACTACCAGTTGCGAGGGTCAAATAGGCTTCGCGGTGTTGGAAAACTAAACAGTGTTGTGCTCAGACTTGTCAGGCAGCACAATTGGTTTTAAATTGGCCTTCCGGTCAGTGACATGCGCGTGGTTGCTCCTGAGAGCCCGGTATCAAGTTAACGCTGGTGATAGCCGGCTGCATGAAACTGACCATAAATCAGACAAATGGTGGGCCTCTTTCGCACAGCTCAGCACAAAGTGTGTGCCCTGTAGTGTAGTACATAAATATCCCTGAAAAGATGAAGCCACGTGCGCACGATTTGGTTACAGAAACAGAAGCGAACAGCCCAACGAAAGCATTCGGAGCATACCTAGAGCAGACGCCTTGTAGCAGACGACACTGACAAGAGCTCACCTGTTGAAGTCCAGCGGGAAGCGGTGTAGCTTGACACCGACGGCACTGTCCATGCTGTCGCAATGTGCGACGGTGCATCGTTTCTTCACACGTCGCAAGCTCATCTTGAAATAAAGCGCTAAGCGCTTCAAAAGAACAGCGCGAAGTGTGTAAAGACGGAAAAAGACTTCGCACTGGCAACACGTCGAAGGAAACGACAAAAACCGAGAAAACTGCCGCAGCGGTGCGGCGGGGTGCAAATTTTTCAAAACGTTGACAGAGACGCGACGCGCAAGGACGACGAAAACTTCGCAAAAGGGGCACTTCGAGACTGGTGATAAGAAACCGCTTCGTGAGCTCCCGCGGCCACTGTGGCTTGGTGCCGAAACAAGGCCTGCAAAGTCAAGCTGCAAATGCACCGCACACTCATCAACAGGGGGCGTAACAAGAACGTTGCAAAAAATTAAAAATGCAGTGTAATGTTTTGCTAAAACAGTTTACCTATTTTATAAAACGTGGCATTAAAATATTTATTTCTTTATGTTGTTTTAGAGCGTTTTTATTTGTGCTTTTGAATTTCATTATCTAAGTGTTTCGGCCCCCCCCAAAGTGGCTGTGCTGCTGTCGCGCTAGACCGTTTTCGGGCCCAGCCTTCGCTACCATTGTATATTGTATTGTATATACCTTGGAGTCGGCACTGACCCTTTCAAAGAATATACCCACCCACCGGAGCGGCAGATGGGGACGCGCGCATCGAGCTACCCTACCATCAGTTAGAACACAGCGCACCTAGTAGGCGCAGTATCTGCCACACTTGCTCTGTGGACACCTGACCCGCGCCGTAAGGGAAGGGATGAAGGTAAGAGTGAAAGTGGATAGAGAGAAAGGGGGCCGTAGTGGAGGGCTACGGAGTAATTTCGACCACCTGGGGATCTTTAACGTGCACTGACATCGCACAGCACACGACGCCACTTCGTTTCGCCTGCATCGAACGCAGCCGCCGAGGCCGGGATTCGATCCCGGGAACTCCGGCACAGTAGTCGAGCGTCTTACCACTGCACCACCCCGGCGGGGCATCCCACGTAAGTGTATCCGGTTTTTTCGGCGGCTGTGGCGGCGTTCCTTGTCGCGCGTTCAAGTTTAGGATTCCAGATGGCTGGACCGCTAGACAAGATGAGACTCTTGGAGGGGAGGCGCAGTATCTCACACTTTCTCCGAGAAGTGTGCGCTTGGATGGTACGCCATCGCTCCTGTCGCGTAGCGCTCCTTGGCGCGCGTTCAAGATTGGGTTTGCAGATAACAGGAACGCTCCTGAAGCGCTGTGAGAAGGGTGGGCCAAAATTTGGCGGAGTTGTCTCCACCCTTCGAGGGCGCGAGGGCGTGCGCATCGAGGCACCCTAAACGGTGTTGTCTTCCATTGGAGACACTCTTGATTTCGCAATCTCCTAGGCTTAACCACAGCTAGGCCACTTTGAATATTTTTGCTTTTCCGTGAGACCACCTCTACTGTGTCGCGTAAAACATCCCTACAAGATGAGAGATTATTTTTCTATGTTGAACTGTAAGCTGAAAATTATCTAAAAACTTCCTGTACTTAACAACAAGGCCTGTCGCATCGCTTTCGATCACGATTCTTGAAAACCATTCAGCATTGCCGTCATTTTTTACCTTAAACGACTTAATCGGTTTGAATCTACTTGATAAGATCAGGAATGAATGGCGTCCGAAATATTTGTTAATCAGGCTCATGTCCCTAGGTTTGCTCACACAATGTACTTTTTATGAAACTCTGATCCTTTCGTGCGGTTAAATGAACGAGAAGTAAAATCACGCAAGTTCTCTAGATTGGTAGCGCATTCTAATGATCACCATCGTTTTTTTAAGACCTAAAATTCTCATCTTATACGGCTGTATAAAATGCAGGTGGCCATGTTCTATCGTGTGCAGCTACCCTCGTGGGTGGAAATCCTAAGTGTTAGCCTACAGACAACAGGTTGGGAGACCGCCGGTTCCGACTAATCGTAACCACGCAGGCTTACAGCCGCGTGTGCACGCTTCTCTCAGTGAGCACTTTCGGTTTTGTCTGGATTGTGCTAGTAACTGGTCTAGCAATAACTACGTCACGGCTAGGCTGTTTGAATCTAGAGAAATTGAAATGCATTAACTCAAGGTAGCACAGTAGGTATAAAATAATACAACACTGTTTCCACTAATTCGAAACGCTCTTCACTATGCGCTTTTAACCAACAATCCTAGCTCTACAGAGATTTGAATAGTATGATACATAATGAGAAATTAATAATATGAGGAATTGTAACGGAGATCAGCAGACGTTTAGGACACCGGCCTGGCCTTGAAGGCCAACAGCATCGAAATCGGAAGCTTCTATTATTGCCCCCCATTCATCAAGTATTTCACCTCAATGAAGCAGTGTGCTTCCAGGCGCGCAAAGCTTGTACCTCTACCATATTATCATACCATACACGGTGGCATTGTGCACGATAACCCACACCCGGCATCGAGGCATATAGCAACGTTGCGGCTCATATATGACAGGGTCATTTTGCCCTGTTCTCTACAGGTAGAGTTGCGGAACATTGCCAATCTGCTGAAAACTGTTGGTAGCTCATGACTACCAGAAAGTGCCTCCTTCGCTGTGATAAATGTAGTGTGAGTGCGTGAATGGCTATTTTGCCGCCTATGGCTTTCTATACAAAATTACTTCTATGCATAAACGCAAACTCCTGTACCTTATATGCCTTGTCAAGCAGTGGGGACGGACCCATCATTGTGTATGCATGGTGCTCGATTTCCATGAATTGCTGAGCATACTGGTCCCACCGCGCTCTATTCCCGTCTTTCAGGACTCCACAAGCCCATAAGAAGCCGGCGACCTCCTGAGGCCAAGTGCTGCGGAGAAATCGAATTGTCATTGGCTAGAAATCAGATATCACTACCCAAGATTTTGACTCCGTAAAATTGACCAGACCAGCACATTTAGAGTGGACACTAAGAAGCCCAGAGATCTAGTGTTAGCAATAGTTTTTTGTTTTTTATCTGGATGGCATCCACGAGTTCTTTTATTAACACATGTTCTTGCAGTGGCCACACACTGGGCTAAATGTCTTATACAACAAACACAGAGCTTCTGTGGGCGATAAAGACAGAAAACTTGATACCACTGGGTTCAAAATGCTGTGGCACAGCCTGCGCTCTCAGAATGGCATCGCAAGTTGCTGTGAATACGGCTTGCTCGATGCCACTAATTTGTACTCCTTAGATTAACCACGCTAGCAAAATCGGTCCGTCCGTCTGAAGCCTCGCTTTCACTTCTTCGTGAGAGGGATGCGAGAGAGGCAAGACAATGGGTGCAATTCGTTGAGCGGCTGGTAGAGATTTCAGTACATGTGACACTGTGAATGCTGCCTTTCATTGGAAGCAAGTAGCGGTGTGGCACGCCTCACTGTATCATAAAAAAGAACAAAACCTTAGGCAGCACTGTAGAGACGTACACAAGAGAAATTCGAAAGCATGTGCGTTAATCATGTAAGTGGGCTCTGCATAGGCGATAGTGAACTTTATGTGTGCAATAGAACAGTGGGTGTGTTCGATGCAACCCTCTGTCTCCACAGAGAAAGCTATCGCTCCTCACTGAGCAGTTTTGAGTGCCATCACACAGCCCTTTTAAGCGTCCTGAAGCAGCAGATTTGAGTGCCTTGACTCAGACATTTTCATAATCATGTCTACACACTAGTAATATTGATGACTGCCTGACCTACAATAGTCCTAAACTCCTTAGTCATGTACCGTCTTTGCCAAAAGTAACCGAGCAGCCCAGCCGCCCGGCGGTGCAAGCGCTAGGCCAAGCAGCGGCGCTACCATCGCCGTCGCTGGCTGCGGCTATCCGGCTGCGGCTATCCGGCTGCGAGTGAAGCTGACTGACCTAAGCATGCCCTCTTGCTGTCCTTCTTGGGATGATAAAAAGCAAGCGAGTACCATGTTCGGGACCTGATTTGGCGCCTTTGGAACGCTGCGCTGCTGCAGAAGGGCGCTCCGCATTGTATCACTCGCTGAACCCTTCTTTTTGGTTGGCGCTTTGACGCTGCGCTCTTCGTTATAATGCCTTCGCGTTTAATGTCGCTGCAGTGTTCCCGCAGTTGCAACGAATGGACAAATACATGCTATTCTACTCGTTTGGATTGTTGGGAAAGTAAGGCGAGGAATTGATTTCGAAAACTCGATGCGCTTTTCCTGCGGTTCCTTGTAGTTTGTTTTGGCCATTACCGGATTTGATTTGATGGTCAGTTAATCTGAAGGAGAGAAAAAAAAAGATTTCCAGCTGTTTCGAGAGGCCCTCTTGCTGCGTATCTTAATTCCCGATATTTGCTAACGTACAATAGGTGCGTAGTGTTTTCGGCGTTTTCAGATTTTCAGAGATTTCAGAGCATGCGGTCAATCTCTTCGTTTAAATAACGAACTGCATGAAAAACGTGATTCTCACACCTCAAAGATACGTCGCCTGAGTGCGGCCGTTTCTTTCTTCTTTCATTTTATGAGGGAATATGTTCTGGAAATGGAGAAATCCGAACATTTGACATTTTGACTGCGAACTATATTAGCATTACTCGCTATTACCTAACGACTTGATTGGTAGATTTGTGGCCGCTGGGAGAGTGGTGAATCGGGACCTTGATGAATAAGTTTCTGCAATAGAATCTTCAAGTGCAACGCAAAATAAAGCTAGCAAACGTGACACTCCCACCTTTGCTGAACTCCATGGCCACAAAAAGCTGAAGCGTCAGAGGGAATTTCAATGCAAGTGGACCAAAAGCTCCTTTGTAGACATCGTTCGCAATACCAATGCTTTCTTGGAATATGATATGCTAGGGAACATTTAAATCACTCATTCGCTATTAGCAAATAGTTTTCAGGCAGTTGCAATCTCCGCAGAGATTTTCGACATTCAGTTTGGCATTGTAATCGCGAAAACCGTTACGCACTTCTGTTCTTTAACGTGCAGCAAAAAATGCGACATTAACTGATTCACCTCGTTACTTTAATAGCCGCACTTGAAAGTAATAGCCGCACTTGAAACAGCGGAAATTATTGCCGCGGTTTAGTTTCTATCTAGCTCAGCGAAGCGTCATTATCAATGATTAGAAATCGTGGGAAAAACCAAACCGGAGTTTCTATCGTGTCCTGTCTCACTGTGCTAACATTCCAAACAAGACAAAAACAACCACTTTCCAAATCGCTTCACCTACGGCAGCTGTATACTGGGATGCAACATGCAAGGCGTTCTGACGAAGTGCGGTGCTTCACGAGGTCAGCACAAAATCAGCGTTGAGCGTGTTTTGCTGTGCACCACGCCCTCTGTGACTAGCGCAGCGTTCTAAATGCACGAAATCGGACGCCGTACAAGTTACCCGCTCACACTTTATCTTCCCAAGAAAGATAGCGAGGGAGCAGCCTTACGGCAGCGAACTTAAACTCGCAGCCGAGGAGCAGCGTCCACCGACACCCACGCCGCCGCTCGCCCTACACTTGCTCCGCCGGCCGGCTGGGCTGCTCGGTTACTTTCGGCAAAGACGGTACATTAGATATACAGTTTGACTTGATAATTAACTGTAACTCATCAATAAACAATAATGACTCAGGTGACATGATTGGCATGACACGACATTTGTATACAACTTGTAATTACATACACATTCATAAGAACCAGTCTCATCTCACTGTGATGCCGCATCACACCTTAAATTTGGTTCCATGATTTGCTTCCACTCTTTTATTCGACTGTTTACGTATACCTTTTCTCGAGCATAGCCTAGTAAGGCTCTCACCTTAATAAAACTGACACATGCTGGGCGCCATTGCTCACACTGAATATCTGCACTTTTTAAAATGTGTTGTGGTCGACTGCAACTAATTGGCTTGAAAATTATTCGGCCACATAGGGATGACTCAGGCCGGCAGGGTAGAACTTCTGAAAGTGCTTTACAGCCTCTCATGCATACTCTAATGGGTACTCTTTATAGGCTTATTCCCTTCTAGATTTTAACGCTTCTAGGCGCCACTTTGACTGTGATAATGTTTCACCGCATGCAATAGCTTACTTGGACCTGCAGCGAACAATACACAGGGAAGTATGTGCCGCCCGTGTGCTCGAAATCTAATGCTGCCACCATGCATTCGACAGTCTATATACGTAGCAGCTGCCATTCCTGTGAGTGCTGCAGAGAAATGTGCAGCCAACAATTGTTTTTGAATTAGCTTTGGCAATCGAATTAAAACTGCACACACAAATCCGTGACGCGTGCAGTTTTACATTGCGCGTACCACCTAGACCATGTGCACAGATCAGACGATTATATAGGTAAGACAAGGTCCGACGATTTTAAAAAATGCTGAGATGATCCACCCCCACAGTAGGTGCTACTGTACACTTACACTTGTGCGTACTGCGCTGAAGCTTGGCTCAGAAGGTATTCAATATTCAGGGCATTGGACACCCCCTGAAATCAACCAAAGAAACAGCAGACCATGTGGCTGACAGGCGCTTGTGAATTCTTAATATGAAATATGCGTGCATCAAGACCAGCGATACAAAAACAAAATACAGAGTTAAGACACCAATCACAGAGACAACTGTTACCACGTCAGTCGCGAGAGAGACCGCGCTTCTTCGTACGGCCTTCGCAATGGCGTCTGTTGTGACTTCCCTCCCCACCTTGGTGGGATCGCAAACGCCTCACCGCTCCGCTTCTCTACCGCTGTTCGCGCTCAAGGAGAGCGGCGTTCACTCCCCGCCCGCCCGCATCAATTGCAGCCTGCAAGTCTTCCCAGGTCAATCCTTATTGTTCAGACTAATCAAACGTAAACAATTTCTGATATTTCCGCTCTATGGGGTACAAATTACAGATAAAGTTCCTGGTGTGAGCTCTCGTCTTAGTGTGACTACTTGGTCACATGACCCTCCGATTATTTTTGCGTCAACGGATTCTACTCCTACATTTTGAGCAAACATTTTTACGTCATGCAGTGGGCATATTGAAAACTATTAAGTGGTGTGCAGAATTATACTCGATCTGAAGCCTTTGCATGAAGAGAATTAGGGAAATGAGAAGTATGAATAATATCTCAAAATCTCCGTTTTCGTTTAGCTGAAATTGGTATTATTAATTATACAAGCAGTAAAAACAAGGCCTGGGGCCGATTGTGGCACCGATCATCAGCTTCTTGTTGCCTAAATTAAGCTTCGATTGAGAAAAAAGCGGAAAACTAGAAGCCTTTCAGGTATGATCTGGATCAAATTCCATTAGAATATGCTGTGGAAGTGAGGAATCGATTTCAAGAATTAGATCTAGAAGACAGAGAGCCCGAAGAGATGTGGACTGACGTTCGTAATATAATACAAGAAGTTGCTACTAAGGTAGTTCCAAAGCAAAAGAAATGCAAGAAAGCAAACTGGTTATCTAAAGAAGCTTTGCAAATAGCTGAGGAAAGGACGTTGGCAAAAGTTATGGGAGAAAGAGAAAGATACAAGGTTCTCAATGCGGATTTTCAGAAAATAGCAAGGAGAGATAAGAATGCCGTCCTGAACATACAGTGCCAAGCAGTTGAGGACAACAGCCAACTGAGGAACACAAGAGCTCTGTATAAGACAATCAAAGATATCAAAGAAAACTTCTGTGCTAAGTTGGGCGTGATAAAGGACAAAGGAGGCAGGGACCTCACTGAAGCCCCAGAGATAAAGGAGAGGTGGCAGGAATACACAGAAGAACTGTACAAGAAGGACCGGGATGTGCAAACCCAACATAAGACCGTTGTGATTATTGATCTCGAGCCGGGCATCCTGAACAGTGAAGTTAACTGGGCCTTATCCAGGCTTGCTAAGACCAAAGCTAGCGGAATGGACGGCATTCCAGCTGAGTGCTTCAAAACCTCAACCATGACGCTGTTAACATTCTGCATACATTATGTCAGAAGATTTCGACAACCCTGCAGTGGCCACTGGAGTGGAGGAGGTCAGTTCACATCCCCATTCCAAAGAAAGGCAGTGCCAAAGATTGTTCCAACTACCGCACGATCGCGCTTATTTCGCATGCTAGCAAGGTGATGTTGAAAATCCTCCAAGGTAGGCTGCAGCAGTATGTGGATCGGGAGCTTCCGGACGTGCAAGCTGCGTTTCTCAAGGGCAGAGGAACTAGAGACTAAATTGCCAACCTTCGCTACATCATGGAAAAAGCAAGAGAGTTCCAGAAACCCATCTCATCATCATCATCACCAGCCTGATTATACCCACTGCCGGGCGCAGGCCTCTCCCATATTTCTCCACTTAACCCGGTTCTGTGCTAGCTGCATCCACTTGACCCCTGCAAACTTCTTAATCTCACCCGCCCACCTAACTTTCTGCCGCCCCCTGCTACGCTCTCCTTCCCTTGGAATCCAGTTTGTTACCCTCAGCGACCATCGGTTATCCTCTCTTCGCTCTACATCTCCTGCCCATGTCCATTTCTTCTATAATTTCTACTAGAATGTCGGTAACTTGAGTTATTTCTCTGACCCACTCTGCACGCTTTCTATCTCTTAATGTTACCCCTACCATTTTTCGTTCCATAGCCCTCTGGGTTGTCCTCAACTTAAGTAAAACTCTATTGGTTAGCCTCCACGTTTCAGCCCCATAGGTGAGTACAGGCAAGATGCAACTGTTGTATACTTTCCTCTTGAGCGATACCGGTAAGCTGCTAGTCATAATCTGCGAGTGCTTGCCAAATGCGCTCCATCCCAATCGTATTCTTCTTGTTATTTCCTTTTCGTGGTCCGGATCTGCGGTTACTACCTTTCCTAAGTAGACATATTCGCCTACTACTTCCAGTATTTCGCTACCTAATGTAAACTGCTGTTCCTTCCCGAGTCTTCTGCATATTGATTTTCAAGCCTACCTTTCTACTTTTCCTGTCTAGGTCTTCAATCATTATTTGCAGATCATCCCCCGAGTTGCTTAGCAAGGCAATGTCATCAGCAAATCGCGGATTACTGAGGTATTCTCCGTCTACCCTTATCCCTAACTGCTGCCATTCCAAGTCTCTGAATACTTCCTCTAAACAAGCTGTGAATAGTACTGGGGAGATTGTGTCTCCTTGCCTAACACCTTTCTTTATGGAAATTTTGTTACTTTCTTTATGCAGAACTATGGTAGCTGTGCAGCCACTATATATATCTTCCAGCACTTTCACGTACGGCTCGTCTACCCCCTGATTTCGCAATGCCTGCATCACCGCCGAGGTTTCAACTGAGTCAAATGCTTTTTCATAATCAATGAATGCTATGTATAAGGGCTGGTTATATTCCGAGCATTTTTCTATCACCTGATTGATGGTATGGATATGATCGATAGTAGAGTACTGTTTCCGAAACCCTGCTTGATCCTTTGCTTGATTGCAGTCTAAGGTTGTCCTGATTCTATTAGCGATTACCTTAGTAAATATCTTATACGTAACAGACAGTAAGCTGATTGGTATGTAATTTTTAAGCTCCTTAGAGTCCCCTTTCTTGTGAATGAGTATAATGTTTGCATTCTTCCATGGTTCCGGTACCGTCGATGACACCAGGCATTGCGTATACAGGGTGGCCAGTTTTTTTAGCACGATATTCCCCCCGTCCTTCAGCAAATCTGTAGTTATCTGATCCTCTCCAGCTGATTTCCCCCTTTTCATAGTGTCTAGTGCTTCCTTGACCTCGTCCTTCGTCACTGGTGGAACGTCTGTTTTTCCCTACCGCCAATCTCATTACGGTCCTGACTACTTTGGCTACTGTAGAGATCTGTATAGAACTCCTCGGCTACTTTGACTATCTTTTCCATTAGTGATGACGTTGCCCGCCTTGTCCCTTATCGCATACATCTGGTTTTTGCCTATGCCCAATTTCTTCTTTACCGCTTTAAGGCTTCCCCCGTTCTTTACAGCATGCTCAATTTTCTCCATGTTATACTTCCTTATATCGGCCACCTTGCGCTTATTGATTAGCTTTGATATCTCGGCCAATTCGATTTGGTCTGTTCGATTGGAAGCTTTCATACTCTGGCGTTTCTGAATCAAATCTTTCGTCTCCTTAGACAGCTTGCCGGTATCCTCTCTAACTATCCTACCGCCTACTTCTACCACGCACTCAGTAATGATCACTCTGAGATTATTGTTCCTTGCCTCTAGGGTAACGTCGCCATCCTCAGTTACAGCTGAAAACCTATTCTGTAGCGAGATCCTGAACTCTTCTTCCCTCCCCCTCACCGCTAATTCGTTGATGGGTTTCTTTCGTACTAATCTGTTGCGTTCCTTCTTCAGATTTAGGCTAATTCGGGACCTCACCATCCTGTGGTCACTGCATCGCACTTTCCCGATTACCTCTACATCTTGCATAATGGCGGGGGTTGAACACATTATGAAGTCGATTTCATTTTTAGTCTCTCCGTTAGGACTTTTCCATGTCCATTTCCGGTTCTTCTGTTTGCGGAAGAAGGTATTCATGATTCGTAAGTTATTGCGCTCTGGAAACACACCTAGTAACTCTCCCCTGCTATTCCTAGAACCAATGCCATAGTCACCTACTGCCTTGTCTCCTGCCTGTGTTTTCCCTACTTTGGCATTGAAATCGCCCATTAGTACAGTATACTGCGTCTTTACTTTTCGCATTGCTACATCTTCATAGAAGCTTTCAACTGCCTGGTCATCATAACTACATGTAGGTGCATAGGCCTGTACAACCTTCAGTTTGTATCGCTTATTAAGCCTAATTACAATGCCTGCAACCCTCTCATTAATACTATACAATTCATCTATATTACCCGCTATATACTTATTGACAAGGAAACCTACTCCTAGCTGTCGCCTCTCTGGTAAGCCTCGATAAACAAGTACATGCCTATCCTTCAGTACAGTATATGCCTCATTCGGCCTCCTAACCTCACTAAGCCCTATGACATCCCATTTCATGCCCTCTAGTTCCTCTAACAGCACAGCTAAGCTAGCTTCACTAGCTAGGGTTCTAGCATTAAACTTTGCCAGGGTCAGTTTCCAATGGCGGCCTGTCCAGCGGAGCCAGGCTTTCTTAGCACCCCCTGCTGCGTCACAGGTCTGACCGCCGCCGTGGTCAGTTCCGCAGCCGCTGGTGACTGAGGGCCGGGGTTTTATGGAGCTTATCATAGCAGGTTGCGGCCAATTACTGCACCAGGGTGGCCAACTCCTGTTCTGGTGAGGGAGTGCGTTGCTGGAGGTGTTCACCGGCACCCATCTACTTCCCATCCACTTCCGCTTTATTGATTATGCGAAAGCGTTTGACTGCGTACATCGCAGCAGATTGTGGCAAGCTCTTCAAGAGATGGGAGTTCCAATTCACCGCATCTGTCTCCTCAGGAACCTGTATGAAGGACAAGAGGCCACAGTCAGAACTGGACATGGCCTTACTGATTGGTTTCCGATTAAGAAAGGAGTGAGGCAAGGCTGCATACTATCGCCCTGCCTATTTAACCTATGTGCAGAGTGCATCATGAGGAAGGCCGGTCTATACGAGTCTTCAGCTGGAGTAATGTTTGCTGGAAAACGTATCAACAACCTTAGATATGCGGATGATACCACTTTATTGGAAGAAAGTGAAGTGGAACTCAAGAGACTTCTGATGTGCGTACAAGAAGAGAGTGAGAAGTTTGGGCTTAAACTGAACATTAAAAAGACAAAGATCATGGCGTCTTGCAAGTCTTGGAGCATCAATGGACAAGAAGTGGAAGCCGTGACAGATTTTCTGTTCTTGGGCTCCAAGATTACCTCGGAAGGAGACTGCAGCGATGAAATTAAGAGACGCCTGCTTCTCGGAAAGAGAGCAATGGTTAGCCTTGACTGCCTAGTAAAGACGAGAGACATTAGTCTGCCAACCAAGATCCGTATAACTCGTGCTATGGTCTTTGCAGTTGTGATGTATGGATGCTAGAGTTGGACTGTTTAAAAGGCTGACCGCCGAAGAAATGACGCGTTTGAATTGTGATGCTGGCGAAGACTCTTGAGAGTTCCTTGGACTGCCAGAAGATCAAATCAGTCGATATTGTCGAAGATAAACCCTGACTGCTCATTGCAGGGTCAAATTCTAAACATAAAGCTCAGCTACTTTGGTCATCTGATGAGAAGAGAGGAGTCGCTGGAGAAAGATTTGATGTTGGGAAAGGTTGAGGGTCGCCGGAGAAGGAGTAGGCAGCGAACGCGATGGTTAGATGGCATCCTCGAGGCACTGCACATGAAGTTATGTGATGTTAGGAAGATAGTGAGAGACCGGAAAGCGCGGCGTGACATGGTCCATAGGGTCACGAAGAGTCGGACACGACTGAACGACTGAACTGAACTGGTATTAATAATAACTCCCGATGCTCCTCAAATTAAGAGTATAAGACAAGCGAAATTTACTCAGTTTAAATTGCGGCTTTCCAATGCAGTTCATTTAACTTTTGGTGTTGAGTGTGCATGCCGCTCTGAACTTATCAGTCGGCTGAGAGTATGTGTAGCCATACGAATAACGCACACCTATGGGGATATGGTCGGTTTAATATATTGAGTAGCTACAACCTTTGTCAATACACGCGCGCGACTAACTGTAGAAGTAAGGAAAGCGGGCTAAGCAAGAAAAAAAACTCCTTCAAAGGTGAATTTTTTCTCAAGGAAATATGACGCAACACCGCAGTACGATCTGTAGCAGCAGGGGCGACATCGGAACCAACGTTAACAATTAATTCCCTATAATTTGAATTTGGAATACACTGGCGACATACAGCTGAGGCAACCAAGGTGTTTCATTCATTTCAGTGCTGTGCGCACTAAGAAATCAGCGGATGAAAATGCCAACCTAGGCGAAAAATGAGGTAACGCAACACGACGAGAAATGCTGCTATTGCATCGGCACCGATTGAGAAGGCTGTAGGAAAGCGCTGGCACTCTCTCCCGAGACCGTCTGCTCTGTTGCACACAGATAATATTACTGTTACAAGCAGCATGTTAACCCGAGGGCAGTGATCACGGAGGAAAAAGGCCATCTTAGTCATTTCAACTCTTCAAGTATCGCAACAAGCACCGAGAGGCTGCTCCTGCCACTTGCAAGCAGCTTGTGATTACTTGGAACACTCCGAAACCTTTCCTTTTCCTATTCCTCATAGTGGCACTTCCGTATTATCTTGATTGCTAGTTTCTAAATATATATCTGCTTCCGATATCTGGTATTTTTCAGTTCCAGTGATCACCTGGTCTTGTTGGCACAGAATGATTGGATAGTTCCAGCGTTGAGTAAAAGTGCAAAACACTTGACAATCATTTACCAAAATATCATAATATGTTTGGTTCATTCCTAAATGTTTATTAACCATAACACTTCGCACTGGATTTCTCAGGTTGGTATAGAAACTCCAGAGCAATATTTTCCTTCTCTTTTCACCAGAGGACGGTTAAAAATTTAGGCATAATTTTTAAAGAAAGAAAATGTACAGTACGAGATCATACAGCGCTCCTTCTGTGTTTGTGTTATGGCGCATTTCAACGTTTTAGATATATTTTAAACTTAACGGATGTATTCGACAATAATCAGTAAGATAACATCACAAACACCACTGACTGAAATACCACACGCACCACAGGCACTTCAACACACTGAAATGAATTCACATTTTTCAAGCGGGTTGACTTGCTATCCGCTCTTAGGATTGGGCTCCTGGCCGCGGTTCGTTCGCCTCCTGAAGGGACCAACGACTGTAGTCGAGAGGGTGCAGGAGAGCGGCGGACGCCTTTTTAAAAGCCCAGTGCTGCTCCGCAGTGCACTGCCGCATTGTGGAGAAGCATTGGCATCGGGCGTTTCCGGCACGCTAGCCAGACAACACGGTGCCATGGAGGCGCGCTCTCCTGTCTCCACTCGCGCCAGGAAATATCCGCTACTAGAGACCAGCGCGTTCGCTATTGCGCCTCGTGGGCCGGCGTCTTCAGCATTTTAGCATGGCGGTTGTAATGAACCATTTGTAACAAAATGCGCACTCCTTGCAGTATGGCCGACATCTGCTCTGCGCAAAACGCTAATGAGATTAGCGTAGACGTGAGAAATCTTCTTAACGCATCAATCCTGCACAACCGAACCGCTGTACACGTAACGAGCGCGAACGCTACCTCACTTTTCATGCGTAATCTCTGAGAAAACAACAATGACTGTATACTCGTGTAATTTCTTCGGCCGCCTTAGTAGTGCAATGTAGTAATACCAATGCAGTAAACAGAGCTATCAAGATAGAGGTAACATTATTACGGTTCCATGGTTTTCCTTTTTCTTGTTTTTATTTTTTTTTGCCTCAGCTATTTTCTCCGGTGTTACGCATTTCATGCCAAGCGATGTGGAAAGTAAATAACCACCTGTAGTCGCAACTGCATACATTGAGTATTTAGTACACCAAAATTTAAATATTTCATCTTTTTCTCGTTTAATTAGTTCATGACAAGAATTTAGTGTGGCTTTGCTGCAACGTGGATGGTTTATTTCTCTTGGGATTTTATTTCGTCACATAAACAAATCTTAAATACGGAAATACCAAACCTCAGAAGGCCGCTCTACGCTGCCGGATATTGGCAGTCTTGAGCAAAGATTCAAGAAATACTCAAGAAATACATTACATCTTAGTTGGTACCTCTAAACGCCAAAGACAGCACTATTCAATGAATTGCTTTATCTTTTCTATCTAACAGCATTGACTAGCTGAATTATTTTCTCACATTCCAGCATCAATCCTTCGAGGCCGTCAGCTTGGCGACCGGCGGTGAACTCACCATTTCCATCTCGTGGCCAACCAGAGCCCAGGACTTGTTGTCAAGCTCTAGCCCGTAGCAAGCCATGACCACCGGGTTCACGAACAGGCTCACATTGTCGTCGAGGCGGAGATCTGTTTCGGCTGTATACCATTGAGGCTGTCAGATATCTCTCTTAAATACTGGTGTGGAGATGAATACTCATCTGCGACCAAACGCCTCCCATATGTTGCATTGCAAATTTACTAGTACCTTATAATAATGCCAGGAAAGTTCAATTGGGGTTGCCCATGGCTCCAGAAAACCTTTCTAGTTTTTCATAACGCGCGAAAATAGTATAAGCCGCACACAGGATGGCAGAGTCTGTCCGTGGTAAATTGCATCAGCCGAAAAGGACGCATCACCCGTTTCAAATAAGCTAGAACTATGTTCAAGCTTCACCCATCTCAAGGAAGCTTCAAGGAACTAATATATTTTTATTTGCATTGAATTAAAAAAACAGAATAGAGTTTCAGATTTACCAGTGTGCTTTTAACACCACGACATAAGGTCGTGCCACCAGCCACTTAGTATTTCAATTAACACTAACGCACTTATCCTAGCCTCATAAATTTCCATATTAACAGAAATTTCTTTTTGAGTTTCAAGTTTTAAACCCATATTTTACTGCCGATAAAATTCAAGTGAAAATATCAGTTCTTTATACAAAACTAAAAGTGAAGTATTTAATCGTGGCAAGTACGAACAAAACCAATAACACTGATCACACCGACCTCCCTAGAAATATTCATAATATTGCTCCAATATAATACTTCTAATTAGAGTCACGTATGCAACTAATCATATTACGGAGTTTCCGGGCTTGCAAAAGAGAGAAAACAATCGTAGTAGATTCCTTATTACTTCCTCTTGTTGAGTTATGCAATAGATCGCTTTACGCGGTTTCACTGCACAAAATGCTCAGCCAGTGATACTCAATATCCTCCCATCTCAACCCTGATCACACCCTTTGTTTTTGCAACCTTGTCTAAAAACAGCGTAGCCAGTGAAAGAGGTGAGATAGCCACAGCCATCGAAGAATGCACTTGAGCAAGCCTGGATTAGGGTGTTTTCGAGGCAGCTTTTGATACTTCCCGCTTAATTATCATGATACCTTGTCACGGGTAAATAACAAATGTGCAGTCTGAACGCTAACCTCAGCCCAGATAACACTATTAACAGGCCCGATATTGAAAATGTGCTGGCAAACCACGGCCCCAGGGCGGCGCAGAGTTGCCAGTATGTTTCTGATTTTGGCCACGCCAATTTAAAACCTGGTTACAGCGGGCCAGGTATGCAATTGCTTGCTGACAGTCGCACTACGTTTGGAAACCACTGGTGAACATTGCCCTGCTATATTGCGGCTTGCCGATATTTCGCATCTGCTGATGCGAGCTCGGTAACATGGTCTTATCAAATTGATCGGTCTTCCAACATTTCATACATGTTCGTGTGCGTTGACAGATATCGGCCGCTCGTTTAGATTGTAATGCGAACATCTGATAAACGTTTATGTACGTTCGCAACGATTGTTCGTTCATTTAAATATAACTGCCAATATCTAATATGGGTCTGTGAATGTTGGCAAGTATTTTTCGCTCAATAAGATTGAGGTGCTGACATGAGGTATATATATATATATATATATATATATATATATATATATATATATATATATATATATATATATATATATATATATATATATATATATATATTGCCATACATTGATTAACATCGCCCGATTACTTCGCCAGAATGCTAGCCAGCGTTGTTCATAATTTTTTAATTTTTTTGTTAGATTGTCAACATCTCAGCTATCTTTGCATGCACATGGCAACCCAGCTTCGGTGGTTAAAATATGGCTTTTCAGCATGAGACCTTTTCTTGGTGCTCCAAATTAGTCTTTAGAGCTGTTAGGTAAGCAGTGAGCAGCACATTGAGCTTGCTCATGTCCGTAGGTAATCCAACCAGGCGTACATAAAAACATGAATAATTCAAGCCCGCCTGATCTGATAGCAGTTCATGAACCGTCAGGAAACAACATCTGCTGAACATTGTTATATTATAAAAGTAGAGGTAGCCGCATTTCTAGGCTACTCGATACGATGACATTCTCAGGGTACGTGCGGTTTTCAAAACGTATGCTACGAACATCACCATTTTAGTTAGTTATATTGGGTTTTACGGCGCAAACCATTTTATTTATGCGAATACGTATGCAAGATAAAGAGAGTCCGTGAATAAGATCCTTGACACGGTCAGCTTTTGATCCGGACGTTTCTTCCACTTCGACAACCAAAAGTGAAATGTAAAACCTGTATTGTAGCCGTGGGCACATGGAGTGTCGTGAAACACCTTACGAAAGCTGAAGCCGTTTAGGCGACCGTCGTGACTGTTACGCATGAATACGCATTTATGATTTATGCAGAAAGAGAGTACGTTAGCGTGATTAGCACGTCCAGTGCGTCCCAACCAAGCTCACACGGGATGACACTATGGTGAAAATTACTTGTATTTCAGCCGCATCTTATAAACAGAAGAGATGCCCCAAATTTCCTGGGCATATTTAGCTGTGCGCAATCCCGCTTTTCCTTTTCCTTTAGCTTGCAGGAATAGATTGCAAATGTTGCTAGCTATATTCTTGTACCCATATACCTGGGCTGGACACCCTATGAATATGTAAAAAACGTGTTTATATTCACAGGCACATAATTATGTTTATTTCGCACTGCTTCAGCCATGTGTGCGGAGAAGTTTGGTTTGGTTTGGTTTGTGGGGTTTAACGTCCCAAAGCGACTCAGGCTATGAGAGACGCCGTAGTGGAGGACTCCAGAAATTCCGACCACCTGGGGTTCTTCAACGTGCACTGACATCGCACAGCATTCACAGTCCATTCATGAGAAATATGTCAGAGATGTTTCTCGTTAGAAGATAATTAAAGAGAATGGAAAGAAAGTACATTACCGTGCTTCTCCCCATTCTTAGCCTCTCAAGTTCGCGGAAGTTAAATCTGTGTACAAATTATTATAAGTTATCTCATGTGCTCTACGGCTGGAAGAAAACAGCGTCTCAAAGTCTCCGATCATTTTGTTTAATGCATTTTCTTATGCGCAAGCAAATTTGAAGCAAGGACCTTGCCCAGTTCCGGGAGCTCTGTGCTGGTCAGCTCTAGCAAAAGATATTGACAAAGACGCATACACTTAAGGAGACTCAGAAATCTGGTGCCGAATTCTTAGAAAGGACTGGGTGCAAACAATGCACTCGCCGCCAACCCGCGGAGGATTCCTCCATCCTCCCTCTGCCACTCCTCTAAACTCAAGCTGTTGAAGCACTGAAGACGACCTGACAGCAGTACTGTCTTCCTGAATCCCCCCTCTTTTGTTAAAATAATTCTCATGGAACGCGCTTGCCTCCTTCAACCGCTTACTGATCATTGCTGCATTCTTTTGTCCTTTCACGCCTGTCATCCTCTAGCGAACGAGACCCACGCTGTGCGCTCCCTCTGTTCCCATAGTCAGCCGTGCAGTCGTACATACCGCGGCCGACATAACTAGTGGACGGTTGACCCCGTATGTGCCTCTTCGACCCAACACATTTCTCTCTGAGCACGGCCAAATTTTTAGCTGCCAAATGAGTGTTTCCTGGTTCTATAGTTAAGCGTGTTTTTCTGCACATTCATGGCCAAACATTTCGCGAGCTGCAGAATGCAAAAAATAATTTATCACTGCGTAGTCTCCACGGCGACACAAAAGTTCGCGCGTGCTTTTCATTAAGCTGTATGTCTGATCCCTTAGAACTATTTTTTTTAAAGACCCCTTGTTTACCCTAACGTTTTAGTGCATGTACACACAGATATGCTCTTAAGCATAAATCGCTGAAATTGTCCAGCTGAATACCATCATATATATTCGCTTATACTAAAATTTCGTTCTTCACACTCTTGTTCACCATGGCTGGGAGGCCACAGGCAAAAGAAAACGATTTGAAGTTATGCTGTAGTTTTTTTTTAAGTCCTACAATAAAGGTCATCGCAAACGATTAGCTACACAGATATTTTTCGCTGACTCTCAGCGGAGTTTTTCAGTTGGGCGTATTTTATTTTTGATCCCACATTTGGGGCTCATTTGCTGCACACACTAGTATTGTTCGGTATATCGATTTGCATTCTTGACATATGCAGTAGCTACATATGTCAAGAATGCAAATCGCCAAGATTAGCATTCAGGAGCCAGATTTGAAACCGAAGCGGCCACAAGGAACAAGCACTATCAGCGCTTGGGCACCTTCCCGGAGGTATGGAGCCTTACCTCGTCTGGCCTACGAGGTTTTGGCATTGCCGATGTTCGCGGAATCATCCGTGAAGTCGTGCGAGAAGAACCCAAGAGGTTTTTTACAGCTTCAGAGCAATGTTCCCCAGCAACCATTGCTATAGCCATTCGGGAAGAAGTGCAACACGCTCAGGCTTCCAAAAGAGCACCAGCTGTTGCTCTAGACAAACAACTGACGCTGAGCTATGCCGCTATTGCCCTTAAGCCGCCTCCCGCCCCTCGCCAGTACCCCCGGGCTGACAATCTCTGCCTTCGGCGCCGCGAATTCGTGCCGCAATATGAAGCATCCAGGGAGCCCCCAGGCTGAAGGAAGTCCGACATCTGGTGGACCCCTGACAGGCGGCCGTTGTGTTATCACTGTGGGGAACCGGACAACATGCATTGTCGCTGCCTTTACCAAGAACTCGGACTTCGAGGATTACACTGACATGATTCCCGCCTCTTTACGGTGAACAGCTGCAGGGAATCCAGGCGTATCTTCGATGTTCTCCATTGACGGTGCAAATTCCATGTTCATTGCACTCGGCGTCACCACATCGCTATTTCCCTCATCGCGGTGCTCACCGTCGGAGCCTGTCTCTTCTTCATCGTCGGAAAAACTAAGTACGGGGACGCCTGGAGGTGGTGTTGCGAACCAGGCCTACAGAAAGAGCCTCCATTTATGTTATGACGTAGCGCAACGCACAGATTGTATTTTGGGGACACAAACGGGTTTGCATTTTCTAGTAATATGATATCAATCGACGGTTATGAAGTTGCCGCGCTCTATGACACTGGTGCTGATTATTCTGCATTTAGAGTACAATTTTTAAAACCTACTGCGAAAAGTTACTACCCTATGGGATGGCTCTCCAAAACAAATCGCGGGAGGTCGGAGGTCACCTGGTGTGCCATAAGAGAAAATGCACCATTCATACGGAAATTCATGGTTATACATGTTTCGCGAAATTTGTCAACCCAGAGCATTGACCTAAAGCTTTTATTTTTGCTTCCATGTTCGATCTCTGCTTCGTCTTGTGCTGAGGTTGCATCCGGGGCACACCGTCGTCACTCTCTTGGCGGCGACGTTAGCTTGAAGTCTGGTCGCTTCGCCTAGGATATTGACATCGAGCATAGCGGTGGTGTCACTTGAAGTCTGGGCGTGTCGAAAGCGTCTTCACAAGTAATGTAGGCGTCATAGCGGCATCGGCTTTACTCGTCACCAGAGTTCGCCATGAAGCAACCTTACCTCCAAAGGTTGCTACCTTTAGTTTCCCCTAGGGTGCTTTGGTACCTTCCTCGCACAGTCTCATTGTAGCTGTGGCCTGGCAACGAAAAGCGGGCTATGTAAAACGATGGGGACGTGAACCGACGGCTTGGTGGCGCAAACTCACCGCTACTCAGGTAGTCAGCGGTCGTTCACAGGGGCGGGGTTGTGGTCGCTGACTGCAAATCCGCGGAGGCCAATTTGTCGCTACGGGCAGTGGCGTAGAATGTGGCCGGCCTCACCGCAGTCGAAGCATAATGACCGGTTGTTCGTAGTCCTCCAGGCGTCGCACTTCCTGGGGCTTGAGGGTCGTTGGTAGGCTTTCCGGGGGGGGGGGAGGTCAAGGGGCGGCTTTTAGGAACAGGACGGTATAGACGAGGGCTTAGAATGTCACATCGGGGTGCAGGACGACGTAATGCAGCAGCGTAATTCATCCCTATCGTTTCTTGTGCTGGAGATGTCGGAGCAGCAGCTTGAGGAACACCCAGCGCCTGCTGGACTTCTTCACGGCTGACGTCGTCGAGCGTCGCCACTTGTGGTTGTTGGAATTATGGCAGCAAGTGGCGAAGTTCATCTCGGACGATCTCACGAATGAGGTTGCGAAAGCTTTCTTCGCTCGTAGATGCACTGCTCTAGGAACTTGCGCTGAGCGATTTCAGTGGTCGATCATAGTGGCGAATCCTGGTGTCCATCGTCTTCTCGATGGTCGACCCTTCACTTTCATATTTGTGCGCAGTATTCGACGCATTCTTGCAAAAAGCGACTCTTTAACGCTTAGCATTAAAAGTTCACTCTCTTATTTTCAGTCGCGTTAAGGTCGGCATGGTGTAACAGGCGCTTCATCTCCTCAACGTAAACCAGGACAGGCTCATTCGGGACTTGAAATCTTGTTTGAAAGATAACCTTGGCTCTTTCATTCCGAACGACACTAGCAAAAGCAGTCAAAACCTCTTGCTTGAAAATCTCCCAATCATTCAAAGCTGCCTCGTGATTTTCGAACCATATAATGGCAGGTCCTTCAAGAGCAAAAGAGGCTTGCCTTACCTTCGCTTCGTCGTTCCAGTTATTGAATTTTGCCACACGGTCTAAAAGGTACATCCAGTCTTCCGCGCCTTCTGTGGGCAGTCCTTGTAAGTCCTTGTAAGTTGGGGGCTCCTGGGGCTGCCCGAAGACAACCGGAGCTTCTCACTGGACCATTTCCAAAGTTGATGCCTTCCGGGGTTGAACGGGGTCAGGCAGCAGACCATGTTCGGGCTGTAGGCCTGGAAGTCGGCGGCTGGCTCGGTGACCAGTAGGCTCGTTCCTAGGGCGCCAGGAACAAGGCTCGGGTCTGAAGGATCAAGGGCAGGAACTCCAATAGATGTCACGTGGTGGCGACAAAGTCGTGACACAAATGAGCAGTGGAGAAATTCTTTATTGGGCTGACTTGCGCTCGCAAAAGAACTAAGCAATTCGGCGACGGCGATAGCAACAATCGCGCTCGGTGGTCGTTGAACAAAGAATGCCTCTTTCGCTTGTCAGCACTGTTTTTAAAGGCGGTGAGAAAAGATCTAGATAAAGCAGTAAAGGGTACTAGGGAGACCTATAACATTGTAGAAACACATGCGAGAGGCTGAAATCGTCAAGATACGTTTGACGCATCTTTCGTATCAAAGAAAACGATAAAGCGTCGTCTATCGACAACGAGCATCAACAAACACGGAATACAGAATTGATAAGCGCGCTAAAATCACAATGATAAGACCACATGCCAGCGGCTTTCGGATAAGAACAGATAAAGTTTTAAATAGTTCGCGGCAACATACTATTGACTGTCTCCAAGCGGGTGAGACCAACTGTACTGAGATAATCTCCGATCCGTTCGATGGCGGTCTGTATTGTTTCTTCAATCTGGCTGTCACTGCAGCACGTGATGCAGTGTGAGGCAGTCAGGTAGGGGATGTCGGCCAGTAACTTGGGCAGGCCTATCAGTGCAACGTTAAAAATCATCGGCGAATGTACGGAGCCTTGCGGCTTGCCACGGTTTCCTGGAGAGATGCTGGAAGGATCTCCAACTCCCGGCTTTAAGTTGCACTGTGCGGTCGGCGAGGATGTCTGAGATGTACGCATACGTGCGATATCCGACACCGAGAACCTGAAAGTGCTGAGTGAGTTCGATTGTATAGTTCTCGATATTCGTGCGTGCGCGCTCCAGACTACGTCGCATATAGCGATCCAATTTCTGAGTGGCGAGTAGAGCTTCGAGCGACTTCTTGCGCTCCCACAGATGGGCGTAGTAGTGGTCGCAGTGTGGGACTGTGCTTTCTTATTCGACAGTTTGAGTGGCGTCGGCCCCTTGTTTAACAGTTTCAGCTGTGTGCGCCTTGATGTCAGTAATAGCGGGAGGTTTGTACTGCTGTTTCCTGTGCGTCCAGAAAGAGTCCCAGTCAATCACATGAGCCCGCAGCGTACATTGCCTGGTGGGCTCGTGTATCAAGATGTCGAGAACGAAGTGATCACTCGCGAAATTTTTGTGTGGCACCAAGTTGCTTTAACTGCGGAGGTCGTAAAGGCAAGACCAGGCGTTTTATCACGGTGTAGGCCCGTAACGTATCTTGTGGCGTAGGACACGTTCGTCATGAGGGTCAGCTGGTTCGAAGCTACGGTAGCGTAGCACTCAGGCCCCGGCCTTGAAGAAGTAAAGGGAGCTACGAGCTCGTGTCAGTTATTGCGCCTGCTCGAAGAGTAGTGTGTAGCATGACTCAGTGTTTTCGTCGGTTGTAATCGCCTCTGCTTTTTGCAAATACTTTCCTGTACTGCGTGTCTTTTTGTTACATAAAGTTAAGTTTCGTCTTCTGACGGCAAGTTCGTCGTCCTTCGCGTCACTGTGTGTGTGAACTACACGTCGCCAGCCAAATTGACAAGCACCTCGAAAAGGTACCTAGAAACTGGCAGAAGACTAGAACCAACCTGATTTCACTCGCCCGTTTTGTAAGAGCGCAGTGTACCTATGAGCAAGTATGTAAAGTATGTCATTACACTAGTATATACGATTCTTTGCTTTCGCAGCTGCACACTCTTGATAATACTAAGTGGTTTGCAGGAAAACGCGCAGTATCTGTTACACTTGATCTGTGGACATTTGCGCCGCGCCGTAAGGGATAGCAGGAATATGGGAGTGAAAGCGGAAAGAATAAAAGGGTGGCGTTAGTGTAGGACTCCGGAGTAATATCGACCACCTAATTATCCAAGTCTATGCACCAACCACTACTGCTGAAGAAGCTGACGTTGAGAGATTTTATGCGGACCTACAATGCCTTTTAGACCGCACCCCATCATCAGACGTCGTTTTTCTCATAGGAGACTGGAATGCTAAGGTCGGGAGTGAAGAAATATCCGGAATTATAGGAAAGTTCGGTCTTGGCGAGCCAAATGAAGCTGGGCAGAGGCTAGTAGAGTTTTGTCAAGAAAACAACCTGACCATAGCAAATACTCATTTTCAACAGCACAAGAGGCGCCTGTACACATCGACTTCACTGGACGGTCTGTACAGGAATCAGATCGATTACATTCTTTGCCGGCAGAGATGGAGAAGCGCTATACAAGCAGTAAAAACAAGGCCTGGGGCCGATTGTGGCACTGATCATCAGCTTCGTATTGCCAAAATTAAGCTTCGATTGAGGAAAACGCAGAGAACTAGAAGGCCTTTCAGGTATGATCTGGATCAAATTCCATTAGAATATGCTGTGGAAGTGAGGAATCGATTTCAAGAATCAGATCTAGCAGACAGAGAGCCCGAAGAGATGTGGACTGATGTTCGTGATATAATGCAAGAAGTTGCTACTAAGGTAGTTCCAAAGCAAAAGAAATGCAAGAAAGCAAACTGGTTATCTGAAAAGGCTTTGCAAATAGCTGAGGAAAGGAGGATGGCAAACGTTATACGGGAAAGAGAAAGATACAAGGTTCTCAATGCGGATTTTCAGAAAATAGCAAGGAGAGATAAGAATGCCTTCCTGAACATACAGTGCCAAGCAGTTGCGGACAGCAGCCAATTAAGGAACACAAGAGCTCCCTATAAGACAATCAAAGATATCAAAGGTAGCTTCTGTGCTAAGTTGGGCGTGAAAAAGGACAAACGGGGCAAGGACCTCACTGAAGCTTTAGAGATAAAGAAGAGGTGGCAGGAATACACAGAAGAACTGTACAAGAAGGACCCGAATGTGCAAACCCAACTAAAGACGGTTGTGATTACTGATCTCGAGCCGGGCATCCTGAAGAGTGAAGTTGAATGGGCCTTAGCCAGCCTTGCTAAGAACAAAGCTAGAGGAATTGATGGCATTCCAGCTGAGTTGCTACAAAACCTCAACCATGACGCTGTTAACATTGCGCATACATTATGTCAGAAGATTTGGACAACCCTGCAGTGGCCACAGGATTGGAGGAGGTCAGGTTACATCCCCATTCCAAAGAAAGGCAGTGCCAAAGATTGTTCCAACTACCGCACGATAGCGCTTATCTCGCATGCTAGCAAGGTGCTGTTGAAAATCCACCAAGGTAGCTTCCGAATGTGCAAGCTGGGTTTCGCAAGGGCAGAGGAACTAGAGACCAAATTGCTAACTTTCGCTGGATCATGGAAAAAGCAAGAGAGTTCCAGAAACCCATCTACTTCTGCTTTATTGATTATGCGAAAGCGTTTGACTGAGTAGATCACAGCAGATTGTGGCAAGCTCTCCAAGAGATGGGAGTTCCAATTCACCTCATCTATCTCCTCAGGAGCCTGTATGAAGGGCAAGAGGCCACAGTCAGAACTGGGCATGGTCTTACTGATTGGTTTCCGATCGAGAAAGGAGTGAGGCAAGGCTGCATACTGTCGCCCTGCCTATTTAACCTATATGCAGAGTGCATCATGGCGAAGGCCGGTCTGGACGAGTCTTCAGCTAGAGTGAAGATTGCTGGAAAACATATCAACAACCTTAGATATGCGGATGATACCACTGTAATGGCAGAAAGTGAAGTGGAACTCAAGAGACTTCTGATGCGCGTACAAGAAGAGAGTGAGAAGTTTGGGCTTAAACTGAACATTAAAAAGACAAAGATCATGGCGTCTTGCCCTATCAAGTCCTGGAGCATCAATAGACAAGAAGTGGAAGCTGTGACAGATTTTCGGTTCTTGGACTTCAAGATTACCTCGGAAGGAGACTGCAGCCATGAAATTAGGAGACGCCTGCTTCTGGGAAAGAGAGCAATGGTTAGCCTTGACCGCCTAGTAAAGAGAAGAGACATTAGTCTGCCAACCAAGATCCGTATAACTCGTGCTATGGTCTTTCCGGTTGTGATGTATGGATGCGAGAGTTGGATTGTGAAAAAGGCGGACCACCGAAGAATTGACGCGTTTGAATTGCGGTGCTGGCGAAGACTCTTGAGAGTTCCTTGGACTGCCAGAAAATCAAATCAGTCGATATTGTCTACCATAAACCCTGACTGCTCATTGGAGGGTCAAATTCTAAAGTTAAAGCTCAGCTACTTTTGTCATCTGATGAGAAGAGAGGAGTCGCTGGAGAAAGATTTGATGTTGGGAAAGGTTGAGGGTCGCCGGAGAAGGGGTAGGCAGCAAACGCGATGGTTAGATGGCATCCTCGAGGCACTGCAGATGAAGTTATGTGATGTTAGGAAGATATTGAGAGACCGGAAAGCGTGGCGTGACATGGTCCATAGGGTCATGAAGTGTCGGACACGACTGAACGCCTGAACTGAACTTGGGTTCTTTAACGTGCACTGACAGCACAGCACAAGAACGCCACTTCGCTCCCCTCTATCTAAATTCAGACGCCGGCAGACGATGATTATTGAAGGCTGTATGTGTTTTTACTGCCATAGATTACACTTCCTGTTTGCTCTTTTTTCCACTCTGGCCAGAGCCATAAAGGCTCACACAACTGGGAAATCAATAAAACAATTCAATGATGTTTAGATCCTTATGGTTTCTGTTATGCGGTGATATTAAGGATCTGCCCAATATATACTACAATCGGTGCGTCGTGTTTCCAATGGCGGGAGTGAGATTTACTTGGAGTACCAGGTCGAGCACCAGAAGGTCGCCAACCGAACTAAACACTACAAAACTGCAGGAGATATAGTACTCAAAATTACTAGCAACAAAGCTCATTATTTAAAGAAGAAAAGTTTCATGTCGGAATTTTGTGGTTACAAGCAGTGTGGTTGAAATGCATTTTTGCATGTCATCTTCATGTGGGAACCACTTCAGCTACAGCATAGATGGTCCACCTTGCCTGGGGTCAGTCATCAGGGAAAGCACAGGCTTGGGCACACTTGGGCGCCCGTAAAGAAATTATATCTGAAAGCAATACTAAGTCATCTCTTACGTAGCTTCATGTTGGTTTGCGTCAAATGAAATAAAAAAGTATTTTCAATACAGGAAGAGACGTTTAAAAAAGTGCAGTTGTTGTCAAGCATAAAGTGATCGGTTTCTATTTCCCTGGCGACAAATTTTGTAGTGGATTACGGATAGCCGCAACAGGTTCCCAAGCATCAAAAAAACATAGCTAAAAATTCCTGCTGGAGTAATGTTTTGAAGAAAAAAATATTTTCAAGCATACAATTTATGCCCCAATGCATTTTTGATCTACACCGAAAGTACCTTGGCACCTGGTTCTGCTGTGCAACAGGTCCAGAATAAGGTACTGATGCTCTCGCAGCTCTTTCCCTGTCCAACAGAAATACTTCCCCGCGCCTTTCAAAAGCTCTAATATTTAAGGAGCTCTAGTATGCACTCACCGTTATTAACTTACAATCGGTGTAAAGAACAGCGGCCACAATCTGATTAATGCGCCGAGCACCGGGACTTCACTCCTGTCTATATGTGCAAAAGCAAATTAACAAAATGTGATGATAATTACGCGTTTCGGTGTCCAACCAGGATACATTGAAACCTCCAGGTGCCTTAAGGTTTGCTGCACCGGTAACAGAATTTGTAGCCACTAGCACCGGGTGTCCTTTCCTGTAATGAGATAATGAAAAAGTAGGATGCAAAATAGTCACGCTCTTAGAAATTTATTTCAAAAAAAGCACTGTAAATTCTATACCTCAAAATTTATGGCCATTATGCCACCGCCCAGGTGTGGGCCAACGCCTAACGTATGGGGCAAGCTTATTTCAAATACCAAACAGATGACCAGTACGCGAGTGAAACGAAGACCCGTAGGCAGCGCACTCTACACTAGAGGCGTGTACTAAATCATACTAGTACTATTGCGTCGAACACAGCAGAAATAAACAATTATATGTATATGCAATCTTGATTTGCTTGAACTTTTCGTGAGAGAGCCTACGCCTTGCTGTTGTCCACGCCTGGAACACTTTGGAGCGATACTGACGGCACAGAATGAAATACTTGCTAAACTTCTCGCTTCGGGTCAAATTTTTGTTCTTTCGACTGCCCTCTGTCTTCTCCAAACTACGTTTTCATGATCAAGCCTGCGTGAAACCAAATCAAAATAATAAATTAACTTAATATGCGCAGCATCCAATTCAAACGCATTGCTCCTTGCATTTATCTTCACCCCTCGTTGATGAATTCAGTACTCTGGAACATCCTCACAAAATATATCCTTCTCTGCATTTGTTATTAGGCAGTTCAAATGTAACCAAATAACTAATTCTGGTACATGGTAGTGTCGGTGAGAACAGTGTGCTGGCGCAAGTTACCATTTGCCTTATAATCCTTTTTTTTCGCTGCAAACAAAACCAGAAGGCGCGCGCATGTATCAAAGTAGGAGAAAATTGTCTGACTGCAACCCATCTGCATTGTACACAACGCAATCTCGTACACATAAGTAACCAGCTTGACGTATAGGTTAGAACTGTTCTCGCAAATGCGGACGTTTTGTTTCCCATTCGCCATTTAGTAACACTTAAA
The DNA here is from genome assembly GCF_055883805.1 of Amblyomma maculatum. Taxonomy (NCBI): domain Eukaryota; kingdom Metazoa; phylum Arthropoda; class Arachnida; order Ixodida; family Ixodidae; genus Amblyomma; species Amblyomma maculatum. The sequence continues at coordinate 120,578,354 of NC_139349.1, forward strand.
CCTCCTGTTAACAAGGCGAGAGCGTTTCATACACTTGTTCAGCGAAAAACCCAGACTTTCCTCATAATCTCTCGGCCGCCTTATTTAGTGAGCACTTATTTGTCAACAAGGTATAATGTCAAAGCACAAGACGTCGGATTTGAATTGTAGCGACCTACCAGTCTTACGAAAACATGACGTCATGGGAACAAAGCTGCAAATGCATTTCGTATATGCAGGATCCACACATTTGAGAAGGAGTTAACTTGATTAAACTAAGGTCGCAAACGGTTTCACGATGGATTCTGAACAGAAACATTTCATGTATGAGCCAGAGACGCTTTATACTATAGGGACACATAGCACGCCTCCATGCATGCGGAACAAGCGGTGATTATTTGTATCTCCTGTGGTTTTTCGTTCAAAGTGGTATCTTCAGACTATATCGAGACGAGTGTCTGTGCAGGGAACACCGCATTCTGCTATTGAGTCATAATTTTAGTACTGTATGCATATTCTTTCACGACCTTTATTACCTGCTGCATACTATCAGAGATATTGCTTGATAAGCATTAGGGAAACGTGAGATAATACAGTTTACAGTGTAGTAGACGGCGTCCTTAACTTCGACCACCTGAGGTTCTTTAACGCGCATTGATATCACAGAGCACAAGCTCACCCTGCTTTTCGTCTCCATCAAAAGCGGCGTTATCGGCCGGGATTTGATCCACATCAATTAACCTTTAGCACAGCAGTGAGAGCGCGCTACCAGCTGCACTACCCCGGTGATTGGATAACACAACATAGCGCTACATTTTACAATTAGTCACAATCGAATTGGTGGAGTGCAACGAACAAAAACATCGAATTTAGAATAAGCTGAAAAATTAGCTTACAAAAATGCTCCCAACGCATTTTAAATGTGCTTTTAATCTCTTTCCCAGTCCTTGTAGGGAAAGAGTTTCAATAGCTGCGTTTCTATCTATCGAAAAGAGCGCAGAATTCAGGATACCTAGGAATTATTTTATCAGTAATATTGCTTTCGTGATGGAATAATGTGCAGTTTAAAAATCCGCAGTAGTATATATGACAACATAGCAGCCCAAAATGTAAGGCATACATTTCATCTCGGCGATAAATGCATAAAAAGTTGCGTTAAAAAACTGCGAGTAGAGCATTAAGGTAGAATTTTTAACGACTGAGATGCTACGTCATGTTCAGAAGCAGAGCTGCCTAGTTGTACGTTTTCTTGGTATTGATTCCGGACATGATTTCGTTGTGTAGAACAGCGCTTCTGTTCTACACAACCCAAGCTTCTGTTTTAACATGATTTCGTCCTGAACAGTATTGTTACTACCCATTTGCCTATTCAATACAAACCAAAACATGTGAGGGCGACTTGTTAAAAAATCAAAATTTAGCGTTTATTACAGGAACAACGATTTCCTCATGCCATGTAATAAACAATCGTATCCCCTGATATCGTTCAGCCAAGGTAAGAAAGTACATGTTTGCTTCAAGCAAAATTTCGACCCCCACACAAAGGTTAGTCTCACAATGCGGTGCCAATGATGTAGACTGCAACAGCAGGGAGACGTCTGTTGTAAACGAGGTCGTTGGGGAGACTGAAAGCTCTCAAAATATATTGTTGAATTTTTACACGTTTAAATTCATTTAAAATCTGTGGACTGAAGTAAATTTTTACAGGCACTTTCATATTATGCAGAAGGTGTTCATGCACGGCTTGATCATGCAAATAGGTCCTTAAACTCTAGCCTGGCGCCAAACATTTACAGAATGGGTTCTCTTTCTATCACTTCACATTCACATATATCCTTGATTGAACAATAGTACGTAGTTTCATGGGGACGCGTGCGTAAGTCTCTGCAAACGTACGTACATACGTACGTATGTAGATACATACATACATACATACATACATACATACATACATACATACATACATACATACATACATACATACATACATACATACATACATACATACATACATACATACATACATACATACATACATACATACATACATGCATGCATGCATGCATGCATGCATACATGCATACATGCATACATGCATACATGCATACATGCATACATGCATACATACATACATACATACATACATACATACATACATACATACATACATACATACATACATACATACATACATACATACATACATACATACATACATACATACTAGTAAAGGTGCTGCCAAAAATATCTAGCGAATGAACCGCATAGTAACAAGCACGACAGGACGATTAATTTGAACCAATTGAGCAAACAGCCATAGTTCCAAAGCACAGTGGGATACTTACGGGTCCTGCCATGTCAGCTTCTTCGTTTCTCCGAAAGTCCTCACCAGCTTCACGGTTTGGAAACTAGATGTTATTATTTCCTTCATCTTCTTCTTCGGAAGTATCTGCAACAAGTGTCCGTTTTTAGGTGTGTGTTTTTTTCCGTCACCGTTGCACAGTGGTGAGTATATAGCTGCCTCCTAATCTAGATGGTTGTTACGTTACTGTACGTAAATTGGTATATTAGCTCTCGGGTACAGTGTGAGCCCACTCAGTAGCCTAGACTCCCGCAATGTGTTTGAGGTGGCCATCATAGATTCCCACCACTCTAGAAAACGGCGTCTAATTGGTTTGCGGGTGGCGGCACCTTCTCGCAATTTAGAATGATGTTATCATATCTGGCTACTATCTCACTGTCTTTGTTTGCAAGTTGGGCTATTTTGCAATGGTTTTATGTGTGCCGGCTTGGCCGAGCTAAGGCTAAAGATGGCAGGCTGTCTGAACACGCGGTTACGTTACCTCCTACTTCTAGAGTGGAGGGTGTATACACGTTTCCAGCTCAACGTGATTAGTGCAGTCTGCTAAAGATATGACTCACTGCTGGACTATGAATCTCTTCCCAATATGGATTCACATCTAAATAATTCAACATTACAAAAATATAGCTATGTGATGAAAGCACGCCGATTTGGTGGCCCGTAAATATTTTTGCAGTGTTGTTTTCACCGGAATCTTCATAGATATTGTTTCTTATTCCGCTTCACTTAAGCCCTAAAGATGAACATACCAGACCTTTGATGCGGTCTGGCCTTATTCAGGTACGGAAGTCTTACCAGAAGTATGCGATGTATTGGTTTTGTTTCCCCAGTTTGTCATGACCGAATATTACCTGTGGGGCAGTGCACTTCTCTCTATAATTTCATCCAGGAGTCATATGTGCGTCCTACATAACCGGAAGTTTCTTACATTTGCTGAGAGAGCTTCTGAGCGTGTTAACGTCAGGAAAAAAATCAAAATGTCCGCATTTTTTGCTCGATACACTTCTAGTTACCTTGATTTTACAAGACATGCCCTATCAATTTTCAAAAATTTTGAGTAAGCCTCGAATGCGGCGACGGCCTGTCATATTATTGGAAGTATATAACAAATTTTCACCTTACCCCCAAAAATATTCTGAAACACATTTTTGAATAGTTATTGCATCATTGGGTGAGCGGGATAAACATCAGAAGCGAACTTTTGCTGGACATTTCAATCGTATACAATTTTCAAAATTACATTAGAGATAAGGAATAAAACAGTGTTCCAAGATTTGCTTACAATGATTCTCAAATCCCCTGATAATCCGGTTTTTATGCTACATTTATCTGCTCTCTGCAAAAATAGGAGAGCTTTTAAAGTAAATTTTTACCGCGATTCTGAAACGTAGATCATTGTAAAGTTTCGTATTATATGCTGATAATTGAATGGTGTCCCAGACTGCAAGGTATGTGGAGGGTGCTAGTTTGTGCGTTCGCCCTCGGGGGTGGCGGCACGTAAGAGATGGGCGAAGGTGTGATAGGCAGTCAGGTGCATAGACTCATTTCAGCCTTTGTGGTCTGTTTAAATCAGTCTGGTTATGTCCCCTTCGAATGAAAGGCGCAGCAAGAGTTTCCTGCTTGGTGCATGCCTCCATAGAGCTATGAGGGAATGTTTGAAGGCAACCATGTAGGAGAAAAGTATGCCGTGGAGGAAGACTTAGTCCTGGTCCTGAGAACTTCTGGTTTTTTATTAACCGGTCACGAAACACAGCGTACTGTTATTTGCGCTCCTCATCTCTTTGTAGTTTCGTATTTTACATGCCATTACACATAAATTCATATAAAGAATTACATATGTTCAGAGCGAAATCTCAATGGCTTCCGATAAGTCCAAGAGTTCGGCATGGCTCCATTCCAATGGCCTTGAAACTAGTTAATATTATTACCTAATTATTAAATCAAGAGCACCCCAACTCTAACAAGTTATGTCTTGTATGCTTAGTTGAAATTACCTCGACGTTTAACCTTCGTGTTTGACGTTGCCTTTCAGACGACCTTTTACATAATTTGTAGCTGTCGCAAGCACGCCACATTCAAGTACCTCGGAAGTTGATCATGGGGTACAGTGCATGCTCGGATGTATCAGGGGAGGCATACAGAATAGTAATGGCAGATGAGCGCGGCAGATCCTGGTGTAAACAATCATCGTAAAATCCCCATATCCGAAGCCCGAGACCTTTTCCGATGTTCAGCACATATTGCGCGTCGTCAAGCAGCTCCTTCCATCATTGCGGGCGCAGGCAATGATGCAGCTGTCCGGTTGTTTGCAATATTTATATTGAGGATCACTCAGTTTAGCAAAATCAAACAAGAAATTCAATCAATATATTCATGCGTGTCGGCAATCCGCACCTGATATTGAGTTATGATTCATTCGGCGAAATCACCTTTTTTTGTGCCTTTATGAGTCACAATTGCCGAATGAACTCATTACAAGCCAGCACGAAAATTAAATATCTTAAACTGCGTCTCGTTTTCTAGACTGGTGGAGTTTTCAAGTTTCTGAGAAGAAAACTGTTTTTAAATATTTCTTTACTTACACATAGAACATGATTGTCAGTTGGCCAGATCCACAATTGCTGACGGCGTAGCAAGCTGTATGCTAATGGTTTGAAATTGTATGCCTATCCTTTAACATATGAGATCCAGTTTACAAACAGAAGCCCAGCACGCCTATTGTGCAAAATTTTCACCCTACAAATCACAATCTATTAGATTGTATGAAACATCAGTGCGTATACAGGCAGCATATACGTGAAATGGGCAATAGAAATGGCAACGTGTGGGTACAGTTGTGTGATTTGGCTCTGGTAATATGCAGATTTGTGTCAGGCTCAGAAACCAATATGGAGATGTTCAAACTCAAAAACCTTACTTGAGCGCTGACGATGGTACAAAGTGCCGGGTATCGCGCAAGTAGCATAATGACAATAAGGTAGAACGCAGAAAATGGAGACCGAAAACGCACATAGATTTCTCGCAGCATTTTCGCTTCTGCAACGATGCACATTTGCATAAGGCCTTTCATTCGAATCATTCGATTGCTTGCAACAATCGTCTTGAGGATCATTCATTTGAGAAAAAAAAATCAATATATTCAATTAAATGTACTCATGCACGCCGCTAATCCGCAGTGATATTCGTTTACAATCCATTCGGGGAACTCATATTTTTATGCTTTTATAGGTAAAATTTGCGAAAGGGACTCTTTACTAGCCATAAAGAAGATTAAAGAGTGCAGACTGTCTCAAGATTTCTGCACTAGCGGCGTTTTCATGTTTCTGAAAAAAAAAACTACTCTCAAACCGTAACATTTCTGCCTATATGTATAAATTTCAGTTGCACGTACAACATCACAGTCAGTTGTGCAGATTCAAAAAAAGAAGGTGTCTTACCGGGTCGAATATTCCCAGGGTAGCGTCATTTGACGGGGCGCCCTTGAACAGGTTGCCATTGACATGCTTCTGCACATAAGAAATTCCAGCAAATTGCGAATCAATATCAATTTTTAAATTCTGTCGACATCTAAACTGAAGGTATCAATATATTGCTTACGTATTTTGGCGTGGTATAAGAAATCCTACCTGTATTGCAATCCTCGTGCCGGCATCTCCAATTGCCAAATGTGCCATGCGAAACGCCAGGAGGCCCTGTGACCAGAAACGAGCACATTAGTTTACATTCTGGGTTTTGAGGTAGCAGCCTAGTAAACTGATTGCAAACACAATTAGCCTATACAAAGTATTCACGCACAAACCGGGAAGACAGGCCAGCAACCTCGGTGGTTCTTTTTCTGCACGAGGGCGAGCCTATCATAATATCAATATCATAAATGACTAGCAAGACGTTCTTCCAATTCAAGTGGCATCCCTACTCCTGAGAACAACTTCACATGCCTTGCAATTTTGCTTATAAAGGCAGAGAACAATTCGGTGCATACCACAGGCGTGTTTAGTTTGTCGGTTGCGGAAGAGATAGAATGGCATAAGAAGAATCGGTGTTCATGGTTTGACTATTCAAGTAATGCTGCATCCCTGTAGCAGAGTCAATATCAGCGCTTCTTAGCTCTACCTCATGTATCGGAAAAAGGTAAATTACGTTTGTATAATGCTTTCGGTTGCCCAAAATTTTATAACGGCTTGAAGTTAAGCTCTTGAAATCTCTCAAATTCTGAAAAATACGATTTGCTACATTAGTGCCGAGAGTTTGATCGCAACAAACGTCTTCTTTAAGGCCATAAACAATAGCGACTTTTGTTAATCCAAAGTTAGTGCAATTCGCACTGGACAGGTGGTTAGAAAGTAAGAAAACGAGCTGCTGAATGTTCCTGAAAATTTGATATTCGCACCTTTTTTTCAACGCGAAAGCTTTAGTACACCCTTCCATTGCGTCTTCGCGGACCCATTATGGCAACCTTGAACCTATGGAAACCCTATAATAAATATTACGACACTCAGCCCGCCTCTGCCTAGTCACCTGGTAGGCATCACTTACGCGGCATTAGCTCTGCCGAGGCCTCCTTCCCCTTTCCGATGCAGCCGCTTTGAAACAACTCTCGACATTGACTCGCCCATAGATGTAAAGTGATTTTCCTGTCACGGATGATCCAGTCGAAGCGCTTCATCGTGATGACACCAGGCCGAATATGATCATTAAACGAACACTGCTAGCCAAGAGGCTACAAATACAGGCGAAAAGAGGTGAGTGAGCGAAACGTGCCGCTTTCACTTTGGTTGCATAGGTGTAGCCGGGTTAGGTATTTGCCTAATATTTACTATACAGAGCTTGCTCCCTGCGACACTAGATATTTTACGGGGAAATATTCACAAACGATAGTCTTCCTCTCAGCTAGGGTTGATGGCAGGTCATATCTGCCCACCCCAGCCCCAGCCCCACTACATCTTACTCTGGCGCACGATTAGCTCCTACCGCTAAGTAACACTACTTCCCTCGGGAAAATTACTGTCCCGGTGCAATCTGCGTTAGTAAAAAAGAACGGGAGTGATAGGGCTAGAGTTGGGACACCTGCACAATTTAGAGGGTGACGCTGCGGATGGGGACTAAAGATGTAGAGGTTGAACTTCATTTGTGGTATCTGTCACGGGGCCCTAAATATGCAAATAACTACGCAATGGAGCCAGCTTTTCGCATAACCCCCTCCATGGCACGGGAGCTAGAGCGCGACAAGATATCTAGTAGTGCACTGGACATAACGGGGGCGACGTCTGCTGTATCTGCCTTATTGGCAGTGTTGCATTCTCTAATTCCTGTCACGGTGACGGCATCACCGGCGTAAATGCTGGTGGCTTCAGCCTTGGGTAGTGAGGGGTCAAAGGGCAGTAACGGGCGTCAGCCAAAAAGCAGGTAGAATGCAGAATATTCAACAATGGAAACGTGAGACGAGTTATAGGCGAGCGTCCCAAACGGTACATGAACATTCCAATCCCGGTGGTCGTCAGACACATACATGGAGAGCATGTCCGCGAGCGCGCGGTTTAGACGTTCCGTGAGGCTGTTGGCCTGAGGTTATAGGCGGTGTTGAGTTCGTGGCGGGCGGAACGCGAACGAAGAATTTCGTTATCCACTCTTCATAGAGAGCAGCGCCCAGGGTCTGGTATTAGTTCATGAGTAGGCCATGACGAAGAATCCCGTTGTCTAGAAGGAAGTCAGCAACATTAGTTCGTAACTTCGTGTTGTCTACATCTCTCTCGTCCTTGTTCATATGCGCTAGAACGTGTCTGCAACATTAGTGGCGCAGCTGGTGGGGATGACGCAGGTAATAGAGTGACGCGTGGCGTAGTCGGTGGCGACGGCGATCCATTCGCTGCCTGAGGCGGAGACCGTCAAGGGCCAAAGATGTCAGTGCCAACACGGGAAAACGGGTCAGTTTGTATGGGGTTCGGTTGCAAGTGACCTGAAGGCAAAACGGAGGGCAGCATTTTCTCGAAACTCACACTGTTCAAATGCGTTAACGTATTGCTGGACGCAGCGTTGGTGCTTCGGCGAGTGCAAACGTCGGCGCAGGCTGTCATATGGGCAGAAGACCCCTATGTGTCAAGCCGAGAGAACATCAACGTTTTCAAGGATTGTGAAGCGCAGGTTTTGGAAAACAATGCGCAAAAGGTCAGAGTCATCTGGTCGCTTATTACGTCGGTCTAGGGCGTTCCCGTGGAGTACAAGGCGAGGCATGGATCAGTTTGGTCGCAGGTAAGACATCGGATATGGTGATGTAGCTAAGGACTCAACAGCTGTTGTTCGGCAATGTTAGAAAATCCGATAAATGCAAAATACATACGTCTTCGCCACAGTCTGAAGAGCTAGGGGAGTCGGCAGGATTACTGGACGACAAGCACTCTATGATGAAGCGGACCGGACCAGTAGACGACAAAAAAAAGCATATTCTTGCAATCATACCGCCAGCGTCCCAAATGGCCAGAAAGGTATTTAGGAACGAAAGCCAACACAACAATTGGCGGTCTTTTAAAACAGTAAAGAGGTGGCCAACCGAATAAGGACAGAATTTCCTAATAGCCCGAAGAAGCGCCAGGCACTCTCGCTGTGTGATAGAATTTTGTTCAGGCGCTGATAGGAGGAAGCTGGAATAGGCAACCACCCTTGTGCGGCTGTGTTGTCGCTGACCGAGTCTAGCTCCAAATCCATGGCCACATACGTCGATGCGGAGTTCAGTAGGGGCGGATGGGTTGAATTGGACCAAGACGGGTGGAGTAGTGCGAGCAATATTTTCATTGGAAAGCGCAGTGCCCAGAATACTTTTGACAAAAATATCTATGTGACCACCATACAGCCTGATTACAGTGCTAATATATACGTCGCAATTTTTCTATACAAGATGAACAGTTTTCTGGTGGCAGAGTACTATTCTTCCTGTACTATCGCTATGTGGCGCTGGCTGGAACAATGCTGCAGCAGAGACGGCCCATTGCTGTACAAGTGGATACGTGAACACCAATCCGCCTTAAGCATGTCACTCCTATCGTGCAAAAATACTGCATATGCTTGAATATAGCAAGATAATTGGTCTACTTGCTATATTCATGAACGAGGCGTTAAGTGTTTGAAAACAATACCATCGCAGACCATTTGAAAACCGTTGATGGCAGCTTATTGTTAAAAGTGATGTCTACGCAAGCAAAACCCTCTGGTGCTGTTTCGGCCTCAATTGGTTTCCACGACTAATATCTTTATTTAAGTAAAACGCTCATGATTTGATAAAGTGACGAATTTTTAGATTGGCTGAGCTCGCGGCACACCGCTATTGAAATAGACTTGCTCCATGGCAGTTCTTGCAGCTTCACTAACATCGGCTTTCACGACTTTGTTGTAAAATCAAGTTATGCTTACGGCAATGTCCTCGTGCCTGCTATGATCATGCAGCATTTGAACTTTCATTCTTCTTCTGTCAACTGATAACCGCTCCCTGGCAGCTAAAACGGATTCAATGCATCTAATGTTTGCATACGCTCGACACATAACGCTGCGCGCGAATACTGTCCGCCAAATTGCAACCTTCGCTGCCTCCCTTTACGCAAACAACCTAGCCGCTTAAACAACGGCAAACGCGGAGTTAATGCGCATGATCTATTTGAATGGCACCAACACTATGTGTTACCTAATTCGACATACCCTTACCAGGTGGCGGCGGGATAACCGAAGAAAATATCAGTTACAACAGCGTCAAGACGTCGGCTCTCGTTTTCTATGGAGTTATCGGCGTAACAGTATTAGTCATTCCGTTAACCAATGCATTCAGCGCTGCCCTATCTGCATGTGCACCTTCGCAGTGAACCTATGATCCAGCTTTGTAAGCTGTCAGCCGGGACGGCTACGCTGCATTAGATGCCGTATAAGAGCACACTGAAGAGCTCGCTTTGGAACCCGTTCTATTTCTCACTCGTCGCGTCACTCCATTGGCCTTGTGTCGCCAACGCTAACGCCACATCGCGGAGTTGGGACCGCGGATTTTGTAGACATCCCAAGATATGTCACTGAACTCAAAGAAAACTCGTTCGGATGCTTTGAGCGAACTCGCGGATGTTGCGCTCGCTTCATCAGCGCGAGAAACGTGTCAGTCCGTCCCTTTGCCCCTCTCTTGTTTACGGTGATCAGTGAAGTGACCTGTCTGCATCTGCCGTCGCGTGATGATCCGTTCGACATGCCTGACGATGCTCTCCACAGGCACTTCAGGCTGTCGAAAGAACCTGAAGCGCAGCATAACGCAACACAATTGAGCAGAAACTGCTATGCGCGCTGCGAGAAACGGCGAAACCTTTCCAAAGTTATTTGTATGTATTTTATAAGCTCTGAACTATAATGTTACAGTACTGTAGCCAAATACCTTCATTTAGAGCTTCCAAACATGTTGAAACTTGCATTTGTCCTCTTAAAATAAAATAAACCGAGAACGCCCATATAAGCCGATTGGCTGTTTGCCCCCTGGTTCATCTACACAGCTTGCGTCCCCTCCTTTTCCCCCAATCCCTACGTTAAATTGACGTCACGGCAATGCGAACGCGTTCCAAAGCGAACTATTTCCTTGATTCGGCCTTAGAGTTCAGGGAAGGAAGCTGCAGTTGCCATTATCCGTGTAATTTTGGAGAATCGGCGCGCTACTTTGGCATTTCTTATCCCTGGCGTCTATGGTATGCTGTGATTCACTATCAGACTTAGATTATTGATTCAGGGGTTGAAAAATGCCTTATTAACGTTCGTGTTAAATCAGACAAGTTGACCACCTCGCCTTTAGTCTCTTATCACTGCCGCGTTGGCCTAGCCCACGAACCAAAGCTGACGTTCACGATCGTCACTGACCAGATAGCATCCTGGTGCTCTTCCCGGAGGTTTGAACTGTGTGAGCTACGAAATTAAACTTTCATACACACAGGACGTTGTATAGGTTTGATTCAGACACATGAAGCAGCGGTGCATGTATGTATATAAATTATTTTCTGCACTGGTTGCCACCATTCTTTACAATGCACAATGGCAACTCTCGAGTAAACGATAATGTTATCAGTCTCATGCGACTCTCTTTATTCATATTGTTGACTTCTTCAGGGCCGACGTTTCTTCCTGATGGATCTGCTTAGTCCTATCTGTCCATTGCTTATTTTCGAGTTTCGTTAGGTGTACACTCAGTGACCGTTTGCATAATTTGTTAATTGGCTAATTTGCTATACAGGAGAAAGTCTGGCGACTGCTATCTCATTTCCCATGCTAGCGTTCTAAAACATTGCTCGGCAGCCTGGTAAACGTTGCCTATACAAGTGACCGTAAAGGCAATCTTGAGACATCACGTAGAGCCCAAGCATATGAAGCTATTTTTTGGATTCATTTATCTTCTGAATGCTATTCAACTTTAATATATGAATTCGTTTTTTTATCGCCAAGATATATGCCAGCTCTTTTACAATGTTATTTTAGCTATAAATTTCGCACATATTTTTTCTGCCATTCGCAGCTCCCTGCGTCCACTAATAATCACTCCACTAAGACGCAGGAATCAGATGCAGGCAACAGAGGCACCCATGTTTAAAGAGCGATTTCTAGGAAACATTGATAAGGAACCATGTTGAAAAACAGGTGCTCGAGTTTAATGATTGTTTCGATTTGGTGAACGGATATTGTGTACCTTCTTGGCTGAGAATACGCAAAGAAATTATATAGCAATTAGACCCACCATAGAAATTTCGCGGCATATGTGGTGAACTGGAAGGTGCTTCGCTTACTAAAATTAACAGCCTGTTGAATATTTTCAACACAAACGATTTCAAAAGCAGACCACGTCTGTGCGGTATAGGCGTAAAGCTTACCTTGATGTCATCAGTGGCAGTCTTAGCCAAGCATGTGTTGATTTCGGGTTGAAAAGCAGCTTTCTGGGTAAAATTTAGAAAGGGAGACATCAGACTAGTGATCTGTGTTTCCCTAAAAGATATGGCTTGCGTCCCCCGGTAACAACAACATGAGACAACAGAAGTAATATTAGGCGACAGTTTTTAATGGCGTATACGGTCGGAGTCCATTCCTTAGATTTCAATCAAAAGACGTCATCATGGCGTTGTGACAAAAAAAAATATCCTCTTCCCACCGGAAATCGAAACTCAATCTCTGGGATCACCAGCTCACTGCTTTAATCAACTGTGCTACGCCCGCGATCTTGAAACGCACATCATAATTGTCCTTGTCTACCGCGAAGAAGATAACTACCCATAAATAAATTCTCTCTCTACCGGGAATCGAACCACACGTCCTTGCATCCCTAGTCGACCACTTGAACCAACCGCGCCATGCCCGGCATCGTGTAAAACATTACATAATCCTCCTTGCCTACCGTGAGGATGGTAATAGCGATGACAATGATGCTGCAATTAGTGACAATGGCAATGATGACAATAGCAATGATAATCACGGTGCGTTTATTTGATAATTATAAAGAGACCAAACAGGATGCACCGTGTGCCCTAGCAATACTTACGCTTTCGCTTTTTTTTGCAGCGTAGATTCCATAATTCTCTCGGAATTTTTATTTATATAATACACAAACAGATTTTGAATGCATGGCAAGGACGAAGCGTTGTGTAAACTGCGGCTCAGAATCAGCACAGAGCTCAGAGAAATATTTTAGTCTAGCATAATAAGTGCACAAATACAATCCCAGAAATAAGCGTATTACTTGTACAATCATCTGGCACGCGGAGGGACCATAAGTAGATTAGGGAATACGCAGTGTACATACTTGCTAGAGCTATCATTAGTTTAAATAACGAGAAAAACCACATAGTTAAATATGGCAGTGATACAATTTATTGCAGTCTTGATGTATGGCCGAGAGCTTAGGCGTCGTTCATAGCCCCATGAAAGACCACAGTGGTTACCGTTAAAAGGTCACAAGCCACGTAATACCTAATAAGCGTCTATGCATGCATGTATTCCTATTTCAGCGCCTAGATAAATAAAGAAATATATTGGCATTGGAATACGTATTAGTAGCCTTGAGCCAGTTTCACCGCTCTAATTTTATGAAGAAATCCTATCACAAGATGGATGTGGCATTTTAATCTTGCATCGCAAAACTGTATTCAACAGCGTTTACTGTAAACCTTCTACTGCCTGGTGACCATGACTACATGTAGGTGCGTATACTTCTATAAGCTTCAGTTTACACCGCTTATTTAGCTTAATTACGATGCCAGCTACACTCTGAATTATGGTATAAAATTGATGTATATTACCAGCTATATCCTTATTAACGAGGAAACCTGCTCGTAGTTGTCTCTCAGGGAAAACTTGAGAAACACGGTACATGCCCGTCCTTCAGTACAGTATATGCCTCATTTGACATCATTATCGCAATAAACCCGATTATATCCTATTGCATATTCTCTAGTTCCACTAACAGCATTGCTAAACTAGCCTCACCAGCTAGGGTTCTAGCATTAAATGTCATCATCATCATTATCATCATCATCATCATCACCAGCCTGATTATACCCACTGCAGGGCGAAGGCCTCTCCCATATTTCTCCACTTAACCCGGTTCTGTGCTAGCTGCATCCACTGACCCCTGCGAACTTCTTAATCTCATCCGCCCACCTAACTTTCTGCCGCCCCCTGCTACGCTTTCCTTCCCTTGAAATCCAGTTTGTTACCCTAAGCGACCATCGGTTATCCTCTCTTCTCACTACATGTCCTGCCCATGTCCATTTCTTCTTCTTAATTTCCACTAGAATGTCGGTAAGTTGAGTTATTTCTCTGACCCACTCTGGACGCTTTCTATCTCTTAATGTTACCCCTACCATTTTTCGTTCCATAGCCCTCTGGGTTGTTCTCAACTTAAGTAGAACTCTCTTGGTTAGCCTCCACGTTTCAGCCCCATAGGTGAGTACAGGCAAGATGCAACTATTGTATACTTTCCTCTTCAGGGACACCGGTAAGCTGCTAGTCATAATCTGCGAGTGCTTGCCAAATGCGCTCCATCCCAATCTTATTCTTGTTATTTCCTTTTCATGGTCCGGATCTGCGGTTACTACCTGTCCTAAGTAGACATATTCGCCTACTACTTCCAGTACTTCGCTACCTAAAGTAAACTGCAGTTCCTTCCCTAGGCTGTGTAACATCACCTTAGTCGTCTGCATATTGATTTTCAAGCCTACCTTTCTACTTTCCTTGTCTAGGTCCTCAATCATTATTTGGTGGTGCAGTGCTAAGACGGCCGACTACTGCCCGGAGTGCCCGGGTTGTAGTAGTAGTACAAGACTTTATTGAGGCGCAACACTTAGACGCCTAATACATCGATAGCCTGCTGGACGAGCTGACGCTGTTCTTTACCCTCAGCACCAAGCCAGTCCACCCAGGTCCAGATAGTATGGTAGGAGGTGGGAAAGAATCCCGATTGCAATGCAACCGGACATGAAAATAGGTAGTGGTAAAGGTTGGCATAAGGGGAAGGGCAGTTGGGGCATGATGGATCGCGACGGAATTTGTAGAGATATAGCCGGGCAGGGGTTATGAGTGTGTTCAACTGTATTTGCCGAAGGATATGAGCCTCCCGATCGGAAAGATTAGGATGAGGGTCGGGGTAGAGCTTGCGGTCTAAGCGAGCAGTATTGTAGTATTCGCTGATGGTGGCGCGAAGAGACACTCTCGACCCGCCCTCCATGGATCTTGGCAAGGGGATGAACGGTGCCCGGTTACCAGTTTCACGGGCGAGCTGGTTCGCCAGCTCATTGCTGTTATTCCCCAAGTGTCCAGGGATCCATCGGTTCAACCCGACCTCGGCGGCTGCGTTTCGATGGAGGTGAAACGAAGAGGCGTCCGTGTGCTGCGCGATGTCAGCGCGCGTTAAAGATCCCCAGGTGGTCTAAATTTATCTGTAGCCCTCCACTACGGCTCCTCTTTCTCTCTTTCCACTTTCAAACCCACCTTCCTTCCTTCCCTACGGCGCGGTTCAGGTGTCCACAGAAAGAAGTGTGACAGATACTGCGCCTTTCCCTGTGAACCAACTTTTTTTCATCCCCCGAGTTGCTTAGCAGCGCAATATCATCAGCAAATCGCAGATTACTGTGGTATTCTCCATCTACCCTTATCCCTAACTGCTCCCATTTCGAGTCCCTGGATACTTCCTCTAAGCTAGCTGTGAATGGTGGTGGTGAAAAACTTTATTTGGTGGAGCCACGAAATACTCATTACAAGGGCTGGGCCGGCTCCTGATCACGGGTGGTGGCCAGCAGGCAGTGCTTGACGGCGACCACTTCTGCCCAGTCGACCAGTCTCCTTTGTGGAGCCGGTTCTGAGCTGGAGATCGCGATCTCCCAAGTCTCGTTGTCCGTAAGGCGCCATTCGGCCGGTGGTTGAAACTCCGGGCATCTGAACATAATATGTTCGAATGTAGCTCTCGGGGCCTCGCAGAGGGAACATTCGGACTGATGAGTAGAGGGGGAGAAGAGTGCCAGCAGTGCTGGGGAGGGAAAGGTGCGGGCTTGAAGGTGTCTCCGTGTTATTTGTTGTGGTTTAGTTAAGGAGGGGTGTGGGGGAGGGTAGTGAAGTCTTTCTGACCGGTAGTGTAGTGTAATGTCGTTGTAGGTGATCACCCGATCTCTGGCACTGCCTAGGTCCTCGGTATCTGTTGCTCGGTCGACGTATGCTCGAGCAGCAGAATTGGCCGCTTCGTTACAGGGGTTGCCCGAATGGGCTGGTACCCAGACAAGGTCTATGGGTCGGGATATTTGAACATTGGTAGTTAAGATTTTGTGAGAGGCAGCATGTAGCTGGCCTCGGGCGAAATTTTGTATGACAGTTTTAGAATCGCTGAGGATAAGGGTGGCAGTGGAAGAGACTATCGCGATGGCTATAGCGGATTCTTCCGCTTCTACGGACGTTCGGGTAATGATAGAAACTGATGTGATGTGTTCGAAGCGGCTGGATACCGCGCATATCGCATAAGATGAGCGGTGTGGATATTCTGCGGCGTCCACGTAGACCGTGTCGGGTTCGTTCGCATGTGCCCTGTATAGGGCACGTGCTCTCGCTTTCCGTCTGGCCTGGTTATGAAGGGGATGCATGTTTTTCGGAAGTGGGTGGACAGTGAGGTGATCGCGGACTGTCTTTGGAACTGCATAAGTTTCTACTGGAGGGGCACCTAACGGTCTAATTTGGAGAAAGGAAAGAATGTGGCGACCAGTTGGGGTATTGGAGAGCCGTCCTAGTTGGGCGATGCGGTGGGCTTCCACCAGTTCGCTGAGTGTGTTGTGAACACCCATGCCTAAGAGTCGATAGGTTGGGGTGCGCTTAGGTAAACCGAGAGCTGCCTTATAAGCCTGTCTGATGAGAGCATCCACCTTGTCTGCCTGTTTTTGTTAGATATAAATACGGAATCGAGTAAAGAATGCGGCTTATAATAAATACCTGTACTAAGCGTCTGAGGTCATGCTCGCGCATTCCACAGTGCTTGTTGGCTATACGTTTGATTAGGCGGGTGATCTGATGTGTTGTGTTAGTCAGTCTGGAGAGTGTATCCGTGTTAAGGCCGTTGTCTTGTATGAACATACCTAGTATTCGAAGTTTGTGAACTTGTGGTACTGGCAGACCATCTACGGTGATGAGCATAGGGGGTTCGTGGTGTTTCCGCGGGCTTGAGTGGAGTATCAGGAGCTCGGATTTGGTGGAGGAACATTCAAGGCCTATTGAAGCTGCGCATCTTGACACCATGTCTGCCCCCTCCTCAAGAGTTTCTTCCATGCTACCTACGTTCCCAGGGGTGGTCCACAGGGTGATATCATCTGCATATAGAGAATGGGAGAGGTTTGGGAACTGTGACAGCTTTTTAGTTATGGAGATGAGTGTGATGTTCAATAAAAAATGGGAAAGGACTGATCTCTGCGGGGTGCCTCTATTAACGAGGGTAAAAGTGGGGGATTTTAGGGGACCGAACCGAATTTCTGTGCGATCCCGGAGAAATGCTGAAATGTAAGCATGTGTTCGGTTTCCCACATTCAGAGTGGATAGTGCATCCAATATAGAGGAATGATAGACATTGTCAAATGCCTTTTGCAAGTCTAGAGCCAGCAATGCTCTTGTGCGTTTGTAGTGTCGGGGATGGAGAATTTCTTCTGATATCTGTAGCATGACATCTTGGGTGCATAGGTGGCTGCGGAAACCCAGCATTGTGTAAGGTAAAAGGTCGCGGGTTTGCATGTGGGTATGTAGCCGATTCAAGACAACGTGTTCAAAACGTTTATCAAGAGATGAAGTTAGCGAAATGGGCCTAAGGTTTGAAAGAGTGAGCGGTTGGCCGGGTTTAGGTATAAAGGTAACCTGAGCATGCGTCCACTTTGAGGGAAGCGTTCCCTCTTGCCAGTGTTTGTTAAAAAGTTCCGTTATTGCCTTGATGAAGTTTTCATCGAGGTTTCTAAGTGTTTTGTTCGTGACCTGATCGGCTCCTGGAGCAGACGTAGTGCGGAGTTGGAGCATGGCTGGTCTGACTTCATACTTTGTGATGTCTTCGTTTAGCTCATGGTTTTGGGTTCCAAGGTACTGTGGTAAGGGTGTCTTCGGTGTGGTTGTGAGGTATGTATCTTTTAAGGATTGAATAATGTTGCCGTTGTCCATGTCTATGCCATGGATAAGAAGCGTCACATTTTTCTGCTGTACATTCTTGGCGTGATCGGATTCAAGAAGGCAGCGTAGCAACCGGCACGTGACCTTAAGTCCAAGGTTTCCAGCAAGGCGGTCGCATACTTGACCCCATTGCTGGTGACTGAGTTGTGCCGCGTGCGTCTCCATTTCCCTTATGAGAGCGGAGATGCGTAGCTTCAGGGCGTGATTGTGTTTGTTTTTAAGCCATCGCTTCTGTAAGCTCGAGTGAGCTTCCCACATGTGGAGTAATCGGCTGTCAGTCACCTCCGAGGTTTGTGTGCACGGCATTCCCGATGTGCCCATATTCACGTCCTTCTTGAGGTTAGCCAGCCAATTTGTAAGGTGGTCTATCTGTATCGGGGCCGCGGTACGAAGATCGCGAAAGCGATCCCAGTTGGTGATTTTGAGTTTCCTCTTTACACGGGGGGTTATGGAGGATAGTGAGAAAGAGGTCTCAATTATATAGTGATAGCTACCAAGAGAGGTTTGCGTGTTTGTCCAATAGCATTGTGTTATGTTTTTCGTGAGTGTAAGATCGGGGGTGGTGTTGTTCTGTACACTGTTGCCGATACGCATGTACTGTTGTGTATCATTGACAAGGGTTATGCCCTCATTTTGGAGAAGTATCCAGAGTCGGACGCCTTTACTGCAAGTCGTTTTGTATCCCCATGTGATATGGCGGGCATTAAAGTCTCCTGCAACTATCAATGATTGTTTAGCGCTGATTTGAAGGGCTTTTTTCATGGCCGCCATTAGAAGAGCAGTTTTCCCTTTCGGGGGGCTGTAGATATTCAGAATGAATATACTCGTTCCTTTCCGCTCTTTGGGAAGCAGCTCTATCAAATGGAAGTCGATATCTGCAACGTCCATGTTGTGATCAGTTGCTGTGTAGTTGCGGTGAACCAGCGTCGCCACTCTGTACTGAGGACAGTTTGTTGCTGTATGAAGAGTGTACTTGAGCAGTTTTACAGCGGAGTTTGTTTCCGGCAGTGCGATTACTTCTGGTGTTTCATCGGCCGGAAGGGATTGAATGTAGAGCTGCAGATTACTACGCTTGGAACGAAAGCCTCTGCAGTTCCGCTTGCACACTCCTTAATGTCCTGTCGACGTCCTGCCATCTTGGGGCTGAGATTCGGGTGGGATCGTTTGAGATACAGTGGTAGAGAGTAGCTTTTCTAGAGCTGTTTGAATCTGGATCTGTTGCTGCTGCATCTGCTGCTCGAGCATCGCTATCCGCGCGTCTACTCCAGCTGCCCATGCGTTCGTGCTGGTGGTCATAGATTCAAATTTTTAAGCAAACTTCTCTTCGAGTAAAGCTATGGAGGCGACCAGATCAGGCTTTTGGGAGTCGACCACTGTAGGAATGTCTTGGTGAGGTGCCTTCCGTTTGGCGGGCGTATGAATTTTTGTAGTAGATGCTGTGTTGTTGCATGTCGGAGGAGGAGGCGGAAGTGGGGTGGAACGACCTGGGAGGGGAGTGGAAGAACTTTCCATTCCCTCTGCGGGGGAGAGCCTGTGAATTGGTGTTTGCATTTGCTGAGTGAGCTTTGCAATATGATCATTGAGTTTTCTTATTTGATCATTCTGTTGCTGAATTTGCTTGCCCTGAGTTTCTAGCTTTTCTTTAAGTTGCTTATTTTCTCGGACAAGGGAGGAAGATTGTGGGCCCCAGCTCACCTTATTTTCCGGCGGAGGCTGGTCGGTCAGGGGCGGGAAAGATGGCGAGCGGTTCCTGGCGTTGGTCGAAGCGGCGGACGCGGCGGACCTGGAGCGGACGCGGTTAGTGGAACTCGTCCGGTGCTTGCTTCGGGATTGCCGGGTTGTTTGCTCGGCGTCTGCACCAACTGTCAAGGGTGTCAGTCTCTTGTTGCCCGGTCTGTTGAATCGCTCCGAGCAATCGCGGGAGCCCGTAAAATGGGGGCCGCCGCACAGAATGCACTGGGGTGAACACGTTGGAGGGTCTGTACATGGGTCTCCCCACATTGTTGGCATAAGTCTTTTTTGGGTGCCGTGCACACGTCGCTGCGATGTCCCGGACGACGGCAGTTGAAGCAGGCTTCTGCTTTGGCGATGAATGGAGGCAGTGGTAGACCGCTCCATAGAAACGCAGCTGTTTAGGTACTGAATTGGTATTTATGAAGGTGACCGGAATTGATTTGGTGTGGCCGAGTTGGCGTGCAATGGTGATGAGATAGGAGGTGCTTTGGTTGAACGTTTTTAGCTCTGTAAAAATTTCTTCAGATGTCTGGTCGTAGATAGCACTATAAATGATGCCTCGAATGGCGTTGTCCGGAGGAGCGATATACGTTTTCGTTGGGTAGACTTGGTCGATTATCTTTATAGATTCTAGTTGTACATATCTACGGGACGGTCTCCGGCTGGCGTGCTGATAGCGAATGAATTGTGCCTGGGGTTGATTCGGATGGCGTCTTATGTTCGCACTGCGTCTGTCGGTAGCTGCACAGCGCTGGTGACTAGAGACAGTATATAGCCCCCGTTGTGTTTACTTAGGTCGATGCCTCCACCGGGGCGGAACACGATTTTAAGGTCTCGTGTCGGGAGCTTGGGAAACGGTGGCGGACGCTTTAGAACGTTGGAAGACTTGCCTTGCGTAGGCTGCGTTGGTGTGGCTGTGCCGGCCGGGGGCTGATGAGTCGAGCTCGTGGGGGCTTGCGGGGCAGAGAGGACATCGGGGTGAGCCATACGTCGAGCTTCCATGGCCCGGTCCCATCTTAATGCAGTATCAGTAGTCCCATCTTCAGTGCGCACCATGCCGCTGTAGGTGGGCCGTTAAGTCGGGGGAGTGAAGAATTTGATCCTTTGCTTGATTGCAGTCTAAGGTTGTCCTGATTATATTAGCGATTACCTTAGTAAATACCTTATACGTAACCGACAGTAAGCTGAGCGGTCTGTAATTTTTAAGGTCCTTAGAGGCCCCTTTCTTATGAATGAGGATAATGTTTGCATTTTTCCATGGTTCCGGTACCGTCGATGACACCAGGCACTGCGTATACAGGGTGGCCAGTTTTTCTAGCACAATATCCCCCCGTCCTTCAACAAATCTGTAGTTATTTGATCCTCTACAACTGAATTCCCCCCTTTTCATAGTTTCTAATACTTTCTTGACCTCGTCCTTCGTCACTGGTGGAACGTCTGGCTGTTTTTCCCTACCGGCCATCTCAGTACGGTCCTGACTACTTTGGTTACTGTAGAGATCTGTATAGAACTCCTCGGCTGCTTTGACTATATTTTCCATATTCGTGATGACGTTGCCCGCCTTGTCCCTTATTGCATACATCTGGTTTTTGCCTATGCCCAATTTCTTCTTCACCGCTTTTAGGCTTCTCCCATTCTTTGCAGCATGCTCAGTTTTCTCCTTGTTATGCTTCCTTATATCGGTCACTTTGCGCCTACTTCTACCGCACACTCAGTAATGATATCTCTGAAATTATTGTTCATTGCTTCTAGGGTAATGTGGCCATCATCGGTTAGAGCTGAATATCTATTCTGTAGCGAGATCCTGAACTCTTCAGCCCTCCCCCTCACCGCTAATTCGTTGATGGGTTTCTTTCTTACTAATCTTACTAACTGAAGGTTGTACAGGCCTATATACCTACATGTAGTTATGATGACCGGGCAGTTGAAAGCTTCTACGAAGATGTAGAATCGGCAATGCGAAAAGTAAAGAGGCAGTACACTGAACTAATGGGCGACTTCGATGCCAAGGTAGGAAAAAAAGCAGGCAGGAGACCAGGCAGTAGGTGACTATTGGCATTGGTTCTAGGAACAGCAGGGGGGAGCTACTAGTTGAGTTTGCAGAGCGCAGTAACTTAAGAATCATGAATATCTTCTTCAGCAAACGGAAGAACCGGATATGGACATGGGAAAGTCCTAACGGGGAGACTAAATATGAAATTGACTTCATAATGTGTTCAACCCCCGCCATTATGCAAGATGTAGAGGTAATCGGGAAAGTGCGATGCAGTGACCAGAGGATGGTGAGGTCCAGAATTAGCCTAAATGGGAAGAAGGAACGCAACAGATTAGTAAGAAAGAAACTCCAAACCTGTGTTTATGCAATTCCATCGACACGCGGGTTTTTATAAATCCGGTAGAGAATTGCGCGGCACAGGGATTCGAACCACTGTCATCCCGCATGCGAGGCAAATGCTGCACATATACGCCACTGCTATTAGGACTTCGCCCTTACTATTTTCGGCGACTCCAAGGCCAGGGCTTTGCTACTACCATCGTTTGTGCCGTTTCTATCTTTTTCATTGGTCCTCGTTTTCACCCTAGTGTCCATGGATGAAATTTCAATATTGCGCGCATTGAGGATCAACCTAGTTTCTGGGCGTGAGTTATTATGCATTGGCTAGAAATCAGCCTGATGTCCGGGTCCAACGTATTACACACTGACAGCGGCACGGGCAGCACTCATGTCTAGACTGAGTACCTAATCGCCGTAGACGCACCCCGCCTACTAACGCTTTTCGCAACCCCCGCCTAGTGCGTCTCTCGGCTTAAGATAAGTGGCGCACGTTGATGGCATTGGGAGTTGCAGTACGGCGAGTAGAACAAACGCCCTGAATTGCAACTCTGATCTGAGCTTATTCAGGAAAACCCCGAATCTTTATCGTCCTTATATGAGCAGAGCTGACTTTAAACCAACTAACATCAACGTCGTTTTTTACTGCCACAGTTACTTTTCTTAACGATCTTTCATTTTAGTTCGGAAGGCCAGAATAATGCCTTTGTGTATGTATCAAACTCATCTCGTGAGAGCTGTGATCAACATGTATTAGGTACGTGTGTCTCCTCTTCTCCTGCACGAAATCTTTGAAATGAGTGCATGAAGGATTCTCAGCGTGAAAGGATAAGTGAATTCCTCTAAAGCGGTTGGTCCAAGCAATTCACAAAAACGAGTTACAGCTAAAATGTGACAGTCCCGACATTTCCATTTATTTCATATGTGGCACCCCATCAATACGTTGTCTGTCAGAACATAGCATTGGAAGGCATTATCTTAGCTAAGCGCGGTCTGTGCTGGTGCGCCAGAATATGGTAATTAAGAGGTGCTCACCACGTCGTCCTCATCATTGGCCAAAGCCAGCCGGCAGAGATAGGTGACGCCGCTCGATGCCAGCCAGCTTCGTTTGCTGTACTGGGGAAGCAAATGGCCCGTCCACTTTATTGAAAAAAGAAGAGTCGCATAGTCAGCACTAAGAAAGTGTCCCTCTATAGAAACCGAATAGAGACATACAATAATGTTTACTTGTCTTTGAAGATGGAAAGGCTTCCAAACTAAGTGAATTGACGTAGCTGCATATACAATGGAAGTCATTCCCACTTACGACTGCTACAAAAAGTCACCACCAGCTACAACATATGTGGGTGAAGTGCGAGAGCTTTTGTGTTA
Organism: Amblyomma maculatum; assembly: GCF_055883805.1. Taxonomy (NCBI): domain Eukaryota; kingdom Metazoa; phylum Arthropoda; class Arachnida; order Ixodida; family Ixodidae; genus Amblyomma; species Amblyomma maculatum. The sequence continues at coordinate 120,601,807 of NC_139349.1, forward strand.
GAAATGTTTCTCGAACTAAGTTGTGTCGCGCATACACATCTCTAAAATATAGAACTTCAAACTCTGTCACATATATTTCTTGACCGTGAATTTCCGTTTATACCTGTTCAGCGACCTTGTAACACAAAGAAATGCTGCTGGTGTCAATAGGCGTCTTCAGTAACTGAAATCCTAAACTGTCTTGGACTTCCGTTCCCAGGACGAAATCTGGAAGCGAAACAAGAACACAGCACTTAGCCCAGAGTCCGTGCGACTGCACCAGGAAGCCTGGTATGTTTTATTATTACAGGATGCATTAAAAAAGTACAGTCGCTCACAGATATACCGAACTCAAAGAAATTTGGGATCCAATTTGATATATCGATAATTCTTCATATAAAGCATAAACGGACAATGTTCTGTCTAATCCAGAACAGTTGTGTGGTTCATCCATGCTAGTGGTACACTTCCTCTTGAGATACGACTCCCGCCGGCATACTGGTAGCCCACAGGCTGCTGCGGGTCAGCTTATCGCGAGATGCAGGCGCGCACCCGGGCGTCGAGGCCATTTTACGAGATGCAGCACACAGGCAGTCTGGAGTTGAATGGCGCAAGGGCGACTAACCAAAGAGCGCCAGAACGATGCTTGAGGTTTTCGATGTGTGATAAAATAAGGAACAATGATTCGCTGTGTGTCGAAACTGATGCTATACGTTTGTGTAAACGGCTGTAATAAAAGCATAATCTAGAATTCAATTGGTAGTTTATAGGAAGGCTTTGACAGGAGCATGAGGTCGACGATTTGCTTCTTACCCACAGTTACGGCATGATCTTGCAAGGTGCCAGCTGAACATTTGCAATCTAGTACTCATAAAAGAATTAGGTTAATAATTATCTAAGTAATCATTGAAATTCTTTTTATAAACAAATAATGCATGACGTCGTCAAAACCTATAATACGGTCATTCGCTATTAAACCTGAGGGATGAAATGCTCGCATTGAAAAGTGTAGCATCTCTACGAGCTGCTCCGTGGACGTGACCGCGTGCTCACAGTATTCGATACGAAAAGATACGGGTGTCTGAGCTCGCACCTTATGTCGCGTAGCACAATGTGTTTGGTATCAAAGCTGCGGCATGTGGTGCTTCAGGAACAGTAACTGCCAACCGTCATTGTATAATTTTGTAATTGGCGCACTAAGTACGAAACACAAGGTTATTTCAAATACGGTAGAGTTGATGGCTTCACCTCTAGCAGCAGTGCAGGTGGCGCGAGAGCCGTCACAAGCTTTCGGTTAGCAATGCTAGCTTGAGCGCACGACAACCACCCCACTGATCTCTGCCTTTGCAACGTAGTAGCAGTGTCACCTTTAACCAATAATGGCAAAACTGAATACTGGGCGAGTTGGTGACTGTTGTTGGACTGTACGACACAACAGATACGCGTCATGCAACATAAGAGTCCTGTATAAAGTACCTGTCTTGTGAGTGAGGTTACTGTCGACAAACTGGAAGGTGCCTTAATATCCATCTGAAGGAATACGAGATGTCCTCGGAGGCCTCAGCTGTCTCTTAAGATCTCGTGGTTTATTATCGCGACTGCAGCAAAAAAAAATATTTGATGTGCACTGAATTTGGGGCGTGCCGATGTAGTGCTGAGAAATACTGGAGGCATATTTGACCGCTACATAAATCACGTCGCGTGTTGGCAAACCTGCGGTGGCATTGCATCAGATAGCAGCGGAATATCTTCACGAAAATATTCCGGTGCAAAAAGCTTATGCGCACTTGTAGTTTGGCTTGTGCGTTTCATTGTGCGTGTTGTTTTACCATGTGTGCCTGCGCCAGGCAGCACTTCGAGATTCTTTAAGCACGAGTTCTTAACGAAACATTCAGTCAGTTGTCAACGCTTCCATTCTCTGTGTGTGTTTTTACCGCTATTTGTTTTTCACGCTGTTCATGATGCTTATAATGGCAAACAAAAAGACACAGTCGGACACGATATTTACCTGTACCAACACTTTTACAGCATTAACGCTACCAGCAGGCGCAAATCCTGCTAAGCCGACATAGCTCCGCGCGAGAGAAGGTACTGCGCACAAGCGTTCCTTGCAGGGGCATAGCACCAGAGTTATATATTTCGAAACTTCCGCAAAAAAGGAAGTCCCATAAATGCGAACCTCAATGCTATATTTTTGCATGGTATATCCAAGAAGATATCGCCTGAGTTCGATAAAGCAATAGTTTTATATATCTTGTTCAATATATCAGGGATTGACTGTAATATGACACAGATTCATCCTAAAGTTTTGTCAAGGGACAACGACGAGGACAAAGTACTGTGCTCGTGTGTGGAACATGTGGAACGCGAGGACGACGAAGTGTATGTGGTTCGTGCTGGGCGCTGCTGGCCTGAAGCGATGTGGTCAGCTACCCCTTTGTAAATATCTGTGAATACATGTACTCTATGTGAGCGTATCAATGCTACATTATTGGTTGAGGTGTTCGGTGGCCTGCAGCAAGCAGGAACTCCGCCACGGTCTCCGACTTCCCAGCTCTTTAGCCCTGCCTAGTGACGGGACCGCACCATCGGCGTCCATCACCCTAGCTATCATCATTGCCCTACCGCGTGATCCCGGAACCTTCAATGAAGTGGATGGTGCTGATGTGGAGGACTGGCGTGCTGTGTACGAGCGCGTGACCGCACTCACCAGGTGGGACCTGACCATGAAGTTGGCTAATGTCATTTTCTACCTGAAGGGACCCTTTTTCGTCAGTACAACGGCCCTCATCGTGTGCTTCGCCAGGTGACCGATGTGACATATGAGGTTGTCCCCCTAGATTCTCCGACGCCCTCCACCCGCCCTGCCCGTGACGTTTACGTAGTTAGCATCTAGCCGCACCATGCACCTGATCCGATTTTCAATTAGAACCGGCAGGGTGCTTTCACCGCCGGGAGTTATGTCAAGGGACAACGACGAAGAGAAAATGGTGTGCTCGTGTATGGAAGGTGTGGCACGCGAGGGCGACGAATTGTGCTGGCTGAAGTTCGTCTGTGCTGTGGTCAGCTATCCCTTCGTAAATATCTCTGAATACATCCACTCTTTGTGCGCGTGTATCTACGCTACATAATCAATGACATTATTATATAAAAGGAACAGCTGTTCGGACATGGCGACGAGTTCGGAGGAACCTGGAAGCAAGGCGACACGTTATGACGCAAGGCTGCAACATAAGGCTTAGGAGAAGACTACGTTTAGATACCATGCAAAATATTTCACTGTCGAGAGAACTATTTATATAAATGACTTAGGACGGAGACTATTAAGCAATCTAAGCTGCGAACACCAAATTAATACGTATGTCGTAAGGCCCAAGGAAAGCTGTATTTCCTCAGAAGGAGATTACGCAACGCTCCTCCTAATGTAAACATTAAAGCATATAAAATGCTCTTTAGACCAACCTTAGCATATGCTAAGATTATTTGGAGTCCACACCAGCAATATTTTATAGGCTAACTCGAATGTATTCGAAACTTAGCAGTACGCGTTGTACAATTAAACTTCCATTCAAACATTCCAGCGTGTCTAATCTACTTCACAAAGCACATCACAGCTTGGCACAGCGTAGAACAACATCAAGACTAAAATTTCTGCACTTACTTTCTCACGGTATTTTGAACATATCAAGAAAATCATACCTCCAGGAACCATTTCGTCATTCTTCGAGAACTAACCATAAGAAAACTCTTCATCAACTCAAAAGCGATATTAATGCTCATAAATATTGTGTGTTTCCATCCGCTATTGTTTGCTGGAATAAACTACCTTTGGTTGCGGTAAATGCGGTGAACTGCAACTCACTTGAATCATTCATAGAGCATGTCAATCGCTTTGAATCATCTGTAATGCCACCGCGATGACACGTGGATGCTGACTTTCATTTTGTGTTTTGTAACTATGTTTGTTTCCGTGCTGAAACCGCTATTTTCGTTTCAGTGAAATGGCATCTTTACTATCACGGTGCCGCTATGGTGACGAATTTTGATTTTGTATTACGTATGTATCTAAACTTGTTGCCCTGTATTGTCCCTTAGTATCTACTCCTGCAGGGGCCCGAGAAGGGCCTGTAGTATTTGTAAATAAATAAACAATTGGAGTTTCCAGTGATGTGATTTGGGTGCTAGTTCCATGCGCAGTAATTTCTATTTATATCTTAACAGCACAAAGATAGCTAAAAAATAACGTGGGGATACGCACCTAATTTGGAAATGTACAGATTTTCATCGTCCTGGAAATATTGTGCCAAGAACGGGAAAAACCTTTTGACAGCCTCCGTGAGTTTGACGTCTTCTTTTTTGGCAAACTGCCTCAGCTGCATACATAAACAGATAAAAGAACTTTGATATTGAGTCAATTCAATTTAGATGGGTGCCCTTTTTTATGACCCGAAACTTAAATCGTCATATCACAAAACGCCTCCTAAGCGTTCTAATGACCTCAAACGTATTGCAGCAGAGTGGGCTCAATTTAAAAAGGCAGCAAAGTAACCTAAATCCAAATTAGTGCCACCAGTAGTGTAATGAGTTCAATCAATGCACTGCACCCGCTAACTTGCGTCATTCGCACACCACCATACTCCTCTCCAATGCCGTGCCCATAGTACTTTTCAATAAGTTGCCTTGGTTAGCCCCTGCAAAATCTTCGGGACTTTCGTTAAAGAGGCAGTAGTATGAAAGTTGCGACCAAGCATACACCGCGCACTCGCATAGCGTAAACTACTATGCTCACTCTGCTCCACCTGCCGCCTTCGGCCTGCTGCAACGTCATCGCTGCGCTGGCTGCGTGATCCATTGGTTGTAGTGGCCATGAATGTCTGTCATGACAGCATAAGGGGTCTTCATACGCGAGTTCGAATATGTACTAGGTATCACCTAACATACTAATACACAAACAAAAGATGGCATTACATGACATAGAGAACGTAAGGTTCGGTCCAACCCATATAGCTCCACTTCTTAGGAGCGCATAAGCATTTTTCGTAACAACGGGCCATGAAAATGGCAAAACATTAAATAAATTGGCTTCCTTGACATTTCCCTATTATTAAGAAAAAACACGAATTACTAGAAATGGGAAGCACTAGTGGCAGCCATCCGGTTTTCATCTCCATGCCATGGAAACGAACTCTCGTTAAAACGGAGCGCGGAAGTTTGTGAACTCCGTAGTCACTAATTCGTCTGCCCTTCCATGAAGCTCTAACGGAGTTCAAAGGAGCTTTAAATCCATGATTCATTGTATAAAAAAGAACATATCAAGCATAAAGGAGAAAAGTCAAAGTGACGCTGTGTTTCATAAGCATTCGCCACTTGCAAATACACGCCCATAGGCATTAAGGCTAATGTATTTAAGGGTTTATACTGTCAGCCACAATTCTGTCACACACTTCCAGTCATCCTGACTTAGCGGCACTGGTCGTAGTTCTCCATGACTATTGACTAGCGCTATGCAAAAGCGGCTGCCATGGACTGCCACCTCTGTTTACCTTTAAGCTTTCAGTGAATTAGTAGTAGATGAGGTTAGTGATAAATAGGGATAGTGACAGTGATGATGATAATGATAGTGATGACTGTAACTATGACATGGTCACATGATGACGTCATCGGCTGTTACGTCCCCTTGACACCACAACAGATCATGTTTAAAAACGGGAACTGACGTCATTATGACGTCACGACTGGTATATGACATCAAGCGATTCAGGCATATACGAAACTGATCCAACGCCTCGTAATTTAGGAGGCGTTGGCTGATCCCGCTGGGCTTTCAATCGAGGCGTCCGCGCGGCGCCTTTCATTTGGTGCGTCCTCGAACGCCGCACCACCCAGAATAGCAGGCATTAGCGGCATTTCAAATTGGTTTGTAGGAATGAAGGTGCCCACTATCTGTCGCAATTCTCCTGCGGACACCTGACCCGAGCAGTAAGGAAAAATATTCGTTCGTTTCGTTTCGTTTAGAAGAAGGGAAAGGCGCAGTAACTGTCTCACTTATTTTCTGTGGACACCTCAACCGCGCCGTAAGGGAGAAAAGTGGGAGTGAAAGTGGAAAGAGAGAAAGTGGGGGCCGTAGTGGAGGGCTTCGGAGTAATTTCGACCACTTGAGGGTCTTAACGTGCGCTGACATCGCTTAGCACACGACACCTGTTCGTTTGGCCTCCATCAAAACGAGCCGCCGATATCGGGTTCGAACCCGGGTGCTCAGGCACAGTAGTCGGGTGTCTTATCACTGCACCACCCCGGCTGGGCAAGGAAAATTAGGAAGGTGGGAGTGAAAGAGGAAAGAGAGAAAGAGATGCCATAGTGCAAAACTACGGACTACTAAGGCTATTGTTGTGGCTGTAGGAAGAAGGAAACGAAAATGCACGGACCTGCTACTGGCTCTGTAGCTGTGCCACGTCCGCTGCCTTGTGCGGACAGAATAGAAAATAGAGAAGAAAGAAAAAGAAGAGGGAGACAAAGACGCGCGCCGCAACAACCGTCATTCACCACCGAAGCGGTGGCGGGTACAATGACGGTCTACAACAAATAAACATACGGTGGCAGGCTAGTCCCCGCCGCAAGCGTCGACGATCTACCTGCCCCAGCCCCATGAGGGCCAGGATCAGCCACTCTCGCCTCTTCGCAATATAGTGGTAAAAGTGTCCCTAGAATTGAAAGGCGAAAGACTTTCTGGGCTCATGAAACGAAATAATATTAATAATTGGTTCACAGGAGAGGAAAGGTGCAGTATCTGTCACACTTGTTTTGTCGACACCTGAAATGGAGGGAGGTGGGAATGAAAGCAGAGAGAAAGGGGGGCCGTAGTGGAAGGCTCCATCCCGAATAATTTCGACCACTTGGGAATATTTAACGTGCATTGACGTCCAACAACGTATGGACGACGCCACTTCGTTTCGCCTCCATCGAAACGCAGCTGCTGGCTGCCGGGATCGAACCTGGGTGCTCCGTCAGAGTAGTCGGGCGTCTTACCACTGCACCACCGCGGCGGGGTAGAAACGATATCCAGTGCGTGAGATCTGGCATAATCCGCGAGACTTTGAGAGATTAGTTCTTGTCTAGCGTTCCTGACACCTGCAATCCCACCCTTGAACACGCACAAAGGAACACCACGTGACAAGAGCGATGGTGTACAGTCCAAACTCACACTTGCCGGAGAACGTATTACACTGCACATCTGCTTTCTTCTAAACCAAATATAATTTTATGCAAAACTGCAACGGACGCCGAAAAGAGGCGAACGATGAGAGGCAAATCATTCTCCTCTTAACAGAAATGTGAGACGTTCTGAGCTTTATTAACAACGTGTGTCCTTATGCTATGTGGTTACATTATTATCTATTCAAAAGGAAGGAAAAGCAGTGCAGAAAATAGTAAAGAAGGAAGGAACAGAAGCAGAGGGAGAAACACGCGCGTCGCAGCAGCCATCGTCCGCCACCGCTTCGGTGACGGGCGAAATGACGTCCTACAACAGGCACAAATAATGGTGGCAGGCTAGCCCCCGCCGCTAACAGCAAGTACCTACCAAATCCAGCCCCGTAGGGCCAGGAGCTGCCGCCATCCCCTGCCCCGGTGACGAGCAGCCTTTGCCCCATGCATCATCACATTTCTAGGGAGCTTTTATTGCTTGGTGGTTGCTTTTTTGTTTTATCAGTTTTGCTCTCGAAGCGGTAATGTTTTTTTCGAAGCAGCAAGTTTTGTTTTCGAAGCGGCAAATTTTCTTTTCGGCGTGATATGTGCACAACAGCAGACGGCGCAAGGATCGTGTTGCGCCGAGTGCGGCGGACGCTGCAACGATAAGTATAGGTAGGCCTAATGTGTCAACCGAGCCGCTGAAGGCTGCACGGTTCGACAGCGGCCTCTCTTGAAACAGTTATTGTGAGCCTGTTTTCGTTTAACGAGTTCGACGTGCGACTGACAGCGCAAATGCACCTGCGCGAGTGACAGTAAGGACAGAGTTGCACCGAGTGAAGCGGACGATGCGTAGGGGTAGGCCTAACATTATCAAATTGTGCCTCCGTGGCGAACGAGGCTAACTATACGAGTTCCCAAAGGCATCTGCTGAAATGGATACATGACCGGCACCCATCTGCTAACAACGGTTTAATGGTGAGGTTGAGAATGAAAATATGCCTGCTCGATTTGTTCACGCAGTGGACGTAGTGAACTGTGTTGGCATTTACTTACCTTTGACTTGACGCCGTTGTGTACACATAACTAAAAGGTGTTTCCCTTGCATTTTCGCGCACATTACCTGCCCAATATTACCGCCTTGGTATGGCAGCCCTCAAGAATATGCTTGAAACCCAATCTTAGAGTTTGTCTGGCCAGAAAATGTCTTCGTAATTGTTGTGTCTTGTGTCTGTAAGGGTGGTAAATATAATCGTAACTATTTTTCCGTTTTGCATCTTGTATCGTGACGGCAGTCAAGAGCGCTTGACAGTGCTGTAGAACTAAGTGGCGTATTAGAGCAGGTATACTGTTTTAAGTAGTCGTGGATTGTGGCACTTGTATGATTGGACAACTGCGTTTGAACTAGTCATGAATTGGGCTTGAAGGCGGGAAGAAATACTAATTATCGGCAACATGAATAGACACGGCCAACACACAACGACAGGATAATCGCTGACTACCAACAGATTTATTGAAAGCGGGGCGCAGCTTATAAACGCAATTCGTAACCGACGTGACATCATGAGAACAAGAGGAAAAAATTATAGCCTAGATACGTCATTCTTCCATTTCATCTAAAGGCCCTTGTCTGAAACGGTCTAAGATCGCTACACAGCTAAACGTATCCTGGCACACCGCAATGGGACACCGGGTTATCAACGATAACAAAACATAGCGCAAGCGCAGTCAAGAACAACGATCCAAGCAAAAGCACAGTCAAGAGTAAAAACACCACAACTAACAAAGAAAAAAAAAAAAAAAAGGAGCGAGATCTCAACGATAGAATCAAAAGGAGAGTCAAAATAAAAACGACAGAACAAGGGAAAAAACCCCGACGGAGCGAAAGCTGAGTCATACCTAAAGGCGCCGGATCAGCAGCCGCGGACGCAATTAAGCCATAAAAAAACAGCAACGCAAAGCGAGATAACACTACAAGCAGAAGGGGAACGCTCTAGCACCGTTCTAAAATACCCAACTCCTTTTTCGACAGAAATACTGAAAGTGTGCTGGCACATAGTGTGCTGGCACATTGATCTCCAGCCTTGGAATCAGCAATGCCTCAATGATGACTCATCCGAGTCCATGCTTTAATTTTGGTTCTTGCAAACAGCGGCTCACACGTCTTGCAGAGTTAATCCAGATGGCCGCCGGCTTTCTTACGTAAAAGCCGTCGGTGTTTGTTCAAGCAATCTGTCACTGAGGCATCTGCCAGTTTGGCCAATGTACACACCTCCACACTTCAGCGGAATCTCATAAGTGGCACAAGCGGCACATTCAGTGAAGAATTCATGTGTTTTACTCTGTTTTTCTTAGGCCTGGTCAGCAGAGTACAAACACTGGCATGTTTGCAAGGAGCTGCGAAAGCAACATTTACGTCTCTACGCTTTGCCACCTTTTTCATGTTGTGAGACAGCTTACGGATGTGAATACCCATAAGTTGTCTACATCCACATGTCTACATCCATGTTGTCTCAACTTAAAAAATGTGTCGAAGAGTAGCGATGTAAATGTTTTCTGAGCGCCTTGCGAACTTGCAGTGTTTGTGCTCTGCTGACTAGTCCTAATAAAAAACAGTGTCGAGTAAAACACAACAATCCTTTCACTGAATGTGCCGCTTGTGTTATTTATGAGATTCCGCTGAAGTGTGGCCGTGTGTACATTGAGAGATTGCTTGAACACAGACGGCTTGTACGTAACAAATCTAGCGGCCATCTGGATTAACACTCCAAGACGTGCAGAGCGTCTAGTAAGGCGTGTGAGCTGCTGTTTGCAAGAACAAAATTTAAAGCATGGGCTCGGACTGAAATTGAAAGAGTCACCTTAGAGGCATTGCTGATTACCAATGCTGGAGACCAATGTGTCAGCACACCTTCTGTCGCTCTGTCTAACAAGGAGTTGGGTTTTTAGAATGGTTCTAGAGGTGTTCTCGCTTCTGCTTCGTAGTTTTGGCGCTGCCTCTGCGTTACTGGTATTTTATGGTATATTTTATTCTTCCGTGCCTGTTACCCGGCTCAGATTTCGCTCCGTCTGTTTTTTCCTTTGTTAGTTCTCTTTTGTTTTGTTTTGTTTTTTTACTTTTTCACTCTGCTTTTGCTTCAATCGTTGGTCTTCACTGCGCTTGCGTTGTGTGTTATCGTTGGAAACGTGGTGTCGCATTAACTGATTTGTATCATTGTGTGCGTCGGCTTAGAACACATGCAGCTGTGTAGCGATGATAAACTGTTTCATATAAGGGCCTTTAGATGCAATGGATGAATGACGTCTCTTGGTTGATAATTTTGTTCCTCTTGTTCTCGTGAAGTCACGCGTGTTATTGTATGCGTTTATAAACTGCTCCCTGCTTTCAATAAACACGTTTGTAGTCAGCGCCTGTCCTGTTGTGTGTTCGTCCGTGTCTATTCGCGCTACCTGTATTAGTAAGTTTGAACGACGCATCGTTAGTGCATTGTCACTGCAGTACCTGTGTTACATGTCGTCCAGAACTGCCCTTCCGCACTATGCTTGTCTTCTCATATATGTGCGCTGATGTCTGCCTTTGCCAGTGCAGATGGCCTTTCGCTATTTTGTATTCAATTAAGCAATCTCAGGTGTGGAAAACCTGTTTCCTCCCCCTTCGCCGCGACCGGTCACCACCGCTCCGGCGAGCGTCGTGGCAGCGCCGGCTGAGAGAAGAGGTAAATGCCTCCCCTTGGGGGAAGGAGAATCAGCGATGAATGCGCCACCGAGATGTCTACGCGGCTTCCCGCGAGAAGACGATAGGAAGTTTCTGGATCCAGCCGGCAACGAGAGTGATCGTCTCCCGCCGCCTCTCCCAGCTAATGCCCAGGGATAGCGGGCACGGAGTACGCTGCGCACATGGGAGGACCCGTCGTGCACGACCACTCATCTTCTGGCTCCCAACGGCGAAGCGACGGGTAAATACCGCACGCTCTCGCCGCCTCCCGCGGCAAACGCCGTGGTATGGCTTTGTCCGAAGAATGCGGCGCGCACGGGATATCCCGGCCGCCATATTCATGGCGAGTGCAAATGTACGCCACCGAAGTCGCACCCCATTCCCTAGCCGGTGAGTCAAAAGTCCTTCATATGTAGCCTTGCCCCTTCCAAGGAAAACCTTGTTGGTGTATAGCTAGCCGGAATGCTCTGTATTATTTGCAAGTGCAATAAATAGCATTGGAGTATTAACTATGTGTCTTCTCCGTCCTTTGTCCCCTTTGTTCCCTCCGCGGGTCGCCAGCGAGGACGTTGCACCTGCAGAGTAGGAGCGGGGCGGAAGACCGTCCCCCTCGTAACGTGGTTCTCTCATGCAGAAGCACTTGAGTTAGTTACCCCTCCCTAGGGACAAAGGGCGATAGTCAGTTCGCGGCGTGGAGGGCCTGCCCGGACTTTTAATATTAAGCCTGACCCGACATCGCTATGCTAGCAAGGCTAATATGCTTTCCTGACGGCGAGGTGGGAGGAGTTGCAGCGAGAACATGTATTTGTGTGTGGGTGTGTGTTTATGTGTGTGCCGAGGCTTTTGAGAGGTGCAGCCACGAGGTCCGTACATTGAGCGCGAGACCGAGCCGTCCACGGAGAACAGCACTCCGGAAGCGAGTGAGTGCCTCAGCCGGAACGGTGGCCCTGCTTTTCTTGTATATAGTTGTAATTGTAAATATTTCCTCTTCTGTGTCCTTGGCTCTGGGAACCAGGTGCCGCAATCGGCTGACTGGTATTGCAGCCGTGATTGCCGGAAAGCACCGGGGCGCTCCGACACCACTGGACGCGGTGGGCGCCGTTCGCTCAGAAGTTGCCTTTGGATGGCAGTGAGCGAGTAGGGCCACCCTGGGATCCTTGGCGGAGATGCACATCCTCGCGGCGCTGCGTTCTAACTATTGTCCTTAGCGCTAGAGCGAGTAGGCTTAAGGCTCTTTTGGGGAGCTGCCTGTCGCACGTCGGAGGACACTCTAATCGCGACATACAGCATGCGCAAATGCGTTTTGCTTGTTATATATTGACCTCGCTGTAGCCGAACATCTCGTTGAATTAGAGAAAGCTAACTTCGTTCAAATGAACTTGGTATTTTTGAACTGAGAAGGCGAATCGGAAATTTCGTGGAACCAGATTAATATGCCGGCAAACGCACCGCGGATGCCCGTGCTTCGTTCGGATTAACGGAACGCAGTGCGGTGCCGGATAAGATTGTTTGGCACTCACATTGGCCCGCATTTTACCAAATTGTCATTTTGCTCAATGTATTCAACCTTTTTGGTGATCCGGAGGGTTGTGCAGATAACAAGTGAAGCTTCGCCTGGACCTGCTGCCATTGTTTACGTTCCTGCCTGCTGCCCTGCGGCCGTGAGTCACCGAAGCTCGGAGTCTCACGGAACCAGTCCGGCTTAACGGGAGAGGAGGCCAACCCCTACCTGACAACAAAGGCGCGCCAGCGGGAACAACACCCTCCCGTCGCCCTGGCTTCTGGGACCTGCCGATGGACAGCGGGAGCCCCTTCACCTTGCTGCTGACACCAACGTTTGTTTTGCACTAGTGTCTTGCCTGTGCGAGCTGCCCTGTGGTCGTCATTGCAAGCCTCATGTGGACCCCGCGGATGGCATCCAAGCAGCAGCTCTTAACGACCATAGGTGAACATTTAAGGAGGGAGGGATGTGGAAAACCACTTTCCTCCCCTTTCGCCGCGACCGGTCACCACCACTCCGGCGAGCATCGTGGCAGCGCCGGCTGGGAGAGGAGGTAAATGCATCCCCTTGGGGGAAGGAGAATCAACGATGGATGCGCCACTGAGATGTCTACGCGGGTTCCCGCGAGAAGACGAGAGGAAGCTTCTGGATCCAGCCGGCAACGAGAGCAATCGTCTCCCGCCGCCTCTCCCGGCAAATGCCGAGGGATAGCGGGCACGGAGTACGCTACGCACACAGGAAGACCCGTCGTGCACGACCGCCCATCTTCTGGCTCCCAACGGCGAAGCGACCGGTAAATACCGCACGCTCTCGCCGCCTCCCGCGGCAAACGCCGTGGTATGGCTTCGTCCGGAGAATGCGGCGCGCACGGGAATTCCCGGCCGCCATATTCACGGCGAGTGCAAATGTCGCCGCCGAAATCTCACCCCCATTCCCCAGCTGGTGAGTCAAGTCTTTCTTACATAGCCTTGCCTTCCAAGGAATACCTTGTTGATGTATAGCTAGCCGGCATACTCTGTATTATTTGCAAGTGCAATAAATAGCATTGGCGTATTAACTATATGTCGTCCCCGTCCTTTGTCCCCTTTGTTCCCTCCGCGGGTCGCTAGCGAGAACGCAGCACCTGCGGAGTGTGAGCGGGGCGGAGTACCGTTCCCCCTTTTAACCAAACACAGGAGTAATTCTCATTTTTATTTTCGCACATATAACACCTTCAGCCATTCGCAATCTTCATGCCTCAGTGCCTGACTGAGTCCACGCACTTGCTGGAACTTACTGATTCTAATCTTACCGCTCTTTTTGGAAAGCCGCAGTTCATGGGATAAAACATTTCCTTACGTGCGCTTTAACCCAAGTGCTTTTGTCTCGCCGGACGTTTCTGAGCCGCGTTCTTTTGACGTTCAGGCAATAACCGTCATTTACATGGGTTGATAAAAAATAAATTACCAATTCATTCACCATACTTCGAAGTTTAATATTTCCTGTGGCAAATTATTTGTGGGAATCACACTTCACCGTGAAAAATGAAAATGCTGAATGTCTTGGCTTTTTGTCAAAAGAAATTGATTCTTTATAGCCTCGCCCTGTTTACATGCAACAATTCACAGTCCGTTTAATATAAGGCAGCCTGCAATGAAGTTTCCTGTGTCGATCGCCGCGCCATAACACATGCCCTAGCAAAAAGAACAAATACTATTGAGGCGCTTTCGTAGCGCTTTTTCACGCCACCTGCGCGAGCTTACAGGGATCATATTGCACGCTCTGTCGAAGCTTTTTCATTGCTTCTGTTCAATAACTGGGCTACATCGAGAGCGCCTAGGAAAGGATGTTATCCGTCACGCGCCTATCTATACTGGTGCTTAATATGCTCTGTCGATTATCGCGAACCAAGCGGCTAACAGCAGCTTTGCCAATTGTAGCGCCACCAAGGCAGTGCAGGTTCCCTGTAGCTATATAGCGGTTGTTACGTCTTACCGAAAAATAATAGGAAGCACTTATTTTCTACCTTATGCACTTGGTGCATTTGCGCATGACACTAAGGAACCATCATATTCTCTGTACAGAATGCATGAGATTGTTTCTAATTTAGAAGCGTGCTGCGTAAAATTTTCGCACCAACCTTTCATGATTGCTTGAGCTTTCCAGTCTCTTTTTCTCCAGTTTCTATATTCTCAGTATTTTATTGATGTTTCATGAATGCTGCTTCGAATGGGAGGTTGATTTGATTTGAATGTCCTTTATTGAAGAGGAAGGCTTATGGCTATGGATGGGGGTGACGGAAAGTCGGCAGAATCTTCACTGCTTCCTCAGGTCGTCACTCAAATCACATTGCTCTGAGCAGGCAACTAAGGGAGCCATACTGGGAAAATATCATTCGAGTGTTAGCGTCAATTCCTAGAAGGGAACGGTAGCTCAGGCGGTAGGGTTCCATCTCGTAGCATCCAGTAGAAAAAGCAGGGCAATCCCAGAGTAGATGAGCTATGTCACCGCGCGTTAGAGTCGTGCAGTGGGGGCACGTAATCACTTCCTCTTTATACTGACGCCAGCGGGCCATAACACGCGACGTGTAAGCCGCACGGGCGATGAGTTTGTTCTAGAACAGTTTTTGACTTCTGGTGAGATGGGTTTTACACCTAAAAGCTGTTTCTGGCGTGGCCTCCTGCTTGCGATCCTGACTGAGGCTATGAACTGGACCATGTATAGTGCATAAGGGCAAGAGAAAGATTGTGTTGCCTATCCAAGGTCGACTAAGTATGAAGCAAGGAGAGTGGGGAAGTATATGTGGACATCCCAATTGCCAAGGCAGCCGCTCCGTGTGCCGCCGCATTGCCCCTTGATTCGTCCGAGTGGCCTAGGGTCCACTGAATGACGGCAGTTGTGGCAGCGAGTTTGTGGCGTTTAAGGCGGTGCTGTATGGCTGTAGTACGAACCCAGAGTAGCGATATTCTTGTAGCTTCATATCAATCAGTAAGAGTGCGTACTGACTCAGTCCCGGTGCAAGGAAATCCTGACAAGGCTCGCCACATCGCGAGGAGTTCATCATGAAGAGGGGTACCTTGAGGGAGTTGGCTGACATAAGCGCCTGACAGGGAAGGGTTGTCATCGCATACCCAGCTCATAGATGCGAATTCGCTAGTAATTGAAGCGAAAATGTATATATCATTGGTATCAGGGATTCGCTTTTGTCGGCGATGCGCAGTGAGGAGCTTCTGGGGAAGGATAAAATCCCAATGTAAATTTTGGCGATTGAGGCTTGTGACCACTCGCATCTC
This sequence comes from Amblyomma maculatum, assembly GCF_055883805.1. NCBI lineage: Eukaryota > Metazoa > Arthropoda > Arachnida > Ixodida > Ixodidae > Amblyomma > Amblyomma maculatum. The sequence goes on from NC_139349.1 coordinate 120,617,459, forward strand.
CCAAGGGGAAAGAGATGCACATAGGGCTGGTGTTTAGTCCTTGCGATGTTCACCCAGGCCAGCAGCCGATGCCCTTGGACAGTGTTCTCTAGACGTATTCAATTGTCACGTCTGTGACTCAAAAATGATGGCAGCGAGCGGTGGAATAGCGGCCAGATGCTCAAGTTAAGCTATATTAGTGTGCTTAGGTAAACCAGTAATAGTGCGTAGCGTTGCACGATGAAGGCTTTCGACCTTAGCGAAGTAAGTTCTCGACAGTTAAAGGACGGGTGTGCCATAGAGGAGTTTTCCGATCGCCGCTGCTCGGGCCAGCGCACGGCAGGCATGTTGCCGCGCACCGCCGTGCCGGTTGGACAGGAGACGAATAGTGTGGGGTATGGCTGGCAAAGGGAGCTGTAGCTGATTAACCCATTTTTGGGGACTGTTGTTCAGCTTGCGATGGCGCAGGCCAAGAATGCTGATTTGTCCATTTGAGCAGGTAATGGTGTTGCCTCCATTGTGAAGATAGATCTTCATACTGCGGTTGGTTTTGTGCGGGTGTAGATGTCAAGAAATTGCTGTTCCAGATTTTCGTTCGTGTACTAGGAAAGCGTTTGGCGAGTGTCTCCAGGATAACCTGATGGCGAACATTGTCAAAGGCCTTGTATATATCGACAGCCAGGAGATAGTCAGGCAGAGTTTAACGATGAGCCCTATTCAGTACTCTTCGCAAAAGCCTAAGAAAGTCATGAGTACCAAGGTTAGGGCGAAAGCTGGCTTGGGCTGGGTGAAATCCACGACTGACGTATTCGATGTACTGACTAGTTCGGATACGCAGCAGGCGCTCGGTGAGTTTTACAGAGATGTGAAGTCAGGGCGACTGGACGCAGATTACTAGTATTTCTAGGGTTTGTTCCACGTTTAGGAATAGGAGGAATATGAGAAAGCTTGAGATCATCCTGTACCGTTCGGGTCTGTCAGTAAGAAATAAAGATGTGGAGAAGGTCGTCCTGGGTTGCCGAGCCGAGATCACGAAGCTTGTGCCACTGACTTGGTCATGCCCGGGTGTGGCGCGAAATCGGCTTCTTCCGATGGATGATTGTGGTTCTCCCTTAAAGAATGGGCGATCGAGGTCTGAATCAAGGTTTATGACTGGGCAAGTGGAAATTGCTGGTGGAAGCGGTAGGCTCACTCATGGGAAAAATGTGCGTAATAACTTCATCTTCAACATCAGCCGGTATGCCATTGAAAAAAGCTAGGCGAGAGGTGGGGCCCGACATGCCTTGCCATTTAGACCACGAAAGAAGCGCCATAGTTGTGATAAGCCTGGTACTTCTCCAAGACGGTCTCATGTAGCGTCCAAGCCTCACTTTGCAGGTGAAGCTCGTATGCCCGAATAAGCTTCAATTGTCGTCGAAGAAGAACAAGATTGTGTGACTATTTCCGCGATTCCGAAAACGTTGCGTGAAGGGATCTGCGCGACTCCAAAGGTTAGCGAGGTGAGCATCTGTGCCAAGTGGTGGTGGTGGTGAAAAACTTTATATTTGGGAGCCTTAAAGGGACACTAAAGATAGCCAAAGATGGTATGAAAATCTAATAAACTACATTTGGTGCCACTGTCGCCGCATATCCGGCAGCAAAAAATCGAATAATTGCTGAGATATTGCGATAAGAAGTTGAGGTTTTTTCTTGTTCCCGCCGGTCGAATTCAAACTGTGGCCTCCAACTACGTAGTTGGAGTTGAGTGACGCACACTGTGACGTAAGCGGAGACTCCGTGATAGGTAGCGAGCCGGCGCGGCCCGCGGCGTCGCATCCCTCAAGGGCCAACTTGGCAACAGCGTACTCGCAATGACGGCCTCAGCCGAAATAAATAAAACGATGAAGAGAGTAGTTTACCGAGTGATGGGCCCATAAAGGAAGAAAAAAAACATAGAGCGCTTGTAATGCACAATACGTTACATATTTCTCAAGCTTTTGCGCTCCTTCTTGCATTGTGTATAAACAAACCGAGCCCTCGGTCATCGCAACGCTTCCTGACATGTTTACATACAAATAAGATTTAGTTACCAGCAAAATAGTGTCCTCGCTGCTGCGCTTGTCAGTTTTGAAGCTTCGTCGCACTTTTTTCCTTCAAAGTTAGCGCTACAGCTCCGTGTTCAGCGAAAATTACGTCCACGGTAGCAGAACATGACCGAAGTGCCGGCGCCACTACATTTTCCAGCGCTGTGAAATTCCACATGTTAAAATGGATCCAGTGTGCAATATAGTGCTCATAGGCATCCAGAACATTAGTTGCAAGATGTCAGAGCAGGCAGCATGCGCCGATGATCAAGAAGTTGTAATTTTTAGACCGGCAGCAGAAACACTTTATTGTAAATGGGGCCATGACATAAAAACTAGAAATATTTCCGAGGTTCTTGTGGCGCGGCGTAGCCGAGCGGTTAGCGCCGAACGTTACGGAGCAAGCAGTAGCGAGTTCAAGTCTTACCGCTTCTGGCGGTTTTCTTTTTTTTTTTTTACAAATCGATATTTTTTAACCTTTTGTAATGTATTTCTGATGCTTCTTTATTTTTAGTTTTTACTTTTTACCCGAGGCCCTTTTTTCGCCGGACGAGGAGCGCAATATGCGTTCTCCTTGGTATGGTATGAGCGGCAAGTATGCCCCTTTTGTTTACGACGCCTGCTTATAGCACGTTGAAGGTCTTGTTGACGCAGTATATGTTGGTTAGATGTGCCATGATTTAGTGAACAATTGAATGATAATGCGTTTTTCCTTCGGTACTTAGCATATGTATGCTTTTCGTGGCGTACGTAGCTGCAGTCAAGCGGTCAGGTCGCAGTCGAAGCGGCAACGGCGGCGATTTGCTGGCGCAGAAGTGTGAACGAAGGAGTGTGTCGGCGGTAGCGAATTTCGCTCGCTCGTGCCTCCGAATGCTCAAATGGGAACCATCAAGGCGCATCTGCTGCTCCAAGCTCGTAATTCAGGCGCTGCAGGTTCAAACAAACTATCCGAGTGCGCACGAAATGCCTGAGCCGAAACATAACCAAAACTGAAGTGGGCGCCTGTGGGGCCTCCAAGCATATTTTTGTATTTGCCTTGCAACGTTTACGTTGTCTTTTCGCCGTCGTTTACGTATGATAAAAGCGTGTTATCATGTTTGAGAAAAAACGTACTACCGCATTCAAACATGCAACGTAATTCGCATTCGTCAGCCCCCGCGTATTGCCAAACCATATCCCGTAGGCGCACTGGAGCAGATGACGCTCTGAGCGAGTTAAACGGCGGTTGTTGCTGAAAGGACTCTCGGAACGCAACCTAAAGGTAACATAACTCACTGTAAACGACGATATTGTTGCCAAAAGATATGTCTGTGAACGCAACCCAAAGGTAACATACACTCACTGACGCAGGAAATTATATTGGGGAATGTAATTGCTTAGTGTAACTGTTGTGATGCCGATTGTTGCTGAAAGACTCTCTGAACGCAATCTAAAGGTAACATACACTCACTGAAGGCAGAACATAATTGTGGCGCAAAAAAATATTCACAAAAAAAAATTACACCACAGGAGTCGAACAAACGTTCCAGTGGCATCAGTGCAAAGATGGGTGATGTTGATCCATTGCGCCACAGAAACGACGGGAACGGAGGCCTTTAAAGGCATTCTTACTCGGTTTAGACAATATATACACTATTTGTCGCCCGGTGGCGCTGCTCAGAGCCAAAGCGTCGTCTGCTCGAGTGCTCCTACGGGATATGGTTTGCTAATACGCAGGGATCCCTAGCGCGTCACGTGATTTGTAGTTGCGAGTCTCGGCCGTTTGGCTGTGGTGGCGATACCTGTATTTCTGTTATTCTTCTTTACTACCTTATAACAGCTCTGTTTTCAGTAAGAGTGGTCTTTTTGTAATCAGGAACTGGCATTCTATCGATGCAAACCCACTTCCTTTCTCTCTTTAGTGTCCCTTTAAGGGATTACATGCTAATTACGGGTCGGCTCTTGGCTGCGTGTTGTGGCCGGAAGCTGGTGCTTCCAGCGACACCCAAAGCCCAGTCCGTCAGCCGCTTTTGAACGGCCGGGTCAGAGCTGGACACCGCAGCCTCCCATCGTTCGAGGTCGGAGAGTTGCCAAGTGGCTGGAGGGTGTAATTCCGAGAATTTGATCATAATATGCTCAAAATCAGCTTTAGGTGCCCCACACAGGGTGCACTGCGGCGAGAACAGTCCTGGATAGATCAAAGATAAGAAAGCAGGGAATGGGAATGTACTGGACTGAAGGTGGCGCCACCTCACCTGTTGTAGCTTAGTCATAGATTTATGAGGAGGAGGGTAGATGGTTCGTTGATCACGGTAATGGAGAGAGATATCGTGATAGGATACCATGCGCTCGCGAGCATCTCCCCAGGCAGTGGCAGTCCCTGCTCGGCTGACGTATCCTCGAGCAAAAGGGTGAGCTGCTTCGTTGCCTGGGTGACCCGTGTGAGCGAGCACCCATATTAGTTGAATAGGGTGTTCGGGTGGGGGGAGGGAGGCAAGGAACCGGAAGGCTGGGGTAGAGGTGCCAAGTGTGGAGTCGTCACAGGGGATATAATCGTTCAGTAATGTCGAAATTTGGGCTAGTTGGTAGCTATTCATCTCAAACAGCGCACATAAAACACGAAACAGGCTCTTGTCCGTCGTGCTCTTCTCTGTTTTTCGTGTTTTATGTGCGCTGTTTTAGATGGATATAATCGACAGCTTGAATTCGGGCATCTCGAAGTGCCGACAGGAAGGAGTCAATATTCGAGCAAGGGATCGCAGTACTGGACCGAAACTTCTCACTTGAAAAACGAACTTACTGTCAGAACGCGAAGACGTTTACGATTGAGATGGAGCAAGATGGGCAAGCGACCACTGCCTCACGAATTAGAAAAGACTTCCCAGTGGCGAAGTAGACGCGGTGGTAATAATGTAAGATCCAGTGTTGTGTCCGCTTGAGAGGGATACAGACCGACGCGGGTCGGCATGTTAGGTACAGCCCCGGTCATAAATATACAGCCCACTGCGAAGGGACACGGAGCGGATGCGGGGCCGGGAGGTGGCGCCCCTGTTTTCTTGGCGCGCTTGCTGCGAGGGTAAAGCGGGTGAGGGTGAACAGCTCCCTTACTCTTGGTAGGGTGAGGGAGACAGTATCGCTCTGGCTGCGCGATAGTAAGTGAGGCGATCGCGTCTTTCCTGTCGCCTTTGCGGAAGCGCTTGCATCGATGCAAAATGCAGACTCACCTTCGGCACATGCTCCGAAGCGGGCGTGCGCGGCGCGAATGCCAAAGCTGTCCCGGGCGCTGGAAACGTAATCATGGCAGCTGCTTTCCGCAGTGCCGACTACAATTGGAGTGGTCGAGAGCGTTTAAGGCATGTTTTGCCATAAAGAAAAGAAACAAGAAAAGGTGCGACGAAAGCTTAGTGCCTGGCCGCGAGCATTGCGTTCCCTGCGATTCTTTTCAGGCTCTGTTTCTGTGATTCTCGACTTCAAAAGCAAAAGTCAGTAGAATCCGGAGTGCAAAGTTTGGTTCAGAAATATCGCCCTGACGCCATCGGGGCGGTCAGGTGGTCAAATAGTCCATCACAATGTTAACGAATGTCTGGGGTGTATTGAAGCGATGACGTTGGATTACCATAGCTTATGGGGTGGATAGATTAGGATTGAGGGTGGGTTATGATGAATAACGTTGGACCAAAGATGGATCGCGTTTTGATAAAATCGGATTGGCTCACAAAGTTTACCACCAATTTCGAGCACGTTGGGGTTCTTTGACCTGCACCGACGTCCCAAAGTGCTCTTTGCTTTTTGCCTATATCAAATAAATTAAGGATATATTTGATTAAATTCACTCGCATCGTGTTAGAGGGGAATAGGCGGGAATCCTATTAGATTTCTTGAATTATGATAGTTACGTTTTAATTAAGGGTTATTTTCACGGTTAGCATTCATTAAGGCAGATGACAGTATATTCAGGGTAGACGTTGGATGATTAAGAATAAAATACGCTGAATTAGTGTGCATCATTTTGGGTACTGTGGATTATGGGGATATACTAGAGGAAGAGTGTGCTCATTTTATTTGGTTGTGGTTAGCTTGACTGAGACAGGTTACGGAGTATTTTGATGGATGGTGCACGGGTACAGAGAAATGAATTACGTTTTGATGGGGCAGATTACTTTTATTATGGTGGACTGAGGTTGCGATCTGTTGGGTTAAATGTGCTCAGTATTCATACCTTCAAAGTTCGTCAGTACTTCTAAGAGTGCAAAATTTACTTTTCTTAAAATCATGCACAATCGTTGAAAATCTCTTCTGCTGACTGCCTTGATGGCCTACAAATAATAACGCAACAATTACTGCCGCGCAGAACATAGGCCAAAGGGTCGTTATACTGCGGTCTCTATATCGGTAGGATTTCGTGGCACTCTGTACAACAGGAAGCGACGTCCAGCACACAGGTTCTGTTCCATAGACTGAGTATAGCCGATCGTACCCTATTATAAGTTGATGTATTATAATCAACAAAAAATTAATCCCGACTAGCTAGGTTTCACTCATAAGGAACCGTAGCCAAAACCAACGCTTTTATACCATGTTTTTCAGCGACATAAACATCTAATTAAATGCATTTCAACTTTAATTTCGATTTATACATCATGTATTTGAAGTAATCCGACATGACGGGTTTCTCAAGCCCCACCCATAAGCCTGTTTAATGGACGAAAGCGACAGCATCATCATTGCAGTAATGTCACGCCGTTCGTTTTTTTTTATCGCGTTTTCTGATCTCTGGACGGCACTGGCATTCCTTGATATGGCGCCTATGAGGCTTTCATCTTAAAATGAAAAGACCTTGAAAAGCCCTCCAACCACTTCAGGGACGCAAAATCATCATCATCATCATCAGCCTGATTATACCCACTGCAGGGCGAAGGCCTCTCCCATATTTCTCCACTTAACCCGGTTCTGTGCTACCTGCATCCACTTGACCCCTGCGAACTTCTTAATCTCATCCGCCCACCTAACTTTCTGCCGCCCCCTGCTACGCTTTCCTTCCCTTGGAATCCAGTTTGTTACCCTCAGCGACCATCGGTTATCCTCTCTTCGCACTACATGTCCTGCCCATGTCCATTTCTTCTTCTTAATTTCTACTAGAATGTCGGTAACTTGAGTTATTTCTCTCACCCACTCTGCACGCTTCCTATCTCTTAATGTTACCCCTACCATTTTTCGTTCCATAGCCCTCTGGGTTGTCCTCAACTTAAGTAGAACTCTCTTGGTTAGCCTCCACGTTTCAGCCCCATAGGTGAGTACAGGCAAGATGCAACTGTTGTATACTTTCCTCTTGAGCGATACCGGTAAGCTGCTAGTCATAATCTGCGAGTGCTTGCCAAATGCGCTCCATCCCAATCGTATTCTTCTTGTTATTTCCTTTTCGTGGTCCGGATCTGCGGTTACTACCTGTCCTAAGTAGACATATTCGCCTACTACTTCCAGTATTTCGCTACCTAATGTAAACTGCTGTTCCTTTCCGAGGCTGTTGAACATTACCTTAGTCTTCTGCATATTGATTTTCAAGCCTACCTTTCTACTTTTCCTGTCTAGGTCATCGATCATTATTTGCAGTTCATCCCCCGAGTTGCTTAGCAAGGCAATGTCATCAGCAAATCGCAGATTACTGAGGTATTCTCCATCTACCCTTATCCCTAACTGCTCCCATTCCAAGTCTCTGAATACTTCCTCTAAACAAGCTGTGAATAGTACTGGGGAGATTGTGTCTCCTTGCCTAACACCTTTCTTTATGGGAATTTTGTTACTCTCTTTATGCAGAACTATGGTTGCTGTGCAGCCACTATATATATCTTCCAGCACTTTCACGTACGGCTCGTCTACCCCTTGATTTCGCAATGCCTTCATCACCGCCGAGGACGCAAAATGGCCTGAACTGAAAAGCGTACAGCGCAGAGCTTGCTGACAGGAGCCAAGCGGGCTGGACACCTTTTCTCTTTTCTTTCTTCATGGCGCAGCATACATGGAATGTTTTGAGCCACTGAACTTTCCGCATACCCGACGATAGCGGTAAGCAGCCGCAATGTTTTATCTTCCAGCGTCTGTGACGCGCTGCCGCTTGAACCACGCGAGTGCTTCGGAGAGCGTGACGATGACGACTCGCCGCACTGGATTGATGCAAGGGCCCCCGCGTAGAGGCCAGAAACGAATAATGCGAATGCCGCACTTACTACCACAAAGCCAGCGCGACTACATCTCCCTTCCTCGCCCGAGGGCGGGACCCTCTACCCCTCCCACTATATCCGGACAACGACCTGATCCCCTCAAGCATGATAGGATTCAGACCCAACCTCTCCACGCAGGATGTCATGATCCAGCCTTCGAGGGATGTTATGGATCGCAGGTACTGTCATGGAACGAGGTCAATACTTGGGTTTGATCTCTGTAAAGCCTTTGATAACGTCTCGCATGAGGCGATATTAGAAAACCTCTCGCTTTTTAATCCTGGAGAGAGAGTCTTCGGGTACGTCCGGTCCTTCCTTACGAACAGGACGGCCGAGCTCACTCTCAGCGCGATCAAATCAGACCCCATATCTCTGGGCGGAAAGGGAACACCACAAGGCTCTGTGATGTCGCCGTTCCTCTTCAACATTGCACTGATAACACTGCCCCCCAGACTCGCCGCCATCGAGGGGCTACAGCATACGTTTTACGCGGACGACATTACCCTGTGGGTAAACAGGGGAAGTGATGCCCAAATAGAAAGTGTGCTTCAGGAAGCAGTCGACACCATTGAGACTTACGCTCTAAGGGCGGGTCTTGAATGTTCACACTCTAAGTCCGAACTCCTTGTAGTTCGAGAAGGCCCCAATTGAAAGAACAGACCTCCGCCTCCTGCAATCAGGGTAGAGCTCAAAGGACTGCCAATCAAACAAGTAGACACCATCAGAATCCTAGGCATGTTCATTCAGAGTAACCACAGAAATTTAGGAACATTAGATAAACTGACCACAACAGTCACCCAAACAGTCAGAATAATCAAGCGAATAGCCAACAAGAGGAGGGGCATGAAAGAACGCGACACCTGTCGACTCATTCAGGCTTTCGTCATCACCAGGCTAGTCTACACCCTGCCCTATCTGCACCTTTACCAAGTCGAAAAGCAAAAGGTTGAATTTCTTATCCGGCAAGCTTACAAGACAGCACTAGGACTATCCAGAAACACCTCAACCGATAGGCTCTTAGCTCTTGGAATGCACAACACACTTGATGAACTCAAGGAAGCACATTTAATAGCGGAGAACTCCAGACTGGCGCGCACCAAAGCCGGGAGGCTTGTCTTGCTGAGGCTAGGCATCAATGTCGAACCCATGGCGGACGATCCCAGGCAAATACCCACAGTAATCAGGAAGGAGCTTGTTATCAAGCCCCTCCCTAAGAATATGCACCCCATTCACCACGAAGGCAGGCGACTAGCACGCGCACGTGCACTACACACCAAATACAAACGAAACCATTCGATTGCTTACGTAGATGCGGCCGAATATGAAGAGACGGACCGCGGTTTCGCGATTTGTGCGATGACTGGGGCCCGTGAGTCCACGCCTACCAAAATCTTAGCTTCAGCTACTGTACGCACCAGAATTTCTGAGGCTGCAGAGGAAGCAGCCATCGCGCTGGCTATCGCTTCTACCGAAGCAGATGTTATAGTCAGTGATTCCAAAACAGCCGTACGGAATTTCGGGAGGGGCCGTCTGTCGGCTGCCGCAAGGAATATCCTTAAAAGCTACCGTCTAGTCCCTGGTAGGACGATAGAACTGGTATGGGTTCCGGCTCACTCGGACAATCCCGGGAACGAGAAGGCTCACGAATATGCCCGAGGTTTCGTCGGCCGGGCGGTGAGCACCTCGTTTCCCGCGGGCGCAAGGGAGGGCTTGCTCTCGTTCCATGATATAACTCGCCATTTTAGCCTGGGAAGGCGCATCTTCCCTCCACCACACAATTCATTAATCAAGGCCCAGGAGATACTCTGGCATCAGCTACAAACCCGCTCCTTTCCCTGCCCCAAAGTTTATTCACATATATTCAAAGAGCAGGTTGACCCTGAATGCAAAGAGTGTGGCGTCGACGCTACTTTAGACCACATTACATGGGGGTGCGCGGCCTATCCGCCACCCGCCGATTTGCTGCCAGCTCCATCTCTGGAGGAGTGGGAGGCCGTGCTGCGCTGCTCGGACCCGGCCATCTATGCTCGGGTCACTGAGTGGGCCGAAGAGACCGCCGACAGGACGCAACTGGCGGCCATCTGGCGCGGCCAGCAATCAAACTGAACCTCTTAAAGCCGATGAAATAAATGTTTTCTCATCCCATCCATCCATCGCACGAAGTGCGCATGAAAGACAAGTGCGCCACCACCCGGCCCGGCACTCGCTCCGCGTCCCTTTGCGCTGGGCTGTATATTTATGACGGGGGCTGTACGTCACATAGGGTAAGAAATGTTTGATCGAGAGCATCGTATAGGTGTTTACCACGTTGATTAGGACGAGATGAGCTGCAGGCTGTGTGATGTGCACTAAAATCTAAGCCGATAAAAATTGGATAGGGGTGTCCTGCGTTTTCAAGGTCAGGGAGCCAGGTACGCGGTTCTGCCCCGACGTTACCTGGCCGTAAACAGGCCAATGCCATGACTAAAGATTTTTCACCAGGGATGGAATATTTTTGCCGCAACAATCACCAAAATAGGGGAGAAAAGGATCTGAAGCAAGAGCTGAGTGGAGCGACAATCGTTAAGGAATAAGACGGCCGCCTGTCCACCTGAATGGCAGTTTTTATGTTGGATAGTAGGTGTCTGGTAGGTGCAGTAACCAGGAATGTAACAAGGTCCTCGCTTTTCTTGAACGAGTATAAAAAGAGGACGGCACTGAGGCACAAATGTACGAAGGGTAGGACAGCTCTGATTGAAGCTTCTCCAGTTCTACTGAATCCCATGAGCCAGAGTACTCATGAAGGCACACACATTTTGGCGCTTACTATCGTCTGTGAGCGTGGTACTTGCGTGGTACTTTGGAACTACTCAAACATTATCTACAGATGGCTCTGTATGGAAGTGAGGGCAGCCGTAAGAGTTGCGTTAACATCCTTTCCGAGAGTTTCTTCCAGCTGCTACGTCTCCTGGGCGCGTTCCTGTCGGATTAGCCCCAGCATGTGGGTGTAGGCGGAATCAGACGTTGTGACCGGTTGCGGCCGGCGGGTAGGCGAGCGGCTATTGCGGCTTTTCCGTGAAGGACTGCGTTGCAGAGTCAGAGATCGGGCTCTGGTGTTCTTTGTTACCTTGTTCTTCATTATCATTTGCCGGAGACGCTGAGTTTCGCTGCGTAGTTCAGATATTTCTGCTCTGAGGCTCTCAATGACCTTGGTTAAACCTGGAGAAGAGATATTTACAGCATATGATACATGTTTGGAGGGAGTATGTGACGGTATCACGTGATGCCTATTTGTCGTGCCGATTTGTCGACAGCCTTTTATAAGCACAAGCCTGGAACTGGGCACTCAGAGCGATGTGCGTGAAGCCCCGCAGGCTACAACAATGAGGTAACTGTTTGCAGTCGGGGTCCTCAGGGGGCGGGTTCTTATCGCAATCCCGACAAACAGCGAAAAACGAGCAGTATTTGGCTGCATTGCTGATGCGGTGCCAGTTATAACATGCGACTGGGCATGGGCAGTATTCACGGACTTGTGTAATCTCCTATAGTCGACTACTAGCCGAGAAGGTAGTGTCTAACGCGAAGGTCAGAAGTGGAAAGTTTTTCTTGCCGATCATGCGTATATCTGTGATTTCAGCTGTCTTGCAGCGCAGATTTGCCATGATATAGTCCATCGTGAGGCCTTCTCTAATTCAGATCACACTTCATGTGCTGCCGACCACAGGCTGCTTCAGTGGGGACGTCTCAACATTGAACGCTTGGACAGAATCCCGCGTTCGCGCGACTAAGCGGGTCAATGGGACAGCTTGAAATTTCAGCGTCCCTGACGGTGATGCGGATGCAGTTAGCAGGAAAATCAAAGCGGAGAATAGCCAAATCCGAGAAGTACTGAAACGGAGAACGTTTCTCTTTGGTGTTGGTAACAGCCTGTCTCGAGGTGCTTGTGCCTATCACTGATCACAGCCGTGAAATCAGGACGACTCCCCCGTTCTGTGAGGAGGCATTGCGGGGACACTTGACGCTTGCGTAACGTCGAAGTCATGCTCTATCCAGTAGCTGTTGTAACCTGGGCAGGAAGGCTTGTAGAAGCAATCAGAGAGGCAGCGTCCATTTCCTCAAGCACCGTCGGCAATCGCGGGTAATCAAAGCGCCCTGCAGCCTGTGGAATTTGTGGCGTCGGTGCCAGAGTTCAGCTGGATGCGAAGTACGGCGCAGCGTCCATCTGCTAGTGCCCTTCCCGTAAAGGCGGAAAATCGGAACGCCTTGTACGGCTTGACTGTGGAGTCGTAGTCGGCGTTTGGCCCGGAGTGAAGGTCGCCGGGCGTAAACCCTTGAAGGTCACAGCGCCGCCCGGCTGTTTTCCGGAAGCAGCCGTGGTCTTGGTAGGCCTTGAGAGCATCGATTAGGCTTAGTCCGTCACAAACGCCTGATCGTTAAAAGCTTGAAACCGAAAAGTGAGCCAAAAACAAAATTGTTACAAACAGCTGCGAACCCCTTACTGCCACCAGTGCTTTCCTCTTAAAGCCACCAGAGCTTCCTCGAATGGGAGGCAAGTGTATGTTTCTGGGCGAAGAAACACCATGCTCAGCACTGAACTGTAATTATTATTGAAAGTAATTCTTGTTTTTTTAGTTTTTTGTGTGAAGGCATGTTTAAAGAAAAGCGCTTTTAAAATGGTTATTAATGTTAGTTTCTCGGTTCCTCGTATGGTGCGTGTAATTTCTACAGCCGGGCAATACACACCAGATGTTAATTTCGGTGGTTTTGGTGGCAGCCATCACAGTACTGTTAGGTAAGTTTGAATTTCGCATTTACAAACGTACACGGACGCCAATTGCACCGTTTTGTTTCCGCTCGACACGGCTGCGCGTGGCAGCGACGTCATGCATCACTCTAAGATTACCCCGGGAGGTGACTGCAGCCATAATATTAAGAGACGCCTGCTTCTGGGAAAGAGAGCCATGCCTTCACCACCTAGTAAAGAGCAAATACATCAGACTCCCAACCAAGATCCGTATAAATCGTGCTATGGTATTTTCAATTGTTATGGATGGATGCGAGAGCTGGACTGAGAAGAAGGCTGACCGCCGAAGAATTGACGCGTTTGAATTGTGGTGCTGGCGGAGATTCTTGAGAGTTCCTTGGATTGCCAGAAGATCAAATCAGTCGATATTGTCGATCATAAACCCTTACTGCTCATTGGAGGGTCAAATTCTAAAGTTAAAACTCAGCTACTGTGGTTATCTGATGAGAAGGGAGGAGTCGCTGGAGAAAGCTTTGATGTTGGGAAAGGTTGAGGGTTACCGGAGAAGGGGTAGGCAGCAAACGCGATGGTTAGATGGCATCATCGAGGCGCTGCAGATGAAGTTATGTGATGTTAGGAATATAGTGAGAGACCGGAAAGCGTGGCGTGATATGGTCCATAGGGTCACGAAGAGTCGGACACGACTGAACGACTGAACTGAACTGAACTGATGTAGGAAAGCCAATATTCAGGATATTATAAGGGAGCGATCCGATGCGCTTCTTTTTTTACATTTTCTCATGTATTTACAGCATTGCTTCATCAAGATGTAGGTAGAATATTCCAAGTTTATATATCACACCTTTGCGTTTTTGTGCTCATAAGCGTCATCAAGTATCTAAGTTCCACATACATTTTACGAATACGGCGAGAACACCAGAGGTAAAGCGCATCGAAGGCTGCCTCTGCCCCTTTCAAAACGTCAGTAGGGGAGATCGGGGCGCTGTGCACATACACGATGCCAATATACCATGCATAACGTGTCTTTTCTGGGAAGAAACACTTCGTTACCCGTGGCAGTGGTGCGCGCTAGTAATTGCCAAATTTTATCCATCATAATCGCATTTTAAACGTTGCGGTAAAACCCTCTCATATCAACGGCGATTGAAAGCATTTGTGCCTTGAGCACCTGCTCACCATACCAGCCGTATTGCTCCTTATTTTTTTGGAGTGAAAATCTACCCCATATCTGCTCCCTCTGCTTTAAGTGACTACGCAGTTTTTCGAAGGCCTAATATTTACACTTGATGAACTCCCGCAGTCTAATACATATGATTCGTTTTTCTTCGGTAAAATTTTCCCCACGAATGTGCGTTTTTAGTCGAACCTCGTTTAGAGAGGACGCTAGAGGACAAGCCATTTGCTCCGGTTTCGGTGGATTCGTGTTTATTGTGCTCCACTTTAAGACCAAAGATAATTACGCATTAACAAGAATTATACGTGTGACGTTGAACACATCTTTTACTGCCCATAATTTGCAAAAACTAGTTCAACTTGATTTCCCAATATTCAGACAGTCGTCAGTCGGCACTCACTAAGTCGTGCCCATGTGACACTAGACAAAGACTACGAGAGTCATACCTTAATGCCAACGTTTTCCTAGTTATCACTGGGTCTGCCGAGGATAAGAAAAGGAGCTTCCTGAACGCATAGACCTGAGGTTATATGAGTGTTCAAAACGTGGCCACTTGGTTAAGTGTAAAAGCTTTGCCAATTGCTAGAATAGCAGCTTGGGCATGTTGGTTATGCATCTTGAGGATAACAGCGTGGAACACAGGACGGGAGCACAAGATTAGAGGACGACACAACGAGCGCTGTTATCCTCAATTTGCCAATTGGTTGAAGATTTCTTGGTAATACTCTAGAAGTTCACTCTTTTTGTCTATTTCTCAGTACCAGCAATTAATGCTTGATGAACAAGTTCTACGCTCACACCCCCTCCAGCTAATTGTTCTTTAACCAATGGGCAGTAGAAAACCGTAATAAACCCTGCTTTTTCTTTAAATGTTATCGTCTAGGGCACATAAACTTTGTCGTGAAGAACACTACAATTTTAACTCCTAGCGTCGATCAGCAAATGATTTTTTTTGCCCCTTCCGCTTGATAATAACTAATGTGTCCAAAATAAAGTGCGGGACAAAGAAACAATAATCTCAGCAATCTATTGTTCATGGTATTAGGACCATTTGACCTGCCAGATTTAGATGCACTTTTGATAATATTGTCACATTAGGCGGTGCATACGCATAAGGAAAGAAGACTCTCGTGAGTTGAGAGAAGGCGACGTTCAACAGCTTCGGCTGGTGCCTACAGAGAACATCTGTTTGAAACCCTTGTCTTCGGTGTCCGCCCTCTGCTACAAGCTGAACTACCCCGTAACACCTTGGTGGAGGTACTTTCGATTCCCCTTGCCACAGCTCTTCGTACTTTCGCGCCAGAAACCTGGATTTGCGCAGTGGACGTCATCTCCCTGAGCTCACCTCACCGACTATCACAGTAAGCATGGCATCCCAGGACGCATCACCCGCTACGGAAACTCCGGCTGCCCCCACGGTTTTGTCTACGTGGGACATCTGCAAACAAAAACTGCAGGACTTATTCGGCAATCCAATTGGGCGAGCTCTGGCAGCCAAAAAAGACCTGGCTACTCGGGCTCAATCGTCAACCGAGTTATACCTGGCCTACATACAGGACGTTCTCGCATTGTGTCGAAAGGTGAATACTTCCATGACCGAAGATGATAAAGTGGGCCATATACTTAAGGGTATCGCTGATGACGCATTCAATATACTTCTCTGCAAGTACTGCTCTACGGTGGACACAGTCCTGCAAGTCTGTCACCGTTTCGAACAGGCGAAGCAGCGCCGCATCGTCCATCGGTTTCAGCGCCTTCCCAACACGGCGACTACATCCTCATGTGACGACTTGCCCACGTTACAGCAGCCTTCAAGTCAGAATAACCTCACTACCATCGTCCGCAGAGAAATTGAGGCCTTGACTCCTGTTACACATACGTCACCTCCTGCACAGGCAACAATAGCTATGATACAATAGCTATGCCGCCAAGAATTCGTTAATGTGGGCCTCGTTTCAAATCCTGCCCCACCACCCGCTGCACAACAGCCAATCCCAGTGGTTGCTGCTGTTGCCACAACCCCGCCCTACACACCGCGCTACCCTACCCGCAATCCTGCGGAGTGGCGCACATCTGACGATAGGCCTATTTGCTTCGTCTGCGGTCGAGCTGGCCATACGTCCCGTTATTGCCGCAGCCGTCCGGCTCCCCCCTCTCAACCCTATTACAGCCCTGTCCGCCATAACTTTTATGCACCACGACGCGTTTCTGTCACCCCAGCACATCTTCGTACTGAAAACACAGAGCAAGACCGCCGTCCTAGCCGTTCTCCATCGCCTTAAGCCCACCATTCCCGATCACCTACTCGTCGCCGCACTTGTCCCCAACGTACCAACGCACCTACTCGGAAAACTAGGCAACGCAGCGCCCGAACGTGACGCTGCGTTACCAACCCGGACAGCCAACTGTGTTTCGACCATCGCACCACGCCGCAACCTGATCAATGTCCTCGTAGATCGAGTCCCTGTGCCCGCTCTCATTGACACTGGAGCCCATATTTCAGCTCTTAGTTCGTCGTTCCGCCAGCGCCTCAAAAAAGTTCTTACGCCCGCTAACACCTCTACAGTTCGTGTTGCTGATGGAAACACTGCTGCCATCATCGGAATGTGCACTGCACGCGTTAGCATCGCCGGCCACCACGTCCCTGTGCTCTTCGCCGTCCTTACTACTTGTCCTCAAGACGTGATTTTAGGCCTAGACTTTTTAACAGCCCATTCCGCTCTCATTGACTGTCCCTCCGGACTTCTGCGCCTAGCCCTGCCCTATTGTGTTCACGACCCCAGTGCTGACCAATCCCAGCCTCGCCTCCGCTCCAGTACATTTACTCGCCTACCTCCCGAGGCGGCAGTATACGTGCCCATGTCACCTTTCCCCCCCCCCCTTCCTGACGGCGACTACGTTGTCAACCCCATCACGGACGTCACTCTACAACGCAACATCGTCCTACTTCATAATATTGTACACCTCGAGAATAACCTCACCTATATTCCCGTACTCAACTTCAGCATGTCTTCACAAGTTCTCCCGGAGGGCATTTTCCTTGCCGAGCTGTCGCCTTTGTCCAGCTTTACTATTTCTGCAGTGCTGTCCGACCGTCACGCCGACGTACCTGCACAACCTGTCCAATCACATAGTCCTGAGGACCGCATCTCAGCCATGGTTGCCCCTGGCCTGCGTCCCGAATATGCCAGCGCCCTTGCCGGCCTTTTTCGGTCATACAGCGACATTTTTGATTTCGGTCACGGATCCCTGGGCCAAACGTCCGTCGTCACTCATTGTATTGATACTGGAGATGCCCGACCTATTCAGCGACGGCCTTACAGAGTTGCTCTTTCCGAACGCAGGATCATTCAGGAAGAAGTAGAGAAAATGTTGGCAAACAACATTATTGTGCAGTCGAGCAGCCCCTGGGCGTCTCCGGTAGTACTCGTCAAAAAGAAAGACAACAGCTGGAGGTTTTGCGTTTATTATCGACACCTAAACAAGATAACAAAGAAAGACGTGTACCCTCTTCCAAGGATCGATGACGCTCTCGACTGCCTGCATGGTGCTAACTACTTCTCCTCCATCGATCTCCGTTCTGGATATTGGCAGATCTTTGTTGACGAAAGAGATCGTGAAAACACGGCTTTTGTCACCCCGGATGGCCTCTACCAATTCAAGGTGATGCCTTTCGGCTTATGTAATGCCCCTGCGACATTCGAGCGTGATGGACTCCTTAGTACCCGGGCTCAAATGGACTACACGTCTGTGCTACCTCGATGACGTCATCGTATTTTCATCACCCTTTGAAGGCCACCTCCATCGTGTTTCGGTTATTCTTGGCGTCTTCCGACGAGCTGGCCTTCAGTTGAACTCCATGTAGTGTACATTTGGTCGCCGGGAACTCAAGGTCCTAGGACATTTAGTCAACACCCATGGCATCCAGCCGGACCCCGACAAAATTCGCGCTGTAGGGTTTTTCCCTAAATCGAAATCTAGCAGCGACGTGCGTAGCTTCCTCGGACTTTGCTCATATTTCCGGCGATTTGTACCAAACTTCGCAGAAATAGCCCGTCCGCTCACGCAGCTTCTGAAAAAAGAAGTCTCTTTACCTGGGGCCACGAACAATCGGCCGCCTTCGTCGCTCTTATTGCCCACCTCACCGGTCCGCCAGTGTTAGCTCACTTAAATCCGTCAGCGCCCACAGAAGTACGCACTGACGCAAGTGGTCATGGAATTGGTGCCGTTCTCGCACAACGTCAGCTCGGGTTACCTCGCGTCATCGCCTATGCCAGCCGACTCCTCTCTGCGGCCGAACAAAATTATTCCATCCCTGAACGTGAGTGCTTAGCCCTAGTATGGGCCATTACAAAGTTCCGCCCTTACTTGTATGGGCGGTCATTCACAGTAGTCACTGACCACCACGCACTGTGTTGGCTTTCTACACTCAAAGACCCTACTGGCCGCCTTGGACGTTGGGCCTTGCGCCTTCAGGAGTACAATTTTTCAGTAGTTTATAAGTCTGGCCAGTTGCATCGAGACGCAGATTGCCTGTCCCGTCATCCAGTCGACCCGCCAAGCCAACCTGAATTTGACAATGACGCTTGCGGGCTCTCTATTTCTGATTTCTCCAACATTCGCCATGAGCAACGCCAGGACCCTCAGCTTCGCGAAATTATCAATTGCCTCAGTGCCGATCGCCATGACCCTTCCCTTCGTTTGTTTGTGCTCCAAGACGGCACCTTATACCGGCACAATATGCGACCTGATGGCCCCGACCTTCTACTAGTAATCCCTCAGCACTTACGCTCAGCCGCCCTTCAACAGCTTCACGACGTTCCTACAGCGCGTCATCTAGGCGTCTCTCGCACATACGACAATGTGCGTCGTCGGTTCTTTTGGCCAGGCCTATATCGCGCAGTCCGCCGCTACGTAGCTGCTTGTGACCGCTGTCAACGCCGGAAAAAGCCATCAGTTTTACCAGCTGGACTTCTGCAGGCAATCGACATCCCCATAGACCCATTTTCTCGAGTGGGTCTGGATCTTCTAGGGCCTTTTCCACTGTCCGCATCGGGGAACAAATGGATTGCCGTGGCCACTGATTACACCACACGCTACGCGGTCACACGAGCAATACCAACCAGTTGTGCAACTGATGTCGCTGCTTTCCTCCTCAACGACGTTATACTCGTCCATGGAGCTCCCCGCCAACTGCTCACCGTTGCTTTCTGGCTCGTATAGTCGACGAGATCCTACGGCTGTGCAACGTTCGTCATTCTTTCGCGACTGCCTACCATCCACAGAAGAACGGGCTTACTGAACGCCTTAACCGGACACTGACTGACATGTTGTCTATGTACGTTTCTGATGACCACCGTGACTGGGACATAACGTTGCCATTTGTGACATTCGCTTACAATTCGTCGCGTCACGACACTACCTGCTACTCCCCCTTCTATCTTCTATACGGCCGTGAACCTCTGCTTCCTTTTGACAGCCTGCTCCCGTCTGTCACCACTGCCAGCTCATATGCTCGTGACGCCATAGCCTGAGCTGATGCTGCCCGCGTTGCTGCTCGCAACCGACTCGCAGCCTCTCAACACTCCCAGAAACGTCGCTATGATTCCTGTCATCGCAACACCGAGTATTCTTGCGGCTCTCTCGTGCTGCTTTGGACTCCAGCTCGCCGCGTTGGCCTTTCGGAAAAACTTTTGCCCCGGTATACAGGACCCTATCGTATTTTACGACAAGTGACACCAGTGACATACGAAATTGCGCCCTTGCATCCCGTCCGCCATGCCTCTACACCACGCACCGAGACGGTCCATGTTGCACGCCTAAAACCGTACTACATAGACCCTGGTTTGGACGCTAGTACGCACCGGGACGGTGCTTTTCAGCCGGCGGGGTAGTGTCACATTAGGCGGTGCATACGCATAAGGAAAGAAGAAGAAGACTCTCGTGAGTTGGAGAGAAGACGACGTTCAACAGCTTCGGCTGGTGCCTACAGAGAACATCTGTTTGAAAGCCTTGTCTTCGGTGTCCGCCCTCTGCTACAAGCTGAACTACCCCGTAACAATATATTTGAGAACAAAAGACTGCTCAGAGGAACTTTACTAAGAAAAATACTGAGAATTGAATTATTTTTGTGAATTAGTTCATTACAAAAAGAGATTTTAAGATAAGACAAATATCGCGGTGACATTTTGCCTGAGACAGCTCATGAACAGAATCGCAAAACGACGGTGATCAGTGCGTCACATTTCCGTGCTGTTCTACTCTATTCCTACCTTGACAAACGCTTGATGATCTGCCGAGACAAGCTCATTAACAGTGTAGGTGACTGACTTCTTCCCTAATTTTCAGCGTCAATTCATCTTTATGCGGTGCACTTGATCAGTTACGTTATGCCTTGCTTGCGAACTGAACATTGTAAATGGAGCCGCTGATAATATGCGGCGATTAGGGTGGTAGCATGCAGAAATGTCTCAGATAGATTGACGGCGCCTCATTTTTGCACTGTCCGCATTTATACTCACTCCTGATGCAATACTGTGCATCCTCAGCGCGCGCGGAATAACGGCCCAGGCGAGCTTGTGCGGTGGCATCGGGATGGTAGGCGCGAACTGCCACTCCTGTAAAGCCCACCTGAAGGTTCTTTCAGTGGGGTTCCGCTTCCTCCTGTGGAAAAAAAACCACGCAGTGACCTCGTTTTTAATGTGAAGAAGTCAGCTTAATTCATCTCTTTACAATTAAAGCTATACGGAAGGAGCTACACTCTGCGTAAACAGGTATCGCTCACAATTTTTAATGTTCAGCAAGCGTGCTATGCGAAATTAAGCGAACTTTTGAGAAAAGTGTTGCTAGACTCCGTGAGAGTCAAAATAATGCCAGGATCATAAATGGCGCAAGCTTGACAACTCTGCTAAAGGTAGTTAACCATGGCTTCTGGCGAATTTGCCCCTCCCACTTCTTTTCACACATAATTTGTGTTGAGCATACTTATAATACAGCAAGCTGTCACTATGAATAACAGTGTTGTATCCAAAACGGTTCTAACGACAGTGAATTCCTTCACTGAATAAAATTAAAGCCAATGAATAACTGATGAACTTTGTGCTTTTGTAAAAAACTAGTGAAGAACTTCACATATCGCTTGCATAGCTTATACTATTAACAGATCAGTAAAAAACCGCAGTGAACATTGTGTATTGATGCAAGCTTTAAGGTAGCAATATCTTTAAGTTGTGCACATATTTTAGTAGAAGAATGTCATTTGTGTGGCGCCGTATTGTTTCTATATGGCAAGGATCCATTGCCTGGTTTGCGAACATGAGGCCGAGCTGTTCTACCAGCAGTTGACCATTTTCGATTTTAAGCGAAATCAAGATTGCTAAAGCATCGTGACCTCCTTCAACAAAGCGAATTTGCGAGCCACGTCAAGAACGCGGGTTTTTTCTTTGGCAGGACATTGACCATTGTCAGGCGGGATACCGATTCTTGAGGTACTACATCTTTCTTGAAAAACGACGATAAGAAAAGAGTTGAATGAAAACTTTATCGGCTCAAAACAAGTATCGCTATCTGAATGCTACCTGAGACACTATCGGAACGCTATTTCAACGCTGAGGCGAGCAAGCACAAGCGGCATACACGATCAGACCTGAGCACTGAGCCTTAAGTTTAAGGGGAAATCATATAATGCCTCATCGTTGTCGACAGAGGACTGTCTATAGAAAGTTGTCAGCAGCAGGTTGTCAGTAGAGGTGTCATGCTTTCCAGAGAGAGGGTTAAAAATAAATGAATAAGCTTTTTCTGCACCGAGAATCGAGCCTCCATCCCTTAGATCCCCAGCCCAAAGCATTGCCAACTGCTCCAAGACCGGATCGTGAAACGCTCTTCATAGTTCCCATTGTCTACCGTCAGGATGGTAGCGAGATTCTGCGAGGATCGGATACTGCGCCTTCCTTTTCCTGCAAACGACTTATTCTCTTCGCACCACCGAACCGAGTATTGCCGAAGAAGCAGCCATCGCTCTCGCCGGCGCCACTAATGCACAAGCTACCATCATGTCAGATTCCCGCACTGCCTGCCGTAACTATACAACACCGGTGAACTCTGATGTCTTCAATGAAATGCTGGTTGTGTTCGACAAGGAGCGCGCGATGTACCGTCACGACAGGTCATGCCGTCAGCAGGCGATTCATGCACACACGAAGCTGACCGCGCCGCGTATTTGGGTTTGCTCGGTACGGTGGCTCTGCAAGGGACAAAGCAACAGAAGAGACGAAGAAAACGGGCTGTTCCGACTAGCATCTACCTCCCCCAGGAGCCGAGCAGCCTAGCGATTAGCGGGGCATGCTTTTTTAATGGGCGTCCCGTTGGACGCGGCACTAGCTTGAGAGAGCCTATACTACTACTACTACTACTACTACTACTACTACTACTACTAAATATTATTAATAATAATAATTATACACAGTAATATTTATCTGCTTATTATTATTATTATTATTATTATTATTATTATTATTATTATTATTATTATTATTATTATTATTATTATTATTATTATTATTATTATTATTATTATTATTATTATCATTAGTACTAGTATAGAAAAAGACGTTTCACGAAGTTGGCACTGAATTGTCTAGTTAACGGCCGAATTAACTGGCTAAGTATTATCTTCACAGTTTTAATAAATAATAATAATAATAATAATTGGTTCACAGGAAGGGAAAGGCGCAGTATCTGTCACACTTGTGTCTGTGGACACCTGAACAACTCCGTAGCCCCCCGCTACGGCTCCTCTTTCTCTCTTCCTCCCTTGTGTATGTGGACACAAGTGTGACAGATATTGCGCCTTTCCCTTCCTGTGAACCAATTAATAATATTATCAATAATAATTAAAACTGTGAAGATAATATTTAGCTAGTTAATTTGGCCGTTACCTACAGACAATTTAGTGCCAACTTAGTGAAACGAGTCTTCCTCTATACTACTACTACTACTACTACTACTACTACTACTACTACTACTACTACTAATAATAATAATGATAATAATAATAATAATAATAATAATAATAATAATAATAATAATAATAATAATAATAATAATAATCATAATAATAATAATAATAATAGTAGTAATAGTAGTAGTAGTAGTATAGGCTTTCTCAAGCTAGTGCCCATTGAAAAAGCATGCGCCGCTAATCGCTAGGCTGCTCGGCTCCTGGGGGCGGTAGATGCTAGTCGGAACAGCCCGCTTTCTTCGTCTCTTCTGTCGTTTTGTCCCTTGCGGAGCCACCGTACCGAGCAAACCCAAATACGCGCCAGGCGTACGATCCAGGGCCCCGCCGGGGTGGTGCAGTGGTAAGACGCCCGACTACTGTGCCGGAGTTCCCGGGTTCGAACCCGACCTCGGCGGCTGCGTTTCGATGGAGGCGAAACGAAGAGGCGTCGTGTGCTGTGCGATGTCAGCGCACGTTAAAGATCCCCAGGTGGTCGAAATTACTCCGTAGCCCTCCACTACGGCTCCTCTTTCTCTCTTTCCACTTTCATTCCCACCTTCCTCCCTTCCCTTACGGCGCGGTTCGGGTGTCCACAGAGCAAGTGTGACAGTTACTGCGCCTTTCCCTTCCTGTGAACCAATTTAACTTTTTTACGATCCAGGCGTCCGTGCGGCGCCTTCCATTTGTCGCTTCCTCGAACGCAGTTCAACATATGAAAAACAGAAGCAGACCCAGTGTCTAGGAGGCGTTAGTACAGCAGGCATCAGCGGCGTGAATAATAATAATTGGTTCAGAGGCAGGGAGAGGCGCAGTTGTTTCTGTGGACACTTGCCCCGCGTCGTACGGGAAGGGAGGAAGGTGGGAGTGAAAGTGGGAAGAAAGAAAGAGGAGCCGTAGTGGAGGGCTTGATCACCTCGGAATCTTTAACGTGCACTGCCATCGCACAGCACACGGATATGCCTCTTCACTTCCATCGAAACGCAGCCGCCGAGGTCGGGATATTAATTTACCGCATAGAAACGGTGTCGTATCTGTCACAATTATCCGCCGACACACGTACAACACAGAAAAGGAAGGGAGGAAGGTGTGACTGAAAGAGATGGAGGTAGTGGTGCCGTAGTGGAAGGCTAAGATCCACCGCGCCATTTTTACTTTCATCTCCTCGCTTTCTAGTGGTCCAAAGAGCCCTCTACAATTTTGTAGCGTGAGCTACACAACGCGGGTTGGAAGGAGTTTCCAGTGTCCTCTGCGCTAACCAAGCTGCGCATGCGCGAAAGCCACGCTACGTCACATGGACACTGCTTTGTTGTTGCGACTGAAGGAAGAAGGAAATGAAAATGTACGGGCCTGCTACTGGCTCTGTAGCTGAGCCACCTCCGCTGTTGTGGCTTGTAGGAAGAAGGAAAAAATTAAATGCATGGGCCTGCTACTGGCTCTGTAGCTGAGCCACCTCCGCTGTTGTGGCTTGTAGGAAGAAGGAAAAAATTAAATGCATGGGCCTGCTACTGGCTCTGTAGCTGAGCCACCTCCGCTGTTGTGGCTTGTAGGAAGAAGGAAAAAATTAAATGCATGGGCCTGCTACTGGCTCTGTAGCTGAGCCACCTCCGCTGTTGTGGCTTGTAGGAAGAAGGAAAAAATTAAATGCATGGGCCTGCTACTGGCTCTGTAGCTGAGCCACCTCCGCTGTTGTGGCTTGTAGGAAGAAGGAAAAAATTAAATGCATGGGCCTGCTACTGGCTCTGTAGCTGAGCCACCTCCGCTGTTGTGGCTTGTAGGAAGAAGGAAAAAATTAAATGCATGGGCCTGCTACTGGCTCTGTAGCTGAGCCACCTCCGCTGTTGTGGCTTGTAGGAAGAAGGAAAAAATTAAATGCATGGGCCTGCTACTGGCTCTGTAGCTGAGCCACCTCCGCTGTTGTGGCTTGTAGGAAGAAGGAAAAAATTAAATGCATGGGCCTGCTACTGGCTCTGTAGCTGAGCCACCTCCGCTGTTGTGGCTTGTAGGAAGAAGGAAAAAATTAAATGCATGGGCCTGCTACTGGCTCTGTAGCTGAGCCACCTCCGCTGTTGTGGCTTGTAGGAAGAAGGAAAAAATTAAATGCATGGGCCTGCTACTGGCTCTGTAGCTGAGCCACCTCCGCTGTTGTGGCTTGTAGGAAGAAGGAAAAAATTAAATGCATGGGCCTGCTACTGGCTCTGTAACTGAGCCAACTCCGCTGCCTCGTGCGGACCGGAGAGATAATAATAATTGGTTCACCGGAAGGGAAAGGCGCAGTATCAGTCACACGTTTTTTCTGTGGACATTTCAACCGCGCCGTAAGAGAAGGGAGGAGGGTGGGAGTGAAAAAGGAAAGAGAAAGAGGAGCCGTAGGGGAGGGCTTAAGAGTGATTTCGACAACCTGGGGATCCTTAACGTGCGCTGACATCGCACAGCACACGGACGCCAATTCGTTTCGCCTCCATCGAAACACAGCCGCCGCGGTCGCGATCGAACCCGGGTACATCAGGACGGACACAAGAGAAGAAAGAAAAAGAAGAGGGAGTGAAAGATGCGTGCCGCAACAGGTGTCGTCAACCATCGAAGCGGTGGCGGATGCAATGACGGCCTACAACATAAAATTCGGTGGCAGGACGTGGGAAAGGGTGTCAGTTCCTAGCACTACTCTAGAGCACTATAGCCCTACGGGGCTGGGACGGTAGGTCAACGCCGCCTGGGGGGGGGCTAGCCAGCCACCGATTTTTATTGGTTGTAGGTCGTCATTGCACCCGACAATGCTTCGGTGGTGGACGACGGCTGTTGTGGCGCGCGTCTTTCTTTTCCTCTCCTTTTTCTTTCTTGTCTATTTTATCTTGTGGCCGCACAAGGCAGTGGAGGTGGCTCAGCTACAGAGCCAGTAGCAGGCCAGTGCATTTTCTTTTCTTCTTCCTACAACCACAACAACTAGCCCCCCGCCGCAAGCGGCGGTGACCTACCTGTCCCAGCCCCAACAGGACCTGGATCAGCCACGCTCCGTTCATTCGTGCGGACAGAAGTGAAACAGAAGTGTATCCAGTGGGTGTAGTCAGGTGTAACCGCTTTTCATTTCAGGGCTATAGTTTTGTCAATTTCCGCTCAACACGTAAGCAGAATATATCAAGGCCTTTATACTCTGTCTTGAGTACACTGGGGAAATGCTGCTCATAATGTGAGTCAGCCTGCAAAATGCTCACAACGGAATTCTCAGTATTTCATGGCTGTTTAAATTGCTTGTCCGGATCTGTGACCAATACCTATAATTAATCCGCTGTTTTCCCCTCAGTGTCCTAGTTTGTTAGTGATTTTGCGATTGTTGTCTATGTTATAGCTCACATTAGTATTTAGTTTAAGTTAAATCAGTTCCTTTCACAATGAAGTTGCTGATTCAATAGTCAGCACCGGCCCAGTAAAGCCGTTGTAAGCTGTCTCGAGACAATTTGTAACATAATTCTATACTACCTGCCAAATGTGATCCATTCACTGGTGTTCTTGACATTACGTATTACACGTAGAAAGCATCTTACAGGGCAAACTAGCTAACGTAAACTGCTGTTTACCTCCAGCAATTTTTAAAAGTACATCCCTTTGTTTAGCTGTTATTATCAGACACACCGGCCTGATTTAGTTCCGCCGCGCGGGAAAAACGGGTAGGGCGCTCTACTGCTGAACACAAAGACGTAACATTTTTTTTCCACCACGGCGGCCGCTTTGCGGCGCGGGGCAAGAGTTCGCGCCCGTGCACTTTGCGATGTCTTTCACGTTAATGAACGGTTAAGGAAGGCTAGTGGTAAATAGTTGAGGACCCATTCAATAGAACTGAACAGCGAAAGTAGGTTTGGGATTCTTAACACAACATGAAGCGCGAAGAACGGCTCGATCAACTTAAAAGAATCTGTTTATTAAATCAATAGTTAAACGAACAAACTATAAGAAAGTTTGTTCCTATTGGGTGTAAAAGCAACCAATAAATATATATTTCAAGCTGAGGCCGTCAGTAATTCCAACACTTCAGTGGCATCCCTCCCGCAGACAGAAAGACATACCTTGCACCAAAAACCATATTTCTATACTGTTGCTGTCCAAGCGAAATAAACAAAAATATTTTCATTGGGACCTTGTTCACCACATCGCACCTCAAGGCAAATGTGAGAAACATCAAGGAGCCACTTATAAGCCCTTAACAGCGACAAGGCGGGATCTTTTGGGGCAAGGCTGCATCCTAACTGTAGCAGAAGGAACAGCCTTGAGTGCCACTCGACTGTCGTTCCCTAGGGTTTCCGACGCTTTGCTTTCTCAGGAACGAGCCTGATTATGGTTTGGAGACATGAAGTTTACTTAGCACACATCGCCTTCCCGCTAGCTACCGCGTTCAGGGAAAAACTAGTAAAAGAGCCGTTAGCGCACCCTCGCTCGTATCCTCCTCCTCCGGGCCACAATGGGGTCAACTGCGTTGCCATGGAGACGGCAGGCTGTTCGCTAGACAAGGATGACGATCTGTTTCTGACAAGCCTGGCGCTTAGCAACGGTTTGCCCGCTTTGCTGCGGATTGGAGTAACAGTGACTTGATTTGAGGTGGAGAAGACATACTTTTTTTTTGCAGTGCCAAAAAGAAGTACATACCTTTACTGATCAGAGTTTGCGTGCTAAACGCGTCTG
Organism: Amblyomma maculatum; assembly: GCF_055883805.1. Lineage (NCBI taxonomy): Eukaryota > Metazoa > Arthropoda > Arachnida > Ixodida > Ixodidae > Amblyomma > Amblyomma maculatum. The sequence goes on from NC_139349.1 coordinate 120,645,285, forward strand.
AGAGAATAAGGGCTTACGTATTAAACGAGGAACTTAAGACACCCGCGCAGTTGTCGTTGGAATTCTGACCATGAATAGCGCATTGTTCACTTTGCCTTGTATTTTTCTCGGCATAAATAGCATACCTTCCCACCAGAGTTAGACTAATGCCACTTAAAGACAACAGGTTGCAAAAGGAAGCTCTTGTATGTCTGAGTTCCGAAACAAAGATACCTGAATCATATTTACGGCCGTGATGTAGGGACCAGCTAAACATGACTGTTTTAAGGCCAAATACGAGCACAGTGCCGAAGATGCTTTCGTATTAACACGTAACATTATTCCTGCCTTTGTCTCTATCCTCGACACTGCGGTGCAGCAACATGCATCCCTACCAACCCGGCCAAGCGTCCACTGCTTTGTGTTAGACGCACTTTCCGGCCTATGGTATGACATTATTGCCACATTCGACGATTACAAGATCAGAACGTGATTGTGTTGCACAAAAATATGTGGCTGAAGCACCAAACCACCAAAATAGTGCCTGTGCTCTTACCTGCGAGTCATGCAACCGATATTTTCATTCGCGATAACGGTAAGGTCGTGGGGGGCGGTAACGCTCAGCTCCATGGGCAGCAGTAAGCCTTTTTTCTCGTAGCACGGAAATGCAGCATGTGCCTTTCCTACCTCCAGCTGCATGCGGCCCAACCTGAAAGTAATCGCAAATGCGTTCAACTATACTTACTGCATAAATGCGCTGATGTTGGCGGTGCGGCATTTAATTATCTCGCATACATTCGCGGTTGCATTAAGAAAATGTTGGTTTTTTAAGTAACGTAAAAGCACATCAAACCAGAAGAAAAACAATTTAATACCTTAAATGAAAGAACTTATCTAAGAACGGAACGTGTTAGCGCAACAGGAAATGGAACGAGGCAGGCGTAAGTTACCTCAAAAATTAGTCCAATGTATCAGAGCCTCATAAGTGAAAAAAAATATACATTCAGAGGAATGAAACCCACATGAAAAGAGAAAAACAATTTAGAGAAATGAACAGTGATTTCTTTACCCAGGACCACTTTATTACGACAAGTAATAGCTTAGCACATCGTTCTGCCCTGCGCACTGTAGACTTGATGTACGTTCCAAGGGCAGTGCCATGCTTTCTGCTTGCATGTATTGTGGTTTAAACCTTCCCCTATCCTTTATTGGTAGGTGTGTAACTAATAAACTCGGCGCATCGAAACGGTAGTTGGCAAGCATACAAATGCAGATTGAAAATTTTAGAAACAGCAGGCCGAAGAATGCGCCGCCGGTTACCCACCGGTTTTTCAATGGGTACAAGCTTTCCCCCGGCCTGGTGCTCGGCTCTTCTGGGGTGAAATGCTTGGGAAAAAGGGTCACGGCCCAAATGTTTGCGCCGATGTGGCAGTGATCCGTTCCGCCATCGGACAACAATAAGTCCGCCTCACGCGGCAAAAGTCCATAATGTGGCCCCTTTTTTTTTTTCAGCCTACAGCCATGCTGGAAACCCGACCTGTGAACCCGACCTTTGCAGGTCATTAGTTTGTTCGAAACTTTAAGCCCTCGAAGGAGCACAGCAACGTCAACAGAGCCTCTTCCAAACGCACACCCCTGAGAGAGCCGGGCGCCGAGTCGGGGGATGCTTGTACCCATTTTACCCGCGGGTGTCCGGCGGCGGGTTTCGAGCTGGCCACTTCCCGCAGCCGAGACGGGCGCCCAAACCACTCAGCCGCGTGTGCTCCGCAAACCCCTTTTCCTTTACGTCTTTCGACACGCTGGCTTAAAGCATTTCACACTTGAAACAAGGCTTTTTCTGAGTTTTCGCGTGTGCAGGACACGACTCGCTTTCAGTTTTGAACCCCGTGAAACACGGTAACACGAACCACCTTTGCAGGCTGAAGTGTTCGAAACTATTTTGCCCCAGAAGGAGAGAAGCGGAGTTTGCGGAGCCTCTTCCAAGTGCACGTGCACCCCTGTGAGAGCCGGGCGCCAGGCCGGGGGACGCTTGTACCCATTTTTACCGATGGATGTCCGGCGGCGGGTTTCGAACGAAACACCTCCCGCAGCCGAGACGGACGCCCTAACCTCTAGGACCGAAGCGTGGCCTTGTGGTAGAGCATCCGCCTCGTGTTCGGGAGGTACCAGGTTCGATCACTGGTGCCGCCGGGTACCCACCGGCTTTTCAATGGGTAAAAGCTTTCCCCCGGCCTGGTGCTCGGCTCTTTGGGGTGAAATGTTTGGGAAAGGGGTCATAGGTCCCAAATAGTTGCGCCGATGTGGCAGTGGTCAGTTCCGCATTCGGACAACAATAAGTCCGCCTTGTGCGGCAAAAGCCCATTATATGGCCCCCTTTTTTTTAGGACTGCTGCAGCTGAGGTTCTAAGGGAGCACTTCAGGTGAGGCTGAAAGGATGTACCTTTGCAAGACAAACTGGACCACCTTTGCAGGCCGCGAGGTTCGAAACTGGGTTTGGGCGCACTGCAGAGGAGGGGCGCGCAGCGGGGTTTACGGAGCTTCTGCCAAACGCACACCCCTAGAAAAGCCGAGAGCCAGGCCGGGGGACGCTTGTACCCATTTTTATCGTTGGGTGTCCGGCGGTGGGTTTTGAACTAACCACCTCCCGCAGAGCCTATATATACTTCCCTGCAGTTTTTGTCGAATGAACTAAGGTGAGAAAACGTTTTATGGTCGCTCGCTCGCAATTAGCTGAGGTTTGAAAATTGGGCAAAGTCAATCCAGTCCAGCTACCTGCCTCCTTTGCAGGCCGCGAGGTTCGAAACTGGGTTTGGGCGCACTGCAGAGGAGGGGCGCGCAGCGGGGTTTACGGAGCTTCTGCCAAACGCACACCCCTAGAAAAGCCGAGAGCCAGGCCGGGGGACGCTTGTACCCATTTTTATCGTTGGGTGTCCGGCGGTGGGTTTTGAACTAACCACCTCCCGCAGAGCCTATATATACTTCCCTGCAGTTTTTGTCGAATGAACTAAGGTGAGAAAACGTTTTATGGTCGCTCGCTCGCAATTAGCTGAGGTTTGAAAATTGGGCAAAGTCAATCCAGTCCAGCTACCTGCCCTCCAGAGTCGTCCAGCATCTAGCGGCTCATGTCATTTTCGCCAGCCCTAAAAATGATACGAATAAATACGCTATTGTGTGAATTCTATTGTGGCTAGTTTATATTTTCGTTTTACAATTTCACTCCACGAACACCGCATTTCTGAGGCACAGTTTCTTGATTTATAGCTTTCCTATTCTAGGCGCTGAAGTTCTCCTTGACGCGCTATCTTTGTACATAGAGTTTGCAACAAATGGTAGTGCTTACAATTTGCACTCCTCCCTACATCCAGGGTCGTGATTTTACCCAGTCTTGCGCTTTATTGATTAACTGGCAAAAATGGGGCAATTTCGCTGCAATAGTGTTTCGCTTCTCTTCCTTAGTTTCAGCAGCGTGCCTCAAGATACAGCCCATAGCATCACCTAGTATTATTTAAATATATTTAGAATAATAACAAACAAAACACAAAACCTTTCTTCTGTTTTACGGATGATGCGGTCGATTTGTGTACAATAATGACGGAATGATTGGTCCCTTATTCTCGGTATTCTTATGCGGTTTCTTGAGGCAAAACGTAATTATGGCCCCAATGAGCAAAAAGCATCGCTAGTTAAATTGTCGAGATTCTTACACTGCTTGCAGCTATATATACTGGGTCATCTTTATTCTACAATAGCTAGAAAAGACCTCGGCTTTATATTGTAAACTATAATTATTTCCTTGTAGGTACGTTAGAGCGATTTCTGAGGAAGCTAGTTATACCCTCCCAAAGGGCGTAATTTGATAGCTTTTACAAGTGCCGGCCGCTTTGACACATTGCTTATGCCGCCCCTCTACGCTGCCGCAGGACTGCGCGCGAGGCCACAGTGACCGCATTACGATTTACGCAAAACGTTAGTCGTCTATGTATTCTGGAATGATAGCGCCCGTCAAAGGTCCACGGTTGATTGTAATTTGCCTTGCATTAGGTGTCGCTCTTTTCCTACGTGTCTTTAGGACAGTAGGCGCTGCAACCAGATCGTTATTACCCACACTAAAACAAAGCGTTTAATCTTCAAAACCAGCAAGAACACCCTTTCATGCACTCCTACATTAACCCTACGTTCTTATACTATTCCAGCTTCCGATCACACTATCTTGCTCGGCGTTATTCTAGATTCTGCACGTACATTTTCAGCCCACCATCGCTGCTCTCAAAAATATTTCTAGGTTTGGCATCAGAGCTCTCATTAAAGCGCGTCCATATTTTTCATGTTACGTTGTCTTATCAATGTGTTATGTTTTCATTCAAAGTTGCCTAACTTACGGGATCGTTGCTTAGAGAAATACAACTTCCATTTATCGTCTGCACAGCATATAGAAAATCAGGCCACCCGCATTCTCACCTACAGCACTTTTTTTACTAACGCTCGTCCTCACCTTATAGGAGCATCATTCCTTGTCAGTCCTCCAAATCTTTCAGTATTATATTGTAATCACGTTCTTTAGGCTATTGGACGATACCCTGCATTTTCAGTTTGTTAATTCTGTACTTCTTTCGAACTACAACTCTTCAAGATTTTCAGCTAGTAACAATATTGTCCCAGAATTTCATACTAATCATAGAACATGACGTCATCTTTTGGACCATTTCATCCTGGAATTGATTACCTTTAATACTGAAAATACCAATGTCCATGCCAACAATTAAAAGCAGCTTGAAGATGTATTTGTTCAATGCTGGTTTTTATATTTTATATGCCTAATAGCTACGTAATTAAATTTGTTTTTTGTGTAAAAATACAGCTTTGCCATATTTTGCATTTTATAACTATTGGCTAACTATGCTGGTATTATTAATTTTGTTGTGGTGATCTAGCGAGGGTCCCGGCCAAGTCTTCTGACTATGGGACCCCCGCATGTATTTTTATGAATTATGCATATATGTTCAAGCAAACTCATTTTCGAAAAAAAAAAAACGAAACAAAAGTTTTTCTGGCTCCCGCCCACAAAGATTACCTAGTCGAAAACAAAAACGCAATAGTACACGCGCATTATGAGACCACTAAATTTTCTTAACTGAATGACTTTATTGAATGTACTATCACCCAGTTATATAGATCCACCTGGCAGATATCATCGCAGTCTCCTACAAAGCGACCCTCTCATGTTGTCGTACACCGTCATATTATTGAAGGTCTTTTTCACGAACCCTAGCTATATACTTTGCATAAAAACGAGCTTGCGTAGTTTCATTTCACGCTAATAGCGCTAAACCCATTCTAGCAAAACCCATACACAGTGATGGACACCTGAATGTTTCCAGAGAGCATGTTGCATCCACACTAGTTACGTGTTAAACTTTTCTTCTGTTTTTAAACACAGTTCTACAACCGTCATGCGAACCTTTATTATTCATTAGTGTTAAATCTTCAGTCTATTTTGCTTTTTTGAGCAATTTTTGCAACGGTTTTACTGCGATACTTATTCTGTTCGAGTTAAATTTAGTTAGGTGGCGTCAAAAGTGAAGAAAATACCATAGTTACTGTTCTTTGCTCAATGTTTGGTAATTATGGGGATATGCTAAAACGTTTTGTGTGTTTTAGTCTAGTTCAATGCTTACCTTGCTCTCATCACAAGCTACAAACCAAGAAGCCCCTTTTAAGGCATTATGAAAAGTTAAACAGCTCTCTTACGTTTGCGTAACCTTTGGCTGACACTCCAAGAGAAGCTCTTCATACGCTAGAGTGGCTAAATGCTAGCAGTAGATATATTTCCAGGGGTTATTGTACAAAGCGTTCGCCATATGGCCGTCGCATTCCCATCAAGTGTCGCCGTTTGTTAAAATATAACACGTTAATGGGGCCGCTGTAAGCTATGATTGTAGGAAATATGTGGCTGAACGACCTTATTTCAGGACCAGAAACAGTGCGGAACAAGAAACTGAAAGATCCGCTTGAGAAGAACCTCTTGAAGCAAGAGACTCATTCGCCTCGCACGAGATAAAGCTGCACAAAACACACGAGCGTTCAATAACGTGCCGCGCGCCATGATTCGTTTCAATTACTGCTCTCACGCAATGCGTAAAGCTTAGGAAACTGCGCAGTATTGCTGTTGACACCATTTTTTATAGCAGATAATACATGTAAGCGACAGCTTTCATGAATTGAGGCGTGCGTAATGAGCATATGATTCCAAACAGCAAGCTATTCTGGCTGTACCAACGAGCAAAAAGCATGTGCGTCATCGTGAAACATTTCCTTTCCTGCGATATACTACATTCTGCTGAGCACACCATTTGTCTTCAATCCGCACTAAATGGCAAAGCACGCGGTCATGCTTTGCATTCCACCAACTCCAATTATTCTTGTGAGGGACGCTGTCGTCTAACAATGCACAAAGCAACAAGTCGGAATGCATTCCCTCAAAATGACCCTGCAGTCATTGCGCGAAGAACGGCCTGAATGTGTGACAGTAAAACTGGACACAGCAGTAGAACGGGAGCACCCATATGCCTTGCGCAACATTAATACGATGGCTCTAAGATCGTGCATTAATTACGTCCCAAAAATGTCATTACAAAAGCATTTAGCAAATTTCGTATGCATGTGAAACCTTTCTAATTCGGAGTCCGACCCACAAGTTGCAAGCAAGCGCTGCTATACGCACGTTTGCTTAAGCGTGATTGGTCCGCCGGTGGTAGGCTGGTACGAGTGCATAGTGACCAGCGTGAACGAATGGCCAGCGACCAGTGGCGTCTTGAGGCGAATTATAAGATAGTCGGCGTCCCGGCTCACGCTGAGGACGGGCAGCACCCTCTCCTTCGAGCATGGCGAGCCACTCTCATTCAGCATGGCCACGCGGATATCTTTCAAAGTGTCAGCCTTGGCCATGAGCACTACCCTGTCGGTGGCCTTGGACACAATGAAATTGGCCACGACTCGCCCGGTGACGTTCATGGTTGGCCCCAGTGCTGAGCCTTCGAGAAGAATAAAGAAGCGTTATGAATTATTCCTGTGCGCTATTAAAGGTCTACAGTGCTGGTAGACAATTTTCAAGCAAATATTTTAAGTGTTCTACAAATGTCGCAGTCCATAGCTCTTCTGTTTGGCATCATTTATTCCTGGTTCGAGCGAATCCTCGTGAAGAACCTACTCAGGGTTTCTCACAGAGTTGAACCCGATTTCTTTCTTGAGCGCATATATATCTTAATTCCCGCACAGCATGTTTTTTTTTTCATAAGCAAGTGAAATATGCTCGACATTCATCAATCGTAATCACTTCCAACTGTGTTGATTTTCCTTGGTCATTTATATCAATTAAGCTTACTGCAAATGCACCCTGCTAACACATTATTTTTTAAACAGTCGTATGCTGCACCTTGCACTGAGGACACTCTGTGGAGGGGACATGTGGGATCAGGCGTTTTACGTATGTTTTGCGCAAGATAGACAAACATTAATTCTAGAAAATACTGAAGCTCTTCGTGGGTTATGGTTTTGTACCGATGAGCATACAGGGTAATTTTAGTAGAATTAAACGATTGCGACGACGGCACTGCAGATTGTTAATTATCTTTGTGTGTTGTTACTAACGGCCACAGATTGTTAATTATCTTTGTGTGTTGTTACTAACGGCCACATGGTATCGATACATGACGAAATTTCTAAAGTTAAATTACTGCCGTTCTGCAACATGCTGTTCTTGTGAACTTAGTGACAATTATTACGAGAATAAATATGATTTGACAAGTAGGTTTGGTTTGGTTTGTGGGGTTTAACGGCCCAAAGCGACCCAGGATATGAGACACGCAGTAGTGGTAGACTGTGTAAATTTCGACCACATGAGATTCTTTAGCGTGCACTGGCATCGCACAGCACACATGCGTCTTGTTTTTTGCCTCCATCAAAAAGCGGCCGCCGAGGCCTGGACTCGATCCCGTAACCTTGGCAACAGCAGTCGAGCGCCGTAACCACTGCGCCACCCCGGCGGGGATTAGACAAGTAGCTATACTGACTTAAGACCTGCTAAGAAGTTTTTAAAATCCTGAATGTTTGTGCGCATATGGGAGCAAAACAGGTGACAGAAAAGGCGTTGGAAGGAGGACTCAAGTAAACATGATCTTCAAGAAAATTAGGCAAGATGCACTTTACTTCTATCCTGTTCTTAATTTCCTCGACAGCTTCAATGGCTCCCGTTTACCGGATGCCTTTGTGAATCCTCTTTAGCGTGCATGTATTTTGCTAGTCGCCTACTAACTATTTTTCATTGGCACTTCAATTGCACAGAAAAAACTTTCTCAGCGCACAGTCACAAGCTAGAACATCGTATAAAGCCACCTGACATAGGTGTCTCAAAAGCAGGGTGCCGCCGTGGCCTTGGATCAGCGCTCTAAATCGGAGTCGAAGGATCCTAGAGGGCGGGATTAAAATTTCACACTTTCATCTCAAAGGCGTAGTCCGAGTCGGCCGCCACTTTTTACTCGACCGGGCTATATGGTCACGTCACATCACACAACCCGAAAGGCAGTGAATCCTGCGTTCAGACTGCAAAGGACAGCTTAACGCTGCTCACGACTGTGGTTAAAATTCTGCCCCTCATTTTATCTGTGACTTGCTTCCAGTACATAAGGAAAACTATTCGCAATAGGTTTCAACCTGCAGAATGCCACCCCTCTATTCCATTTATAGGCCATGCTCACCGGTTAGTGTCATGGCGATTTTGTAGCCGGCTGGCTTCACATCTCCCGGTAGGTTGCCCTCATGCTTCTCCTGGCCAACGAGTTGTACGGTTGGCTCCACCAGGTCATCAGAGTACTCCACAGATGTTCTACATGTGTCATAGTCCTCTCTTCTATCGCACTGCGATTTACTCTCGGTGCCGTTCGTTTTTGGCACACGGTCTCTCGGTGCACCTCCAGTCGCCGAGCCATTCCCTGATGCTGCCCCAGGTGCATCAGATTCGGTCGGCGCTGTTTCGAATATCACTATTTCTGGACCACGAGTGACAAACCTCAGAAGTAATGCCGCTGGAAAAGCAATGATTATTACGAGTAGCAGCAGAACTAAAACAGTTTGTGGGTCCATACAACGTTTAACACGAGGTTCCTTTTTGAGCTGTGTTGGAGGTGCATTTGGCTTCAAGGTTGTGGGAGGCCGAAAAACCTGGCGCACCGTCTGGAGATTAGCCACGTTGGGGCCCTACGCACAGAGACGGCATAAATGCTTGTAGTGTCAAGAAAGCATATTGCATATGGAAGAAATTATTAGGAGGTAAAAAACTATATTGCTGATTTTGCGCCTGTACTGGAAACTATATGCCTAAGCTTGCTGCGACAATATTAATCACACACACACACACACTGCACCCAAATTTGCAAGCAATGCGCTTTTCACGGGAGTAAATTGATTTTTTCGGGCAGAGATCTATAGATTTTGAAAACAAAGCTCTCACAGACGAGTGTACTTATCTGACGCCCCGGTAGAAGAATGCTTTTGTTAGCCTCGTGCATTTTCTATTTCAAGTGGTTCTTCTCGTTCCATTGTTTTATTTAATAAATAGACCAACCAGCTCAGATTCTGACCATGTTTCAGTAAAAACACTACGCGTCATGTCCGCTACCGTCTGGAATAACGGCTGAAAGAAAGTTGAAGTATCTGCTAGCAATAATTACATAATAACTTCTGGATCATTACGATACATTCATGAACCAGCTACGAAGCTATTCCAGTCGTGCTATGAAGTAATCTTTGAAGGAACAGGAGCCGACGCGAAGATGACAAAACTGTTATGGACAAGTATGTACCTCCTTTGCATTCTCCTCACGTATCGCCCCAACTGAGCTGAAATATTTCCAACCCCTCCCATTGCACGCCTCGCCTCGCACTCTGGCTGTAACCAAAGCAGCACCGTGACTACCCCGGGGAAAACATGGCCTTTGCCTCAACGCGCACTGTCAGTGGAACTCACTGGTTTAGTCGAAGTGAAGCCGCTGAGAGGGTTCACCGGTTTCCTTGGGCCACGCTCTGCCTGCATGTCAGTCTTGGGAGAACACTAGGCTTTGAAAAAACCGAAGCTACCGGACAGGTTTCGCAGTCACGTTCTGGATGTCGCGAGATCTCGAGATTGTGCGTGCGCGGCGCTGTCTTTATTTTCTTCGAAACAGCCACCATGCGCTTCAGAAGCAGTGTTAAGTTGAATACCTGACCTATATGGCAACATTATTTTTCTCGATGATCAAGTAATGGCTATGAAAAATGTGCTAGGGGTTTAATTGACCAAGGAACCAAAACATTGGCAGTGGCTTAGCTTGGTTAAGCCTGGTAATTGCGAATGCAATAGCTATGGCTACGCCTCGGTTCAGCTGGTGGTGTAGTTGGTTGTGGTGCTGGTGGTTATGCTTATGGTTATGCAGTGATTCACTCTGGCCACGGCATATGGTTCAACTATTGTTTATTGCGGGGTGCTACCTGGTTATTCTATGTATAACTAGCAGCGACGCAAGGAGTGCCGTGGCTGAAACGATATACTTGGTTGTGGGTGAGGTTAAGGCAGACTGTACAACTGCCGCTCCGGCACCGGCTGCAACGGCATTCTTTACGCCAGCAGAAATGAAAGTATCTCTGGAGACTGCGTTGGTTCCACCTGCTGCTAGGCCACCTCCTATAGTATCCAACGTTGCACCCCCGGCGGTAGCTGCGGCGGCAGCCCCATAATTCTTCTTAGCTTTAGGAGCATGTGGCACAACTGCAGCTCCGCCCGGCCGTAGATGAACGTTGGGCTTATTAACTCTCGGTGTGTAAGGGCGTACCCGAACCGGCGCCCCAAACGTCGTTCTAAACGGTCTCACAACATTGATTGATTGATTGATTGATTGATTGATTGATTGATTGATTGATTGATTGATTAAAACTTTAATTTCCAACGGTTTAGGAGGCCCCCTACTCCCCGCTCCTGGCACGCAGGCCTGAGGAACGGGGGCTGGAACCTCCGCGACTAAGCACTGGCGAATATACATTGCTTATTCGCGGCCTCAGTCAGCCAGTCTCAGGGATGGCTCAGGGCGTCACTCCGGCTGTAGCGCTCCCTTACGGAGGGAGCGGGAGTTAGGCCGCGGCTAGTAGCTACCGCCTCGCGAGCCGACGGCGCGAGTTGGGGCCCCTGTTTTTGCGCCAGATGGGATTACGTCACTCCTGCTGTAGCGCCTATCGTGGAAGGAGCGGGAGTTAGGCTGCGGTTGGTAGCTACCGCCTCGCGAGTTGACGGCGCGAGTTGGGGCCCCTGTTGTTTGCGCAGCTGTGCTTGGTGGCGCGCCAAAGGTCACGGTAAAGGTCAATGGTAGCTACCGCCCCGCTACGTGAAAAGCTGAAAAGTGAAAATAGTATTGCTTTCGCAGTAAAAATAAGTGAAACACGGCATTCTGGTCGCACAAACATCACGGATAAATTTTAATATCGCGTCCAACTAAACACCCCTATCACACTGTCGCAGTCGCTGCAGCGGTTGGTTCCTGAACCTGACGCTTTGGCTTCGATCCCGCCCATGGCGGCTGAGTATCAAGGCAAGCGAAATGCAAACCACCAATGGGTCTCGATATAGTCGAATCGACGAAAATGCCTAAGCCGGCATCATGGCGGTCTGCTTAGCTTTTATTGCCTCAACTAGGCATATACAAAGTTTATAACGGTTCCCCTTCTTCTGTCATTAAAATAGGTCTTGAAGAGGTCCACTTTCTTGCCTTTTTAAACCGCAGACTGCTTCAAACTTTTCTTGGATGCTGCAGTGTGGAACGCTGTCGGAACTGTGAATGTCGCGTTAGGAAGTAGCCGTGCTTCTGCCCCGGCAATGTATCCGGTTCTGGATCCATTACGGGCAGGCTAGGCATATTGCTGCAACGCTAGATCCAACTCATATGTTATTGCCAAGATCACTCGACACAGGTGTAACGGCCTCCCTAACCAGGCCGTTCTAACGTGCATGCTTGCCCTTGGATAGAGTGCCTGCCATTGGATCATAGGCTGCCATTGGTTTTAAATTTCAAGATCCCATCTCACAATGGCTGCACGAACGGATAGTTCCTAGCAAGTCATGCGGCCTTGTGAGTCCGCACAACTCATTAGCATAGCAGCGCCAGGCCAAGTCGGCTACCCCTTTCAAAGGCACGCCCAATATTTCCTGTACGTCCATATCTCCTCATTATCTGCCTGTGGTGTCCAGGCTAGCGTTGCGTTCACCGCGTGCGGTAGCACTTCCTTTCCTTTACCACACGCATACACATAACATCACGTTCACCGAGGCATGCCACTTCCAATGCTCATACATCAAGGCGGCCTCCGCTGTGACAAAACCCTCATAATGGAAGACATAGAACCGTAGTTGGGACAAAGTGATCTAGAACCGCCCACTGTTTCGTTCCTAGCAGCTCGCGTCACTTTGATACGTTAAGCTTCGCATGCTTCGCAATATATGCACTTGAGCAAGACTGAAGAAACTGTTCATTCTAGCCTTTTTCTAACTTGTATTCTGGTAACCTGTGTAACATATACTCGCTCGACAAGGAGCAGCCTCATGGCAATAAACACCAGTCCTCCTTTATAACTGAAACAATGGTGTCGTCATTTGTGCACGTCTCTAAGTTTACCCAAAATTATGCTGCCAAACTCGGGACTGAAACGCTTCAACGTTCCGTAAACATCGAGGCCATCAAGCGTCGGCGAGGCAACGAATCCTGAGTCATTACCGCAACGATCCTTGGAAGTGAAACCTCCTTGGACTGAAAGGTTCCAAGAACGCGGCCTAGGAAAGCCACGCCCGACGCTCTAACACGAGGCCTGGAGACACCATACCCGAAGCCAAGCTTGGCTCTACGAAGACGATCGACACTACAACGATACAGAAATGGATCGGCTGAAGAAGAAACGAGGAGCTCTGAGATCCCAGGTGACAAAACTGATTTCCGAGGTGGATTCTTCGTTAGAGACGCATGCGGACGAAAAGGCTCTGAACGTACTATCAGCGACGCTTAGCGCCCTCCAAACACAGCTTAACGAGGTGAACGCTGCTATCGAGCCACTTGTGTCTGATGAAGAAGCCGAGGAGAACTACACGCGTACAATCGCTTACAACGACAGAATCGTAAGCTATGCCGCAAAACTCAGCCAGCAAGCCGAAGCTCAGCGAGCGACAGCCGGTCCAGCAGCGGATGCTATACGGGCCCCTCTCGACGGTAACCGGAGCGCTGCCGGTTCAAAGGTCAGGTTGCCGATACTCGAGCTGCAGCGATTTAGCGGCGCCGCCACGGAGTGGCAGCCTTTCTGGGAGCAGTACCAGTAGGCGATCCACAGCAACGACTCCCTTTCCAACGGCGAGAAGTTTTTATATTGGCTGCGGCTAAAGGTACGTCCGACGGACCCGATCAATGGTCTTAAAGGTACGTCCGCCGGACCCGGTGCGTTTTTCTTCGGGATACGACGGACGGATCCGGGAAATATTGTTCAGAGGTACGGCGGACGGACCCGATCGGTAGGGTTCTTCCGACGGACCCAACGCATTTTTCTCCGATATGGGCCTTGGGATCCGTCGGGAAAGCCGGACGGATCCGAGATCCCCAGATGTGGTTGTAGCAACAACACGGTAGCCATATGTAGCCAAATCGAAGTTGGTATGAGGTGCACGTGCGAGGTGCAGGAAGTATGTACTACTGCATGCGTGAAATGTGAAATTACAAAGAATAGCACAGTGGCAAGAATAGTGCCTAGAATGGGTGATATACTACTTGATGGCATGATGATAGGTTTACGTGAGTTGGACCGCGGCAGGGTCGCAAGCACGACCAGCGCAAGCGCATGTAATCGCGGTGTTTACAGCCAGCCCGCGGCCCGCACGTCCGCTCATTTGGTCCTCGCTATCATGTGGATTAACGTCTACGATGGTCGTTATGTAGTTATGTAGTTTTGATTCTTCAAAGTTTCCTCACTTCTATCTGTGATGCGATGCGTCACGTAACGCATCGCTTTCTGCTCGCATTGAGGTTTGGTGCTGCAAGTTCTACGTAGTCGCTAAAAAAGCTGGGTGCCGCCGGCGTGTCTCTAGCCCAAGCATCGCGTCATTCGTGTTTGTTGGAGGTGTGGTTTGTGCTTACCGTGAGATGCTGTGATGTACGGATTACGTCCTACTAGAGTTCTGTGTGAGACTACGAAGAGGGCTGTGATGAGTGCGCCGATGTCCGGACGGACATCAGTGTGACCGTTTATGATCCCCGATGTTGCACGTTCATGTCAGTGTTTATTAGGTGCAGTGGTAATTTATTTACACGCGCTGTGCAACAATCAGACGAAAATAAGTCATCGACAATTTGTTAGCCTGCACTACAGTGCTCAAAACTCGGAAAATGGGAATGCACATGATGCAGTTTTCGCATGTTGGAGTGGACCGAAAAATAAGTGCCTAGCCCACACCGCCGGGATGCGCATTACTACAGGTGAAATGGTTCAGGTTTCTGTAAAATAGCTGCCTGGCACAGCACCTTCCTAAATGTTCAGGCTTTGTACTATTGTTGAAGGCCACTTTATTATTAATAAAAGAACGAATATGCTTTATGTGTTAATGGCTAGTGCTTTTTCAACATATGTTCATTTTTTTTTTGTTTTTTCTTAGTTTCCTTTGTTTTTCATGCTAGAAAAACACAAATAGTACACTTTTGAACTTGTCAGTCCAAAGCTGAACATGAATATCTGCCATGCATGTGACAGCTTTAATGCTAGAAAGGTTGACGTGTATAGCATGTACGTAGACGCTGCGACATCTTAGTGGCACGTTCGGCTACTTGCCCCAAGGTCGTGATGTTTAATGCCAGTGATGGCAGTCGCACTTTGGTGCAGGCGAAATGCAAATGCTTCTGTTTCCTGCAAGATGTCAACGCAAAGTACAAAGCCCGGGCAGTCAAATTAGTCTGGAGCTCTCTACTACGGTATTTTTCATAGCTACATATGTCACTTTAGAATGTGAAACCCTACATGCCACAGGTAGGCTGCATTGTTTTTTAGATTTTGTAACCTCTCATCTATGTTTTGCAACATTTGGCTAATTTTAGTTCTCAAACAGTTGTTAAAGATGAAACCAAAGCAGCTCTTGGCATGGTTTCCTGCTTGGATTAATTTGCTAATTGCAGTTCTTTGAAACTTGCATCAATGCTGGACAGTTCAAATAGCAGGCAGTTGAATTACAAAAATGATGTGGATCGTGCATATCAGTTCGGGCAAATGGAAAGTAATGGTCCCCTCCTTGCATGCATATGTGCCCTTAGACAAATACATACTCAGGTGTGTGATTGTGACGCATATCAAGGGTCAACAGAAGGCCATGCGGAGCCAGTGTGATATTCTTCATGAAGGCTAAAGTAGAATTGTACAACAGCTGCTGTACCATGCAGAAAAAAATTGATCGTTTAGTGTATGATTAACTGACCATGAATAGCATCTTACTCAGAGTATGATGTGATATATATCTGGTTTAGCATCCCAAAATAACTACGGCTATGAGGAACACGATAGTTGAGGGCTCCGGTATAATTTCGACCACCTGGGGTTCTTTTACATGCACTGACACCGCACGGTGCATGACGGCCTATTGTTTCGCCTCTATTGAAATGCTCCTGCTCTGGCTGGAACCAAATCTGCATCTTTGGGTTCAGCAGCCAAGCACTAACTACTGAGCCAGCACAACGGGGCCAAGTATCAAAATGCATGCCATTACATTTCCTTCTAGCCTGTGGTTTTCTTCACAGAACTAATGTATACAAGGAAAAGTAAATAGCAAGAAAACACTAGTTTTATTGCACATTATATTCACATTTCAGCAAACATTCTCTAGGAAAAAAAATCTCATAATGTTTGCATGAAAACCATGAACATCTTACAAAAACAAAACAATGCACTTACTCCACTGCAATTATTAATGGGCAAGGTTGCATCTATGCTACTACACTGCACTTATCACAAAACCACAAGCCCCATCTGCTTTGGCCAATCACGTGATGAAACTAACGGAGACAGATGTCGCACACCACAGACTGGTCGTCTTGCAACATATCTCTGCATATGTTGCATTTCAATTTCATGCCTTTCCACTTAGCTTCAACTGTTGCCAGCATTACTAGTCACCCATCTTTTCTGAAATTCCTTTTTACGCTGTTGGGATCAGCATCCTTGTTAACGATGGCCTCTGGAATTTTCGATGCTATCATTTTCACATCTTCCTCATCTGGAAGAATGAAGGAAAGACGAGCTTTGAGCAGAAAAAAAAATTAGGGAGACTCCTAATCTCCACCTGTAAGGGTATGGTGTGCCAGCGTTAATGGTTCTTGTCTGCAGATCCCACTGTGGATTCCTGTTAATTTACATGCCCTTTGCTACAAACATAATTACTAATTCCTTAATTCATGTCTCTGTTATCTCAGATATACTCATTAGCATACGGTCGTAGGCTGCCCTGTTAGGTGATAGACAACCTGGCATAGACCTCTGTAAGCCTCAACCTTTCTTAATTGGAGCTGAAACGTCCCAGAACATATTTCAAGTACAACTTTGTAAGCTTGACTTAACAGCTCCTGCCATGTCGTGTGGCCTCGTGACATTTGGCTCGTGGCACTTTTGGCTTGTGCACAGGGGTCATCTGTTAAATACTGGTTAACATGCATGAAAAATACATTTTCACAGAAACTGGTGGTAAATGGTCAAGTGGTGCACTGCAGATTCTGAAATGTATACCTATATGCATGCAAGGATCGCATCATCACATAACATGATCAAGAGTTCTATCAGTACCTGTAGTTACATAGCATTTCAATGCCCATTAAAGGACCACCTCAGACAATGGTTGTTGTTACCACAAGACCTGTTCTAACAGCGTACTGACACCATTCCACTGAGCGATGGACATGTATATGCATACCCTAGATAGCTCATGATTGTGGATCTCATTTATTTCTATGACTTCCAAGGAGTTCCTGTCTTCAGAAACCCTACACTTTATGAAATCGGGACAGTTGTCTTGAAAGAAATAACCAGGTTACCTTGACGCAATGCTAAATTACAGAGGGTGAATATGCTGCATGAAGATACCAAGAAGCTTGTACAAAGAAAGGTGAGAGTGAAATGGCAGGATTTTTGAAACATTGAAATAAACTACAAACTATACTTGTCAAACCTGTCATTAAGGAATGGAAATCATGCAGTAATCAAAAACAACATGGAGGCCATTTTAGGTCATCTTCACAAAAGACATACCCACACCTCACACACAGCTCAATACTTATGAAAGAGGACAAACCATTATGCAAGGAGTGTGGAGATGAACTAACAATAAACCATATTTTACACGTGCGCCAGAGTCGAGAAAATAAGAGGAAACATTTTGTACAATTTTGCAACAAATCCCTTTACATCCCAGCATGATCCTAGGAAATAAGAGAATAAGTGTCCTGTTTAAGTTGTTGCGCATTTCATTTATATACTATGCAGAACCAACTAGCCCGACAACACGCTCTTCTGAACTGTAATCCTAGGAGAGACGTGCAAATTTCCTGCATTTTTGGTTTCTTAAAATGTTCCTAAACAAGCTACATCCTAAAGAACAGTTTAGTCATTACACACAAATAAATACATTAAACCTTGTTCTTGGTGCATGGCAGCATTAGTCGCTTATGCGCCATAAAAATCAACACAATGCTGTAAGGTATACCTTGGTTAGCTATGTTATATGAGACAAGCTTTCGGTCTGGTGTGGTCCTTATTCACGTGAAAGCGCTGTCATGAGTTTCTATGTCCCAGCGATCGGAAAGTGACCTATTCCAATAATTTTACAAACTGAAGGCGATTCTACAGATATCTAAAGACTGGAGTGCTCAACTGTTTTATCAACGTCCGCCTGCTTTGACAGCCTGGAGTGAAACTGTTGAAGAGAATACAGTTTTGAACATTTAACGCGTTTCTGCAGGCGTTGCTTTCAATTACGGGGCCCACAAAAAGCAGCTGTCGAACGCCGCCTAGGTAGGCTTTCTAGCAAGACAGCGGTGTAGCGTGGAAAATCGCTCCGCCGGTCCATCGCTGGCGCCGCTGACTTGACAGGCGAACTGTTGAAACTTACAGCTACTGACCACACCTGAAACACTAAATTGCGCATGATCAAGGCAGAATTTCTCTAACACTGAGCACTGGTAGCTATCGATTTCGCGCCCAATATTGTGAAAATCTGTCCTCTCTTCGATCATTGATACGTCCACGGTTGTACATTTATGCGTCTCGGGGTGGGCCAGCCGTTGGAACATGGATGCGTGGTTGTAGCAACGATCACTTGCGTGGCGCACTCTGCAAAATTCCAAGAGTCAGCTGCTGCAACGAAATGTGCAGCGCACATTTTCTAACGCGTACCCAAGTCCGTCGATGCATGCATATCGATCCCGATCGTTTCAAAGCCGTTCAGTCGGGTCATGCTAACCTCGAGCATGCGGGGGTTTAAACTACATGTACGCAAAATTCAACGCCAAGAAAAAGATGCAGGCTAAGCACTTTAGTCTAGTCTTCCCCTAAATACCAAATAACATTGCTGTTCACAGGAAATTCGGATCATTCGCGCTTCCGGCTTTCCGGTTGTGCACTCTTGCGGTGCGGTGCAGTAGGTCTTAGCCTCGATGAGTCGATGTGCAGCTCGCCGCAGTAGCAGCGCAGGCCTCTAGTAGATTCGGCATGTCTTCTGCCACGGCTCTGTGGTAGAATTTAAACGAAGAATTTGGCTAGAAACATCCTGTTTCCTCGGTCTGCATGTGAGGAAAGAGCATAATGCCATTTCACATACATACTTTGGACTGCCGAATGTTCTGCACGGCGAGGTGTGTGTGCTGTACCGGCGCTAGATCTTCAGAGGTCGATGCAGGACCTAAGACAGCGTAAATGCTAGGAGTAGCTCGCTTACATTACGGGCAGATCGAGGTAATAGTTTAGTGCGAAGCGAAAGCTGCTCGTGAATGTGCGTATCTCGATGCCAGCTGGTGGAGCTGGTGCAGTACGTAGCATCGCCTGCAGCTATGTGCGTGACAGCGATGCTTGCCGTACACAACCCTAAGTGAAGACCGTGATCTATGTTAGAACGGATGCACTCTTCGTAGCAATTCATCGAGAGTCGCGGCTAGCTGATATCATAGAGGATAAGATTCATTCACGCGTAGCAAGCGGAATGTGGCCGCGTTCGACGTGCATATAGCCATGAGCCTGTATATCGACGTCCGCCGTATCTTTACGAGAATCGAATGGATACGTCGGACGTACCTTTAGACACTTCGTTTTATATTTGCAGTGGGCGCTCACTGGGAAAGCTGCGTCAGCAGTGGCCGGGATTCAAGCTACAGGAACCAATTACAACACAGTCATCGAGATTCTGAATGAGCGTTTCGGACGCACGAATGTGCTAATCCAGGAACACCTCACCCAACTGCTGGACGTACCGACAGTACGAAGTCAGCAGGAGGTAAGAGACCTACGTCGACTCTAAGACCACATGCAGCCACAACATATCCGCTCTCAAGGCGCTTGTCGTCAAAACAGACGGCTACGGCGCAATGCTCAGCTCCGCGTTGCTGCGAATGCTGCCAAGCGACCTTGTCATAAATTATCACTAGCGTTGTTTAGCAGAAAGGCAGGAAGACATTGTTTGCATTGCAAGTCTCCAAGAATTTGTGAAAAATGAAGTGGAAAGTAGGGGGAAGGCGGCGCAAGTTGGTCAACGGGAAAGCAAGAACCTTAAACCCCGATTCGAGCATGGGACGTCCAGAGTTTCAAAGGCTTCAGCGACTTCGCTCTTTTCCGCCAGTGATATGAAACAGAATGAGCCCTGTGCATTTTGCGCCGCTAGGGATCATGCAACTAAAGAGTGCCAGACCTCGCATTCTCTCGAAGAAAAGAAAAGGGCACTGCGTCCGGCAGGTCGATGCTTCCGCTGTTCTGTTAAAGGACACACATCGAAACAATGTCGCAACAAGGGAGTCAAGTGCAAGAAATGCGGCAAAAGGCATTTGACTCAGATGTGTGACCCTGCGTGGCAGCCAGCAAACAGCACATCAGCCGAACTGCATGCAGCTATAAGAAAGACGAGCGTTAAAGCTCCCACTGTGCTGCTCCAGGCTGTCCAAGTATGAGCAGAGGGACCGCAAAGAAGAACGCTAACTCGTCTTCTGTTTGACGGAGGTAGCCAGCACAGCTTTGTGACTTAAGAGCTCTTACACCAACTACAGTTAGAAGTTCTGGGTGAAGAAGATATCACCATTTACCCCTTTGGAGGAGCCGGAAACGTTATTAGGCAGAAACGAAACCATGTACGGATTTGGTTGGGAAGTCAGTACAACCTAAAGGAGCATTCTATCGAAGCTTTAGAGATACCTGAGACCTGCCGTGATCAGTTGAGTCTTTCCGACAAGGTGATTCAAGCAGTGCAGGCAGAGATAACGGAGCTTGCAGATGCAACCGTACCACCAGATGATCAAACAAGAAAAGGCATCGGCATCCTTATTGGTTCTGATTATTATTGGAACCTCGTGTCTGGCGACATGCGGAAATTGCATGATTCATTAGTGGAACTGATGACGCAATTCGGCTGGACATTGAAAGGTCCTATCCCTTTCAGCAGTTCGTTCTCCAGCTGTTCGCCGTGGCTGTACTGCGAGCCGTCGTAGGTGACGAGACTCACTGCCTTTCTGCTGACCTTAAGTCATTTTGGGAGCTCGAAAGCATGGGCATTGTCGAGCCTGTTGCCCAACAAAACGAAGACAAAGCAGTCATCCAAGCAATTGCATCATCTGTCAAGCTCGTTGACAGACACTACGAAGTCGTCTTACCGCGGAAGCAGGTTAAACTCAGCCTAGGCGATAACAAGGCAGTTGCAGAGAAGCTTTTGAACAGCCTCACAAAGAAGCTAATGAGAAATGAAGATAGGATGCACCAATATGATGCTGCAATACGTCTGTACCTCCATCAAGGTTTCGCCGAACGACTCCCAGCGCAGGAAGGCAGCAGCTCAGAAAACAGAATTTATTACATGCCGCATCGAGCAGTTATTAAGCCAGACAGCCTTTCCACCAAACTCAGAGTTGTCGTTGACGCATCATCCAGCGAACCAGGATGTGCCTCTCTAAATCAGGTTCTGGATGCCGGACCTAACTTGAACCTTGATCTCCTGAAAATCCTGTTAAACTTCAGGATTCATCGCATTGGCATTACCGCCGACATCCAAAAGGCATTCCTGCAGATATCGGTCCGTCGTGAAGATCGAGATGCGTTGAGATTCTTGTGGTATGGTCAGATGCCGACAAAGGAAGACCCAAGGCCGCTTGTAGAGACGTGGAGAATGACAAGGGTGCCCTTTGGAGCTACTAGCAGTCCATTTCTTCTCGCCGCTACCTTGCGTCACCACTTGGCGACAACAGAAGTTCATCCCAAGACAGCGGCAATTATGGCAGAAACCCTCTACGTGGATGACTTAATCACTGGAGCAGACTCAGAGCAAGAGGCGGAAACCTTTTACCTCAAAGCACTGCAGGTTATGAGCCTAGCGAGCATGTCCCTCCGTAAATGGAACTCTAATTCCAAAATAAATGCTCCTGTAAGGGTGCGTTGAAGCTCAGGTCGGTGTTCAGGTCGACCGTTTAACTAGCGCGTCAGTCTCTTGCGTCTTCGTCTTTTGTCTGCCGTCTTCTTTCTTTAGCACGCGCCTTTCGACGTACGCTCGTCGTCTTTGTCATCGTCGACAATCACCGAGCGTTGGTGTGACATTACAATTATCCCCGGGAGAAAAAAGAGGCATCCTGCCGACTCATGGTGTGGACACAACAGGCGGGTCGTAACAGGGCTTGAGGCGGTCAACGTGCACTGTTTCACGCCCGCGGCGACGCATATCCGGTGTCGGTACAAGCGGTTCTCTAACGTAGTTCACCGGAGAGGTCTGGCAAATAATCCGATATGGGCCATGGTATTTGGAAGCAAGTTTGGTAGAGAGGCCGGAAGGGGTGGCAGGAACCCAAAGCCACACGAGGGAGTCTGCGGTGTATGAAGGAGCTGGACAAGGCGGTGCGCGAAGGAACTGCTGGTGACCTTGGTTCTGGGTTGTAAATGAGCGGGCCAACTGGCGACATTCTTCTGCATATGCTGCTGCTTGAGAGACGGTGGTCGCTTTGGAGGTGTCAGGGCGATAAGGAAGTATCGTATCCATAGTTGAGGTGGGTTCACGGCCGTATAGAAGAAAAAAGGGGGAGAAGCCGGTCGTGCTTTGTATGGCAGTATTATAAGCGTACGTGACAAATGGGAGAAGCCGGTCCCAGTTTGAGTGGTGAGTGAGTGAGTGAGCTTCAATGGTCTCAGAAAGAAAAACACGGCCACGGTCACTGAGCAATTCTTTAGGTGAACCATGGCGCAGAACGAGATGGTGAAGGACGAAAGACGCAACGTCTGGCGCTGACGCAGAAGGTAAGGAAGATGTTTCTGCGTAGCGGGTAAGGTGGTCAACAGCCACGATGACCCAACGGTTACCAGCTGGAGTGACTGGTAGTGGCCCGTAAAGATCAATACCAACACGATCGAATGGTCGGCTGGGGCAGGGCAAGGGCTGCATCGGAACGGTGGAGTGGTGTGGAGGGTTTTTGCGGCGTTGGCATTCCTGGCATGCGCGAACGTAATGACGCACGAAGCGGTACATACCCTGCCAGTAATAGCGGAAGCGAAGACGAGTGTAAGTTTTCAACACTCCGGCGTGGGCACACTGAGGATCGGCGTGAAAAGCGGCGCATATTTCCGAACGGAGATGCCGAGGAATGACAAGGAGCCACTTGCGTCCGTCGGAAAGGTAGTTTCGGCGGTAAAGCATGCCGTCGCGGATGGAAAAGTGACGAGCTTGGCGGTGAAGCGTTCGTGAAGCTGGGCGCAGAGAAGGTGTAGATAAAAGCGTGAGAAGAGAAGCGATCCAAGGGTCTTGCCTTTGTTCATTGGGCATGTCGGCAATTTCCAGCGAAAATGAGTCACTTATGGTGATAGCTGTCGATTCAGAGCTACATTGAAGAGGTGACCTAGACAGGGCGTCGGCATCAGAATGCTTACGGCCTGACCGGTAGGTGACCTGAATGTCGTACTCTTGTAAGCGGAGGGCCCAACGAGCAAGACGGCCGGATGGGTCTTTAAGGGTGGACAACCAGCAGAGTGCGTGATGGTCCGTAACAACAGAAAAGGGACGACCGTAGAGATATGGGCGGAACTTCCCAATGGCCCAAATGATGGCCAAGCTCTCCTTTTCGGTTACAGAATAATTATTTTCGGCCTTTGTTAAGGTACGGCTGGCATAAGCAACAACGTACTCTGGGTTGCCGGGCTTTCGTTGTGCAAGGACAGCGCCGAGACCTACACCGCTGGCATCAGTGTGAATTTCGGTAGGCGCCGTAGGGTCAAAATGGCGGAGAATCGGAGGCGACACTAGAAGGCGCCGAAGTGTCGAAAAGGCCTCATCACAGTCGGATGTCCAAGACGAAAGAATGGCGCCACCGGCAAGGAGATCAGTCAGCGGCGAGATGATCGAAGCGAAATTGTGGACGAAGCGACGAAAATACGAGCACAGCCCGATAAAACTACGCAGCTCCTTTAGGGAAGTTGGGCGTGGAAACTCAGCTACTGCACGGAGTTTCGCAGGATCTGGACGAACACCGTCTTTCGAAACAACGTGTCCCAATATAGGAAGCTGGCGAGCCCCGAAGCAGCACTTTTTCAAATTTAGTTGCAGGCCGGCATCAGTCGAACACTTTAGCACACGCTCGAGACGGTCCAAATGTGACGTAAAATCTTTTGAAAACACGACAACATCGTCTAGGTAACAAAGACAGTCATGCCACTTGAGTCCGCACAGGATTGTGTCCATCATGCGCTCGAAGGTGGCCGGCGCGTTGCCCAATCCAAACGGCATGACGTTAAATTCATAGAGACCATCAGGTGTCACAAAGGCGGTTTTTGGTCGATCGTCAGCTGCCATGGGTACCTGCCAGTAGCCCGAGCGAAGATCCAGAGATGAAAAGAATTCGGCACCTTGAAGGCAATCCAGAGCGTCATCAATACGTGGAAGGGGGTATACGTCTTTTCGCGTTATCTTGTTCAAACGCCTGTAATCAACACAGAACCGTATAGAGCCATCCTTTTTCCTCACGAGAACAACTGGAGAAGCCCAAGGGCTGTGCGAAGGCTGGATGACGCCACGCTGAAGCATGTCATTAACGTGCTCGGTGATGACTTGACGTTCAGCAGCCGATACCCGATAAGGGCGCTGGCGTACCGGGGCGTGCGTACCGGTGTCGATGCAGTGAGTGACTACGGATGTGCGCCCCAAAGATGTCCGAGGAAGGTCGAATGAGGAACGGAAGCGCTGCAGCAAGCTGACGAGCTGGTGGCGTTGATCTGCTGAAAGGCTGGCATCCAGACAGCCAGAAAAAGCTGCAGTGGAGTCGTCGTTCGGTACAGAAGCGGGCAAGTCAATAGTATCGAGTTGCAGTGGGGTTGGGTCTTCTGAGACGGCAGATGCCATAGCGTCATCAAAGGACTCGACATGACCAAGACGTTCTCCACGAAGAAGCGTTGACGGACAAGGCGACGGGTTAGAGATGTATATGGCGCTGTAGCCACCACAGAAAGTCAGAAGGGCGAAAGGCAGGACTAAGCAATGGCGACGATTAGCTGCGTGAGTCGGAGTGAACAGAACTGTCGAATCAGAAAAGCCGGCGCAGGAAACGGGCACGAGGACGGTAGAGCAGGCGGGGATGTCAGTATCTTCGGCCACAGTTATCTTATCGATGTAGAGCGGTGTATCAGACGAGGCGGCCGGTGAAAGCGGAGACAATTCGATGCTGGCTCGGGCACAATCAATAATGGCATGATGACTAGTGAGAAAGTCGCAACCCAGAATCAGTTCGTGAGAGCAGTGAGGCAGCACAAAAAATTCGGCGACGTACAAAACACCCTGAATGACAATTCGAGCTGTGCACGCCGCAAGCGGTTGAATACGATGTGAGCTGGCAGTTCGGAGAAAAAATTTCGAAACAGTCGTCGTAACTTTACGAAGTCGGCGGCAAAGGTTGGCACTTATAACAGACACAGCGGCGCCAGTGTCCACAAGAGCGAGAACTGCGACGCCATCAACAAACACTTCGATAACGTTGGTCGGGGAAGACGGAGGACTTTCACAAGTAGAGGAAAACGCAGTTCTTGCCTCCGGAACTGCGGCTGTTAGTTTTCCTCCGGGCCAGCAGGAGAGCGACGGCGCAGCGGCGAAAGGGAACGACGGCGGGGAGACGGCGATCGACGGGAGGAGTGGGAGGAGCGGTCAGGATAAGATGAGTCCGTAGAAGTGCCAGCAGGGACAGGGGGAGGGGAAGGTTCAAAGTTTGAACTGTAGTTGTAACTGTACAGGCGGGGGCGATTGCGGTATGACTGCGTGCGCTGGCGACAAAGCCGGGCGACGTGGCCAGGAACGCCACATGAATAACAGATTGGGCGGTTGTCGGAGGTCCGCCATGGATTGTTGACCGGACGTCGAGGAGGCAGATAAGGGCGGGGCGGAGGTGGTGGCGGTGGTAACGGCGCAGCATACGCGACAGGGCAGGGTGGTGGTCTGGCGGCGACAGCGGCGTATGTTAACGGGGCTGTCACAGGCGCAATTTGAGAACTTGGCGGTAAAACTTCTGCAACTTGCTCCTGGATGGTGCGTCGAAGTGCAGAATTTATCGATGGGGTTGTTGCGGCAGAAGCAGGGAGGAGCGATAGTTGACGAGCCACTTCCTCCCGTATAAAGGCCTTGATCTCAGGAAGGAGGGAAGGTGGTTCAGAAGTGAGACTGCATGCTGTCGGAGGTACGAATAACCGATCGTTCACGAGAGAACGCCGGGTAGAAGCTCGTTGCCTTTTGAGGACGTCGTAACTCTGACAGAGCTGAACTACCTCGACGACGGTTTGGGGGTTTCTGGCCGTCAACATGTGAAATGCATCGTCGGAGATTCCCTTCACGATTTTGGTGATCTTGTCAGCTTCGGACATGCAAGGATCAACACGTCTACAAAGATCCACAATGTCCTCTATGTAGCTCGTGAACGTTTCATCGGGATTCTGAGCGCGGGCTTCGAGGCGTTGTTCGGCGCGCAGTTTGCGCACAGCGGGGCGGCCGAACACCTCGGAAAAGCTAGTTTTGAAGGCCGACCAGGTGGGTAGGTCGGGTTCGTGGTTGCGGAACCATAAATTTGCTACATCGGTCAGGTAAACGAGGACGTTGGCTAACTTCGTGGTGTCGTCCCACTTGTTGTAGGCGCTTACGCGTTCGTAGGAGGATAGCCAGTCGTCTACATCTTGGTCGTCGGCGCCACTGAAAAAGCTGGGGTCACGCTGGCGAAGCCCACCGGAGCACAGGATGGTAGGGGAACCGGTGGGATCAGACGAGTGTGGAGTGGCGGTCTGGCTTGTTGCCTCAGGCATAGCGGATGGCCGAGCGAGTGTGCGGCTGCGAAGCTCCAGCTTGAGAGGAGGGAACGAAGAGCAACCTCCACCAAATGTAAGGGTGCGTTGAAGCTCAGGTCGGTGTTCAGGTCGACCGTTTAACTAGCGCGTCAGTCTCTTGCGTCTTCGTCTTTTGTCTGCCGTCTTCTTTCTTTAGCACGCGCCTTTCTACGTACGCTCGTCGTCTTTGTCATCGTCGACAATCACCGAGCGTTGGTGTGACATTACACTCCAATTGTTTTACGACGACGGGACAGGAGGTGCCCTGAGCCGAGTGGAATGTCCAACAGCAAGCGTGTCTAGAGTGTTATGACTTGTCTGGAACAAGCACGATGACTGTTTGGGATTTTCTTTAGAGGCCGTATTGGACCTACTGAACCAAAACAGCAACACAAAGCGCTTTATTCTTCAGGCGTCGGCTCGAATATATGCTCCACTTGGGCTTATCTCACCAGTAATAGTTACAGCTATATTGATTTTCCAAACGTTCTGGGAGTTGGGAGTTGAGTGGGATGGACCCCTGCCTGAGGAGGTGCAGTCATCGTGGAAGGAGTGGCATTTACAGCTCCACCAATTCACTGAGGCGACCGTACCCAGACGATACGACGGATTTCACAACGACGGAAGCATGGATATTCACATTTTCGCCGATGCTAGTCCGAAAGCTTATGGGGCGGTTGCCTACCTGCGCACTTCAGGAATCATTGCACCAGCCGTGACTGATCTTATCGAAATCGCGGGTGGCACCGATTAAGAAGCTCACTCTTCCGAGATTGGAGTTGATGGGAACGCTGGTAGGCGCGAGATTGAAGGAATATTTGATGCAGTCACTAAACCTACAAATTGTCAAATGGCATCTCTGGAGTGATTTTACAATTGCACTTTATTGGGTTCGCGGGTCAGCGCAACAGTGGAAGCCCTTTGTAGCCAATCGGGTGCTGGAAATTCAACAGCGGACGGATCCTGAACTTTGGAATCACTGCCCAGGAGCGGAAACCCTGCCGACCTTTCTGACAAGAGGAGTGAGCCCCAAAGCCCTCAAGACAAACACAGTTTGGGGCAATGAACCTTCTTGGCTCAAGGAGCCACCCATCGCCTGGCCAAGGCGCGAAGGTGACTTCGATATGACCGCAGCAGAGGGAGAGAGAAGATCAGTGCAAGTGCACAACGCAGCAATACAGGAAACTGTCTTACCGCTGCAATGGCACAGCTCCCTCTCCAGACTTGTTCGTGTTGTTGCATGGATGCAGCGATTCTTGCACAACTCAAGAAGGCCTAATCGGAAAATCAATGGATATCTGACAACAGAAGAGGTCACCCAAGCACAAACTTGTCTTATACTTCAAAAGGGTGGCTTTTTGGGCTTGTTGGTGCGTGAACATAGCGAGACTGTAGCGCAAAGCAGACAGGACACACGAGAAGAACGAACAACACGAGCGCTCGTGTTGTTCGTTCTTCTCGTGTGTCCTGTCTGCTTTGCGCTACAGTCTCGCTATGTTGTCTTATACGTCAGGTGCAAAGAGAGGCTTTCCGTGAAGAGCTAGAGTGCGTGCGTCGCGCATCACGCTTGTCCTGCAGCTCTCCTTTGCAGGATTTGAACGTTTACTGCGATGAAGACGGAGTGCTAAGAGTGGGGGGACGTTTGAGCAATGCTGGCCTCTCCTATAGCACCACGCATCCAAAAATCCTGCCTGCCGGTCACCATTTCACTGAACTCTTGATAGTCAAATCAAATCAAATCAGATTTATTTTCCAACAAGTGGATGGTCGCCTGGGCTAAAAGCTGTACAAACAGCTTGGCAGAGGCCCAGGAAACCGGTACACAACAGAGCAGGAGCAAACAGCAGATTCCAAAAGTTTGTTAACAATATGACCATGACATCAAAAGTATTATACAATGTATATCTCTGCACCACGATATGAAAACAAAACAAAAAAGTTGATCAATGATGAAAATAATGGAACAAGCTCAATGCAGATAGTTCGTCAAGGTGAGTATGATATTTAAAGAACACATGCATGAATAGATTATATATGCACGAAGTAGGTTCTTAACTGCTTAGGACTAAAACTAACTGTGTTTTTATGTTTATTGAGAAAAACGGGAAGATTATGAGCGAAGGGTTGTACTTTGTAGTTTGTTCTAAAATGTGGTAGAGACCACGTGTCAGTGCATCTAGTGTTTACTATTGCAGTGCGGTGTTCAAGAGATGCAATTTTTACCAAGAAATTACCCATACCTGTCGAACCGAAATATGTTATTTTAACAAACGATATTCATATATATTGTCCACACGGATCATATTAAGTGATGTTGTTAAGGGTTGAACATTTGATGTTGGTTCTAAGTTTGCGATGAGACGAATAATTTTTCCTTGCAACACAAGAAGCTTGTTCATATTTGTTTTAGTTGTTGTTGCCCATACTAGAGTACAGTAGTTAACATGAGAAAGGAACAGAGCATAGTAAATTTGTACTTTAGGTTTGGTTTGGTTTGGTTTGTGGGCTTTAACGTCCCAAAGCAACTCAGGCTATGAGAGACGCCGTAATGGAGGACTCCGGAAATTTCGACCACCTGGGGTTCTTTAACGTGCACTGACATAGCACAGCACACGGGCGCCTTGCTTTTCGCCTCCATCGAAAAGCTGCCGCCGAGGCCGGGATTCGATTCCGCGTCCTTGGGAACGGTAGTCGAGCGCCGTAACCACTGCGCCACCCCGGCGGAGCAAAGAAATATGGTTTATATGAGCGTCCCATCTAAGATGCGAAGAAAAGTATACACCTAGAACCTTATGCTCGTGAACTATCTCTATGTGCTGATCTTGAAAAATGAATGGATCTAGGGGAGCAACTACTTTATTATTAGCTCGAAATATAATGGCTCTGGATTTAATTGGGTTTACCTTGATTTTATTTGCTTTGGTCCAGGCTGAGAGTTTACTAAGGACATCATCAGATTTTAACAGTAGTTGGCTGATATTATTCGCAGAAATAAGTAGGGTACTATCATCAGCATAGATCACAAATCAAACTGAGGTGTCAATGTTGACAATATCATTTATATAAGTGTTAAATAAAACGGGGCCCAAAACACTTCCTTGTGGTACGCCACATATTATTGGTAAGAGAGATGACCTTTCGTTATTGATGCATACGCACTGGTGCCTATTTTCCAGGTAAGATTGCAGTAGAGCCAAAGCTGTTCCACGAATTCCATAAGATGAAAGTTTATTAATGAGAATACTGTGATCGATGGAGTAAAACGCTTTGCTGAAATTAATAAATATTTTTGCTGTCAGTAAATTGTTATCAATATTTGCAAAATTATTTCCTTCAGGCTTAGAAAAGCAGCCTCAGTAGAGCGACCCTTTCTAAAACCATACTGTGAGTCTGTTGAAATTCTTCTCTTGTCATAAAAGTTGCGATACGAGAAAAAATTAGCTTTTCTAATCCCTTAGAAAACACTGGGAGTATGGAAATTGGCCTGTAATTAGATACAAGATTATGATCCCCTCCTTTAAATAATACAGACACCCTTGCACATTTCATAGTAGTGGGAAATGTACCAGACTCAAGTACCAGATTGAAAATATGAGCTAAAGGAGATGTTAAGAATTCTAATGCGTATTTAACGGGTTTAATTTGAATATCGTCGGCATCTAACGACCTACTGTTATTTAGGGCCATGAATGTGTTGTATACCTCTTTTTCATTAGTAGGATCAAGAAATATGCTTTCAACACTGTTATAAGCTAGGGAAACTGTATCCGATGAAGTACAAATTGGTAGTGCAGCGTTTACAAAGTAGTGGTTGAAGTGATCTGCCAAGTCACGATCTTTCAGATTACGCCCATTTACGGTAATTGTTCTTGGAATTGAACGAGAGCCATGACGTCCAAGGACATTATTTATAATTTTCCATGCAGCACCGGGCCGTTGTCTGTTAATATTTGCAAACAGGTTAGCATAATGTGCATTTTTTGCCCGATTTAGCTCCGCGTTTACTTGCTGTCTTGTTTTTTTAAACTCCTTTAGCGCAGCTTCACAGCGCGACTGGAGAAATTAATGATATAGGCGGTTTTTATTTCTGATTAATTTTAAGTGCTGCCGGTTAACCCATGGTTTTCTTGTTTTATTTGATGGTTTTACTGATACTAACGGAAAATTTTTTTGCGGATGTATTCACAAAGAGTTTAATAAATTCAGCGTATGCCTCATTCACATCTAGTTTGCTGAAGACCGTAGACCAATCATAAGCAATTATGTCTTGTTTGAACGATTCCAGACTATCCCCGGTGATAGACTGAACTATTAGCGACTCCTTGCATTCCCTGGTTCCTTTGAAAATAGTCTGATAGGTCATAAATACAGGGCAGTGGGCACTTATCTCAGATGTTAGAGTACCAGAGCTGTAAACAGCAGTATTATTGTTTGTCAAAATGAAGTCGAGCAACGGTTGAGTACTGGCAGTGATTCGTGTAGATGTTGTTATTAAGTTCAGAAAACCAGAAGAATGCAACACACTGTTAAGTCCCGAGTAGCTTTAGTATCATCAAGTAAATTTATGTTAAAATCGCCACTGCAGACAAGGCGGAAGTTGATGCTGCACACATGTTCGAGCAAGAGCCCGAAAAACTGCATAAAAGAATTCATGCTACCTCCTGGTGGACGATATACAACTGATATGGTTTCATTTTTGCTCTGTAAGGTTATTATCTCATAGTCAGACGTTACTTTACTAAATTCAGGTACAATTTCGCAGTTCTTGCGCATTGCAACGTAAACCGCGACACCACCGTCGCGGTTTACGACGACGTCTGCCTGTACGATTCAAAAAGAAATTATTGTAATCTTTTAATCTTAACATTTGGCATCCATCATAGTATCATGTTTCTGATAACATCACAATGCTGAATTTAAAATTAAAGTCATCGAGAAATGAAGTAAGCATGTCCTCTTTTCCAGTCACCGACCGTGCATTGATTGTGTGAGCCCTCCACGGATCTTCTTTCATTTGTACATACCATGATCTTCGTCTTCCTCTTGTACATACCATCATCATCGTCCCGCAGCGACGGCTCCGGCGCGCGCTTGGGTTTTTCTCCATCAGATTAAACGCTGACACGGCATACCTTGCCTTGCCTTTACGACCTTGCCGTCTGGACCTGGCCTTCTTTCACAAATGGTGGAGGTGAAATTAGATCCCCTTGCTGCCTTGTGCCCTGCCTCTCGCTGGAGCTACGTTCCGGTCGCCGTTTAACCACTACCATCGTCATGCCAACCGAGAGCAGTCCCGACCCGGCCGGACCCTCTACCTCGGCTACACCGCCGCCTCCGATGGTGCCCACACGACAATGCGACCCGCCGCTGTTCGCTGGTCGTCGCGACGAAGACGTCGATGACTGGCTTGACACTTATGAACGCTGCAGTGCCTACAACCGGTGGGATGATGCTTTGAAATTTCTGAACGTATCTTTCTACCTTATTGAGGTCGCCAGAAATTGGTTTATTAACCGCGAGCCCCACACCACAAACTGGCCCACTTTCAAGCAGCAGTTCCGACAGTACTTCGCTGACCCGGCTGTTCGGACGGAGATCGCAAGGAACAAGCTCGCTACCCGCCGTCAAGGTCCCGATGAGTCCTATGCGTCATACATAGAGGCCGTGCTGTCCCGCGGCGCCGGCTCCGGCGCGCGCTTGGGTTTTTCTCCATCAGATTAAACGCTGACACGGGATACCTTGCCTTGCCTTCACGACCTTGCCGTCTGGACCTGGCCTTCTTTCACAATATGCAAAACTGATTCAAAAGGGTTTTCTGGAACTTCAACATTTTTAGGAAAAGTGAATTTTTGATAATTCATTGCAGAATACATGATACGATTGTCAATGTTCTAGTTTTCAGCACAATCGGATTTACTCCGGTTTGGAAAATATCTCTTCTAGACTGCTTTCGCGCGGTATCAACACGGCTGAGCTGCCATCTGCTTGCTTTGCATAGATTTTGCCGTTGAATGCCCAGACAGATTTCCATTTGTGCTGGCGTTTCTTTTTCACAGCCATGGCAAGCAATTTCTTGAGTGTTGGACAGAGGTGCTCATTTGCGAAAACAGGTGCTTTATCATCAAGGCCGAGGTCATCATTTGTCAGGCGCGCTTTCTTTCCTTAAAATAGCATCACGTTTCGTGCGTGTTTTAAACTGTACGACAATGCTTTTTGTCTTATCAGTCTTTCGCGTGGGCACTCGATGGCAGACTATATCGCTTTCCGTTATTGGTTCGTTCACAGCACAACCGATCTTAGAAAGCAAATCTGGCGAGCTTTCAGTTTCTTGTTCAATAAATTTGTTTGGCACAGCAAAACCTCGCCACCCATCGCCGCCTTCTCCACGAAGGCGCACTTGAGACTCTCACAGAACTGAGGGAGCAGTTTTGGATAGTTCCGGGAAGACAGATGGTGAAAAAGATCCTGAAGAAATGCTTGACCTGCAATCGTTTCAACAGCAGCGCTGCAACTGAGCCAGTCGCCCCTTTACCTCGAGACAGGGTAACCCAGGCTGCACCATTCGAGGTGACGGGTGTCGATTTTGCCGGGCCGTTGAACACAAGGGATCCAGGCAGCAAGAAGTCATACATCGTCATCTTCACATGCGCAGTCATCCGCGCAGTGCACCTTGAACTGGTGGCTGACATGTCTACTCCTAAATTTCTAATGGCATTTAAGAGGTTCATTTCTAGAAGAGGAGTCTGTCGAGTCATATTTTCGGACAACGCTAAGAAGTTCCAACGCGCTTCAAGAGATCTGAAATGGCTATGGACAACGCTACGTGGAACAGAAATCCAAAATTATTTCTTAAACCACCAGATTAAATGGAAGTTTATCGTCGACAGAGCCGCCTGGTGGTGCGGATTCTGGGAGCGAATAGTTCGTTCTGTGAAGACTTCCCTAAAGAAAGTTCTAGGCAACAGTTTGTGTACTTTCGAGGAGCTGACTACAATCTTGGCCGAAATTGATGCTGTGATCAACTAAAGACCTCTAACCTACGTGTCCACAGAAGCTGACGAGCCGGAGCAACTGACTCCATCCCATTTTATTGTGGGAAAGCGTTTGACGACCTTGCCCCCGGGCAGCAGCATAGAGTCAGTATCTCCATCACCGGGTCAGCTGACTCGTCGCTGGCGATACTGCCAAAGTTTGGCCGACCACTTCTAGCGTAGGTGGCAGCGCGAGTACCTAACAAGTCTTCGCTCCGCTCACTTTTCTGTGCCAAGCCCATCTAGCGCCTTGAAAAAAGGAACTCTCGTGCTAGTTCAGCAGCCTCATCTGCCAAGGCAGCTGTGGAAAATCGGACAAGTTATTGATGTGCTTGTCGGGCGTGATGGACACATAAGAGCCTGCATGGTGCGCCTATCTGGTGGGACCATCCTAAAAAGATCGATCCAGTTGCTCTACCCCATGGAGACTACCTGCGAATGATCTGAAGCTCATTCCGGGGGGAGTATGAAGAAACTGTTCATTCTAGCCTTTCTTTAACTTACAATCTGGAAACCTGTGTAACATATACTCGCTCGACAAGGAGCAGCCTTACGGCAATAAACACCAGTCATCCTTTATCAAGGAGGTTATATAAAAACTGCTGGAGCGGAGGACGCCTATACCGGCCAATGGGTTCGGGTGAAGCCGACGGCAGCCATCTTGCGGGGGGCAAGAAGCAGCCTGTCAAGCGCTTCGCAGCGCTGTTCGCCGACATTAACAGCGGTTTTTAATTGTTTAACGGATTTTCAAGCTATAATGCAACACTCTAGACTATGAGGCGAGCCATATAGGTGATCACAGGATCGATTTTAAACACCTGCGCTTTTTTAAAGCTGAGATATCCGAGTGGTGGGGAGTTTTTTTTTTTTTTTTTCATTTTATCGGCACCAATCTTGGTACCAATATGCGCTCTATGCAGCTGCCGCAAAGCAGAAAAGTAAAGTAGGACAAAACGAGTTCAGCAATTATCGTTTATTCATCTTCTTAAATGCACTTTCTTTAAATACAGAAATTGACCAGTCATGGAAGATGTCAGAACAAAAATCAATTCAAAGACATGCTGGAGTAAGCAAGAAACCTGACTGTCACACTGACACAGCCAACTTGATAAGCATGCAAACAACCGATGCAATTACGTTAATAGCATTTGTGCCCAGTTAACACGTGAAGGAACAGCAAAGGATCGAATGACCAACATCATTCTGGTAGGTTACACAACGGGATTACACAAAAATGCCAGCAACATGAACTACAAATATGAAATAGTTTCTATTTTGGCACGCATATAGTGTTTGTTCGATGAAGAAGACTGACTTATGGCTAAACATAGCAAACAGATACAACACACTGTCAAACAGCTAAAGAAAGCAAGTAGAATTCATGAAGTGCTGCAAACACATTCAAATGTTCTAAATGACACATCCTCAGTACCGACATTTTTTTTCTTTCAAATACAAAGAGTGGCACTAGTTGGTCTTAATTCCATGACTGATTCTACACACTGCATCTTCACTGGTTCTTAAATACGATCAGTCTTGTGAGGACGGACCTTACTTTGTCCTCTGTGATGCACCTATTCCTCTCTTTTGTTATGTGATGGATCCTGACTTTAATGTACAGCTCCACTATATCCTTGCATAGCTTGTAGACATGATTGTCTAATGCATCGCAGTCCATGAGGTGCTGATTCAACTGAGAAAACCAATTTTTCTCTGGCGACGTGCTCAACACCTCCAGCACTAGGTGCTTTGTTTTCAGATGAACTGTCTGAATGCTTTCATATTGTGCTTGCAACCGACGGAGTCCCTTCTCTGCCATTTCACGCAGCGAAATCACATCTTTTGAAGGTGATACAAGTCCTCCTCGGGTTTTTTGTTTGACCAACGCCGGTTGTTCTTCAGCATAAACAGCTGTAACGCACTGGTCACAGGTACTTTTTGCAGCAATTTTTCGAGCGACAAATCCTGCAACGTACGGTACAATAGAACTAACAAATGGAGAGAGGCTTTCTGGGTAGTCAACTCTATGCGTGTAGTCATGGTCCTCAGCTTGCAGTACGGAACACCTTCGCATCGTGGTGACAGCCATAGTTGCGCTCTCCTCAGAAGCAATAACAGATGCGCCCAAGACAGACACCACGTCTTGTGAACAGTTTCCAGATTCGGAGGACTTCACCTCCGTCTGCACGAGCAGACGCTTGTAGGCAGCCATAAACTGAGCTGCTGTTGGATTATTATTGAATCCACCTCGCCCTCTTATGCAGCCAAAAAATGTCTCTGCATGATCTTGGCTCATCTTGTGAGTCAGCAAGTACTTCAAAGGGCCCCTGTGAATAAGCTCATCAAAAATCTCCTCGGTGCTTTGCATGCATATTAGAAAGCCCAGAAATCCAGTTTTCTTGACACCTTCCAGAACGGGCCGTCCAGCTGGCTCCTTGAGAGCGCTTATATACGCTCGAGCATCAGAAAAAAAATGTCCTCCAGCAGGATTCATTTTGTGTTCGCAAAGGCGCCTTGAAAGATTTCGCCAAAGGATTCCTTGAATTCGAAATGTCGAACAAATGGTCGAACAACCTCACAAATCTGGCCGTGGCAGCAGCGCCTCTGAACTGTGGGAGCTTCAATACCTGCTCACAAAAATCGAGATCGTCAGCTACTGAAGAACTCAGTGCTTGGACTGCCAGCCGGACCTTCATTTTTTGTTTTGCCCACTCTATGTGCATTTTTGTTAGCTTATTTCCAAGTTTCAGACCTTCTTCACGCTGCAAGGCACCTAGCGTTTGTATGTAAGACCACTTCACAAATTGCCCGTCAACATCGACAAGATGGCTTACAGTCGCTAATGAATTTCTTATCAGCTTGATCATATGGCATGCATCTAACATGATATGCACTTTTTTTTTAGGAATCATTTGTTTTTTCAAAGCATGTGCAAAGGTTTTCACCTCCACTGCGAAGCTCAGCCCCCAAACTTCCAGCCATGCTAAAATTAGACGATGCACCATCAAATGTCAGTGAGATGACCTCGACTCCTACAGAAGCCAATTTTTCGATGCACTGCTTTGTGAGTTCAGCTCTCTCTGAGCCCGTGAGAGAGTCAATCACAAAATACTCTACAGGAATTTTAAGCCGCATGTTGACTCCAACGAGCACGTAGACACAAACGTTCCTTGCCTCAGGAAGGCTGTCATCTTCCAAACCTGTGCCAAAATCGACATAGCCGTCCACCCTGTCGCCGACCAGCTCAACATGCTTTCGTACCGCCATGTCATCCACAATGAGTGCACAGTAGAGTACTTCTGATAGTGTTTCCACAAGATTCTCCAGAAAAGCAAATGCTTCAGCTGTGAAACCTGGACGTCCATCAAGGGATCGATACCACTCGCGGATTGTGCGTCGCGATGGTAGAGCATCATTGAACTTCGAGCGAACGTATTCATAGGCTGCTGGTGAATACAAATGTAGTGTAAGAGCGAAGGTGCGCAATGCTGGAGGGAATTTCCCTTTTTTTGAAGCTCCTTCCCTTTCCAGCAGCTGCTGTATGTCATCTGAGAACGCTGCTCTAAACACTTCAGCTCCTTCATCGAATAGAAGCTTCCTTACTTTTACTGTTTTAATAATTTCTAGGGCTGTCTCATTTCTTTTCTGTAGCCTTCGCTTGGTTTGCTGTAGAACTTTGATTTTTTTTCTTTAGGTGCATTGTTTCTTCTTCAGTGGCGTGGAGTCTATTGTTATACCATTCCTTGCTAGGTGAAGGTAGGGCAGCCTCCTCATAATTAGCAGGAGTTTCTGGTGCTTTAGCATCCTCATTAAATGGAGGGTCTCGGGACTTTGGTGGCGGACGCTTCCTTTTAGCCTGAAATATAAAATTTTGTTTATTCAAGTACATGGAAAGACAAGTCAGCAACCGGATTTAAATTAGAGGGATAACGCCAGCACTTTGACTGCTTGCACGTCAACTTTCCTAAAAGCACACACGCGCGCTAGCACACGTCGCCAAGGGCGCAGCACTGCGCACGGCAATATACGATGACCCGAAATTTCTAAGCTAACGACACTGAAAGCCTATCAGGATCTACGCACGAAGTGTCGAGACAAGTTCAGTAATGTTCAGCATACAACATTAGAATAATAATCATGCGCGGCTCCGTCAGCCGTCTGTGTTTTAATGCAAATCAGCAACTGTCTTGAACATCTTTTCGTGCTTACCGGCGCTTGCAGTCGCTCCGGGAATGCAGGAAACACTGCCGGCACTGTGCCTGGGCGCAGCCGCGTAGTCTGGCCGGTCCGGTCAAAGCCTTCCGGAGTAAAGTGAACCGAACACAAGCGGTCACCGTCTTTTGCGTGCCAGCCTTCGCGACGAACAGCTTGTTACCAAAGTCTTCGCGCCTCAGCGTCCTTCGGAAACCTAGCAGTAAAGAAATTGTTGGTTGTGGGCACGCACGTGCTGCACGGCGCAATACAAGAAGCACAGCAGTCCGGAATAAACTTTCACGAGTTCAACTTACTTGTGAAATGTGACACCTGGCGTCGTCTTCACGCGGTTTTTGCAACCGTAAGCTACGCACGAGCCAACCATGCTTGTTCTGGCCGTGTTACATGCCGCGCAAGTGAAGCAGCACCACTTGTCCGTGTACACACTCGGCGCGCGCTGCGGTGACAGGCGTGCTTTCTGCCCCCCGCAAGATGGCGGCGCGGCGGCTTCACTTGACGGGCGCCCCCTCGGCTCCAGCAGTTTCTATATAGCCTCCTTGTCCTTTATAACTGAAACAATGGTGTCGTCATTTGTGCGCGTCTCTAAGTTTACAAAACCTCTCTATTAGTCATACGAGGTTTAAGTTCCGGGGCCCCTTATCTACTCCCATCCTCAAATCTTGAGTCAGACTGGGTCATTAAAACGGCGCAAACCATGCCAAATGAATCGAGTACTCTACGAGAAACTGATAGTACGCGTTTTCTATTAAAACATTATCTGGAGGCAGTCAGAAAGCTTCGTTTCGCATTCAGAAAGTGCGAGTTTAGTATATAGATTAATCACGCGAAATTGTAATCATTACCAGGACCAGGAAACAGTAGCAGTATTCTGACTATAGTAGGATGAGGACGAACGACTCTCCCGATATTACCCTACCATGTGCCATGCCAGTAATTATGCTAGCCTCCTAATCTCTTTCGCCCAGTTTGCATTCTCTTGCGTGGGATATGTGTGGCCTATTGTAGCGTTGAACAAAACTTCAATATAGCGCCGCTTCGAGCGCAATATATTTATGTATAACCATTTGTTCTCGCTCCTACCTAAAGACTCATAAAACTATACTGCCTTTCTCCCACATTTACCCACGCACATTTTAGAAAAGCGGTTTCTTCTCTATTTTCCTTTACCGGGCCTCATACAGCATTTTATAGTTACGCGCACTATGCTTAATTAGCTGTTACCAGCGGAGGGTTCTTGTTTCGAATACATGAGGCCACGTCTATGGTACGTGGGGTCCCAGCCGGAAAGTTTTCCTTTAGGATGCCAACGTCTATTCGTAACAGTGAAGCAATGCAAAATGAAGAACTCTATGCACTAATGGCTGCTTGTATCGGCAAAAATACACATAATTAGAAACAATAGGTATTGCGGCTCACATGCCGAGCATATTTGCTCCTCTGCCTGCCAGGACAAAGTCAGTTCAGGTCAATCCGAATCGAAGCACTTAAACGCGCGCGCCTATAGGCTACAAAAGTGTGGCGCTATGGCGCAGCAGCTAATGACGGGGAGTGCCATCAATAGCAGAAAAATAGAAATTGGGATTTGATGGCCGCGACAGCTGTGTGTTAGCATTGTACGGCCGCATTCCCGCTCCCTTGCGTTCACGTGCAGAGGTCTCGCGCTGCATCTGCGGTGCGTCGCAGTGTACCGTCAACGGAGCGGTTTCAGAAACATCTTGGTTGAGTTCACTAAAACGAACTTGCATAAGGTTGAAAAGTTTGTTGTTAACGTGTAAAGTCTTAATCAGATGGTTGACCACTGCACTACATAACTGGGCGCGAAATATGCTTCGGAAGTTAGCAATCTCACCGTGCACGCTGCGTCCTATGTAAAAGACATTTTAAGCGATATCTTATACAGCTCATTCGACAGAAAAGCACCCGACGTATTAGCGGAAGCAGTCGCCACTACGTCTGGGAAATAATCGGAGTCTACGTAAAAATAATCGTAGATTTTTATTTTGTTTCCAAGTGATTTATTATTGAGTTATGGGTAATAGAGATGGCGAGCTAATGAAATAATGTAAATAATTCAATATCTGACGAATAAGAAGAAATTAATATATAGAAAAAGGGTGCTGATATGTGTCATAATGGTCAGAAAAGAAATCCAAAGCTTGATGATGTAAGTATCGGAATATAATATTGAAACAATAAAGGACATATAAACAAACTGTGAAGAGGAAGAAGTGCGCGAGGAACATGCCAGTCAGTGGCATTGTGATCGCTGCGCGTGCTGGACCTGACTGTGTTCGCTGCCGTTGTGTTCGCCGCTGATCTGCCCAGTCCTGCTGATCAAGTCCTGTTGATCTGCTGAATAA
This sequence comes from Amblyomma maculatum, assembly GCF_055883805.1. Lineage (NCBI taxonomy): Eukaryota > Metazoa > Arthropoda > Arachnida > Ixodida > Ixodidae > Amblyomma > Amblyomma maculatum. The sequence continues at coordinate 120,685,480 of NC_139349.1, forward strand.
ACCCCCCAATCTAACATTTGGTGGAGCTGCCGGTCAAGATCTATCCTCTCGCCCTGGAACTCCGCAGCCGTACATTACCACCTTCTGCGTTGCCTGAGGACGTTAACCACCAAGCCGTACAAGTTGGCTCGGCCATCATCTGTCCCGGCTCCCTCCGCCAGCGAGACCCCGCCATCTTCAGCGGCACTGACGACCACGACGTCGAGGACTGGCTCACATCCTATGAACGAGTGAGCGTTTACAACAAATGGGACGCGGAAACGAAGTTAAGCAACGTCATTTTCTATCTCACCGGCGTAGCAAACCTATGGTTTCGAAACCATGAAGCGGACATTCCATCATGGTCCGCGTTTAAAGCCAGCTTCTCTTAAGTTTTCGGCCGACCAGCTGTGAGGAAACTCCGCGCTGAACAGCGCTTGCGTACGCGGTCTCAGCAAGTTGGCGAAAATTTCACGAGCTATATCGAGGACGTCGTCGACTTGTGCAAGCGCGTTAACCCACACATGTCAGAGGCCGAGAAGATCAAGCACATTCTGCAAGGCATCGATGACGATGCCTTTCAGATGCTGTCGGCTTGAAATATCCGCACCGTCGCGGAAGTGGTCACACTGTGTCAAAGTTATGATGAACTGCGGAAACAAATGACCATAACTCGCGCGAACGCCATGCACTCTGAGTCCCTTGCTGGCCTAACAGATGCAGGCGAACATTCTGCGCTCCTGCCACAAATTAAGAGCTTCATTCGGGAAGAAGTTGCTCGACGGCTCTCCCTTATGTCCTGCCAAGAACCTTCCTCACACCTAGCTCCCAGTTTGCGCCACATTATTCAAGAACAGGTAGCTGAATCTCTTCCTCCAGCCCCTCAATCCATGCCTGTTGCAGTGCCGTTAACATATGCGGCTGTTTCGGCCCGACCGCCACCTACATATGCTCCACCGTCACCTGCCTACGTTCAGCCGCCGCCTCCTGCGACTGCGCGAGAACCTGTGCAGTTTATGCGACCGGCTCCAAGACCACGTAATCCCTGGCGCACGACGGATAACCGGCCAATTTGTTACACTTGCGGGCTTCCTGGACACATTTCTCGTTATTGCCGCAACCGTCTCCCGATGTCAGCACTACTTACTCATAGTTCTGTATACTGGTCTCCGACGCCTCAGTATTCCGCGCCTACTGAGCCTCCAGCCCGCCCTCATTTCTCCCCAGACCGCTCAGCCATGTCCGACCGCCGTTCACCGTCGCCGCGACGCCGCTCTATCTATCCGATGCGACGTCGACAGAACGCTTCACATGAGGAAAACTAGAGGCCGCAATTCCTGAGGCGAGAACTGCGACCCCGTCGAACTTTCCGAGTCCTCATCTGTCGCCGACAAACCTAATTGAAGTTTCCGTCGAGGGTGTTGCTGTCATGGCTCTAATTGACACTGGTGCTGTGATCTCGGTAATGGACGCAAAACTTTGTGGCACTTTAAAGAAAGTGAAGACGCCAATTGCAGGACTTTCGTTGCGAACGGCCAGCGCTCAGCATATCAAGCCTTTAGCAGCGTGCACCGCTCGAGTAGTTATCCAGAATTCCCTTTATACGATTGAGTTCGTCGTGCTGCCAAGTTGCTCGCACGCTGTAATTTTAGGCTGGGATTTCCTGTCGCGTCATGCTGCTATTATCGATTGTGCTCGAGCTGAAGTGGGGTTCTCGACTGTGCCCGATGCCTTACCAGACGCTGATCTATCAAATTCATGTGCTAAAGCCCTCGTCGCCGAAGATATCGACCTTCCTCCCTGCTCTTCAGTGCTTGTTCGTGTCGCTTGTGCCTCTATTAGCGATGACACCGTTCTCTTCACACCAGCCCATACTTTCCTGCGCCGCAAGTGCCTTCCTTTGCCCTACGCAGTGCTCGCTATTTCCGCTGACCTTTCCATGTTATGGGTCTCTAACCCATTTAACTCCCCTACTGCTTTGCGCCATGGCGAATGCCTCGGAAGTATCCAGCCAATCGCATCTCTTTTATCTCTGAGGAACCTGACTACGCGCCGCACTGTGTCGTGACTGCTCTCAGCCCCCTTCACCTGCGCCCGCTCCCCCCTCTACAGACTTGTTCCTCCGTTCCATCGACGCCGATCTTCCTCCAGAACAGCGCACTCAGCTTTTCAACCTACTACATCACTTTCGCTCCTCCTTCGACTCTCATCAAAGTTCTTTGGGTCAAACTTTACAGTCACTCATCGCATCGACACCGGCATCCACGCACCACAGCGACAGCGCCCCTATCGTGTGTCTGCAACCAAACGCCAGGCTATTGAAGAGCAAGTCGACCTAATGATCCAGAATGGCGTGATTCAGCCCTCAAGCAGCCCTTGGGCCTTACCTGTTGTCCTCGTAAAAAAGAAAGATTGTTCTATCCGCTTCTGTGTCGATTATCGCCGCCTTAATAAGATTACGCGAAAGGACGTCTATCCCCTCACACGCATCGACGACGCTCTCGATTGTTTGCAATGCGCTGAACTCTTTTCTTCCCTATATTTACGTTCCGGGTACTGGCAAGTCCCCTTGGAAGCGGCTGATCCCCCAAGACTGCATTTGTAACTCCCGACGACTTGTACGAATTTACAGTTATGCCGTTTGGCCTTTGTAATGCTCCGGCAACATTTGAGCGGATGATGGACACTATTTTGCGTGGCCTAAAGTGGATGACGTGCCTCTGCTACCTCGATGACATTGTCGTCTTTTCTCGTGACTTTGACACACACCTCTACCGTCTGAACCACGTTTTCACCTGCCTGGCTGATGCCGGACTGCAGCTGAATTTGAAAAAATGTCGTTTTGCCGCCCACCAGCTCATCATTCTCGGCCACGTTGTTTCCAAAGAAGGCGTATCTCCAGACGCTGCCAAACTTCGTGCCGTAGCAGCCATTCCCAAACCGACTTCCATCAAATATCTACGTAGCTTCCTCGGGCTGTGCTCTTACTTTCGCCGCTTTATTAGGAATTTTGCTTCCATTGCTGCTCCCTTGACAGAACTTCTGTACGGCATTTCCGACCTTTCGTCGTGGTCACCAGCGTGCGACGATGCCTTCAATGCTTTACGACACATACTCACGGCTACGCTTGTCCTACGGCACTTCGACCCCACAGCGCCTACTGAGGTCCACACAGACGCCAGTGGTATTGGTCTCGGCGCTGTGCTCGCTCAGCGCAAAACAGATTATACTGAATACGTGGTCGCCTATGCTAGCCGTACACTCACGAAGGCTTTATCCAATTACTCTGTCACTAAAAAAGAGTGCTTAGCGATTATTTGGGCTCTTACTAAATTACGCCCTTACCTCTATGGTCGCCATTTTGACATAGTGACGGACCACCATGCGCTTTCCTGGCTTTCCTCACTGAAAGACCCGTCCGGCAGACTGGCCAGATGGGCTCTTCGCCTTCAGGAATATGATGTGCGCGTTGTTTACCGCTCTGGCCGCAAACATCACGACGCCGATGCACTTTCCCGCTGCCCCCTTACAGCTGAGGTCGCGAGCCTTTCCTCTTCCGACGATTCTCCGCCATCGCTTCACATAAATGGCATGCCGTCAGCGTAGCGGCAAGATCCTTGGATAAACTCTATCCTCAATTTATCTCCAATCCTACAGCTGCTTCTCCATCGCGTGCTCTCCGCCACCATGCTTCCCACTTCGCCATTCGTGATAACCTCCTCTACCGCCGCAACTACTGCGCAGATGGCCGCTATTCCCCGGCAGCTACGTTCGCAAATCTGTGACTATTTCCACGCTGAACCGCAATCCGGTCACGGGACGTCTTCAAGACATACACTCGTCTCCGGCTGCGTTACTACTGGCGGCGTATGTACACCTTTGTACTCAAGTACGTTCGCTCATGCCTCACCTGTCAACGTCGCAAGCCATCTCCTCAACGTTCTGCTGGAGAGTTGCTGCCGTTACCCAGCGCACCGCGCCCTTTCGACCGCGTCGGCATTGATTTGTACGGGCCGCTTCCCAAGACTACGGCCGGCAACCGCTGGGTTACCGTAGCCGTTGATCATCTGACGAGGTATGCATAAACCGCCGCACTTCCATCTGTCACAGCATCAGAAGTAGCTTCCTTCATTTTGCAGCGATTTGTTCTTCGCCATGGCGCACCTCAAGAGCTGCTCAGCGACAGTGGACGCGCTTTCTTGAGTGACGTTGTGAAAGCCTTGCTGACCAAGTGCAACATTATTCCTAGAACCACCTCCGCCTATCATCCCCAGACTAATGGCCTCACTGAGCGTTTCAATCGTACCCTTGGCGACATGCTATGTACGTCTCCTCCAACCACTCAAACTGGGACCAGACCTCGTCCTTCCGTATGTCACGTACGCATACAATACCGCAACGCAGTCTACTACTGGCTTCTCTCCTTTTTTTTTCTCCTCTACGGTCGTCACCCCTCTGCTACAATCGACACCATACTCCCGTATCAGCCAGACATATCAGAGTATACACCTGCGTCTCAAGCCGCCTAGCATGCGGAAGACTGCCGACAAATCGCCCGCGCATACCGCCATAAATCCATCAATGACAGCCAACACTCGACACCGCCATTCTCGTCTGGCGCTCTTGTGTGGCTATGGATACCTTTCAATGCCCCTGGACTGTCTTCAAAATTTCTTGCTAAATACCATGGCCCATACCCAGTTCTGGAGCGCACCTCTCCGGTTAATTATGTCGTGGAACCTGCTACGCCTTCTCATGATCTACGCCGGCGCGGACGCGAGATTGTTCACCTCCAGCGCCTCAGACCCTATTTCGACCCTGCCGTCTTGCTCACGCCGTAAGTCGCCAGGATGTCTCCTCTTCGTCCCGCGGGTAATTGTGAAGAGGAAGAAGTGCGCGAGGAACATGCCAGTCAGTGGCATCGTGATCGCTGCGCGTGCTGGACCTGACTGTGTTCGCTGCCGCTGTGTTCGCCGCTGATCTGCCCAGTCCAGCTGATCAAGTCCTGTTGATCTGCTGAATAAACCCCCCATTCTTACAAAACGAATAAAAACTGAAATAAGATAGAAAACAGCCCATCTACTGTGCGTTGTAAAGGCACGTAAAAAACTCTATGGGAACGAAATCTTAAGAGCGCTATATTACGGCCTCTCTCAAATAGCCTCAGACGCTTTGAGACATTAAGTACCATAAAATAAATCAAGCCAAACAATTAATGAAAATCAAAACGTGCAAAACATCATCAATGTGAGTGTGTAAACGCAATCTCCTGGTAGTCTTAACGGCGGAGGTTCACGGTTCTGTTAATAATTGCTCGAAACACGGAACCATCAATAAGCACTAAATGGCGCACTCGATTGATGTTATGCGCTGTTGAAAACGAAGAGTACGATTTGTGCGCTTTTATATGGCGTCCTTGTAAAAGTAATAGAGATAAAAGGGATAAAAGTTAATGGCGTGTGAGAAACATCTTTAAGCATTGGATGGTCTGATACGCGCGTTCTAGACTCCCGCGTTCTATAGATGCGAGACCTAGGTTCCCTGCGTACGTCTGTTATTAGTATCGCTAACATGGATGTTTTAATGCAGAATATCCCTCCATAATTCTTTCGAGATTAACGCGAGCCTGCTGCTCCTTTTGCTTATCGACAAGTGTGCGTTGTTTTACTTCTACATGACAATACGGTGGAAGTGTGCTTACGCTTCGCAAATTTTCGATGCCGCTCTATGTAAACCTTTACTGTGACAACACTGCAGGGGATCCTCATATAGCTTCCTGTTTGGGCACAGTTGGAATGAGGTGGGGCGGCTTTCTAGTTCTAGAACATCATGCTTAATACAGAACGCCTACCCCTCCAAACACTTCGCGGGTGGGGGAGGGGGAGAGCTTACTAACCTTTTTCTCCAGATGACCGACACAGGTCGTCTCTTCTTGACGTACCGTTGCCTTTTAAGGCACCACGCTGAACACACTAGAAGCGCGGTGGTGTTCACTATCACCACAATTGTGTAGTCCTATACTGTGATCAATTTTGTCATTTTAATTTGCTTTACCTAACTGTTTTTCTCTTTATATTGCCCAAAAAGATTTATTTTACTTAATTTTATTCTCAAGGTAAGCTCTGTTTCTAGTTTCGCGGTATATTTCGATGATTCAGCTTGCAAGTTTCACGCACTGTTTGTTCCAAGCCTTTTAACTCATACCCTCACAATTATAAACGCACGACACTATTTCCGTTTTTTAAAGGTTTTACGGCAAATTTTTCATTGTGTCAAACAATAGAGAACATCTGCTTTCTTTTATAGCCACTTTTGCTTAACCACAACCTAATGGCACCCGCCGATGCCTGTGATTATAAACGAATGCTCCTAAGTATTCGCGGCGAAAGACGAGTAACAGGATGTGCTGACCTGCGCGCCACAATAAAGTACGACGACGAGTTTGAGACTAATTAAAATTTTCTCCTGTTGTGGATACTTTTGGTACACTCAAGCTCAGATTTCTTGCTGAATTTTCACTAGGTATTGAGAAACACACGCCGAGTCATCTGTCCTTAAAGTTGTGGCGCCCTGCAGCTCGTATTATTGTTTCAAACCGTGCGCACTTTTTCCTATTTGCATTGGTTTTTGCCCAGACAGCGTCAGTGCGCATGCGCCAGCTGCCCATCGTGGGAGTGGCATCTGATTGGCGCGGAAACGAGGGTAGATAAATTCGAGGCCATGCATCGCACACCCGTTTTCTAGAAGGCGAGGCCTTCACCTGGCGCCCAACATGGGGTCCAAATTTCCCTAACCCGGCGGATGCCTTCAATCGGGCACACCGTACGGTGCAGGACCAACATAGTTCTTTTACTGCTCCCCCTACTCCTTTCGTTTTTTTAACATCTCGGTAGGCATTCCGTCTTGAGAGGAGGGTGTGGAGCCCTGCAGCTCCTTTTAGAGTTTCAAACTGCGCGCACTTTTTCCTATTTGTATTGGTGTTTGCCCAGGCAGCGCGAGTGCGCTTGAACGAGTTGCCAATCGTGGGGGTAGCATGTGATCGGCGCGGAAAGGATGGTAGATAAAATCGGGAACAACCTGGCTTTCACCGCGTCTTTGCAAAGGCGCAAAACAAGCAAACCCGACTGAAACAGCGGTCAGGTGCTTCATGTCAAGCTCTGCAGTTAATTTTTACAGAAGTTACTGGACCTCGTCTTCTGGACTGCACATAATCGTAAACACTTGGCTTATCGCCAAATGTAAAGTAACGCTTGTCACATTTGTCCAAGGTACACCTATGGTGAACACCTACGGCTGCTACTTTAGGAAGTCGAAACTCGCGGAACGCCAGGACTGCTTATGTTTACCAAAATAACAGCTGCAAACATCAGCATTAGTGTTTATTAAACTGCCTGCTATTTCAATCAGGCAACCGCTAAGATAAGCTGCCTAGCAGTAAATGTGCATGAACCACCTTCAAAATGTTGACGTTCTGTTGGTTATGTGTCATAATTTTCAATGTAAATCCGTGCACCACATTTCTAATACAGAGCCCACTCCCTATCAATAGCACAAAAGCTCACAGAGCCTTTTACTGGCAAATAAAAAAGCAACACAGATATATTATACATTCAGGAACTGGTATAACACAGAATGTAATGTCTGTTCTATTCAAAATGTCTCCGACACGTGGAAGCAGTGGAGAGAAAGGCCTGTAATGGCACAAGTTTGCTTCAGACCTTGGAACAAGGAAGATATGGTTGAGCAGGGTGAATCGAAATGGTGAAGGAGATAAATACACCCTACGGCAACCAAAGCTTAACAGCAGAATATGTGGAGCCCACTTCAATGAAACGTGCCAAGATTCTTCCCCTCCAAAACGTACCCTCCATGCGAAAGGAAAATTCCGCGCAAGTCTTCAGCATTATCTGCAAATGTTTTGAGCTGCTTCATGTTGCTTGTAGAGGTGGTATTGAAACAGCTGTGTAAATTTGCAGTTGCTGGCTTTTCAGCAACTGATAAAACTTCTAGACATATAAATAAGTGTAATAATACTTTTGTTCACTGGTTTGCAGTTTCAAAGCAAAACAGCTATTCTCTTTGAGCGAACTAATAGCTTTCAATAGAAAGAGTTCACAAAGTAACCTTGGCCATGCTAGGTCACTTTGTATTCTGTCACTGTTTTATAATCTAAACAAAATCTATAGGCTTGTCTAGAAAACATTTTAATGTCAGCCTGAGCTTTAATGACTGCTCTCAAATGTGTCAAGTGCAAGATAGTGTTGCAACCATGTGCAGGCATGAAGAACAAAGAGAGATGTCAGTAGAAACATGCTGCATCCACCTGTGACCGACCATTGAAGGAGCCCGTAATCTTTGCTGAACTTTGTGACCAGCACAGCCACCCTTAGTGCCTCAACAGAGAAGATTCTAGTTCCTGCTGATGAGTCTTGTTACCAAACACCTGAGGATACTGGTAAGGACTGTCTATTACAAAAGATGGAATAAGCATAACCTCCTTTCACAAATACTGCCTCAGAGGATTTGGAATCCTGCTTCTACATGCATACATTTACACACTTATAAGTTCATGTGTTATATAGCTGACCTTTTGAAATATTTTTCGCGCCATTTGCATGCTGCTTAAAAATTATAAAATTCTAGTTTTTTGGAAATCAGTAGCAAGCACTAAGGCAGTGTGAAATGTGTATTTGTTCTTCATTCCTCTTTTTGGGCTCCAGCTTTAGAAGAGTGCCAGCCCTAGAAGTGCACAGAATTTTTTTATTTCATACTATGAATTCCATCACAAGAAAATCACAAATTCGAGACACATGTAGTCAGAATAATGATACAATAAAAAGTGTAAAAAATAAAATCTCAACAAAAGAAAAAAATAACAGTATGTGTGAGATTTAAAAATAACATGACAGGAGTTAGCAACTAATACTTCTCGAAATGCTTTTAGGATGTATGCTGAAAGCACTTGTCATTAAAAAGCATTGTATAATATGCATATAAAAGGTGTGGCCCCTACAGTACCAACTCCAGAGTGAAAATATTACATGATATGATTACTGTGCTCACCAAGTGTGATAATGTCAATATATCTCTACTGTTCTGTACAAAGCTGAATAGTATACTATATGTTTGCTTTAAGATTTTGAGTATATCCCGTTCACCTGCAACAATTATGAGAAAGAAAGTAGGAAAAGCGTCAAGCTAGCTCGTAAGAAAAAAGTGTATTATTTTGGATAAGGATGAATGAAATGATAGATTATTGCCTGTGCACCACACCTGTATTTGCAGATCACCAGTATTGTATCAAGCAGCCAGGCCCCCATAAAGCTGCTTCCAAACAGAAAAAAAATACAAGGGTTCAACGCTGCTGAACCAAATATTGAGCGAAAGCATTAGCTGCGGGTGACCCAGCGTTCTTCTCTTTTTCTTCTTCCTCAGCCCACATATAAAGCCCCGCTTTAACCAACCCATATGAACGTGCCTTAGTGGCCTATAGGGGTAACGTGAATGCCAGGGTCCTAGCAGGCTGATTCTGACATAACCGTCCCATGTGAAACAAGAGACCCAAGTTGGCAGCTCTTGCCAGCCCGTGTGTCACGTGGGATGTGACATCACAGCGTCACGTGGGTAAGACTTAACTGCGGCCGGGTCACGCGAAGGCTTGGAAGTGCGAGTAGTATTGCTTTCGCAATAAAAGATGGTGGCTATACTTCTGGAGTCTGCAAGCCAGCTGAAGGCTGAAGATGAAGAACTGAAAGGAGCAAAGAACTGCAAGACAAGATAAAAAGCCTGGAACAGCAGCTTGCCCACATGCAAGCCTCTGCTCCTAAGTTAAGCTTCTGACAGTGCTCAATCACTAAGAATTGTCGGAGATGCTAAATTTTTTGTTTCTATACAGGATTCAGCAGCCCAGATAGGTTTTTGTTTTTTTAATTCATAAAGAAATGAACTGGAGCACATCAGCATACGACGACAGAGAGAATACACACTGTATTGCACAGAATGGCCCAAATACTGCTTGTGCTGATGCAGCTAAGACTTGGCCTTCTTGAAGATGATTTGGCATACAGCTTTTCTACCAGCTTGAGTAGCGTAATCCGCATATGCACTTTTTGGATCGAGTTCATGGTTGCATACTTGCAGCATGTTCCTCATTGGCCAAGCCGTGAACAAATGAACAACTTTATACCCGAACAATTCAGAAATGTCTACCCACAGACACGTATCATCTTATATTTTACTGAAATATTTATTGCAACTCCAAGTCACTGCACTTCACAAAGTGTCACATACTCTTCTTACAAGAGTCACAACACAGCCAGAGGGCTTGTTGGCATATCCCCGAACGGCATGATAACATTTGTTACTAACGTCGCACCTCGAATGCTGTCCGACAGCCAAGTTGTCAAGCCCAGTGGCATTTACCAGTTACTCGAGGAACGTGATTCTGTGATGGCCGACCGTGGGTTTTTGATTGAAGATGATCTAGCCGATGTAGTAAATGCTTAACATTTTGCCGTTCATGAAAGGCAGGACACAGCTTTCAGCTTCGGAAGAGCAGGAAACCAGGAAATTGCCAAAGTTCAGTTACATGTGGAGCGTGTCATTGGTCAAATTAAAACATGGAGAATATTGAAGCAAGTGTTTCCCAACGCAGTCTTGAGCAAACTTAATGCAATATCGAAAACATGTGCCTTTTTGTATAATTTCTTGAATGAACCTTTAGTGGATTATCGTCCAAGATCTACAGACTAAGATATGGTCAGGCAAGAAGGCACAGTGGTACTTTATGAGGAATGCTCGCAACGTGGCTGCTACTTCCTTGCTCAAGACGTCAAAGAAATACTGCAGCGTCGCGGTGTTCACTCCACCACAGCCCACCATCCAGATGAATGATCTCACTAAGCACACTTATGGATCTGTCCCTGCTGTCCACAACGCCAGACATCCAGATTGTTCATGTTGCTCAAATGGAACCATACTATTTGGGCTCTTGGTTGTCGGCACAGCACTGAGCCGGGGGAGGTGGGGGAGGGGGAGAGGAGACCCTAAGTCCTTTGACGTTTCAATGCATATCAAGAGAAATGTGAACCTGCTTCAAACAAACTTTTTTTCATTTGGTTTGAAGTGTTAAATGTAAAAGCACTGAAGTGCTGCAACTATTTTCTCCCAAAGTTCTGAATCGAACGTGACACGTTCCATAAACAGGTCACTTCCAATGTCGGCCCAAGGTCTCACCACTTCAGTCCCGTGATACCAAAATCTCCCTGAATTTGAAGATAGTACTTGTGTCGCCTTTGATCATTCCATCTTTTATGAAGGCAACTTTCCTTTGTTCGATGGCTTCCTTCACAGTCAGACCTACTTCCATTGTTTTGGCTAAAGTTTTTATTTCCAAGAGGCCGTCGATACTCGCTGTTCTCTTTTTCCCAAACAAGGCCATCTGATGACGCACCAAGAAAAGGTGTCCCAGGATTCACGCATAATCCCACGGAGTACACCTCCACATTCCTGACCGATTTGTATTTAGTAATGATGTGTGCCTGATTTTCTAGTCCCATCTTCGTATAACTTTCCCTACTGAAAAAACTTGTATGAGGCAATAACCTCACATTTTCTCACACACTCTCACTCAATTAGCATGGAAATCACATACAAATCGCATATAATTGCATAAGGTCTCATAGTTTCTTGCACATTATCATAAACTATGCGAAATATTTTGTCATAATGATGTCCACCGTATGAGAGTGTATGTGATTTGGTGAGATTTTGTGAGGTTATTGCCCGGTATAACTTTTGGTTTTTTAGTAGGGTTATGGACACTGTGCCATTTGATGCTTATATGCCAGCAATAATTTTTCCATCACGGGGGCTTTTCTTGTGACTATGTCTCCAAAGTGAGAAGCAGTTATGCGTTTCTTTCTTCATGCCAAAGTGGGATATTGCTTTGGCCCATTGTCATTTGTTTCAGTGTATGTGCTTCCTGCAGTGAGAGCATGCAGTTTGCGTGTTCCTGCAAACCTTAATAATAGCAACTGGCAAACTGATTTGTGAGTGCTTTTCAGGTACGTGGAGGGCACTCTGACAAATATTTGCTGGCTGATAGTCAGCATCTTCAATAACTGAAAACCAACATTAGTGACAACCTGCACTCTCTGAGGTCTGTACGCAAATCATTTAGTGCAGAAGAATCCATGTTCATCCCTTTTTCTGCAGTATCTGGTTGCAGTCGTGGTTTTTTCCTGGGCTCATATTTTATAAACTCCAGAGCTGAAAAGTCCGTGACACTGATTTTTCGCTTAGCAGCTTTGCCTGGGCCCCATGCTTTGGTCTTTGATGTGCATGCAATGCTGTCGGGAACGAACAGATGGCCCATACGATGAATATCCAGTAGATACCACGGCAGTGCTGCAACGTGCTTGCAAACACCACCTACATCTGCTGCACATGTACAGTGTCCATCTTTGATGACTCCGTCCGATACAGCACGCAAAGGGAATTGTACTCCTTGCTTATTGAAAAGGATGCCTGCACATTTGTTTTTGCAAATGTCTCATTACTGCTGTGACGCATTAATACGGAGCTCATTTTGCTTTAAACACTCTGTACCCATATTTAAAGTGTTTTTCTGCCCCAAATTTTTCTTTATACTTGGTGATGCTAGCTTCACAAAAGCTGGTTGGAAAGACTTTCATCTGTTTCGTCCACGGTCCTTTTGGCACAATAAAGTCTTGATGAGAAACAAGAACAGACCTGCAAGTTAAAGAGTTCAACATATTTTCTTTGTATGATTTAAAAAATTCTTTTCAAATAATACACAAATATGAGTGGTTATTTTTTTCAATGCCATGTACTGATGTACCATCCTTATTTACAGTGCTCGAGCATTGGTGATCTACTAAGGAATATAGTAGTTATTAGGGGCAATTTGTCAGCTTAAGTGCTGCCGGATATCTACATAAATGATAAAAGCAGAGGCGCAGTATCCAAAAACGCAGCAGTGATCAGGTTCCACACTATTTGAGTTGCAGTACACTGCTCCCCTGATCTTGACAATGGTATCACTTCCGAACTTCCGAAGTCTTTTTTCTCATACAATGATTACAGAAATGAAACATTCAAACTCTGTCTTGCACTGAACAATCAAAGGTGCTCGATAAAGCATATGCCAAGATTATTTAGCTAATAAAGGCAACTGAATTTTTCTTGGCGAAGAAACGTGATCAGAGAAGCTTCAAGCTTTGGTTTAGATGTGGCCGAGTCCAACAGCCACCTAAAATGTGTCCTATGTCCCACTTAATACCAAAGTTCCTATTCCCATCCTCCCATTCTTTAGTGCCTCTGTAAAGTAAGCAAGATGCTGAACCGCTAAATTATTTCTTCCGTTTGCTGAAGAAGGAATTCATGATTCTTAAGTTATTGCGCTCTGCAGAGTCAACTAGTAACTCCCCCCTGCTATTCCTAGCACCAATGCCATAGTCACCTACTGCCTGGTCTCCTGCCTGCTTTTTAACATTTTAATGAGCCAATTTGCAGTACGATATGCATTCACAATGACAAAATAGTGGATGCTTATAAAACCACATAATATACGGTCATTGGCATGAATGTGTGCTCCACTGTTATTGTTCGCTGATATGGTTAAATGCGCCCCATCACGCATACAGATTGGGCGTTGGTGAAAAGGTGCACTGCCATCCCGAGTAATCGCGTGAATTAACGCAAATGCCATATGTCCTACTATTTCAGAAGTGACTGGCGATTGCCCTTTGCATTTGTCACTATAACTATGGGTGAACTTTGCTACTAGTGGCTGCAGGTGCCCTTGGCACCCCGTCTAGCGTATGCACTGTACATGCGATCTTGTCACATGTTACCGCACGCAGTAGTGCAAGTACCACGTCCGACCGCGCCAAAAGAGCACACACGATTTTGCACTTGTGGGAAAATATAGGTAAAAAAAAACGTTACTCGAGACCGCGGTGCAGTCGTGACCTGTGCAACAAGGTTCACGTAGCAATGTACGGCCTGAATTTAGTGAACCACTATTACACAACGTTCCGAGCAGATTTCCGACATTTATTACTCACCTCTCGTTCACTGCTGCCAAAACTGCCGCCCAAATGTTGCTGCAGGCTTTCCGTCCAAGGTGGCTGTCTGAAAATATCTGAAAGTTAGGCGCAGTACTAAAAGTGCCGATAGGCCGGCGGCAGCTGCTAAGCGCTCATAAGCGTTGAGTGCAATGACAGCATATACGTTGCTTGCTGCAGTGAATGCCACTGCATGCTCACGTACTGTAGCAGTACACACGATAACATTCAACGTACAGTACATACTTGCGCTTTATGCTGCGGAGTCACGAAACACTCATGATGAACATCCTTGTTGGCTGTAACACGTGCTACGACTCAGTCGCATGCATACAACTAAGTAGAAGACTTAGTTGTATGCACTAGAAGACTAAGTACAAGACTTAGACTACTTCTGCAGCTTGAAGCTGCGGGAAAGGCATTTCTGCTTGCAGCTTGAGACAAACTAAAAATATATAGTATTCACAGAAAAATAGTATTTACGACGATTCTGTGCTCTACCGGGGTGGTGCAGTGGTAAGACGCCCGACTACTGTGCCGGAGTACCCAGGTTCGATCCCGACCTCGGCGGCTGCGTTTCGATGGAGGCGAAACGAAGAGGCGTCCGTGTGCTGTGCGATGTCAGCGCACGTTAAAGATCCCCAAGTGGTCGGAATTACTCCGTAGCCCTCCACTATGGCTCCTCTTTCTCTCTTTCCACTTTCAATCCTACCTTCCTCTCTTCCCGTACGGCGCGGTTCAGGTGTCCACAAAAACAGGTGCGAAAGATACTGCGCCTTTCCCTTCCTGTGAACCAATTATTGTTATTATTATTATTCTGTGTGGACAGCTCAGTCTCAAACGCAGCAGGCTTGCCATGACGACTCCTACACCACGAAGCGAAGATTCCACGTACACTCTTTTCCCAAGCTGCACTGCGCGCGCGCAAGACGTTATGAGAAAGCCAGAAAATGGCCTTTTGCGGGTGGTGTTCGCGCTCGTGCACAGATTTTGTTATTATTGATTTTACTCGAACTATCCTTGTGCACTCCATATCATTTCTTTTACTGCCCATTCCTTCATTCTTACAACCAGCCGCAGATCTCGTGCTTGGGGCCGCGGCTCGCACAAAGCTTTTCATTCCTTTTTGTCTTATTTTTAATGATATAACTTTTTGCTTGAACTACTTCCCGGCCAAAAACGTGCAGCTCAGCCACCTGTTTCTCCAAACAGCTCCAAACACTGTCGTATATATGCGGCGGTGTGCTATGGCCTGTTCGGTCATGGCGGAATAAAAAATGCTACTCAGTGATAACAACCGATAAAAACAATGACTAAAATAATAATTCAGACGCAGCCCCTTTATAAAACTACGACGTCACACACTGAAACAAAAACATGTCAGTCTATTTATTGTCTTGCAGCTCGAAGAAATTCTACCCTTCTTTACGCAAAATGTTTTGCGGGTCGGCCGAGTCTATGACTATGTGGGCCTTCTATGTGTGCCAATCTAGGCTATCTAGAAACAAGGCGAAGTGATGTACAAGGCATTGACTCTAAACGTGCTGCAACACCACGCAAGAAAAAGCAAAAACAAACTAAAATGACTAGAACTATAACTAATACCTATGTCACGTTCTTTATTCAATATTTACCATCTTTTCAAGTCAAGAATTTCATAAAAAAGGTCAAATACATGCAATGGCTTGTCAATAAAAATTCCGCAAGCGTGCAATGGTTTACGCAGAAAACAAGATTCACGACATTGCTGTCGGCAGGGAAGGGAATAATTCATTGAAGAACTCAGGAATATGCGTTGTTACATACTGCGTAGTCTGGATCGAATTTTTATTATGTCACTGATCCGACGTACAATTTTCTATGTCTAACCCGTTTTACATGAATGGCGACAGCAAGTATAACTCCCTCTGTTGTTGAGCAATGTAGAGCGCTAAATTCAGTCGCTGTCAACCGACTGACTGCTGATGTCATATATTGCGTGCGCAGTACGCATTGTTCTAAATGTCAACTCATGTATCTGTAAGGTGTTTATAGGAGCACCAAGACCGCAAGCAACGTCCGCAAACCAAAGCGACGGGGGTAGCGTTCTAATCAACAGGGCAGTGCCAACAAGGCTCCGGCTCCACTTCGTCTACCTCTTCGGGTTGGCGCGCGAGCTGATGGCGATCAGGATTACTACAATACCCCCCGGCGGAAAAGGAGCCATCCTGGCGACTCATGGTGAGGAAAGGGTAGGGGGATCATAATACGGCTTGAGGCGGTCGACATGTACAGTTTCTCGGCCGCGGCGGCGATGATCTGGAGATGGGTTCAAGGGTTCTACTACGTAATTGACGGGAGAAGATTGTTCGAGAATGCGGTAAGGTCCATGATAGCGCGATAGGAGTTTGGATGAGAGGCCGGGTGCAGAGGAAGGCACCCAGAGCCAAACGAGGGCACCTGAGGGATATGAAGGCGCTGGATTTGTAGGGTCCCGGTTATGCTTTTTTTGAGCCTGGTTCTCCGTTGTGAAGGAGCGCGCCAATTGTCGGCATTCTTCGGCAAATGTGTGCGCTTCAGACAGTAGAGTGGTCTCTGAAGCGTCGGGTTGGTAGGGCAAGATAGTATCCATGGTGGACGTGGGTTCACGACCATATAAAAGAAAGAAGGGGGAGAACCCAGTCGCAGTCTGCGTAGCCGTATTGTAGGCGTACGTTACGAAAGGCAGCACTTGGTCCCAATTAGAGTGAGCGCTATCAACGTACATGGCTAGCATGTCACTAAGAGTGCGATTAAATCGCTCAGTCATGCCGTTCGTTTGGGGGTGATACGCTGTGGTGCTCCGGTGAATGATCTGGCACTGTTTGAGGAGGGCTTCGACAGTGTCGGACAGAAACGCACGTCCGCGGTCACTGATCAATTCTTTCGGTGCGCCGTGACGAAGAACGAAGCAACATCCCGTGCGGTGGCAGACTGCAAAGCCGATGTTTCCACGTAACGGGTTAGGCGGTCAACGGCTACGATGACCCAGCGGTTGTTAGCCGACGTGGTCGGAAGCGGGCCATACAGATCGATACCGACACGGTCAAAAGGGCGGCTGGGGCAAGGCAATGGCTGCATATCATATCAATCATGTATGCCAATAAGATACATAGACCACTAGGAGCACTAAATTTCAGTCTATTATGTATTTCAGTCCCGATTAATAGTCTTGCAGATCGAAAAATTGCAATATATATTTCGCTAGCCACCACTATGCAAAAGCACACCCAAATCATGGGATGTTTTAAAACTATATTCGCGATTACGGGATTACTTGCGCGCTTTTCTCAGCAACCAAAGTATAATGTATTAAGCAAGCATACGAATATCAGCTCTACAACAAATTAGCGGACGGCAGAGCCGAGGCTCATCGAGTGCAGCGATGCTGTGGATGCGTTCGAATGCCGTTAACCTCAAATACTATTGTTACAAATGTACAATGGCATCCAGATACATGTTAAAATCATTACACAATATTTATTTAGTAGTCATAGTCAGGTATGTATGTGGTGCTTACAATAGGGGACAACTTGGTCTATCGCCTGCGTTTGTTTTAAACAGCATGGTTTGTATCAGAAGAACACGAGATAAACTGTTCTAATGAGCCCGTTTTTAGTACAGGCACAGCCCATATCGGGAGCACCCGAGACAGGTTGGTCCAATATCACAAATTTCTAAAGCGGCTCTTCTGATATCGGGAGGACACAGGACAAACTGGCCCTGTGTTTTCAGTTTCTAAATACGGCTAGTCCAATATCGGGAGGGCACAGGACAAACTGGTGCAACGATGACAGTTTTTAAATACGGTTAATCCAATATAGCGAACGCAGAGCTCAAACTGCTCCGATGATGTTAGTTTCTAAAAACGGTTAGTCCAATATCAGGACAACACAGGGTGAATTGGTCTAATGTTGCCAGCATTGAAAATGGTGGTGCCAACATATGGGAGTACGTGAAGCTTGGTACATAGATTCGATGTGGTGCATACTGGCTGAACCTATGTTGGGAACCAGTCGGAAATCCTGAATCATTGTAGGACCACCGTTTGGCAATGAATTTCCAATATTGGCCCATATGGGCAAATATCGGGAATTTCCTTGTGCCGGATATTGCCTTATGCTGCCTAGGTCATTTTCCGTGGTTGAGTAGTTCGCCTCTGCTTTGGAAAGGAGCAACTCGCTTAAGCTGTAACTTTCTCAGTTCCATATTGCCACACGAATCAAAACGGCATCGAGACCAAAATAACTGACATCGGTATGAGCATCCCTGGAGGCGTATCCATCAATATGGGTCAGTATCGGGTAAACCTGCAGCCGCCGGGAGAGCTCATTAAAGGCATCCTGTTAATCACTTTGCCACGCAAAAGGAGCATTGTCTCAGGTAAGAAGCGTAAAAGATTCAGAAATCGCCGCAAGATTCTCGACGCAACCCCCGTATAAAGCAGGGAGCCCCAAAAACTGCTAACGGACCTTTTGTCGATCGGGCGCGTGAACGTTGTTACAGGAGCGGTCTTATAGGGATCTGGTTTCATTCCCATCATGTTGTCGGCAAGAATTTCCTGCACCTCGCTTCGAATAGACTCTCCTTATGTTGACGACATGGAGTATGGGTGTTGGGATATAGGCTTTGTCGCTGCATCAACTGTAATGCGGTGTTTGGCTGTTGGAGTGCGCCAAACTTTCTAAGACGTTGCAAAGCATTCAGTAAAATCCTTACGGACCTCTAGGAGTCGCCGCTGCTCAACCACCAATAAATTGGCATTGGCAAGTCTAGCGTAGATAAAATCACGGGTAAATCGCATCCTGCTGACGACGGCGGCACCAGAGTAGGCATGTTCGCTGGTTCAATAAAGTCTGCAATATACGCCGTTCCTTTCGCGGTGTGCTGAATCTCGGTCCTGAAATTCAAAATCAAGAGTGTCGCACAATCGTCCCGCAAGCGCTCAAGTCCTCTTGCAACGCAGATCCCTTTCTAAAGAAGCAGGCTCATGTTCCTCTCCGCCATTACGTCGATGTCGCATGATGAGTCGCTTTCTACCAAGACCATGATGCTGCACCGCGGCGCAACCATAACGTCGGCAGCTGTAACACGCAAGGCCAGTATCGACAAAACGTCGGCTTCAGATCTCGCAATGGCATGACTCGGCGAAAACGTCACATGTGATTCTTTCAAATTAATTATCGCACCGTTAGCTTCTAAGTCCACGCTGAGAAGGTTTGAAGGTTTGAAAGTTTATTTCCGCAACTGGTGTTGCGAGGACAGCCAGGGAAAAAGCTGTATAGACAACTTGAGAGGTCCTGCCTTCCTCTTACAGAGCAGCATTGACGGCGGCGGAGTACAACACCAAACAAAATGTGAGGAGAGAAAAAACCCATATGTTCGGTGCACAGAAAGAGACATGTACGTTCAGTACGCTGTACATGGTACTTGTACAGTAGAAAACTACACGAACATTTGGGGCTATTCTTGCAGAAAAATATTGGATAAATCTATATTTTCGAAGCAGTACAACTTTTTCAGAAGTGTCGGTAAGGTATGCTGCAACATTTGTTTGCCATAGTCTGTGCGGCATTGCTTAACCTGCCAAGGTTCTGCTGTGCAGGTGTCGTACACAGTTCTGCTTTGCTCTAACCCAGCAAGTGTAAGTAAGAAGTAATCGTTTTTCATTATAGTGAGTTTATATTTATAGCACAGCATATAGTCATATATGGACTTCATTTGTACAACGTTGTGTTGATGGAAAAGGCTTGCAGTGTGGAAGAAATACGGCACTTTACATGCAATTAGTATAATGCGTTTTTGTAAGAGAGTGAGTTTGTTAATACACTCCTAATCTCGTTCCACATAGGTTCCAATTATAAATGGAACTTTCAAAAAATTTCTGCTTAATAAGTGGCGCTTGTTTAAAAGTTGCACTTATCAGCGGAACGTATGTAGAACCAGATTAAGAATGTATTTTTAGCTGTTGTTGTTGCCCACACCATACATCCGTAGTTGGCTATGGAAAAGAACAAAGAGTGCTAAAGTAACACGTTAACTGACGTAGGAAAATTAAATTAATTTCAGCGCATGATATCAACTGTTCTGGAAAGTTTCTGGACTACGTAATTAATACCGTCATTCCACGACATATCTGCTGCAAAGTAAACGCCGAGAGTTTTCACAGACTGCACAAATTCTATTCTGGTATTGGTTAGTTCAATTAGAGGAGGTTCGAAATGTTTATGACGTGGGTGAAACATGACTGCTGCAGTTTTGCTAACGTTCATCCTTAAGTGATTATCAGCCGCCCAATTATTAATTTCTTTTAAGGTTTTATTAGCTCGATTTGCAAGATCATGCTGTTGAAGTATTAAAAAAACAGCCTAGTGTCATCTGCGTAAATTATCTACTTAGCAGTGCTGTCGATGTGGACAATATCATTAACATAAAGAACAAAAAGAAATGGACCCAAAATGCTCCCTGGCGGAACGCCAGAAGCTACCGCTTTCAACTGTGAGCATTCACCGGCAATACTAACAAACTGGGACCGATATCGTAAGTATGAGGAAATCAGCATATGGGCTATGCCTCTGATCCCGTAGTGATCCAATTTCCTAAGCAGCACAGAATGATTAACGAAAAATCTAAAAATAATCTAAGTACCATGTTTTTTTATTCGAAATGTTTTAGTATGAACACTTTCTGAGCAAGGAGAGCTAACTCAGTCGATCTGTTTTTACGAAAGGCATATCGAGCTGTAGTAATAATGTTATATATTTCAGTGACGCAGGATAGCCCTTTAAGAGTAACTTTTTCGAGGCCTTTTGAAAACACAGGTAAGATTGATATCGGGCGACGGTTTGCCACTTCATAATTATTTCCTTTTTTATATACTACTGTAACTTTTGCCCTTTGCATAAGACGCGGGAAAACGCCGGACATCACAGATAGGTTGAAGATATGGGCAAGGCAAAGTGCAAGAATGTCGATAGTAAATTTTATGGGCTGTATCTGGAAACCTGACGCATCTGTAGCTTTACTATTATTAAGTGATAAAAATTCTGTAATGACTTCATTTACTGTAACCGGTGTTAGAAATATCGTTTCACTATTTCGGGCATTCATATTAGACAGACCTACGTCGCCGTTTGATGTATCAGCAAAATAAAAGAAAGTAGTCATTAAAGGCATCTGCTAGGTCAGCACCTTTTAATTCAATCCCTTCATAAATAATTTTTGTGGTCGGTTCGGAAGAATTACCAACGATAGATTTTAAAACCTTCCAAACCTTTTCAGATTGTCCACCAGTTGAATTAAATCGGTTATAAATATATTGCTTTTAGCGACGCCAAGTGGCTTTATGACGAAGTTCCTACATTTTTTGAGCGTTTTCAGCGCTTCAGGAGACCTACTTTGTAAAAACAGTCTGTAAAGTTTATCTCGTTTTCTTATCAACTACAACACGTCTTTGTCGACCCATGGTTTTCTACTTTTCTTTGATTGGAAAATTTCTTCAGTGCAAAGGAAGCATAATAAATGTCAGTGAATATCTAAAAACATTCGTATGCTTCATTAGGGTCACTTTCCTCAAAAATATGTTCCCAGTTAACAATAGATAAACGTTCCTTGAACTCGCATAACGTGTGATCATTTATAACTCGATAAAATGACGTTTGGTGCGGTTGTCATTGGGAATTCGGAGTGAGATTGACAGATATGAATATTGGCATGTGCTCACTCAGAGCATAAGCGATTGTGCCAGATTTCAAGCTATCTGTCTTGAAGTTAGTTATGAAAAGATCTAAAAGTGTTTCTGATTCTGTCGTAATCCGTGTAGGTGATATGATGACAATTACACAGGAGTGAACGTTAAGTAAAGTATTTACTCGATTGTTGTGTTATTATTGGCCAGCATGTCAATGGTAAAATTGCCACCTAAAATTAACTGATTGGTTCATGTTAACAAATTCTAAGCATGAATCAAGAAATAAAAAGAGCTCAGCAGAATTGCTACCCGGGGGACGATAGCAGACACAAAATATCCTTGTGCCAGACTTGACTGCCAAGACTTCGTAATGGGGCGCGATACAACAAAATTCAGGCACCATTTTCGATTTCAAGAGATTCGAAACTAACATTGAAACACCACCTCCCCTTCTTGTGAATCGATTCATACAGAAACACTTGTACTTCGGCATAAAATAAACGTCACCTTCACAAGTAAACCACGTTTCCGAAAACACAACAACATCAAAACAAGTTTCCACTTCACTGAAAAAGCACTCGAGTTCTTCTTGCTTATTTAGGCCAGATCTGAGATTAACGTGAATACAAGAGCAGCAATGAGGATTATAACGCTTAGTGGAACTGCTCAGGTCAGAAAGATCAACTATATCAGTAAAAAAAGAAATTGAAAAAAGAGTGCCGCGTATTCCAACACATTACTGGCCTCACAACTGGTCTAAATCTGCATAACCAAATACTGAGGGAAAACATCAGCTGCGGGTGATCGAGCATTCTTCTCGTTTTCTTCTTCCTCAGCGCACATATAAACCCCGCTTTAACCAGCCGATATGAACGTGCCTTAGTGGCCTATAGGAGTAACGTGAATGCCAGGGTCCCAGCAGGCTGATTCTGACGTAACCGTCTCATGTGAAACGAGAGACCCAAGTTGGCAGCTCCCGCCAGCTTGGGATCATCTACAGGAGTCGTCTAAAGGTCAAAGGTCAAACGTGGTTACCGCCGGGACTTAGTTTACGGCTTGAAAGTGCGAGAAGTATTGAATAAAACAAGAAAGCAGCGAGCAACACGACGGCAGCAGAGGTGGTGAAAGAAAAATGTCTAGTAGAAAAGTAGGTTTTTCACCAACCTGTAGGGCGAATACAAAGCAGATAAGGGGGCGTCCGATCACCACCGTCGCTGCTGCTCGTGTGACCCGTTTACAGCTCGGCCGGCAGAAGCGCGGTCGAGCAAAAGTCTTTGACGTCACGCTTAGAGCTGTTCTGAGGCCAGCGCAGCAGTGTTCGTCATTGAAATCTGCTGATGCAAGTAATTCCCGGAAGCTGAGCGTCGGTAGGCACAGGAATGTCAGCCTTCAGGACAGAGCACGGCAGTGCACTATGGCAGAAGGCAGTCAGGGGTAACCAACCTGTAAGGCGAATACAAAGCAGATAAGGGGGCGTCCGATCACCACAGTCGCTACTGCTCGTGTGACCCGTTTACAGCTCGGCCGGCAGAAGCGCGGTCGCGCAAAAGTGTTTGACGTCACGCTTAGAGCTGTTCCGAGGCCAGCGCAGCAGTATTCGTCATTGAAATCTGCTGATGCAAGTAATTCCCGGAAGCTGAGCGTCGGTAGGCACAGGAATGTCAGCCTTCAGGACAGAGCACGGCAGTGCACTATGGCAGCAGGCAGTCAGGGGTAACCAACCTGTAAGGCGAATACAAAGCAGATAAGGGGGCGTCCGATCACCACAGTCGCTACTGCTCGTGTGACCCGTTTACAGCTCGGCCGGCAGAAGCACGGTCGCGCAAAAGTGTTTGACGTCACGCTTAGAGCTATTCTGAGGCCAGCGCAGCAGTGTTTGTCATTGAAATCTGCTGATGCAAGTAATTCCCGGAAGCTGAGCGTCGGTAGGCACAGGAATGTCAGCCTTCAGGACAGAGCACGGCAGTGCACTATGGCAGCAGGCAGTCAGGGGTAACCAACCTGTAAGGCGAATACAAAGCAGATAAGGGGGCGTCCGATCACCACAGTCGCTACTGCTCGTGTGACCCGTTTACAGCTCGGCCGGCTCAATCGCGGTAGCGCAAAAGTCTTTGACGTCACGCTTAGAGCTGTTCTGAGGCCAGCGCAGCAGTGTTTGTCATTGAAATCTGCTGATGCAAGTAATTCCCGGAAGCTGAGCGTCGGTAGGCACAGGAATGTCAGCCTTCAGGACAGAGCACGGCAGTGCACTATGGCAGAAGGCAGTCAGGGGTAACCAACCTGTAAGGCGAATGCAAAGCAGATAAAGGGGCGTCCGATCACCACCGTCGCTTGCTCCCTTAAGGCATCAGTATATAACAGTTAAAAGCCGGAAACATAGATTGCCGGTGACATGGCGGACACGTCACTGTTATAGTGTTGAGCCCTGTGTTGAAGCGTCTATTCCATGTGGTGGCCTCCGCTAGAAAAGCTGATGTAATGTCAGGTACATTGCACACAAGCCAGCGAATTGTTCATGTTTCACCCCACGCATTCGGTGGCGTACTTTCTTCTCCTCATCCATATTTAGGTTAGCTTGCCTAAAAAGGCGGATCATGTCCTCGTAATATATTGCTACACTCTCGTTCGGGTCTTCGCAGCGAGATCGCAGTGCCGATTCCGCACGCTCCCTTCGGTCGCTGGCGACGAAACAGATCCCATGATGGTAGCGTCGTTTCGTGGTTTACAAACCACGCCCGCTCCGAATCTTCGAGAGCAAAGTAGACATTATGCCACTTCCTTTGCTCATTCGAGTCGCTGTAGTTGGCAATACGTTCGAATTGGTTTAGCCAGTCTTCAGCGACCTCATAAATCTCGTCATGGAAGTCCGGCGGCGTTTGGGACTGGAGGGTATAAACTGATAGGATGAGCTCTCTCCGCCCG
Organism: Amblyomma maculatum; assembly: GCF_055883805.1. Classification (NCBI taxonomy): domain Eukaryota; kingdom Metazoa; phylum Arthropoda; class Arachnida; order Ixodida; family Ixodidae; genus Amblyomma; species Amblyomma maculatum. The sequence goes on from NC_139349.1 coordinate 120,710,179, forward strand.
CCATAGGGTTAGTGTTTTATCTGTGCATGGTGGCCACAGGCGTCGAATACAAAGGCCCAAACTCGGACGACTGACCTCGGAGGCGGCAGCTCGAACCGCGGTGCAGCGTGGTCAAATCCGTGTTGACTACCAGCTGCCCTTGAGGGGTGGAACTAAGCAAAAAGGGAATCGTACCCGACGGCTGCACCAGAAATGTAACCAGTACAAGGTAGCAGACACTGAAGAGATCAGTCTGGTACCACACTACACTCAACTTCGTCCTCGTTTTTGTAGAAGGAATCTGAAGGGATCGAAGGTCGGAAGGGAGAGCTTAAATAGTCTATGATATAAATCGGATTAACATGAAAATCACTGAACATATAAATCATGGCGTGTGCTTGTCGCTGTGTTTTCGTGAAAGCTTGAAGGTTTATTCTTAAGAAAGGATTGCAAAACAATGGTTGGCGATCACGCTATTTTTACTCAGTTTAATTTCTCCGCAAAGAAAGAAATATTATTCATTTATTTGTCAGATTAGACCAACTGGCCGAAAATCTACTGAATGTAAACAAATCCGTCTGTTTGAAAACTCCTTATTCGTAAACGGATCTCTATGCAGTAAGTGTAGCAACCGAATCTGTACGGTCTATATTCCTGCTGAAGGAAAGCAGACCAGTTGCTATGCTTTAATGGGAAGCTACTCAGGACAAGGTTCATTGCTACGACAAAAAAAACTGCAAAACATTCCTTGAACAGATTGCAAAATTCACGAGTACATTTGTACGGCACCGTTATGATCCAATGGTTTTATCCAAACTTTGTGTACATCGTACACCGAAATATTGCACGCACTGGGCAATTGTTTTTCGTTTTCATGGCCAGAAGCAACTAGAATAGAATAACGAGTTCAGTAAAATTTCAGCCTACCGTGCTCATTCCGCGCAACTCCTCGCACTTGTGAGTCCTTTGGCTTTCGTTTTGGGGGGCGGGCTTCAGAAAATGGCTCACGGCACGTGTCTTCAAAATACGCGTCTAAACTTTATCTGCTTCTCCCAACGATGCTGCATTCTAAAGCAGCTGGCCTCTCCCGCGCTGTACGAAACAGCTGTTGAGCTTCGAAGGCAAAAGGATGATTGCGTTTCGCTTTCCAAGCCCACTTTTTCTTATTTCTTGCTTCCAATGGATCTGCAGAGACCGCGTCAACGTAAGGTCGACTTATTTGGCACTGGCCACTGATATAACTTTACATTACCAATGTGCTTAATTTATTCGCGAAGTTACTGTGAAACACGACTCCGCGACATGACATTCATTGCATCCAAGTGGCTTAAAATTGGTATCAATAATACGCCGCCTGTTAGCGTTCCGAACATTGCGAGACATCAGTTTGGTGAGGGAGTACCAGGAAAGCGATGTTACACTACTGTAGACTAGCGAGATTAGCAAGTAGATGCTAAGTGCAACCATACCTGCGCCGCTTTATATCGACGAGCCTTGATTAACATTCTTCGAGGCTAATTCTGATACAACAGCGATGAAAAGCTGCATTTATTCGCGATCAATATCGGCTCAGAAGTGCAGGCGGGTTATTGAAAAAACGAGAATTATTGCAGGGAACGAATGAAATGGGGGGGGGGGGGGCAGTGGAGTTTAGTGAAATACGAACACGGAATACCACGTTGCTTCAAGATGAGCGATTCAGGCCTCGGCTGCTCCTGGATATTCAGTGCAATGATCTGTTTCCAAGACAAAGTCACGCGACATCCACACATGAGCCTTTTCAGGATCTACGACGTCTTCTACGATCTAGAGCCGGGAAGCACGCCCTTTTGAGGCGTTCCTGTTGCGGTCCAAATAGGCGCCCAGTGCGCAAGTTCGCACTAATAAACCAAGCATAAAACATTTGCGGTGACCACTGTGCATTATAACACAATAGCTGTATGCAAAAGCTTTTTCGAGCAAAATCTAAAAAACACTTAGTAAGTTGAAAAGCGATTTCAGAACAGCTACTGGAGCCGAATCTAGATCTTGGAGTCTTTATTCGCCATTTAAAAACATGAGTTGCTTAGATGTATTTTCTCCTGCTAAATGAACAGCCACTGTTTAGATCGGAAGGCATTGTGCAAAAAATTTAATTTGAACAACTGTAACCTTGAAAACAGGGTGAACTGTTTTCATTGAAAGGCGCGATAAACAACAGAATAAAGCGGAATCAATTTGGACACATCCTACACATGCCAACTTTTTTCATCTTAAAACTTCTCGCGTTAAGGCGATGTATCTCTCATATATCCCTCGTGCAATTTTTAGTAGGTCCGAAGCTTTTAGAATGCTTCAATTTGTTCGCTGAATAAGTACATTTATTAATTGTTTTTCTTTAGGTGTTTGATGTCTTTGCAGAACTGGGGCTTGCCCTCAAAATGGTTTGGCGAGGAGAAATTTTAAAATAAGTTGGGGCCTTAAATCTCACCCTGAGAGACGGCTTCACAACGTAGCATAGCACCAGCCCGGCTGTGGGACGTACTGCGCTTGGATATTACTCACTCTGCCGGCGTATCCTAAATGTCAGACAGGTGCGCCAGGCCGTTGCCGGTTTCCTTTCTACCTCGGCCTAGCCGATAGTCGTCGTGTCGTAGCTAATGTGCAGCAGTTGTTTCGCACAGAATCCGGCCTCAAAGCGTCGAGGGGAGCGATCTATATACACCGGAGCCACGCACTGACGCCCCGTTGCAACGTCAATCCGCCAGTTAGGCTAAAGCTAACAGCTGTGGGTCCTGTAACGCACGCTATGATTTTTTGAAAAAATATTTTTCTTTAATATAACATTTGAAAGACTAGCTCAAATTCTGCATATATAACATACCCCCAAAGATAAAATTTTAAAACGTTAATTGCCGAACTAATTGAAGCATTCATCCTCTTACCTGGAGACCACCGTGGAACCAAGTATATTCGGAAGACGACAATAAGCAATTTATGTAAAATAATCTCCATCTTTAACGCCTTTTATTTTGTCTAAAGATAATGTATAAGTTATGTATCGACTAATGTCCGCAGTCGTGTTCATATTGTCACGCCACTGACGAAGATGAAGGATTGTGATGGTCTGGGAGAAGAAGAGGAGAAAGCGTTGATGCCTGGGGGCTAGTAGGCTTCACCTTATCCCACTGCCATATCACTGTAAATAAACACCCCTTTGCTATTTCATCGTAACAACTTGGTGGAAGGTGCTCCGTTCGATCCCTAAGTACGGCGTAGCAAGACCAACTGGAGTTTCGACGTAGTCGCCGCCTTGCTGGACTGCCACCGCTTCCAACTATCATGAACCAAGCCGAATCTAACCGTGCCAGCCGCGACGCTGCAAGCCAGGCTGTTGACAGGCCTGCCCCCTCCAGTTCTATTCCCTGCCAGCCTTACCGGGAACCACGACCGTTTGCAGGAGAAGAAGGTGAGGACGTTGAGAAGTGGCTACTTCATTATGAAAGAGATAGTCGGTACAACCGATGGGACCCTATCACCATGCTTACAAATGTCGCTTTCTTTCTAACTTACACGACTATGACCTGGTTCGAGAATAACGAGGACAATTTGATAACTTGGGAACGGTTTGCCACCGAGATCAAACAGCGTTTTGGTGACTCTTTACCGATCAAAAAGCGAGCTGAGCAGACACTTGCTCAAAGAGCTCAATTGCCGGAGGAAACTTGTACCACTTATATAGAAGAGATCCTCAGATTGTTCAAGTGTGTGAATTCCAACATGCCCGAAGAAGACAGAGTCGGCCACATTTTGAAGGGCATCGAGGCTGACGTGTACAACTTTTTAATCGCCAAAGACACCCTTGAAACCGCCTCCGATGTTATTATACACATCCGCGCTTTTCAAGCTCTCAAAACGCGTCGTATTGCGCCAAAATTTGGGCGGCTGGCCAACGTGCCTACCGTGGCCAGCCTTGATGACCACGCCCAACTAGATCTTCCGTCGACGATCCGGCAAATCGTGCGGAAAGAACTCCTGCGGCTCAACCCACTTCCCCTGCACGAATCTGCTGAGGTCTCTGTCCAGAGGGTATCTAGACGGCCGGCTTCACCACCACAAGCGATTACAGTGCAGCCTTTCCCACAAGCTCCTGAAGTTGCAGCTTCTATTGACTATCCTCCTATGCATTTTGTCAACCGGAAAGCGTCGATGCCTGACGCCCCAAGGTATGACGTCACCTCAAGTGCACATAGATCTTCTATGCGATCTACCAGGATTCCTGAGCAGTATGAGCATCCAGCCAGACCTACGACGCGCCCAGCGGTTCCCTGCTCTTATCCACAACAGCATTTTCTACCTTCCCCGCCGATATGCTACCGCTGCGGCGTCGAAGGTCACATCGCCAGATACTGCCGCAGTAGGTTCCCGCCTCACTATAACCGTCCGGCGCTTCCAACAGTACCCAACAATCGGCAATACAGTCCCATTTTTCAACAATCAAAAACTCAGCATGGGTATTACCGCAACATCCATAACCAGAATCTCCGCGACCACTCCCCTGCATCTGATAGAAGTGTTACTCCACCACCCGCCTGCCGTGCGCGTCGTTCTCCATCACCGCAACGGCGCTCCATGTCGCCTCAGCATCCTCAGCAGGAAAACTAACCAGCGCGACCAATGGGGGTGAGGCCGCTGGAAATGTGCTGTGTGCCAACATCCCTCCAACTATAATGCTCAAAAACAAAATTCGTGTGTTCACTGATGGTGTGTGTACATTAGCTTTGGTGGATACGGGTGCGACTGTGTCTGTGATGAGTAATCAGTTTCGGCGCTTGTTGGGACGCAAAGTGATGTTTGAATATGACCGTGCCTCAACGTTTTGTGGTGTGAGTGGAGAGGCGTTGCGGCCACTGGGTGTGTGTAGTGCGCAAGTGTCTGTAGGTGGTGCAATTTTTCAAGCCGAATTCGTAGTCTTACCCCACTCTACGCATGGCATCATTTTAGGAATGGACTTCTTGAAGTTTTGTGGCGCTACCGTGGACAGCGGAAGTCAAGAGGTTCATTCTGACGGCTCGCATCTGCCGACTCTTTTTGAAAGTGGCCGTAATGAAGTATTACCGAAGACACAGTAGTTCCACCTTTGTCTGCCATGTTCGTCCCCGTGTCCGCTCCACTTCTTGACCAGGTTTCATTTCAGGCCGTGGTGCACCCTGTTCGCTCAGCATGCCTGAAGAAAAATGTTACCCCTCACTGTATGATCTCCGTGCATCACGGTAGTGCCTCGTTATGGACAACCAATCCATCGTCCAAGCCCGCAGTTTTACCAACGGCATTGAAGCTTGCCTCCTGTGGACCCAATGCGCCCCACATCGTTGCTTTGGTCACAGATGCTACGAGTGCCACCGTACCTCTGCCTGCTGATGAAACTTTGATCTTCCGCGTAATCAGCGCCGATCTCAGCTCACCTCAATGCCGTACTCTTGTGGATATTCTTCTACCCTTTTCGCCTATGTTTGACTTTTCTCAAACAGATGGACCGACCTCTCGCCCTGCACATCGGACCCATCATACTATCGACACTGGTTCGGCTCGTCCCATTCGTGAAAAGTCATATCGCGTGTCCCCATCTGAGCGCAAAGTCATTCATGAGCAAGTGGAGGACATGCTACGGAAGAAGGTGATACAGGAGTCATCTAGCCCCTGGGCTGCCCCTGTAATTCTTGTACGCAAGAAAGACGATTCGTGGCGATTCTGCGTCGATTATTGGCGTTTAAATTCTGTTACGAAAAAGGACGTCTATTCTCTTCCTCGCATAGACGATGCTCTCGACTGCCTCTCTGGTGCGTCCTATTTTTCTTGTCTTGATCTCAGATCCGGCTACTGGCAAATTCCAATGGACCCTGCGGATAAGAAAAAAAAACAGCCTTTGTAACGCCAGATGGCCTTTATGAATTTAATGTTATGCCATTCGGGCTGTGTAATGCGCCAGCCACATTTGAACGCTTTATGGACACAGGTTTGCGCGGCTTAAAATGGGACATTTGTCTTTGCTATCTGAACGATGTCGTCATATTTGGGGAATCCTTCCAAGAACACAATGATCGTCTAGTACGCGTCTTGAATTGTCTGCACAACGCCGCCCTAATTCTCAACTCGAAAAAGTGCCGCTTTGGAGAGCGCCAAGCGCTGGTACTATGACACCTTGTCAATGGTGATGGTGTAATGCCGGATCCCCAGAAAACTGCCGCTGTTGAGTCTTTTAAACCCCCGCAGACAGTGAAGGAGTTGCGCAGTTTTCTGGAGTTGTGTTCGTATTTATACGCCTTATACATCGCTTTGCTGACGTTGCTTACCCATTGACGTGCCTTCTCAACAAAAACTCCACTTTTGACTGGACACCAGACTGCGACGCGTCATTTCGTCAACTGAAGTTTCTTTTAATATCGAAACCCATCCTACGTCACTTTGATCCTGCTGCAGTCACAGAAGTTCACACAGACGCTAGTGGAATCGGTCTCGGGGCAGTCTTAGTCCAACGGCACGATGAACGAGAGCATGTTATCGCGTACGCAAGTCGTACCCTGAGCAAGCCGGAGCGAAACTACCCAGTCACCGAACAGGAATGTTTGGCTGTAGTTTTCGCTGTGCAGCGTTTCCGTTCATATTTGTACGGACGGTCGTTTACTATAGTAACTGACCATCATTCACTCTGTTGGCTGCGGAACCTTCGAGACCCATGTGGTCGCCTCGCACGCTGGGCCCTCCGGTTACAGGAATATGACTTTGCCGTGGTGTACAAAAGCGGGAGGCGTCATGCAGACGCAGATTGTCTTTCTAGGATGCCAATGGCCACGACTGGACCTGACAGTGACGATTTCGACAATTATATATCGACCCTCGAGCCAGCGTTCCCCGACACGAATGTTTTCAAAACGGAACAGCAAAATGATAGCAGTCTGCAGCCTCTCTTTGCCGCCGCCCAAGCCAGCGTACCTACAAGCCGTTTTTGTGTGCGTGATGTCCTCCTATGGAAAAAGAGTTATTCGCCTGTCGGCCAGCGATACCTACTCGTAGTTCCCAAGACGCTGTGCACGCACGTATTGCGTGTTATGCATGATGATCCAACTTCTGGGCATTTGGGATCGGTTCGAACACTCCACCGTGCTCAAGAAAGATTTTAATGGTCCAGAATGCGCTCGACGATTGAACAATACGTTGCCAGTTGCAAGCAATGTCAACGCCACAAACGTCCAACTGCAACTCCATCTGGCTTGCTGCACCCTGTGAAGACCCCGAAAGCTCTGTTTGATCAAGTGGGCATTGACCTTGTAGGCCATTTTCCGAAGTCCGTGGATGGAAATCGCTGGATTGTAATCTGCGTGGACTATCTCACACGTTACTGTGAAACCGCCGCTCTTACATCTGCTACGGCGCATCAGGTGTCACTTTTCTTGCTGCACTCAGTCATCTTACGACACGGGCCGCCACAAATTGTCATCACTGATCGGGGCCGACAATTCACTGCTGATGTAAATGCGTTTATGCTCCGTAACTTTCCGACACTCGACGCCATACCATCCCCAGACAAATGGCTTGACCGAGCGCGTCAACAGAACGCTTGTCAACATGCTAGCCATGTATGTGGACGCAGGGCATAAGAACTGGGACACCATACTACCCTTCATCACGTATGCGTTTAATATTGCCACGCATGAGACGACTGGGTACAGTCCATTTTTCCTGCTCTATGCCAGACCGCCACGCTACCCCCTGGATACTATCCTGCCCTTCACAAGCCTTGAAGACCCCTGCCAGGCTGAGACCCTATGTCTCGCCGAAGAAGCTCGGAGAATCGCCCGATTACGGTCTGGTGCTTCACAAGAACGTTCTAAAGTGCGATACGATGCCAGTCACCGGCGGATCACGTACTCTGTAGGTGATTTAGTCTGGCTCTGGCGTCCAATTCGGCGCCGTGGCCTACATCAAAAACTCTTGGCCCACTATGACGGACCATATGTGGTTGTCAAACGCATCAGTGACGCATCAAACGTATCAGCCCGCCTGACAGTATCGGGTCGTCGGTCTGCCAAAACCGAACTATGTCATGTTGCCCGCTTGAAGCTGTGTCAGCCTCGCACGACTCACGAACACGCCCAGAGGGCTTAGGCTGAGTAGGAGGGAAATGTCACGCCACTCACGAAGATGGAGGATTGTGATGGTCTGGGAGAAGAAGAGGAGAAAGCGTTGGTGCCTGGGGGCTGGTAGGCTTCACCTTATTCCACTGCCATATCACTGTAAACACTCCTTTGCTATTTCATCTTAACAATATTTAACAGCTCATAGAAAATCATAGCCTATCTACAGACGAGGTCATAACTGCCTTAATACCCTTTTGTCTGTGGAAACTAATAATTTATCCATATGAAGTTTGTACACAAATGTCTAAGAAGTGTGCAAAACCATCATTGAGAGAAGTGTCTAGCTAGGCTGTTCAGTGAGCAGAGAAACGTTTATAAGTTACTAATCTGTTACTGTGCTGAGAATGCATCCTGCATAAGTTATCTATTGTTAGCTCACTCAGGTAAAACTATCGAGAGTACCACAGAGTCTGCACTGGAGAAACGCGTTTCTGTGTTATCCGCCGTATATGTCAACGAGATTCCGCGAGTCACAGAGACAGCGCTTTTCCTTTACTGCTAACCAATTATAGAACGCCGGTGGACTTTGACAACGTACCGTGCGCCGCAGCAACGCTCAGGCTTTAGCATTTTTCCACTCTGTAGTGCTTTCTTTTTTATTCGATTAAACAACGCATTTTTAATCAATGTAGAAACGTCGCACATCCGGTCACATGATCCTTTCCACACTTCACGTGACCCTACCACGCATCTCGTGATCGGAAATATGATGTCGCATCCGGACGTCGTCATTATGTGGCTGGCTATTTCGATGTCTGATTTTACTTTCTGCCTATATACCCCATAACTCAATTTTAGGCATATGATTTCCTGGATGAGATTTTATTTCCTTTTTACAGTGCAATAATTCGTTTTTTGATCACTTGTTCGGTTACGACGAAATCGCGTACACAACTTCTGGAGACACCAGACCTCAAATATAGACAATTAATGCTGGCGCATTAATAAAGCCTCTTAGACAAGACTCGTAACTTATAGCCAATGTAGTCCCTTTCATAGTTATCTTCCTGACAACCTCTGTGCAGTATGAAGCGCAAGTATAACAGAAAAACGAATATACTACGTACACATTTATCGCGTTTGCAGGTCTTCACGCTCCAGACAAGTATTATTTATTTTAAAAAAGCACTGCCTAGAAAAAAAAAAACATTCACCTCACGTCACAGTGCTAATAACTACTTAATCATTTATATACATCACAGAAATCTCTACAGATGTGTGTGACACAGGGACGCAGCCAACCCATGACGGCATAAATTTGATTTCATTTCATTTTATTACCTTAAAGACCCCTCGCGGGGTATTACATAAGGGGTGGGATGAGCAGAAAAGGTACAAGACAATGCAATATGTGATCATGTACAAAAAATGTTGTTTAGATTGCTAGCAAACGATAAAGCGCCGGTGATGTCGACGATATGCTAGGGAAGGCCGTTCCAATCTTTAGCTGCACGTGGGAAGAAGGAGGCTGAAAAAGTAACAGTTCGGGCACGTTGGCGAAAAACGTGAAGCGTGTGGCTAGTGCGGTGGGAAATGTAAGATGCTGGCGTGATGTAGGGGGCACGGTTAATTACGCAGTTTCGGACCGCTGTAGAAGCACTGTTAATGTTTTAACCAAGATATGAATATTATGGAAATAAGAACATTAGTCAATGTTGTTTAGAGAGGCAAGCTGACCAACTTCTCGTCTCGTCCGTCTTTAAGGTACAGTTAGAAAAGAGTTTATACACAGGCAGCATTCCCTCACGCTTCTTGGATATCGACAAAGCCTACTTCATTGAACGTTCGTAATTCTCCGTGAGCTAGGACACCTGTATGGCGCTGAACTGTGTGAACTACTATCTTTGTAAACACACATTCGAAAACCATTTATCCAGGAGATAGCGACACCACGCGGGCGCACATAAAGCATTGTAATGTGACTCGTAATAATATTATTTGCATAGCCATAACATGCAGAGCATCTTACTCCGTTCACATTGGTGACCTCTAAACTGTTGCAATTTCCTCAGCATAAAGAAGCGCAGAAAACAAAGAAAAGTAACATCAAACAAACCAGGTATTCGGGTTAGCGAACATGGATTTACGCTCTCTAGGAAATGCAGTGGCTCTTGCCTTCTCGCTCTGCATCTAAATCAAACTGAAGTAAAAAAGCCCACAAGTTTTTAGGCTTCGCTTTTAAGAAGTGTCACATTGCAACCAAAGAAAAACACCATAAAAGATAAGCCGTTTCTGACCACGATGGTCCTCAAGGTGCTCTCTAGAAGATACTCCGTTCGCATGTCTGATAGGACATGCCTTCTGGAGTTCTAACTCTCCTTGGAAGGCTTTTCTTCGGGTGACGGATTACGGCTCAGCTAGACCATCATATTTGAATCTACTGTACCCGGTTCACAGCTCAGGGCAACGTCTTTCAAAGGGTGCACATACAACATCTCCAGTAAGTAACCTCAATAGAGAAACAAATGTACCGCTCCTTGCCGACGGAACCGCGCTTACGTGTGACTATGCGCCTATGAGGCTCTGTTTCCAAGCATCTCCTTATCTCGAAAAAAATCAGAACAACTAGATCACTGCTTGTCCCCCCTCAGAAAAAAATGACAGTAATTAAATACATAGCACGCACTCATCGAAAGCGCTAGGACGTCTTGCCCTCTACCACAGTTTTGCGGCTACCTGAGAGTTTACACTAATGCGCTTTGAATTAAAACAAAGCATCTCATGAGCGCGTTTTACAGGAGTTAAGGGATTAAACAAAATGCCAGAGTACACAGCATGGCAACTAGAAGACAGAGCTCCGCATGAATCCACTGCATGTTTATGAATCCTAAAAGCACTCCATTACACAAAGCCAGTGGTGTTAGGTCGTCTTCGACACGTTGAGTAAGTATTGAAGGGAAACAACTTGATGAGGTGAAGGAGGTGATGAGAATATATTTACACTGAATATGAGTATCTACACTGGATAACTGGTGTTACACTAGGTGGCCTCACACAGAACACCGCCCTAGCAAAAGGGTACATCACATGCACAAAACATCTCGCACAGAGAACCGCTTAACTCACACAGAAGAAAGCTTACGTGCCGAGCACGGAGTCGCCAGTTGTGCTCGGCTGGACAGAACTGCTCAACCGGGTCTGATGGCTGCTTTTTCATGGCAATGACAAACAAAGACATGAGGGCGGTCGCTTCACATGATCCGCCTCAAAATTACGCAGCCAATCAAATCCATTCATTAAGGAGACCCAACCCCGGTGGGTTGGCCATAATCACGAACCCAGGTTCTTAATTCTTTAAAATAAAAATGCAGCATACAAGCTCCACGCTCTCTCCACTCGAGGCTCTCAACTTCTCCCCACCGGCGCTCGTTCTCCTTTCCCTATCTCACGGTCCACATGGGGAACAAGCCATGCTGCTGCCGTGTTTCCAGAAAAAGCGCCGCAGGGGGTTTGACACGAGGACGCTATTCCGTTAGCCACAGGGGGCCAGGGTGACAATTCCGTCAGTGGCCATTAGCGGGAAGGGCTCGTCGTCATCGCTGCTACACGAGCCCGGAGAGGCACCGCTGGGGGGCAAGGTCAGATCGCGCTTTCTTTTTGCCTTTCTTTTATTTCGGCTCCTGTTAAACAGAATAGCTTGCGAGAGCCTTTAAGACTCCGCCAAGTGCGAGTTCTTTACGCCGTACTTAATGACAGCACAGTGAACCTTCCAGTGGAACGAAAGGTATTCGTGGTTACTTTACCAATTTGGTTCACTTCTTATGAGGGTCTGCCCAGAAAATATTGTCGTTCAGTGCATTAAAAAACGAGCGCATTTGTTTATGAATTCTGCGGATGGTAATTGTCGAATTTTGTTACAATGTAGATGTAAACTGGAAAAAAAACGACTCGTAAGCTTGTTTTACCTTCTTTAGCATATAATTACGGCAGATATTAATTAGGGAACTTACTTCCCATCCACTTATAAGCAACAAAGCAAGCAACATGTGAGTTTACACGGGAAAATGCTCTGGTTGAACAAAAAAACGCAACACTAAACGTTGGGTTGAAGCGCTGACTCGCACATCCAGTATACGTATAAGAAATTTAGTTACATCTACAAATTAACACGCATATCATATTCTTGTACGGTCTTCAGTGCATCGGAAGCAAAATTGTCAAGCCTTTAGAAAGAAGTATAACACAGAATATGGACAGAGAAATGCTTTTTTTAAGAGTGGCAACCAAAGCGCTGTAAAGATGCTGGGCATGGTTGCCCAGCACCTGGAGGTAGGCTACTTGAGCGACAGAGTCAGGGCGACCTTTTGCAGCGACCAACGTTCCTCCAATCTTTCTTTTCCCTGTCTCTATGTTCCTACCTCGTCACACCCGGACTACGAATGTTGTAATGTTTCGTACCTGCGGCCACAGGCAGACTCGATTACGGACGCCGAAGTTCTTTGGGCAAACCACTGTAAGTGCATTCTTGCATCCGCATTTTGCTGCAGCTAATAATTAGTTTCTTTCTAATCAGCTATTTTTTTACATCCAGCATGCGGAAAGGTTGATTTTCAACCTCGGATCATCAACGGTCTTCGTGTACCCGAAAACAGGTACCCATGGATCGTAAGTCTACCATAAACAGCCAAATTCTCACTGCAACTGAAGACTCCTACATTTCTTTAATAAATTTTAATGCTGGCTTTCTGCATATATTAAGCTCATTCTTGAAAATATGGCAACCATGAGGACTTGTTCGTTTAGTTACCGCTTTTGACATCAGGTTCACTTCCAGAGACAATTGGAGTGTCACAAGTTATACTCAATAAGAAGGAATATTCGAGGATTACAAAAATGGTGCACTTTGCAATATGTTGCATTAGAAAGTTATATAAATGTTAAAGACAACACGTAACGCTGGGTTAAATCGAAGGCATCAGTTTAACTTTGAAACTAAACATCACTTAATTACATTACATGCTCGTTACATGCTCGTTACTAGTGTTGCAGTCTTTACCGCAAATATTACTTTAAAGTAATGAATCAACGATGGATTAACGCTAGTGGACGTCATTTTAATGCTCGGACCAAAACTGTAAAAAAAATTCAAAGACAGCGCGACTAATTTCTTTGAATTTAGACATTTATTTTAAACGTCGGTGGGGTCTGTGCAGCTATAATGTACATCTAGGCAGTCATTGTGTTCACCAAGGACTTCAGCAATTAGGCAATGACTGAAATTTTTGAACTTTTTACCATTTTATATCAAGGCCAAGGCTGTATTGCGTAATGAAATGCTGTTTCCATACAGCTGTAGCCCAGATTTAGAGCGAAAGAACTATTTCGCAGGGTATGTCTGCAGCCTCACGCTTCGCAACGAAATGGAAATCCACTCTTTCAGGGCCCCTGCATCCCGATGCCCGGCTGCCAGCTAAGTCTGGAGAAGGGGGGAGGAATACAGTGTTCAGCAACTTTACCGAAACCGGTTTGAGAAATCCTCCCGCCTCAACCGGAGGCTAACTTGCGCTGAAAGCGCACACAAAGCTTGCGCTTTGCTCACCCTTTTGTTACGTAATAGGTTTGATCGTGATGCTTCCTTGGTTTAGCCTTGCATGATGAAAAACTTACAAGGGTTCAACGCTGCTGAACAAATTATTGAGCGAAAGCATTAGCTGCGGGTGACCGAGCGTTCTTCTTCTCTTTTTCTTCTTCTTCAGCCCACATATAAAGCCCCGCTTTAACCAACCGATATGAACGTGCCTTAGTGGCCTATAGGGGTAACGTGAATGCCAGGGTCCTAGCAGGCTGATTCTGACATAACCGTGCCATGTGAAACGGGAGACCCAAGTTGGCAGCTCTTGCCAACTGAGCCGCGGCTCCGACCGCGCCACGCTGACCGCTTGACTTAGGAGCCCATCTATCGCTTTTTGTGTCATGTGGGGAGTGACGTCACAGCCTCACGTGGGTAAGACGTGCCTACCGCCGCGCTACGCTGCAGGCTCGAAACCTAGAGCAGTATTGTTTTCACAATAAAACCAGAACCGTCTGCGACGAGATTGCGGGGCAAAGGACGCCAACGCCGAGTTTCGAGTAAACGGTATTTGTGGCGCAATCTAGCGTCGCGGCTCTAAAGCGCCCAGGCACCAGAGGCGTATTTTCTTAATGATGCTAGATGGCGCCACAATTGCCTATTGCCAGAAAAAAAGCTTTCGCATTTTTCACTCCTTAAATCTCGGCATGGACGGTTCTGGTCTGGCATAATGTGTTGTAAATTCACGTAAGCACCACTGGAAGACTTATTAGACAAACAACAAAAGGCTCAGCAACGCGCATGCTGTCAACGCTGTTTTACCGCAAACGTTTCGTCAGTTGAGGCTGTAGAGTTATTCAAAACGGTTCCGGTAATGTTGCAGAAGAGTGTTCATCTCTATCTCTCCTGGCGACTTCGGCAGCATACATCGCAGTCCTCTTCACGAGCGGGCCTCTGACAGGTTGTAGATGGCAGGCGAAATGGGCACAACGTCAACTACATTTACTATCTATCAATATAAACTTCGGCAAAGTAGTGCTTGCGCAGAATATACTAGGGTTATCCACGTTAAACATTGAAATTAACGAAATGCTTTTGATGGGCAATATAAATATAATTCAATGTATCGAATGTTGAAAATACGCATTTCAGAGCTCGTTGCGTTGGCTGTCCCGAGCAGAACATTTCTAAAATAATGCAGCTCTGCCTAGGATTGTCGCCATATGTTAACTGCTTCGACGTCATAAAAGAAAGAAAGAGCTTCTCCATTTTCTGCATTGTAAAACAAAAGACCTTTTTAATTTTTTTCACTGAAGGAGGCCTACTTAGTATGTATGACGTTAAATGTTTTCAACTATGTAAATGTTTCAAAACGTTTTAAAAATGGGTTCAGTGTTCGTGCCATTCGATTTTGAAGTATTATCTTGCCCCTAAAAATAAAAGTCAAGAATTAATTGGTTATGCGGAGATCCTTAGGACAGCGCAGGCGGAAGCAGCGCCATTCGAGTGCTCCCGCAAACATGGCATGGTATCCGAGTTGGACAGTGGGGAAGACGCGCCAAAATATTTAAATGCAACTGCGCATTATTACGAGCTGACTCTTATCATTTCCACTCGAACATTGGGCAGGTATTATGCTTTCCAGCAAACACTCTCTCTCAGCTTATTTTCCAGGCAGCAATTGGAGCGTACCACGAGTTCCGCCGCTTATGTCTCACATGGAAGAGCGCAGCAGTAACGGACCATGGTGAAAGCTCAAATGAAGAACACCTACTGACTGCACGAGGTCAAAATGCGCAACACTGGCATGCCGTAAGAATGAAAACTGCACAGAGGAAATGCGACTCTCAGCTTTACAAACAGGCAAATTCGATCGAGCGCCTAGTCAGGAGCAGCACGAGGTGTCATATGATCGCTCTTGCTTCTCTTGGTTAATGCCAGGGCCGTTCATTCCAGTGGAGGCACTGGCAACTATTACCCCATCAGTTGCCTCGGTTCATTGCCACTCCGCGCTCTACTCATCGCATTTTAGCAACACAATAAATTGGTTCGCTGCGATTCTCGCAGCTTTGTGCGCGCTTTCTCGAGCCTATAGGGTGGGCTCTGAAGAGAGCATCATTTTCCCACAGCATACGGTTATGGCCCATTCACTTACCCTCACTGTTCCATCCCTGCTTCGCTTTGGATACCTCACAGGTGCTCGTCCAGGCACGGGACGACGTGAAGAGGCTGTCCGGCATCTGCGGCGGAACCCTCATCACCCCCAGACACGTGCTCACCGCTGGACACTGCTTGTTCCTGTGAGATTCAGCACTGCCTCTCGTTTGTAAGCGCAATGAAGTAACGATACTTACTTGCAATGCTTGTGCAGCTTAGTAGCAACAAAGCTCATGCTTAGGATGTTCAGGTTTTCGCGATAATATGGCACATAAGGTCAATATTGACGTTTATATGGTAGGTTTGCGGGTTACGCCATGGCTCCGTATTTTCCACAACCTCCCGCTTCAGCGCTGCTAGTTGGAGCAATTGGAGATGAGCCGGTCAGATACGGCCCGATATTTAATATTTCTCCCAGCTTTGTACTCCAAAATCGTGACCAGTCAGGCTTCGAAGTGTTCCTCCACTCTATCAAGCATTTCCCCTTCTCATGCCTCTGATCCTAAAAACCGGGCTTTCTCCTTCCCGACGGCCACATCGCTAGAACGGGAGAAAGTTTTTGCACAGGCAACATAAAAAATATATTGTGTATAGTAAAAACTACTTTATTACTTCGCGTGCGTGCGAAGGACTTAAAGAAACGACTTATATTCGCGTCATCTTGTGCTATATTTCGTGCTAAGCGTGGGTTCTTGCGTACGGCAGTTACTAATATGCGACGTACCCTAAAGCACAGTCCTTCCCTACAAATTTATTTGTCGCTCTTACTGCGATTAACCATGCGCTCTTGGTCTATAGACGCCACGTTGCCACACCAGGTGTCCGTATCCCATTGTCTCGCGCATAAATATATGTGAGCAATAAGTTTCCTTTAAAGTTACTACAAGAGCAATCCCACCATGGTGGTGCAGTGCTTAGGCTGTTGGGTGTTGATTAATACAACGCTGGTTCGATTGCGGCCGCGGCAGCCGTGTTTCGGTGAAGGAAACCCACAAGGAGCCTGTGTACTGTGTGACCTCACTGAACGTTAAAGAACCCCAGGTAGTTACCAGGCCTGTTACCAAGCCCGTACACTACGGCGTCTCTTATAGCCGATCTCGCTCCAGGACGTTAAACCCCGTAAACCATTTTGGTGCAGATAAGTTGGCATGCTGCTCAACGCTTGGCTTGAACAGCCCGAGAGAGACCCGCGCACGTAGAATAGAACAAAGAAGGGTGCTGTTTTCAGCCAGGCTCATATATCATACGACACTATTCTATGAGCTCACAAATGGACCTAGAAATGCGGCTTGCAGTGAGATTGTAATGCAAGAAATTCATTGTTGTAGTCTTTGTGAGTACACGAATGAAATTTGAAAACCTTGCTTGGAGCCGATAATTTACGAAAACTTTATAAAAAGTACCCTTGGCGACCGCTCGCAACCGATTTAGACGACACATCCTTGCTCGGAAACCTCACCACTAACGTGACTGGGGGTGCTCGGCACGCCCACGCATTGGGCGCTCCAAATTTACGCAGGGAAGACAGGGCCTGGGGAAGGGGAGGGGGGGGGGGCGTCAAGACTTGTCTTCTCTTTTCTTTGCGCGCCGGTGTGGATTGAGTTGATGGGCAACAGGAGGAGCATCATTTTCGACCGCCTATATGTTCCCTACTAATGCAGCCAGCTTGCACAATTTTGAGCTGCGCAGCGGATTGATGGCATACCTATTGCTCGTGTAAATGAGGCCCATTTTTCAAAACGAGTTGGCCCCACTGTGGCGGGGGCCTGCCTCTCAGTATGCTAACTAACGTGGTCGCACTTAAGCTCCGCCTCGAAGGGTCTTACGCGGCAACTTTAAAGGCTCCCGTCGTCAGCTCCGCTTGTAGATGATCGTTCGCGTACATGATAATTGCCAATAGCTTAATCAATAATCCCTTACACACCCTAAGCTAATAGAAAAGGCAACGCGAAAGTTTGACATGGAGCCCCGCTTAGTCAAGGTTTGCGAGCCTGCCTGAAGTTGGAAAAGGAAGACGAAGACGTTGTTCAATCTGCTGTCGCCTCAGCTCGGGTGATTGACCTGATTGTGCCGAATGTGCCTATTTTTATTTGAATTTTCGAAGACGGCCGCATCTTCAAAGCGCTACTGTCCTTATGGGAAGAGTACGGCTGCTCTGGCGCCGTCATTTCTAAAGGGGCCGCGCCAACCTAAGGAGGTTAGCACGGATGAGGCGGCCTTGGCTTCCCAGGCCATGAAGCGACCAGAATATGGAGACAACCACCCGTCCAGAGAGACTTCATCGCTCAGTGGGGATCAGTCAATGGTCGGGGATGGTGACGAGTCGGTGGCCGATATGGCTTCAAGTTGGTGAGTCACCGAAAGCAAAGAACGATCGGTATCAAAGTAATAATTTTGCCCACTGAGAAAGGAATTGATTTAGGAGAGAGGAACCCAATCTTGCCTTTCGCGGCCATTCAATCACTGGTCGGATCAGTTCTGATTTGTAGCCAGTTCACTATGCAAGGGACTCTTCGGTTGGATGTCTCAACGAAGAACAGGTAGACATACTCCTGCAGTGATCTCCGATTGGTGACATAAAAGTTAAAGTGCGATTGCTCCATTCCTACATGAAGAACACCTGTATTAATAAGGGTTTACCAAAGTGGTATTCAGAAAGCGACCTACTAGATTATTTGAAACCCCATGTGTTCTGCACAAGAAGCGACACATGCGTCGTGTGGAGCCTCAAGAAAAGGAATGGGCTGCGAAACCTACCAACTCTATCGTGCTGACATTAGCTCCCAACTCAGAGCGCCCCGAAAATATTGACCTGGGATTCACAAAACACGTTCTCACCGATTTCAGTGAAGCTCCTTTACGGTGTTTTAGATGTCAAAGGTTTGGACGTGTGGCCAACGTTTGCACAAAGGACCGACGCTGTAAGCGGTGCGGTGGCAACCACAATTTTAAAGCCTGCAAGTCAGATTTCTCTTGTGCCAACTGCGGTGGTGATCATCCAGCGAGTTTAGGTGGCTGCCTTTTCTGTGTGAGCGCGCTACACCGTCGAATATCTTTCATTGCCGGTCTTAAAACCCAACAGACTGTGAAGCCTGTGCGAGGAATTGATGATTTCCAAGCATTGGAGGCGGATGCTGTCGCGTCAACCAGCAGTGTCTCTGAGAGACCCGAGTCCAGCAAGATGTCAAGGTCCACTGCGTTCGAGTCGGTTATTCTACCTACAGTAAAAAGTGGCCAAGTTTCTGAACGACCGGATTATAGCCAGACTCGAAGGAAAGGAAGAATTTCCAATGCCTTAAATGTGACAAGGAAACCAGCTACTGTGGCCGAGTGTGTCCCCGTCGGCATATTTTCTCGACTTTGTGAGTGAGTGCGTTGCACACAATAAGGAGCTCAAAAATCAAGGTGTGTCTGACCTTCTCCATGTTTGTTTGAGGCCCTGCGTTCACATGTTCCAGCGATGCCACCTGGTAAACTGAAGAACTTCCTACAGCTGGTGCTTTCATTGGAGTCCATGTTTACGCCTTCGCAGCCAACTTTCTTCCGACCTAATATGGCTGGTTTTTAACCTCATGGATCTAAAATCCACCCATAAGTGCCGTTTTTATTGCAATGAAACTGCGCTGGGATTTTGCGCTGGTTAGCTGAACTGAAACTATTCGTGAAAGAGACTTGTGTTCCCGTATTGGCCCTCTCCGCAGCTGACCTACCAAGCGAGAGATATTTGATCAATAATAGAGTCAAACGTTAACAATAACGATAACGATAAAAATAACATTAAAATAAAATAAAATAAATAAAATAAAAATAAAAAGTTACCTGCTCTGCTGCCTTCTTCCAAGAGAGATATTTGACTGGATATGTCGCTCATAAAAACTGCAGCATAAAGTCATTTTCTGCAGGCAGGGCCGCGATTTACGTACGAAGAGCAATTGCACACGTTTCTTTAAACGTTACCGATCTTTGCGCAGATGACATTGAGGTAGTGGCTGTGAGAGAGTACAGCTCGGCTTTCGAACTATTTCTATTGCATCCAGGTACATGTCCCCGCGGAAGAGGTAGCAATTTATTTGTTTCTGCAGCAGCTCTGCGACCACTGCCCAGCTCCTCGCATCATCTCCGATGATTTCAGCGCCCGTCATTCCGTGTGGGGTTACAAGAACACGGATTCCCGTGGACGCAAACTCGTAGACGTTATTGACAGTTGGAACCTATGTGTTGCCAATGACGGAAGCCCCACTTTCTTCCGGCCTCCAGCCTCAGCAATAGCTATAGACCTGACTTTGCATTCACCTGATACCCGCGTAAAGTGGTCTACAGCACCTGACCGCATGAGAAGGGATGATTGCCCCAGTTTTGTGTTTGCTGCCGACTTTCGTATGGGTGGTCCTAAAATCGGCCATGTTGTCAACTGGGATAAGTACAGAGAGCACCTAGAACGTATTTCTGGTGACGTTACTGGCAAAATGATTACTATTAAGATGGCAGCAACTGCGGCGGTTAAGCTACCTGATCACTTCCCGGCCCCGGATTTAAAACGCAGGAACCTTTGCTCAGCGAGAAGGGCGGAGCGACAATTCATGCGGAAGAAGGGCGACAGAAACTTGAAGACGGCCTACAATATGCTGAATTCTGCCATTCTGCTGCGGACGAATAAGCTCTGCGGGTTCAATGAATCTCTTCTGTGGTAGCGTGACTGTAGTCTCACCGATGACGAGAATATGGCGAGTAATTGGGAGTCTTGCTGGAGAACCTCGCTCTTTGAAGCCTTTTGAAGCTCTTGCTGTGCGCAAGAAACAACCCATTGCATGCTTGGCAGATGATTTTGCAGATGCGATTGCTGAAAATACTGGAAATGACCTATTTACACCACCTGCTACCTCTACGTCTATCATAGACGCCCCGTTCACGCTTGTTTCCGACTGCGCTCAGTGGCCTGCGGCGCCGGTGTGCATTAGGTCCCAGCGGAATCACCAGCCAAATGCTGCAGAACCTGCCCCTGGAACTCAGAAAGGAGCTCTTACATTTATTTCATCAATCGAGTTTGGGATACTGGCGACATTCCTCTGTAATGGAAGGTGGCATATGTAGTTCCAGTACTGAAGGCTGACAAAGACATGACGGACCTTGCCTCGTATCGCCCTGTGTCATTAACCTCCAGTGTGGCTAAGCTGATGGAGAAGCTAGCAAATTAACGCTTATCGTGGTGGCTTGAGGACACCAAGATACTGCCAACATCTATGACAGGATTCCGGCGAGGACTAGGCGCCTAAGATAGCGTCTTAGATTTGGTCAGTCACACTGAACACCAGAGAACTTTCGGCCTTTCCACCTTAGCCATTTTTCTTGACGTTGCAAAAGCTTATGACAGAGTGCTCCAGAGCGTCATTTTGAACAGATTGCAAGGCATGGGCGTACAGGACCATGTGCTAAGGTTCATTTACTCCTTTGTCAGTGGTCGTACGGTTCGAGTTCGGTTAGGGGGTACCACAGCACCGAAAGAACTGTATTACAAGGTGTGCCTCAAGGAAGTGATCTTTCCCCCAAACTTTTTAACGTCGTAATGGCTGGCCTTCCCGATTGATTGCGAAAAAATTGCTGGCAAGTGCGTCTGTCAACATATACTGACGACATTTATATTGGCATTACTGGCTACCAACATAAGCGGTTAGCCCTGATAGCTCGACAGCCTCTACTTTCGGTACAATTAAGCTTACCTTCGAGGTGTGGGATTGTCTCTATCAGTGAAAACATCCGGCTTTGTTTTACTTCCAGGTGTAGGAAGACATCACGCGCGGTTAAAGATAGACCTTGGTTACTCTTCCATTCGCCAATTCAATAGCATGCGTCTTCTGGGTGTCGTTATTGACTCCCATCTACAGTGGCGAAAAGCTGTGGACGCGATTGTCTCATCTCTATCTTCCCGTCTCAATGTGATCCGTAAAATTGCAAGTGAACAATGGGGAAACCGTCCTTCTATGGTTAAACTTCATGAAGCGCTGGTGGTCAGTAGTAGAATGAATGAACTACCTTTAATTTCCCCCTCGCTATTACAGCTTGAACGTCTCGAAGTTTTTCATAGAAAGGGCCTAAGAAGAGCCATTGGAGTTCCTACGGCGGCAGCGAACAATCCCTATCGAAACCTCTTAGCCTTCTCGCTTCACAAAGACTGCTAATGCAACTTGGCCGCCTCGGAGAGACGGTCGCTGGGCAATCCCTTCTCCAGCGGATCAGCAAGAGGCTTTACTCGAGTGCCTACTTGGCACTTAATACTCTTACTTCTCAGGCACCCAGGTAGCACAGAATATGGGGCCCCAGTATGTTGGGCTTCTCTTGTTCATGCTGTATGGGTCCCATAGCGGCGTTTCTCGGGCTAATGCGACGTACAGTCCTGCGTCCAGACCACAAGGGTCCCTTGTCAGATATTTGAGGGCAATCCAATCTAAATGTGGGTTCTTTATGGAAAAGCCCTCGTAGATCCGAAATGAGACTGACCACATTAAATCTCTCTGGGACCTACATCGGCCATAGTGGGGCAAGAAAATGGTCATGCCCTCATGCTGCCCCGCTCGGCGCCTTGTAGGTTACTTGAGAGCAGATGGAATATGAATAAGAGCTCAATTTGGGAAAGCCCTCGTGAAGCCCAAATGAGGCAGCCTTAGCTGAACACCTTTAGGTCCCACATCGGCCGTAATGGGACTGGAAGGCGGACGTTCCCGCATGGTACTAAAATCGGTCCCACGTGGGAAATTCGAAGGCACATGCAACGGAAAGTGGGCGCTGGGCTCAAAAACAACACCCAGCCCAATTATGGCTACCCATACAAAACCTCAGTGGGTCCCACATTGGCCGTAATGGGGCTAGAAGGTGGATATTCCCAGATGATACCAAAATCGGCCCCTTTAGGGGGATTTGAAGGCACGTGCAATAATCAACTGGGCTCTAGGTTCAAAAACACCAAGCCCAATTGGGGCTGCCCACACAAAACCGCTTTAGGTCCCACATCAGCTCTAATGGAGCTGGAAGGCGGGCGTGCTCGCATATTACCACAATTGGTCCCTTGTGAGGAGTTTGAAAGCACGTGAAAGAGCTAGTGGGCTCTAGGTTAAAAAACGTCCATCCCAATTGGGGCTGCCCACAGAAACCGCTGCAGGTCCCACATTTGCCTTGGCGGGGATAGAAACTAGAGCGTCCGTGTTTTCGTCACATTTATTAAGAATGATTGCTGACGCAGCATAAATGCGGGCTCTTGTCGCAAGAAATAGCGCTAGCCTGAATGCGGCTACCGAATCAATGTCACTGTGTGTCCTGTATTGGCCATAGCGGGGCTGAACACACTGGCGTTTCCGCACACTATTGTGCAAGCATTCTTTCCATCCTTTATTTGTATTAGACTTTGCCCTAAATTACTATTATAGATGATTTGTATAACAGTTAGCATTTTAGTCGGTTAGAAATATTACATGGCTTTTGTGCTCGCGCTCATGAAAATTGCGCTAAAATACTGAAACATACTGATTGCAAACTGTTGCTCCTTATGTGGTTGCTGGGGACAGCCTGCCACTCTCCGTACAACATCGAATATCGAATTTGCACGGGCTCTACTTCACCCTGCCTGTATGCATAAGACGGGCATGGCATCGTCTCTGCTATGTTTTATATGTGGTGTGTGCGGAGATATAGAACATTATATTATGTGCTGTCCAAAGTACAACGCGGAACGGTGTGTGAGGCTCGCCTCCTTCAGAAGACAGGAGGCCTTCAAGCTGCACTTCAGGACATTTTCTACCCGAGTGGTAACCAGACAGGCAGAAGGGAGACTTCACGCCTTCTTTTACAGTTTCTGCAAGACACTGATCTTGGCTCTAGATGGTGACAGCTGGAATTGACTATGTTCTGCTGTGAGTTAATGTGTGCGTAGGTGGTGACTTCTGGAGTGTACTATGATACACTGTGAGTGAATGTGCGTACAGATGGTGGCAGCTGGAATGGACTGTTTTAACTGTGAGTGAATGGGTGCATATATGGTGACTTCTGCAGAGGACTGTGTTATACTGTGAGTGATTGTGTGCATAGATGGTGACTGCTAGAGTGGAATATGTACTGTTATAAGTGACTGTGCGCATAGTGGGGTAGATTTTATAGGTTATAGGACTTTTCCTTAACGCATAAGTGACGCTACGTTGGCGAAATTGCCGGCAGAATAATTTAGGATAATCCCACCTGTATCATACAACTCAACTCAACCTACCTGCGCAAACTAAGGGGGCGTGTCTTACTCGCAAAGCAATGGCCCTGAAGGGTTGGATTTTCGTCAGCCTCCCATTTGAGATAAGATGCCCGGGCTTGCAGCTCCTTCCACATCAACCAGAACCCTGCGAGCAATCAGTGGCATCCCCGTGATTTTTCACTCTCAACACAGGTGCGGAGTCCAGATATTCTAGTTAACGGAGAGCTTAACGCTTCCCCGTTCAAACTGAATCAGCCCTCCAGTTGAATTGCTGTGCTGTCCATAGGAGTAGTGACTCTGTCGCGGTTGCCTCTTAGAGCATATATCGGGTTTGTGCCCATGCCTTATTTTCTATTAAGCGTTTTCAGTCCAGCTCCTATCTTTTTAAACACGGTCGATGTTCTCAATATTATAAGCGCTTATGAAGGTTACCTTACACCTGTCAACTTTTTAGCTCTACCGTTTCTGCTCTGCGTTCCTGGTTGAAGGCTTTCATGATTTGATGTTTCTCAATCACACAGTCGAATCCTTAGATAGTTGCCGCGGTTCTGCTTGACTATCATACCTTATCAGCCAGGGGCGTAGACATGGGGATGGCTTATGGGGGCCAGCCCTTCACGAAATTTCTCCTTGCTTTCATACACCGCCAAACCAACCATGGGCGCCAGAAATCAATTAGGACTTTGTCTCCAACAATGTCGTTTTTACTCTCAAAAACACATTTCGGTACGAATAAAAACGCGAAACGTGCGTTGAGATTCCAAATGTCGTACACGGGATCATACAAACGAGACAAGCCACACTATCAGACAAGCTGAAAAAGCATGCATCGAGGTCCGATGCATGTAGGAAGCACAAAGAAGGAGGGAGCGTGACACTACATGAGTCAGAGTTCAGGCCAGTGTTGTTTTCTTGTTCGCCAGCTATTAAAATTCGCCCACTTGTTTTCTTGCAGTGTGAAGCGCTTCGTTTGTGTCTTGGGCTTCCTAAATTTATGGCCACCAACTTCATTTACCTTGAAGCCCGAATTCCACCTTTGCTATGTAGATCAGAATATCTAACTTAAATGAATCTGATCTTCACCGATCTATGTCTGCTTTTTGCTGCCAACCGACTTTCTTTTTCGGTATCCATTGGTCCAAATTTCACACCCCGCAGCTGATTTTGGTTTAATATTTGCTAGATCCTTTAAATGTTACCCTTCCTAGCATTCTTCCTATGCAAACCAGCGAGTATTCTGTTGAAATTGTCTTTGACCGACATATTCCCGAATAGTACTAAATATTTATCATCCTTTATTCTAAACGGATTATTAGAAGATCGTTTAAAAAGCCTTCTTACTAGTTAAACAATAACAACCGACGCATCTCAGTGTAATGAAAGGTCAGGCGTAGGTATATACTGTCCGCATCTAGACTGGTCTTATTCTGTGTGTGTTCCGGACATCATACCACTTTTTCAAGCAGAGTTTCTGGCGCTGGTACTTGGGCTACGAAAGCTCGACTCTTCTTTTTCTGCAGTGGCTGTAATTACTGACTTTATTTCCTTGTGCTCGTCAGTGGATTCTGCGATAAGAAAAGAAAAACCTCCCTCTCCTTCATCCCTTGACATTTGAGACTTGTAAACACGGGTACCAGGTCACAGCAATGGACTTTAAATGAATTTGCTGCTGGCTTGGCAAAAGCGTCCGTCGATGACCATGTGTTACCTATCATTCCACCGACAGCATACATCACAGCAGCGAGGTTTCGAAGAAACATTTTTTTTACATGCAGACTGGACATCTTTTAAGATCTTATGATTACCTGCACCTCAAATATTTTTGGAGTAAGAAATTATGCCAATAACGCCAACTCGATATTTCTCTAACAAGGCTGCACTGCCGCATCCAACCTCTAAATTTTTATCTTCACAGTTCTGGTTTGGCACTTTACCCAGCCTGCGCGTTTTGCGATGAACAGGAATTATTACATTATCTTTTCTGTTAGTTTGCCTCCGCTTCACTACGTTCAGAAGACGGTTGATGGAAAAGCCATTGAAACAGCTTGGATTCGGTATAAGTAGCCCGATATCACCATCATTTGGCGCCATCATCCTTGGCCACAGTCACAGGTCTGTGTTACCTCATGTAATTTTTTTTACTGGAATAAAATGTTTTTTCTTGCTAAATTTTTTTAGGGTCACTTGTTCTACAAATCGCAGTGTCAATCTCCCGTGTACATTATGACTTTTCATTTTTGTATTTCATTTATTTCACCTTTTCCTTTCTTTTCTTCTACCCCTCCAACAATTTTTTTTTAGTCATGTGAGTATACATCAAAAACATTCTCTGTTGCCTAATTCTTGGCTGATCCCCTGTGTGTGTATGTGTCTCATTTTTTGGTAAACAACAACACGCGCAGCCTCCGCAGACAAACTTCCTCTGATGCCTCCTCTCTCTCTGCCCCCTTGTCGCGCCGAATCTGGGTGTTCTTAGTGACTCTACATGGTCTTGAATATTTGGGGGCTGGGATTTAAAAAATTCCTATGCAAAATCTACTACCCCATTCGAGCTGAAATAACGTTCACAGAGTAGCAAAATATAGTCTACGTTATCTGATAAGTGATTCAAGATCGGCACTTGCTTAGATTTTCCGAAATCGAGAAAAAACTGCTCTCAATCACTTATCAGATAACGTAGACGATGTTTTGCTACTTTGTGAACGTTACTTCAGCTCGAATGGGGTAGTAGATTTTGCATATGAATTTTTTTAAATCCCAGCTCCCAAATATTCAAGACCCTGTACATGCTGCCGCGGAAAGCCTGTCGAAGTGGTCTTCTGAAAGTTCGTGTCTGTTCGTAATACCTCAGTTCTTTTGTGTGCAAATGGTGCATGATAATCAGTGTTATATGCGCGTTGGGGAGACCTGCAGGTACTCTTTTCACCTACGGGTTCGCCAGGAGGATGACGTATTCAAACTAATGTTAATTGCGTGCCTGGGGAACCGGTAGGGAAGAATTTTGAGTTCTGCATTTGGTAACTTAGACAAACGATTTTCTTCTGTAAGAATACATATTTCATGGCGCAGTTGAGAGGTGACGGGTCCACGATTGTAGCTTGACACGCAGGAGACCGCGCAGTAACGTCCAGCCCCCTTCGAAAAAAATGTCTGGCTACGCCACTGTTATCAGCGACTTACAATGGTATCGCTAAAATTATCGTTCAATGCGTGGCAAATAAGGTCATTATCCTGGGTTATATCTGTTTTGCGGCGCGAACATTCCTCTTGGCGCTAACTCTTTGATTTGCTTCTTCTGCACGAGTTTCTTCCTATCACTCTTTGCGTACAAATCGAAGCCGATCACCATCCCGTTCAGCTCCGCATCCTGCACAACGTCAGAGCGAGCGCACTACACGAAATATATTTATTTTTTACTAACCCCATTGATTGCTTTTAGTTCTGCCTCCTGTTCTTCCATTTGCTGGATAATACATTCATGATCCGTAAATTGTTCCCCGAGCCATTACTAGAACCCAAGCAATCAACGCCATCTGCCAGGTTTTTAGCCTGCTTCTTTGCCACCATGGGAAGGAAATCGGGCACCACAACCGTATGCCGCGTTTTTAAAAGCTTTCGACCACTTGGCCCTTCGCGGCTTGGAATGCAGGCGCACTCCGCGGGTTGTGGCGGGTTTCACGGGTGTTTCGCTTGTTCTCTGTACTCTTAAGTTGTTTACTCGATTCAGACTTGACGGGGGACTAGACTGCCTTGGACAATCTATATGCAACTCTTGTCATGCTCTGCCCGTTTTTGGAAAAAAAAGACTCATAACGACTTCCTTTGTGTGTACACAATTTTGTCTTCACAATAAAAAAAGCTTCCGTGTTTTTAAGCCTTTTTTCATGGCGTAGAGGAGGCGCCTAACAGCTAATTAAGCTATTTATGCACATTTCCTCTCTGAAGCAACAAGAGTAGATATAGACTGTGAACAGACTAGGCTAATTTGCCTCACTCAAGCGAGTCCAGGTCTTCTATATCTATTCTAGCAGGTTCCGATGGGCGTAGTTAATGCCTCTATAACTTTAAAGCATGTTTGTCGGCACATTGTCAAGGCATCTTCATAGTTTCACAATTTGTCCTTTTTTCTTCATTTCCAATAAATTCATCCTCTCTTCAACCCATACAAATGCTCTATTTGCTGCATGCGTAGCGACTGGCTTGCCTTTCTTGTCCGTATTTATACTGCGCTGTATTCCTTTGTGCGAGTCATTTTCGATATTCTCAGCACGTTGTTGCTCGATTTAACTGAAGTAGCATGGCAACTATATTTATTAACTAGTCCGCTGACGAAATAGTTAAATAGGGTGCATACTGGGTTACCAAAGGTCAAACAGCACTGGGTATCGATTACCCAAGCGACGCCTATTTTAACTGCTGTGCAGTCTTAGCACTTCTCGAAATGGCGGTTTAAATAGGTTACCACTGAAACATGCCAAGCTTGAGTGGCTCCCGTGCAGCGAGAGCAATTTGTTGGTGTGTAATGGGATCCTTCTGCCCGGCCCGCTGTAGACCACGTAGCATACGACGATGGATAGTGGCTTACCCTCAGGTGACTAAACAACCACGAATGCTTCACTGCAAAGCTGTGCGGTTGCTTCGACTAAGTTGCCCGTATAGACCACATAGCGCAACGTATAGCGAATGGTGAGGCCTTTAGAGTGTACAGTACTGGTAATGACTTGCCTTGGTTTTAATTCTGCATGGAACTTCGCACAGAAATGAATTCATGTTTAGAACTTCATACGGTTCCACAGGTTCCTGCAAGTTAGCGCGAGGCCAGTTCATTGCGCAGTTCACCTAATTACACAGTACAAAGCACGAAACATAAAGCAACACGTACTAACGTAATGAGCCGAGGTAGAGGATATAGAGCTTAACAACAAGCTTGCTTGGGCAAATTAGTTACGCGTATCTAATTGTTCTGTAATAACGCTATGCATACAACCACACAACACAATGTTTGCGCTCTACAGTGCTTCTGTCATTTTCCTAATATCGTGGCGCGCAATATTTTGTGTAGTAGTAGGCGGCATAACTTGGCTGCTCTGCTCGGTAGCAGCCCGAACGGGGCACTGATTCGTGCACTCCGCATTCCCCATGGTCGCAGCAAAGGCAAGCGGTGCAAGCTGGTCGTCATGTACGGCCATACGACGCTGGCCCTGGCACAGCGGGTGGGCGTAAGACGAGCGCTGTTGCACGCGGGATATAACGACCGGACGCTAGCGAACGACATCGCGCTGCTCGAGCTGTCACGCGAGATTGAGTTCACCGAGCACGTGCAGCCGGCCTGCTTGCCCAACGAGAACTTCCCGACACTACCGGGAGCGACGGGCATCGTGGCTGGCTGGGGATACACGTCGGACAGTGGTGAGTCGGTGCGCGGGCTCGTCCTCTTTCGAGCTTTCACATTGGCTTTACGGAATTCCCGTTGCTTACACCACGCGCGGGAAGTTGCAGCTTTTACTGCGATAGCTATACTGCACCAGGTTGCGGCCCGTCGCGTCGTCCCGGGAAGGGCCACGTTTGACCTTGAACAGAAGAAGAACGCTCGGCCACCGGCAGCTAATGCTTTCGCTCCCCATTTGGTGCAGCAGCACTGAACCCTTCTCATTTATATGTGGGCTGGAAGCTTACGCTCTCGCGTCATACTCTTAAACGATGAGGTTGAGTGTCCCCAATAATGTAACACCTTACATTGATAGGGCGTGATAGAGGAATAATGTAGCAGGCAAAAGAAGCTTCCGCAGTTGCTATCGCAATTCAACTAGGGTTAACCAGAGTTAAACCAGAACTGATTGTTTTGGTTTTAAAGGTATCAGGGAAATATAATAACCATCGATAATTTAGGTCAACTTGTGGGCCAACATTTAGTCGGTAAGTTCTTACGCCTACTTCGTGAAAGTTTCCGATTTCTGGCCCTGGCTACTAGTGTAAGAAACGTACCTTCGAAATTAAGAGCTAGGCATTGCAGACGAATACAATGCTATATTTAAAAGACATGTAGTGGGTGAGTTTTGGCCTGGTAACACTACTACGCTCCTCGCATGCCTACCAGGAGCGAGCGTATTGTATTCGGATACTTCGCGGCCAAAGGTCGGCGGCGCACTGTTCCGTCCCGTGCCTGTGGAATAGTTGTCGTTAACTTACATTTGTGGAGATACGCTGTCTAGAACCCTTCCTCCCCCAGTTTAGTGATCTCGAAGTGAAGAAAACGACGCTATTGCGAAGCGTCCGATTTCGTTATGTTTGCGCTTGGCAGGCATGCGAGGCGCATGGTCGTCGCCGTGTGCCAAGCTACACTACACCCCTGCTTATAATGCCCATAGCCTTCTCTATATGCACTGCCTTACTCATTTCGTTCAACAGGGACCTTCCGCTGTTTGCACTTAGCCCAGGGTTACTCTTTGCTGTCTGAAGTAATCAGATATTCCCGTCAAATGTGATCACGTGGCTCAATTACATCAATCATTGCCCAATTGTGCACAATCCTCCCATCGTTGATCCCTGAACTGCCTGCGGACCCTTCTCATTTTCTTGCCTGATGTCGCCGTTGCACTGCAAAGTTGTTACTTTTAGTAACTGTTTACTTATAGATGAAAGTGTGAGTGTTTTATGGCGTTTACAGCTGGTTACTCCATGGACTCACAAACGTTGTACAGACATTGCGGACAAGTATATAGGAATACAGTTCATTACTCGCGAAACCCAATCCCTGTTAGAAAACTGGCGCACTCACTGTTGCCTCACTATAGTATTTCTATTAGTAAAAGGACCATAAAAGCCAAACACAAGTGGAGTGAGCAAGCACCTTATCTATGCGTTGCGCTTAGTATGCACTGGGAGAGCCCGTTTCTCTTGTCACGTGGATACTTGGATGCTTTGGGGAGCAGCGCGGAAGACATTGCAAAACTCCACTCCCTTCGAGTTGTGCCCTCTACCGGGAAAAGATGACAAAATACAGCACAGTGATCAATAAACTTCAGAATAGTCATCATCATCATCATAATCAAATTCTATCAACGTCATTATAAGCCAAACTAAGTCTCTTCTGAACAAAGACATATCCCACATCTTTCAAACTGACACTGGACTGTGGCAACCTTATTACTACAGAATTCCTAACCTCGTCCGCCTACCCTACTTTTTGCTCCTCTTGCCTCACTTTGAACACCAAGCAGTTATCGTAAAAGAAAATTGCTGATATTTTCTTCGCATTACACGCCCTGCCCTTGGCCATTTCCTCTTTTTTATTCGGGCTAGATTGTCTCTAACAAGCGTTTCTTATCTGATACACCCTGCTTGCGCTTACAGTCACATTACGCAACATTCTGTACACGTTTCCTACCGGGATTTCGACTACGACGTCAATAACGCAAGAAGTTACCGTCATCAACTCAGTTCTGTACCTTCCCTTTGAAACTGCGTGCATCATTTTCTTTTTCGCAGCTCTCTCCGTGGTTCTTAAATATTTCTTTTTGTTTATTTCAATGTCTCTCTCCCAAAGCTGGGCGCGCTTTTTCCTGTGGAGGATACTGGCAAACTACCCTCCATGACGAAAGAGAACGAGCTCGCCTCCCCCCCCCCCTCCCCCCTCCTCTATGTTCCTATTCTTCTAGTTATTTCACTACCATGGTCCAGTTTGAGGTCACGCCCATACAAAAAAGATTCACGGGCTTCAATAGAAACGTTTACGGTCAGCTATCTAGGAACCTTTACAGTCTATCACAGACCATCATTAGGGTACATGTACGCCCCGTGCACTGCCTGCAGGGGCGCCACTGTAAACCGCCCAGCGGTCATTTTCAAACGTTTTTCCGGGATACGAGTTGCCGCGGCTCATGCGTCGCTGCAATAACTGCCGATGCTCGCGTCGGCGACGTTTTTTCAGCTCCTGCCGATTTCTTCTAAGGTGGCCTGAAGCCTCAAACTAAGGTTAGCCTTTGTGTAGCAGCGAAAATATTCATGATTTTGCAGCCATCCGGGAGAAACTAATGCGTACACGTGCCGGATGCCTCCTACAGACAAGCACTAAATCTTCATTTGCATTTTGGAGCCCTGTTTTACCGAGGTATGCTGCATCGGCTGGTCAGTTATTTCAACAAAATAATCGATTTTTTTTTTCATTTACTGTTCCTTTGCTTTGCAATCTCATATGTGCACATGGTGACGCGCCTCGATCCAATATATGGGGCATTCTGCGCCACCCGCCATTATATTGTGCCAGCATTGCTTCCCTATAGGCATATTGCTTCATCGGCCGAATTCACAAGACTTTAATGCGATGTCGCTAAGTGTCCCATGTCGCAGCAAATCCAGCGTCGGCGTCGTTGGCCGTGAGCGAAAACTCTCGACGGAAAACTTCGGAGTAGCTTGAAGTGCCCAGATTGGGGCTACACTTCTCAAGGAAATTCCGTAACTAAAGGAGATAATTGAGCGAAAAAGACAACTAAGTCACCTTTGAGTGGGGGTGTAAGTCGAATCTAGGACTGTCATATTCTGAGACACACACATGCTTATAGGTCGTGAAGGCTCGCTGGTTCGAACTGAATAAAGGTAGACCTACTGAATTCGCTATGTGAATGGGGTCTCAACCCGCAATCGCGTTCTGTTCTTAATAGGCGGTGCTTACATAAGCGCCACTATGTTTAAAACATCCCCCACAGTCTTGGCTGTAATGATGTATTGGGTCATGGTGATGACACGTTTCATAACGTTAACAGTCGTAAGCTAAAAGCGGCTTAAATCCGTTTAAAGAGTGGAACCTTTCAGGAGGGGCAAGCCACTCCGCATTTATGAGGCTCCGAGATGAACTTCTAAAAATTAGGAGCACCTTTTATTGTCATCATAATAGTAGTGGCGATTGCACTGCCTTTTGATCACGGAATTTGTTTTTCGTTGCTGTTCTCGAAATTATTTATAATTATTGTTCCTGTAGCATCGATGCAGACTCAAAAACACGTTAGTAAGCCATTAGCACCTCAACACAATCCCTAGGTCGCCCTGTATGAAGCTTCTTGTATGCGATGGGTGCCCTCCTGGCTTGACGAGGGTCTGGGTTAGAACTCTTTTGGCGACACATCTTATTATTGATTTTTTTTTTCTCAGACACCACTATAAAAGAAACTTCCTCTCAAAGTTTGGCTTTATTTGGGTCCTCCCCAAATCGTTAAGTTTATTTTGAAACGTATGGTGCTTGAAATATCAAGGCGAGGTTACGTGGCTGCGGCGTCATGACCCTGTCAGTCAATCAGAATTTTTCTCCACCGCCATCTACAGCGGTGGCTTTTCGGCGGACGAGGAGTATACACTATATCGCTTAATATAGATGTAAAGGAGCCCTCACATGACACCGTTGTAGCAGCCTTAAACTAAGCACACAATATTACATTGTACAGAACTTTCACTGTAGCAAGATTCAGTGTCCATCGCGGCGCTTATTGGTGAACTGGGGTGAGCAACGTCATGAAACCACTCAATTTGTAGGGTTGGCAGATGCCCTCAAATACGTGTGCGGTGTCGCTTGGTAGCTGTGTTTGATATTGTCACAGACCAGCTGAAGCGCAGTGGTAGAGGGGGACCGTAGAATGGCTGAGGTTTTAATCGCCCAGACCAGAGGTAGCTCGTGCACACCTCCCGCGAGCGCCACTACTTCGTTCTCCTCACAGCTTAGCGCAAAGGTAGCTAGAAACAGGTACGTGGCATCAGTCCCCCCGAAAATGAACAGCATCGTCACAATGCGAGACTATATGCAAAGCAGAGATAGATGCCAAAAGAAACAAAACTGAGAAATTTAAAGGGGAAATGCAATAAAAGGCTGCGCTAATAAGACACGGACGAAGGAAAGGTAGGACGCACACAAACGCACACTGACAACTTGATTTCGTGAAGAAAACCAAGGCATATATACGCGATCTTCGCTACTTTCTAATCACAAAAAAAAACACCAAGCGAAGAAGTGACGTGCACTAAAACAACACAAAATATCAAATTCTGCTGCAGAGATGATAAACTTAACTAGGGCCGGCCCACTAAGTAAACCAAAACCAAACATCTTCCAGTCTAACGGATTATCAGCACAACCATCAAATGGTAATGCACGAATACAACACAGTGATGCAAGACAAAACCCATAGTACATCATACCACCATCTTCAGGCTGGACAACGAAACATGGTATAAAAACCAGGTCACACAAGCAGCTTATCCAAGCCTCGTCAGAAACAAGGAATGCAGTGAAAAAAGGCACCAAGTCAGGCTAAAGCCAATTGTCTAACATTAATACCAATCACAACAACAACACTAACTAAAAAAAAATTTCGCGAAGCTATGACATCCGACCAACACGCAACCCACAACGCAGACACATGAAAGAAGGCCAAAGCAGAGCCTTATTTCTTTCATGTGTGTACGTTGTGGGTTTCGTGTTGGTCGGATGTCATAGTTTCGCGAAATTTTTTTTGTTAGTATGTTCAAAACAGAGAAACAAAATTTTCAGGAACCCAATTTCTGCACCAGCAGACATACCATGCTGCCAAACGGCTTTAAATATGCACATAATTAACAAAAGAATATAATCACCATTTAATTATCGTAGTTGGGTGGTTAGTCTCAATTAGGAGTTTGATGCCTTGACCGAGATGACGTCACATCAATTTTTAAACGAAGGAAAACTTATCTTTTAGAACCTGGCAGCTCGAATAAATCCGACGCATTTTCCACGCGCGACCTGAACCGAACGCAAGAGAAGCGCCGGAAATATGGCGCAAGCGCAACGTCCGCTAGTGACGTGTCGTTTTGAAGGCAGCGCCCACTTTTAGATGCTGTGCTAATTTCCCTCCCTAGGGAGCCTCGGCGCTTAGTTTAGACAGCGGGCGGCGTTATCGCCCGATTCGTCACTTCGCCTGCTTCGCTATCGTCATATATGCGTCGTTATGCTGTAGTTATCGTCAACTGCGGCAACGTCACTTTTGGGAACACTGATATACTCTGGCTCGGCAGGCTGCCTGTTCGGTTACCTCCGGAAGGATCTTTTTTTTTTTTTTAATTGCTCCGCTAGATTCGTGAAAAACTGTAGAAGAAGGACGTTCAGGACGGCGTCGAAGTCGACTGGGAAGCGGGGAGATCAAGACCAACACGATCTGCGCGATGGCAATTCTACACACCTTCTTTCTCATCACTGTCCAGCGAAGGGGTCCATCTTCTTTTTCACAATGCCCCCCAGGGAAAAAGGAGCCATTCTGGCGACTTAAGGGGACAAAGACACAATGCGGTCGTAGAACGGCTTAAGGCGCTGCACATGAACAGTTTCACGGCCACGGTGTCGCAAATCGGAAGATGGCGTAAGCGGCTCAACAACATGGTTCAGTGGTGAAGTGCGCTCGACGACGCGGTAGGGCCCATGATACTTTGAGATCAGTTTTGTTGAGAGGCTGGGACTGCCGGATGGAACCCATAGCCACACGAGTGAGCCGGGCTCGAAGTGTGGTGCATTCTTCTGAATGGTGTCATGGCGATATTTTTGGCGCCACTGAGAGTCGGTTGTGAATGTCCGTGCAACCTGGCGGCATTCTTCTGCGTGCTGTGCAGCTTCGGTCACTGTGGTACATTCTGATGCGTCAGGGTTGTAGGGGAGGACAGTATCAAGGGGAGCAGATGGATGCCGACCGTAAAGCAAAAAGAACGGAGAAAAACCCGTGCTGCATTGCGTAGGTGATGTAAGGAAGGATAATGTCCCAGTTTGTGTGGTTGGATCCGCGGTACTTCGCGAGCATGTCAGCGAGGGTGCGATTAAATCGTTCAGTAAGGCCGTTGGTTTGCGGGTGGTAGGCGGTGCAAGTCCGGTGAATTATTTTGCACTGAGCGAGCAGGGCTTGAATGACGTCCGATAAGAAAGCACGGCCTCTGTCGCTGAGCAATTCACGAAGAGCACCGTGACGGAGAATGAAGTTCTTCAATAAGAAACCGGCCACATCTCGGGCTGTTGCAGCTGGGAGCGCGGCGGTTTCGGCATATTGCGTCAGGTGGTCGACGGCGACAATGATCCTGCGATTGCCATCAGCTGTGTACGGAAGAGGGCCATAGAGGTCAATTCTAATGCGGTCGAAGGGTCTAAGCGGGCATGTGAGAGGCTGTAACTCACCAGCCGAACGGTGAGAAGCAGGGTTGCGGCGTTGGCAAGTCAAGCACGATCGAACGTACCTAAGTACCGAGTTGTACATACCGCGCCAATAGTAGCCAAGACGAATTCGAGTGTAGGTCTTGAAAACTCCGGCGTGACCGCACTGCGGATCGGCGTGAAAATCTGTACATATTTGAGTCCGTAGATGGCGCGGAATCACGAGGAGCCATTTCCGTCCACTCGAATTGTAGTTTAGCCGGTAAAGGCGGTGATCCCGCATCTCATAGTGGGAAGCTTGACGGCGAAGTGCGCGTGAAGGGGTTATCGCTGAATTGTTGGAAAGGTAGTCAATAAAGGATGCGATCCATGGATCCTTTCGTTCTTCAGCAGGCATGTCACTGATGTCGAGGGAAGATACCGCAAAGTCCGAGACGGAGAGGCTGGCAAGGTCGCCTGGCAGCGGTGAGCGAGACAAAGCGTCGGCGTCTGTATGCTTGCGACCAGATCGGTAAATAACACGGATGTCATATTCTTGTAGACGAAGAGCCCACCGCGCCAAGCGGCCGGAAGGGTCCTTGAGTGATGAAAGCCAGCAGAGGGCATGATGGTCAGTGACTACACCAAACGAACGGCCGTAAAGGTAAGGGCGAAACTTTGTGAGTGCCCACACAATGGCCAAGCACTCCTTTTCCGTTACAGAGTAGTTCGCTTCGGCTTTTGTGAGAGTACGGCTCGCATACGCAACTAAGTATTCACCGAAGTCGGGGGGGGGGGGGGGGGCCGCTGAGCAAGCACAGCGCCGATGCCGACACCACTGGCGTCTGCATGCACTTCGGTGGGCGCCTCGGGGTCAAAATGGCACAGGATTGGTGGGGCTGTGAGGAGGCGGCGCAATGTGTTGTAGGCGTCCTCGTATGCTGGTGACCACAGCGAAATATCTGAGGTATTGCCGAGGAGCTGAGTCAGCGGGGCGACAATGGAAGCAAAGTTCCGTATAAAACGCCGAAAGTATGAGCACAGGCCCAAAAACTTCCTAATTGCTTGATGGTAGTAGGCTTCGGAACCTCGGTCACAGCTCGAAGTTTGGCGGGATCAGGACGTATACCCTCCTTGGACACAACGTGGCCTAAAATGGTCAGGACACGAGCAGCGAAACGACACTTTTTCAAGTTGAGCTGCAGGCCGGCGTTCGCAACGCATGTCAAGACCTGCTTCAGGCGAGAGATGTGGGTCGCAAAGTCTGGCGAGAACACCACGATGTCGTCAAAATAGCAGAGGCACGTCTTCCACTTCAGACCACGCAGTATAGTATCCATCATACGCTCGAATGTAGCAGGGGCATTACAGAGACCGAAAGGCATGACGGTAAATTCAAAGAGGCCATCGGGGGTGACAAATGCGGTTTTAGGGCGATCTTCCGCAGCCATGGGTACCTGCCAGTAGCCGGATCGTAAATCGAGCGAGGAAAAGAGTTCAGCACCTTGTAAGCAGCCCAATGCATCATCTATACGCGGAAGGGGGTAGACGTCTTTTCTCGTGATTTTGTTCAGGCGACGGTAGTCGACGCAGAAGCGTATAGAACCGTCTTTCTTCCTCACTAAGACAACAGGAGAGGACCACGGAGTGTTAGACGGCTCAATCACGCCATTCTCAAGCATAGTATGAACTTGGGCTTCAATAACTCGGCGCTCGGTGGCAGACACTCGATAGGGACGCTGGCGCAGAGGAGCATGGGAACCGGTGTCAATGTGGTGGGCAACAGTTGATGTGCGGCTCAAAGCAGGCTGGTGAGAGTCGAATGAAGAGCGGAACTGATGAAGCAGTGCGAGGAGTTCAGAGCGTTGAGGGCCAGGAAGACTGGCATCGATGGAGCGGAGAAAAACGTCGGCAGAAGACTGGTCCAGCGCAAGAACAGGCGGTGTGTGTGCAGCCAAGTCAGCGGGCTGCGAAGAGGGTGTTTAGTCAGCGGTGAGAACAGAATCTATGAGCTGGATGGTGCCGAGGCATTCACCACGATGCAGGGATACGGGAAATGAGAACGGATTAGAAATCAGATCGCGGTGAGACCAGCTGATATAGAAACTACGGCATAAGGCAGCGGGAGACTTTTGCCGTTTAGAAAGGTAGGTGATGGGGTGGGAAGTACATCGGTACTGCGAGAAAAAGCAGAAGCACTGGGCACAAGAACGAAAGAGCACGCAGGAAGATCAGTATCTTCGGCAACAACGACTTTGGGATAAGGAACGTCCGGCGATGGTTCGTCTAGCGCAAAAATCTCCAGTTCGGCACGAGCACACTTAAACACCGCATTATGTCGCGATAGAAAATCCCAGCCCAAAATGAGATCATGCGAGCAGGAAGTCAAAACGACGAACTCTATTGCGTACACAACTTCCTGAATGGCGGCTCGTGCTGTGCACACCGCTATAGGCTCTATCGGCTAGGCATTTGCAGTGCATAGCGACAATCCTGAAACTGGTGTCATCACTTTGCGCAATGAACGGCAGAGACTTGCAGCCATGGCAGAAACAACAGCGCCGGTGTCGACCAGAGCCAGTACTATAACGCCGTCAACAGAAACTTCAAGCAGATTTTCAGGAGATACGTGAGGCCTTTGACAGTTCGCTCGTTGCGCAGTTCTCGCCTCAGGAACTGCGGCATTCAGTTTTCCTCTTGCGCAAGATTCGGACGGCGTCGAAGAGGGGATAGAGAACGGCGACGCGGCGAGGTTGAGCGGCGAGGAGAAAAGGTGGTACGGTCATCCGCGACGGAACTTGCAGATGGATCGCCGGTGGTGTACTGACCTCGAGGCGGCTGCCAAGAAGCTGACGTTCGGTGCGGTACAAAATCATCGGGAGTGCGATTTTGGCAGTAGCGGGAAATTTTGCCAGGAACTCCGCAGGAATAACAGATGGGACGGTTATCACTGGTTCGCTATGGATTGCGGTGCAGCTGACGTGGTGGAACCAATGGCTGTGGTGCCTGAAGAAAT
Source organism: Amblyomma maculatum (assembly GCF_055883805.1). NCBI lineage: Eukaryota > Metazoa > Arthropoda > Arachnida > Ixodida > Ixodidae > Amblyomma > Amblyomma maculatum. The sequence continues at coordinate 120,749,383 of NC_139349.1, forward strand.
CCTTGCACAGGCCCTGGAGGCGTAGCGTACACCACCGGGTAGCTGGGTGGCCGTGGTCGTGCAGCGACGGCAGCGTACGTCAGCGGTGCGACAGGAGTGGGGGCGCATGTCAATGGTGGAGTGACAGGGACGTCGGTGTAAGGGAGGGGCTCCACGGCCGGCGCGGTCTGAGGCATGGGTGCTGACGGAGGGGCAGATGGAAGGGCCTCCGCCACGCGGTCGGCGATGACCTGTCGAAGGGGCGCCAAATTGCGGGACAGCTCGCAATTTGTTGGCAGCAGAGATATATGGCGAGCAACTTCCTTGCGGATGAAGTCTGAGCTGCTGCAGCAGCGAGGAGGTGTCAGATGTTGCGGAGAGGCCAGAAAGTGACTCTGCAGGCGCGGAAGGCTGTCGAGGGAGGCTGCGCTGCTTGCGCAACTCATCCTAACTCTGGCAGAGGTTTATAACTTGAGCAACAGTAGTTAGATCCCGGCAGTTTAACATCTGAAAGGCGTCATGTTCGATGCCCTTCAGGATGTGCTTTATCTTCTGTGGCTCGGACATCTGAGCGTTTACGCGACTGCACAGGTGGAGTACATCTTCAATATAACTTGTAAATGTCTCCCCGTGCCGCTGTGTTCTATCCTGGAGACGTTGTTCGGCGCGGAGCTTTCGTACTGCTGGACGACCAAAGACGCTTGTAAGACTAGCCTTGAATGAGTCCCAAGTCGTGATATCGGCTTTGTGGTTACGATACCACAAGTTGGCAACGCCGGTCAAATAAAATATGACGTTTGTTAACTTTGTGGCGTCGTCCCACTTATTGTACGAACTCACTCGCTCGTACGAAGCAAGCCAGTCTTCGCAGTCAGTGTCGTCAGTCCCGCTGAATAGCGCAGGGTCTCGCTGGTGTAAGGAGCCAGAGCAGACAATCGGCGGGGTCATCGGGTTGGCTGGGGGTGTTCGTCGTTAGTCATACGAGTTACAGGGAGCGTGCGGGTGCGAAGCTCCAGCGTGAGACAAGGGTATCAGGCCGCACCTCCACCAAATGTAGAAGGACGTTCAGGACGGCGTCGAGGTCGACGGGGAAGCGGGGAGATCAAGACCAACCCGATCTGCGCGATGGCAATTCCACACGCCTTCTTCTTTCCCATCAGCGTCCAGCGAAGGGGTCCATCTTCTTCACAAAACTTACGCCACACTTCTGTGATAAGCGTACAGATTGCTTTGTAAGGTCGAACCAATGTTACTTGGAGCGCCTTTCTCTTTTATGCGATATCGGCTTGACATCTGAAATAAACTAGAACTACTTCGTATTTAAAAAGAGTGTATCTGAAAACATTGCAGTTTTAGCACTACGTTGGATCGTACCTGCTAGCTCGATAAGGTGGCCGTGGGCTGGATCACATTTCTCGTGTTTTAAGAACTGGCAGTCCTTGACTGTAGGCATTTAGCCATTTCGAGCCGTATAACAAAGCGACGAAAAAAAAACCGAATTAGTAAATTTTAATCACTCAGTTGTTTACAGCCCCACATAGATATTCCACGCAATTACTACTCATTGGTATGACAGGAAATACTTTTCTCGTGTAATCAAATTTCGTCCATTGCAATGCGCAGAAGAATGCATTATTTACAAGAGTTCACAGAAAATATTAAACATCTCTCATGGAACCATTTTAGCTGATATCTTCCCATACAGCTTCAGGTCTTCGAGATTCGCTAGCTCCGTCTGGAAAACTTCGTTCTTAGCGTATTCCCGGACGAAGATATCTAGTAGTGACAAATGGGGGCGACCTATCTGGCCATGATATTCCCCAACGCCCAAACCACTGCATGGGAGAGGTGACGTCCAAGAATGGCAGGGCCAAAGGAAAAAAAATAAGAAGGGTTCAACACTGCTGAACCGAATATGGAGCGAAAGCATTAGCTGCGGGTGAGGGTTCTGCGTTTTTTTTTTCTTGCAGGGGTGTCCACGGACCACGCTACGAGCGGTTAAACCTGGCGTAGTATTGCTTTCGCAATAAAAGGTTCTATGTGACTCTGGCATGCTAAAGCTATTTCTTTTTTAAACTACCAATAGTAGCACTGAGGCAAATTCAGGGATGGCGCCTTCGGAAAGCCCTTTATGTACTTTAGCCCAGTAAGGCATCCGTCAATAAATCAAGCACCAAAAATACGGCATTCACTGCTGATAATTTTCCGGACCTTAAAGACTGCACAAGCCAGCAGGATGCAATAGAAAAAGAAATTGCGATGCTTTCAGCACCAATTGCACAGCTGCGACAAAAGAAAGCACGTATAGCCCAACGCCGAAAGGAGAGCTCAGAAAAACAGAAAGAAACGCTTGCAGGCAGTACGACAGCAAGGTTAGTGGATGCTCCGAATTGTAAACCTGCCGATAACACACCTATTTGGAAGGCGGTATGGGACACGCGCAACTGACACACCTCATTCAGAGCAGCTTACATCATGGATAGAAGTAGCCGAAACAAGTGGCAACAGATTAAACAATGGAACTGCAGAGGGCTCTCTAATAAAGTTGGGGAAGTAAGGACAAAATTATTGTACGGCAAGCTGCATTCATGGGCGTTCTTGATACAGGAGCACAATAGGTTATATTCAATAACAGGATATATAGGGTACCAGTGTCCTTCTATCCCTGATAAACGAGCAAAAGCAGAGGCCGAAACACCAGGAAAAGCTGCCGTCTATATTAGGGCCAACATTCCCCAAACGCCACTTGACTTGAGCACGTGGTGCAACACTCAGCAGGAAGTAGTTGCTGTACTCACGCGTTCGAACAAAACGCCCCTTATATTAGTGTCCGTGTACGCTCGGCCAAGAAACACAGTACTTAATCTTGGATGGGTTAAGCATATTCGCCATTCATAACCTGGAATTGCGATACTAATCGGTGGAGATTTTAACGCTCCGCACACCGTATGGGGATATGATTATTATTCTAAAAGGAGTGATCAAGTTCATACTGCCTTCACAGAAATGAAATTTACACTGCTAAATCATCCAGGAGTCGCAACACTATCTGCAACACAAACACGCTCACCAGACTTGACGTGGTGGAAGGGCCCTGGTGCACCACAATGGCAGGCGGAATTAGATGCGTGGGGTAGTGACCATGTTCCCATTAGTATTGGTCTTAATTTGGGACATCTGAAGAAAATTCGAAAGAAAGCTTCTGTTACACATTGGGATGGTGTACGGCAGGATACTCGAACGCATTCAGTTAGCCCGAATACTCTCGTTACCACCCTTCAAACGGTACTCAAGGATCACACCATTACAACTACAGTGAACGATCAGCCAACTCCTGACCTGCACCTACTAAAACTTTGGGCACGCCGAAAACGGTCCGAGATACAGGCTGGTCGCCATCCTGAAGATGTGTAAAGAGAAATTGAGGTAAACAGAGTGACGGCACAGGCACGCCGATATGAAAGACAGCTGGCTCATAGGAGATATGATGAATGGTGCAGTCGTTTGGGCTCAGGAACGACTAACAAGGCCCTTTGGAGGACTTTCGAGGGCATGGAAAAGAGGCGGCAGGTTAAAGATCATGCAGAAAGTATTAGACTCGCATTACAGCTTACACCAGAGGAGTTTGCAGGTCAGGCTGCTGCCCTTTTCTTCCCGAACCGCGCACATTATCCGGCGCCTTCACCGACAGTGTATGCGGTTGATAAAACAGGAATAACACTGCCATTTACCAAATTGGAGTTATTGGCTGCTATAGAAGAAGCGAATGGTAAAACTGCGCCTGGACATGACGATATTCCTTATGAAGTATTCAAGAATTTAGGAAGGAGCCGCAGTTAACAGCTTGTTGGACGTAGTAAATGAGGTATGGCAAGGAGCAGACATTCCACTCGGCTGGAAACACTCAGTGGTGGTAACAATACCAAAGGCTGGGAAACCTCCCACAAGCCTAGAATATTTGCGGCCTATCTCGCTAACACCCACAATTTGCAAGATCTATGAAAAGATGATAGCCAGCCGCCTGTCATTGTGGTTGGAAACTAATAAAAAATAGCATGCTCGACAAATTGGGTTTCGAACAAACCTTGGGACAGAAAATGGACTGGCTATGCTTGCTGAAGAGGTCATACACGTGTTGCCTTATAGCCACCTAGTGCGCACTGTAGTGGCTACCGACGTGGCGAAGGCATACGACAACGTGTTACATGCCAAGATTCTTAACAACATGGAATGTATGGGCATTCCCTTGCAGGTTATAAAAGCAGTACATAATCTGCTTAAGGACAGGACGTTTTCTATCCGGATAAACGGAAAACAAATTGGCAATTACACCTCGAACAGAAGCGTGCCGCAAGGGTCAGTGTTAGCACCTTTATTATTTAATATCGCACTGATCCCATTGGCATGGAAATTAGCTAAAATACCAGAAGTGCGGTTCATGATATACGCAGACGATGTCACGATTTGGTCAGTTCATAGACAACTTGAGAGACAGGATCGTTATCTGCAAGAGGCTTTAAATACCATAGATGAAAGCGACAGACTGGATGCCATGTAAGCCGTTTTAGCTGGTCATAGGAAAATGTATAGGAAAGACTTTTAAATACCCATCAAAAAAGTTGTGTTCCTAGCGATCTACACCTGTAGTCAAAAAGCTGTGTTTAGCCGCCTATAGAGATGTAAATTCATTTAAACCTACAGACTGTAAGCCATATAATCCGCTTTAGCTGGTTATAGAATATTGTATATTACAAAAGCTGTAGATCAGCAGTCTTACATCCTTCTGTGAAGGTACGAATTTCGTCAGTTCGAATCCCTCTCGCGAGCTGCCTCGAGATTAACTCGAATATATGTTTGTTTGTTTTTTTTTTTTGTTTTTTTTCTTCCCCGTCATTTCTTAGTGCCTTTCTGTAGTTTTTAGTTTGAGTCTTGTGCAATGGACTACTGTGCCGCCCCTGGCTTGCTCCATTCTGCCGAGCGCTGCCCCACAAGCCCATTGTTGGCTTGGGCAGGCTCGTATTTGTATATAATTTTTGAAATAAATAAATAGTTTATATATATATATATATATATATATATATATATATATATATATATATATATATATATATATATATATATATATATATATATAGGCTATATATAGACAATATATAGGCTATATACGCAAAATCGTATAACATCAACCGCAATGCTGTACGACAAATGGATTGCGTCACAGGCTTGGTATAACTGGTGGGAGCTTTGTCGTCGCATGGTAGCCAGCCTGCGGGGTTTTAGACTCGGGGACTGCTCACCAATTTTCAGTTATTAAGGCTTCGGATTGGAAAAAAACTTCTAAACAGGTAGAGAGTGACACACACTGGCACCCACACACGCCAGAGCACACACACACGTGCACGTGTCGCGCGAAGAGTTTTCTATATGTGACTATAAAACGACCAAAAATGACTATAAAATGAATAAAAGCTGTGTAATGACCAGTTTATAATGGGACTTGCGGCCTCGTCACGCTGTCTTTGACAGCTGTTTCTGCAGGCCTCCTGCATCTTGTGAGATCTACTTGATGCAAATAAACATTATTATTATTATTATTATTATTATTATTATTATTATTATTATTATTATTATTATTATTATTATTATTATTATTATTATTATTATTATTATTATTATTATTATTATTATTATTATTATTATTATTATTATAAAAAATGCTAAACACTACAGAAAATGGGCGACCATAACTCTGTCGAAAAGATTAGAGACTTCTATAGCAAAGACTATAACAAAACCTAAAGACTGCCATAAGCGCGGCGATAGATATTCAGACCAAATATCTATAGCCGACCATACAAAGGAATTATTCTAGCTGACCATAGCAAATTTTTTATGGGCTCGTTGTCGGCGGCGGGGGATCTTCGTTACTTCGCCATGTAGCAACCTCACCTCCAAAGGTTGCTGCCTTTAGCTTCTCCTACGGGGACTATAAAACCTTCCATGGGCGTACCTGCGACACGGCGACTCAATTCTGTCGCTGTACGGCGATGGACAGCGGTACTGACGGCTCGGTGACTGCCCTGCGCAAGTAGTGTTCGATTTCTTCTGATTGTTCGCCTGGACGGGGTCGTGGGGCGTCGATGGCGAAGCCGTGCAGGCTAATGCGCCTGTGTGGGCAGTGGCGTAAAATGTGGCCTCCCTCACCTCAATGGAAGCACAACGGGCGGTTCTTGGGTGACCTTTAGGTGTCGCATTTCCTGGGGATACAAGGTCGTTCTTGGGCTTGGCGTGCGGGGTCCAAGAAGTGGCGTTCAGGAAGAGCTTTCTCGTGACTTAGGGGGTTTCGTATTTCGCGTCGGCGTGCGGGATGGCATGCGGCAGCGGCTAGTTCATAGCTTGGGGTTGCTGCATTGCATCCATCAAGACAGGACTCCCAAGGGCCTGCTGCACTCACGGACGATGTCCGTAAGCGTCACTACCTGGGGCTGCTGAGACGACAGTAGCAAATGTGCAATTCTTCTCAGACGACTTCACGTATAATCTCACGAAGGTTATCTTCGCTTGTAGCTGTGACATCGAAGTTGCTTGCAGAAAACACTTGAAGAGGCCGGTTATGGGGCTCAACAATGGCCGCAGATAAGACCCAACAACACTTCCGCATCATATCTTTAAAAATGGAGCTTAAGCGTCCTTGTAATTTTCTTCGCAGTTTTATTTCAATATTTCAGGTGTACTCAGATTCGTACAGTGGACAGAACAGTGACGAAATCGGCGGTGTCCAGATAGTGGATCCATCTCCCGCTGGTGGCAATATGTGCAAGTACCCATGCAGCAATGAACATTTATTGAAATGGAACAAGGCTTGCTATTGGGTCATGATAGCCTTAGTTGCTTATGCGCCATAAAACCCAGTAGAACCCAGCACAACTCAACACAAAAGAAACAATGGAGTTCAAGCAATTTAAATTAAGACTCCAGTCCGAAATTCCAGTGAAAATGACCGCAGGTGAAGATAAATCAAGCGCAGAATATTCAGGATTGTGGTAGGAATATCTGCCTTGCCAATGGCTCAAGACCTAAATTGCGCTGGAATCCTTAATGCGCGCTAAGGCCACAACAATACATACGGTAGGGGTCTTCAAAGGCTTAAGAAACTGGTAGATGGTCAGCTTACTCTCCGTTGCTCGCAATGACCATGAGAATGAGATCAATTTCCCTTAACCTAAGGAAAAAGCATGCTTTCGTTGTTGGTGTTGTGCTGTAGGAGGAAGGAAAAGAAAATGCACGGGCCTGCTACAGGCTTTGCAGCTGAGCCACCTCCGCTGCCTCGTGCAAACAAGAAAAACTAGAGAAGAAAAGGCAGAGGGGGAGAAAGACGCGCGCCACAACAACGGCCGTCGTCCACCACCTAAGCGATGGCGGGTGCAATGACGGCCTACAACAGATAAAAATTCGGTGGCAGGCTAGCACCCGCCGCAAGCGGCGGTGACCGACCTGTCCCAGCCCCATCAGGGGAGTCCGACGAAGAGCACATGCTTTCGGGAAGTCTGCCGGACAATGGGAGTACATTCATGCCAGTGATGCGGGATTAGGTAAGTGCCGCGCAGCATGTATGTATGTATGTATGTATGTATGTATGTATGTATGTATGTATGTATGTATGTATGTATGTATGTATGTATGTATGTATGTATGTATGTATGTATGTATGTACCGTCTGTTGCAGAAGTTTTCAGCCCAACGCGCCGGGCGGAGGAGCAGTATCGCTCCCGAGAGGCGGCGCTGCGCCCGCCGGCGCGGCCTGGTGACGCAGCTATAAAGAGGGAGGAGGCTTGTTCTCTTCCCCTCATCACGCGGTTGATATCGCACATCCTTGCTCTATACATATAGGTATGTATGAATATGCATGAATATATTAATCATTACCATAAATCTATGAAAGACGTTATTGTAAAACTGCCCTAATGAACGGAATGTCACCACCGGCACTGTCGGCGCAATAAACTTAGAAAATGAAAAGTGGCGTTTGTCGTAACGGACTGTGTTCAGTAAAAAGGCCCATTGAAGATTCCATTTGATACGCACATACGCACACACGCACACACACACACACACACACACATATATATATATATATTGTTATGGACGACAAGGAAGAAGAAGCGGGCAGTGGCGCGGGAAGGAGCGCTCGCGCTAGGCCCGCGAACATCCATTAAACGTCATCTACCATCGCCATCGGTCATGTTCTGTCTCCTGTCTTCATCGGCTTGCCGCTTCGTAACATTTGGTTGGAGGTGCGGCGTACGACATCCCCATCCTCGCCTTGGAGCATCGAGGCCATCTTCAAGCCGGGACCATCACCGAGGGCCCAGGGACATCGCCGAGCAGCTTCGCCCCAGCCGTTCCAGCCCAGCCCGGACCTGAAGACAAGGAGAACAGACATACCAATCAGAACCGAGACGAAGGACCCGAAAGACCCGAAGGAACCGATGGACACGAACACGCAACCCCCGCCCAAGCTGCCCGACGTGACCTCGAGCAATCGGTCCCATGGACTCTGGTGACGGATGGTTGACAGCTCCAAGGGAGGCGGATCACCCACGCATCAGACATCGCACCGACAAGCCGTTCTATTCATCCTCTTCTTCTTCAAGCATCCAGACACGCCCATCATCATGCCATAAATCATAACATCGCTAAACTTCCTCGTCCACAATCGGGACGATCGTTCGGTGGCCCCGGGTCATGTTACGGACGACAAGGAAGAAGAAGCGGGCAGTGGCGCGGGTAGGAGCGCTCGCGCTAGGCCCGAGAACATTCATTAAACGTCATCTACCATCGCCATCGGTCATGTTCTCTCTCCTGTCTTCATCGGCTTGCCGCTTCGGAATATATATATATATATATATATATATATATATATATATATATATATATATATATATATATATATATATATATATATATATATATATATTTATATATATATATATATATATATATATATATATACGCGGACCATTCAGTTTTTTTCTGTTCTTTTTCTACAGCCACTGGCATGCGGTCTGATCCCTGTGAATCTAGCTCGCGGATTGATTCTGTATTCTTTGTTCATGGTCGCGATTGCCGGACGACGCTTTATCATTTTCTTTGTCGCGCAAGATGCGTGGAGATGTATCTCGAAGATTCCAGCCACTCGCGTGTGGTTCTGCAATGTTTCAAGCTACACTAGTCACCATTTGCGGCTTTATCTATATGTTTATTCGCCGGCTTTAAATTGAGCATTGATGGGCGCGACAGGCATTGTGCGTTCAGCAACCGCCGAGCACTATTGCCGATTGCTCAGTTATTTTGCAGGAGCAAGTCAGCCTAATAAACAGTTTAGGTAAGTGAAGTTTAAGCCTCCTCCTTTATCACCAACGGCATTATCACTGCTACGTGCCATCTGGTGGAGTTGCTGCCATTTGAGACCGGCCTACTCCTTCAAGTGAGGACGTCAGCGTCGTTCCTCGCGCCCTAAGTGAGCATCCTACAATTCACCGAGTCAGCCGCTGAATTCAAGGGCTCCAACCCGTACACGGTATCTGCCGGACACCGTTCGACCTCGGAAGGAGGCCCAACGTCATCAATAACCCAGGCTACAGTACCGGTTATCATCCAGCAGCCCCCATAGCTCCCCATTTACACCTGCAACGTGGGACAAGATCCAGAGGAATGGCTAGACCAGTGAAGGAGTTGCAGCCTTAAACAATTCGGAAAACGTCTTGAAGCTCCGAAACTTGTCCTTCGCTCTTGATAGAACAGCGCACCCGTGGTATCAAAAGCACGAGTCTTCGCTAGCGGCGTGGGTTCAGTTCAGTTCAGTCGTTTAGTCGTGTCTGTCTCTTCGTGACCCTATGGACCATATCATGACACGCTTTCCGGTCTCTCACTATCTTCCTAACATCACATAACTTCATCTGCAGTGCCTCGAGGATGCCATCTAACCATCGCGTTCGCTGTCTACCCCTTCTCCGGCGACCCTCAACCTTTCCCAACATCAAATCTTTCTCCAGCGACTCCTCTCTTCTCATCAGATGACAAAAGTAGCTGAGCTTTAACTTTAGAATTTGACCCTCCAATGAGCAGTCAGGGCTTATGGTCGACAATATCGACTGATTTGATCTTCTGGCAGTCCAAGGAACTCTCAAGAGTCTTCGCCAGCACCACAATTCAAACGCGTCAATTGTTTGGCGGTCAGCCTTTTTCACAATCCAACTCTTGCATCCATACATCACAGCTGGAAAGACCATAGCACGAGTTATATTGATCTTGGTTGGCAGCCTAATGTCTCTGCTCTTTACTAGGCGGTCAAGGCTAACCATTGCTCTCTTTCCCAGAAGCAGGCGTCCCTTGATTTCATGGCTGCAGCCTCCTTCCGAGGTTATCTTGGAGCCCAAGAAGAGAAAATCTGTCACAGCTTCCACTTCTTGTCCCTTGATGCTCCAGGACTTGATAGGGCAAGACGCCATGATCTTTGTCTTTTTAATATTCAGTTTAAGCCGAAACTTCTCACTCTCTTCTTGTACGCGCATCAGAAGTCTCTTGAGTTCCACTTCACTTTCTGCCATTAAAGTGGTATTATCCGCATATCTAAGGTTGTTGATACGTTTTCCAGCAATCTTCACTCCAGCTGAAGACTCGTCCAGACTGGCCTTCCTCATGATGCACTCTGCATATAGGTTAAATAGGCAGGGCGACAGTTACAGCCTTGCCTCACTCCTTTCTCTATCGGAAACCAACCAGTAAGACCATGCCCAGTTCTAACTGTGGCCTCTTGCCCTTCATACAGGTTCCTGAGGAGACAGATGAGGTGAATTGGAACTCCCATCTTTTGGAGAGCTTGCCACAATCTGCTGTGATCTACGCAGTCAAACACTTTCGCATAATCAATAAAGCAGAAGTAGATGGGTTTCTGGAACTCTCTTGCTTTTTCCATGATCCAGCGAAGGTTGGCAATTTGGTCTCTAGTTCCTCTGCCCTTGCGAAACCCAGCTTGCACGTCCGGAAGGTCCCGATTCACATACTGCTGCAGCCTACCTTAGAAGATATTCAACATCACCTTGCTACGATGCGAAATAAGCGCGATCGTGCGGTAGTTGGAACAATCTTTGGCACTGCCTTTCTTTGGAATGGGGATGTAAACTGACCTCCTCCAATCCTGTGGCCACTGCAGGGTTCTCCAAATCTTCTTACATAATGTATGCAGAATGTTAACAGCGTCATGGTTGAGGTTTTGAAGCAACTCAGCTGGAATGCCATCAATTCCGCTAGCTTTGTTCTTAGAAAGGCTGGCTAGGGCCCATTCAACTTTACTCTTCAGGATGCCCGGCTCGAGATCAGTAATCACAACCGTCTTATGTTGGGTTTGCACATTCGGGTCCCTCTTGTACAGTTCGTCTGTGTATTCCTGCCACCTCTTCTTTTTCTCTGAGGCTTCAGTGAGGTCCTTGCCTCGTTTGTCCATTATCACGCCCAGCTTAACACAGAAGCTTCCTTTGATATCTTTGATTGTCTTATACAGAGCTCTTGTGTTCCTTAATTGGCGGTTGTCCTCAACTGCTTGGCACTGTATGTTCAGGAAGGCATTCTTCTCTCTCCTTGCTATTTTCTGAAAATCCGCATTGAGAACCTTGTATCTTTCTCTTTCCCCCATAACTTTTGCTATCCTCCTTTCCTCAGCTATTTGCAAAGCCTCTTCAGATAACCAGTTTGCTTTCTTGCATTTCTTTTGCTTTGGAACTACCTTAGTAGCAGCTTCTTGTATTATATCACGAACATCTTGTATTATATCACGAACATCTTCTAGATCTAATTCTTGAAATCGATTCCCCACTTCCACAGCATATTCTAATGGAATTTGATCCAGATCATACCTGAAAGGCCTTCTAGTTTTCTGTGTTTTCCTCAATCGAAGCTTAATTTTGGCAACAAGAAGCGGATGATCGGTGCCACAATCGGCCCCAGGCCTTGTTTTTACTGCTTGTATAGCGCTTCTCCATCTCTGCCGGCAAAGAATATAATCGATCTGATTCCTGTACAGACCGTCCGGTGAAGTCCATGTGTACAGGCTCCTCTTGTGCTGCTGAAAATGAGTATTCGCTATGGCAAGGTTGTTTTCTTGACAAAACTCTGCTAGCCTCTGCCCAGCTTCATTTGGCTCACCAAGACCGAACTTGCCTGTAATTCCAAATATTTCCTCACTCCCGACCTTAGCATTCCAGTCGCCTGTGAGAAAAACGACGTCTGATGATGGCGTGCGGTCTAAAAGGCATTGTAGGTCCGCATAAAATCTCTCAACGTCAGCTTCTTCAGCAGAAGTGGTCGGTGCATAGACTTGGATAACTGTTATGTTGAAAGGGTGACCTTGGATCCGAAGTGAAATGATTCGATCGTTTTGGGGGTTGTACCCTAGCACTGCTTTGCCCATTCTTCTTTTTACTATGAGAGCGGCCCCATTCCTTCTCTTGGATTTGTGCCCACAATAAAAGACATAATCGTCGCCGGAGTTAAATTCTCCCATTCCGGTCCACTTGAGCTCGCTGATACCCAAGATATCTATGTTCGATCTGTTCATTTCTCGCTTGACGACATCCAGTTTACCTTGCGTCATAGATCTTGCATTCCATGTTGCTATGTGATATATCTCCTTGCAACATCGGACTTTCCGGGCGCTTACCGACACATCCACAACTGAGCGTCCTTTTGGCTTTAGCCCAGCCGCTTCATTCGTCCTGGGGCTACTAGGAATCGCCCTTTGTTCATCCGCAGTAACATGTGGGACGCTTTTCAACCTGGGGGGCTCATCTTCCGGCGCCATATCATTAATGATATTGTTACTGGCCATATGGTTTTCTTGGCAGGAAATACTGGAGTGGGTTGCCATTACCTTCTCCAGTGAATCAAATTTTGTCAGAACTCTCTGCCGTGACCTGTCTATCTTGGGTGGCCCTACACAGCAGAGTTCACGACTTCATCGAGTTTCGCAAGCCCCTCCGCCACGACAAGGCAGTGATCCATGAAGGGGAACGGCGTGAGAGTACTTCACAAAGGAAGTGTTGAAACAGTACGCTAGCGTGGTATGGAAAGAAAGAGCGGAATTTCTTCTTCAGTCCAAAGCCTGCTCCCCAACTAGCCCCTCCTTGCCTACGCTGAGGAAATGAAAGGCCTGACCCACCGGGCCAATGACCATAACTGAGGCTGATAAAGGTTAAATTTTTGATGCGAGGCGTCAAAGCCTCTCTTTTCTCATGCCTCGTGAGAAACCCGCCCAAATCCATGACAATTTTAAAGGTACGCCATCATTAGAACCGATCCTTGACGCCCGGACTCGACAGTGCAACCCCCTTTTTTATTCCCCTCGTCTTTTTTTCTTGACATCTCTGCCTTCTCACAGTTCCCCGCACCTTCCTTCATAGTGGCCACTTCCGAGCACATCGGAAGTGTCTTGGCATGCTGGATCCAGCCCTGTGTTTTTTTTTTCGTCTCTATGATGACTCATTTTGTAGAGAGGCCTTTTCTACCCTAAACAAGACTTTTGCCGCCTCACATTTGTGCCACGGTTTCATTTTTTTTCTAATTGAATTTTCTTAAATATTCTCTTGGGAGTTTCACATTTTCTTTTATTTTCAATTGGTTTTTGCCTGCGATAACCTCTGCTTCGGTGTGGTTTTCACTCACATTTATTTACTTTTTGTCATCTTGAGAGTTTTACATTAAAGTATAACCGGCCTCTTCAAGTGTTTTCCGCAAGCAACTCGATGCCACAGCTACAAGCGAAGATAACCTTTGTGAGATAATACGTGAAGTCGTCTGAGAAAAATTGCGCATTTGCTACTGTCGTCTCAGCAGCCCCAGGTAGTGATGCTTACGGACATCGTCCGTGAGTGCAGCAGGCCCTTGGGAGTCCTGCCTTGACGGATGCAATGCAGCAACCCTAAGCTATGAACAAGCCGCTGCCGCACGCCATCCCGCACTCCGACGAGAAATACGAAACCCCCTACGTCACGAAAAGGTTCTTCATGAACGCCACTTCTAGGACCCCGCACGCCAAGCCTAAGAACAACCTTGTATCCCCGGGAAATGCGACACCTAGAGGTCATCCAAGAACCGCCCGCTATGCTTCCATTGAGGTCAGGGGGGCCACATTTTACGCCACTGCCCACACAGGCTCATTAGCCTGCGCGGCTTCGCCATCGACTCCCCACGACCCCGTCCAGGCGAACGATCAGAAGAAATCGAACACTACTTGCGCAGGGCAGTCACCTAGGCGTCAGTACCGCTGTCCATGAGGAGGCTTAAAATTCACTTACATAAAGTGTTTATTAGGCTGAATTGCTCCTGCAAAATAACTGAGCAATCGGCAATAGTGCTCGGCGGTTGCCGAACGCGCAATGCCTGTCGCGCCCGTCAATGTTCAATTTAAAGCCAGCGAATAAACATATAGATAAAGCTGCAAATGGTGACTAGTGTAGCCTGAAACATTGCAGAACCACACGCGAGTGGCTGGAATCTTCGAGATACATCTCCACGCATCTTGAGCGACAAAGAAAATGATAAAGCGTCGTCCGGCAATCGCGACCATGAACAAAGAATACAGAATCAATGCGCGAGCTAGATTCACAGGGATCAGACCGCATGCCAGTGGCTGTAGAAAAAGAACAGAAAAAAACTGAATGGTCCGCGTATATATATATATATATATATATATATATATATATATATATATATATATATATATATATATATATATATATATATATATATATATATGCAGATCAATTAAGGGGAAATGAGGGTGCTCGTTATAATACATGAAGGAAAGAAACCAACAGTCGGCGAGACCCAGAAAAGCGTTGGGGATGTTACTTTATGTCCTTTTTTAATGTTTACTTGGATAATCACAGAAATTAATAATGTAATCTTGTTTAGTGGGAAGATAATTAAACACAAAGTAGCAGAAAAACAACGTGCCGATGGTGGGATCCGAACCCACGACCTCCGAATATCGCGTCCGGTGCTCTTCCAACTGAGCTACAGCAACTGAGCTGCTACTTGCTTGGCTATTTATGTTGTCTGTATACGAACCTTGAGAGTGTTCACCAGCGCCACCCTCAACCATAGCGGCGGACGTAGGACGTCCTTTGTTACCGCCAGCGTCACGTAGAACGTGATCAAGAGCGAGGGCGAAAGCTGTGCTAGAACCCTCTTATGCTACCTATGGCCTCAAGACTGCCAGAACCGAGACCCCCGTACAAGCAGATCAATTAAGGGGAAATGAGGGTAGCAGGAGGAGGAGGAATCAACATTTATTAAGCCCGAAATAATTCGGTGGTGCATGCTTGCACCAGACGGGGTGGTTCCCTAGTTGCGGGACCCATATGTTTCCAGCAGCTCCTAGCCCCTCTCTGTCAGTGCGAGCTGGATCGATAGGGCGGGGCTGGACAACAAGGTCTCCCATCGCTCAAGGGGTTGGGGATTGGGGGTGTTGGCGGGAAGGGGAGGAGGGGGGGTTTTGAGTTGTTTGCATTCTGCCAAAACGTGCGGCAGGGTGCCCTTTTCTTTTTTACAAAAAGGACAGAGCATGTCGTGTTCCGCAGGGTACATGCGGCTCATCAATACGGGATGCGCAAGCGATCCCGCCTGCGCTCGGCGCAGGATCGTCTGTTGTTGCCTGGTGAGCTTGGGGTGCGGTTCTGGCAGTCTGCACCTTTCCTCTCGGTACATACTTGTAATTTCCCGAAAGCTGGTAACCGGATGCGGTAGCTCTTCCGGCTCGTTCTCGCCCCGGATTGACATTTCACGGGCATGGTAGTCTGCGATGATGTTGCCTGCTACCTGCGAGTGAGCCGGGACCCACACGAGCTCCATAGCTCTTCCCGGAGGCTTGCACTTGGATACAATGGCTCGGGCCGCGGAGGATATTACCCCTCTGCGGAAGCTTCTGTAGGCTGTCTTTGAGTCAGTGACCACGGTGTCCACGCTCGGCTGTGCGAGTGCGAGGGCCATGGCCGCTTCTTCTGCAACTGCAGCGTCTGTTGTCTTTATGGACGCGCTGATGATCAGCCTGTCTTTTGACGTAACCACCACTGCTGCACGGTCACTGTGTTTTCGGAGCGAGGCGTCCGCGTAGAGGACCCTGGGGTTCTCTTCCAGCTTCCGGGCTATGGCTTTGGCCCGCGCGGTGCGCCTCTCGTCGTCCGTGCCCGGCGTCATGTTCCGGGGAAGGGGTTTGGTCTGAATGGCCGTCTTCCAGTCTTCCGGAAGGGCTTCCTTGAGGGGTACTGGCTCAATCTGCCATCCTATCTTGCGTAAGACGGCTCGTCCGTGTTTCGTATGACTGAGCCGGATTCTCTGATTAGAGAGGTGGGCTTCAATGAGCTCCTCCAGCGTGTTGTGGGCGCCCATGTCCAGTAGTCTTTGTGTGGACGAGTATATGGGAATGCCCAGTGCTTGCTTCGTTGCATTACGAAGCATCGTGTTTAGGGTGTCCCTATTCGCCTTCGTCAGCTGGAGATAGGGGGCGGAGTAGGTAACCCGTGACACGACGAATGCGCGTATCAGGCGCATGACATCGTCCTCTTTGAGGCCTCGGTTTCTATTAGATACCCTTCTGATCATACTGAGTATCTGGTCGGTTGTAGTTTTGATCTTTGTGACGGCGGCGTGTGCCTTCCCGTCGGCCTGAAGTAGTAGGCCGAGGATCCTAATCTGCTGTGTTGGCTTGATAGCCGTTCCGTCGATGGTGACGATCACGTTCGGCGGCAGTTCTTTCTTGGATTTTCCCGGTTGGATAATAAGCAACTCTGATTTCTGGGAAGCGCAGCTCAGTCCGCATGACTTTGCGTACTCGTGCACGGTTGTTGCCGCCTTCTGCAAGGCTTCCTCCATCCAGGCATCAGAACCGGCTCGAGCTGTCCACATCGTAATATCGTCGGCGTAGAACGCATGGTCCACGCCTTCGATTTGCTTGAGTAGACCGGGCAGGGGCAGGAGGGCCAGATTGAAGAGCAGGGGCGACAAGACCGATCCCTGTGGGGTGCCCCTATCACCCAGCTTGACAGGGTCTGACTTCTCCTCCCCTATTCTGATGGTCGCTGTTCGGTTTGACAGAAATTCTTTGATGTAGTCGAATGTCTTTCGGCCACACCTGGTCATATTCAGATTCCGCAACACGCTCGCGTGGGACACGTTATCAAACGCTCCCTTCAGGTCGAGGGCGAGTATCCCGCGGGCGCGTGCCTCGTTGCCGGCTTGACGACCAGTTCGTGAAGTTGGATCATCACGTCTTGGGTGCTGAGATGTTGCCTGAAGCCGTACATCGTCTCCGGCATCTGATCTGTTTCTTCGAGGTGCTTCTGCAGCCGGCAAAGGACCATACGCTCCATCACCTTCCCCGCGCAGGACGTGAGGGAGATGGGCCGCATGTTGTCTATCGTGAGGGCCTTGCCGGGCTTTGGAATGAAGCAGACCTCGGCGTCCTTCCATTCCTTCGGCAACCGCGAGCTCTCCCAGGCTTCGTTGATGTGCCCTAGGAGGCCGCGGGCCGCTTTACTGCTCATGTTACTGAGTAATTTGTATGTTATGGTATCCCTGCCGGGTGCACTTTTCTTGTTACTTTGATCTATCGCTGTCCACAATTCCGTCATGGAAAACGGCCGGTCCAGGTCTTCGTTGTCGGGTCCTTCGTACCTCTCTGGCTCCGGGTACTGTCCCTTCTCTGTCTTTAGGTACTTCGCCTTCAGGTCTTCCAGGAGCCTGCGGCCGTCTCCCTTGTACATGTTCAATACTTTGGTAAGGTTGCGATTGGTCGCAGTTTTGCTACTCAGCGGGTCGATCAGATGCCTCAAGAGGCACCACGTCTTCCACGTCGAGAGCTTGCCCTGCAGGCCGTCGCAGGTCTTCAGCCAATTCTCCCTGCATAGTTTGGCCGCGTGCTCGGCGATCTGCTTGTTCGAGGCTGCTATGCGCTTGGCCAGCTTTCTGTTGTGCCGCTGACGTTTCCATCGCCGCGTTAACGAGTGCCGGGCCGCCCACATGTGGGTCAGTCTGGCGTCCACGTACGGTGTCTGCGAAGTCGTTGCGATTTCTTGGGTAAATTTTTGGAGGGTCTTCTTCTGGTCCCTCGACCATTCGGTGTAGGTCTGTTGTGTTTCAGCTCGTCCCGATTCTTCCTCAGACGCCTCTTCTTGTTCCTGGGTGAACTTTCTCATCTTGTCCCAATCCGTGATCCGCGCTGTCCCCAACACAGCCCGATATCGGGAACCTCGGATCGTGATGCCGATCACGCTGTGGTCAGAACCCAGGTCCACTTCTTCGCTTCTCCAGGAGACGTCTAGCGTTCCCGATAACCACGAAAGGTCTGGCGTAGTGTCCCTCGCGGCACTGTTGCCTCTTCTGGTAGTTACGTCAGGCTCGTTCAGGAGGGCAATCTCGTGATCCTCCATTGCTTTGGCCAATGCTTTTCCTCTTTTTGACTGGAACTTATAGCCCCATGTTGTGTGAGGGGCGTTAAAGTCGCCGAGGATCAGGAGCGGCCTGGTCCCCGCCAACCCTTTCGCCTGACTCACGATGCGGTCAAATTCGTACTGCCGTTGTGACGGCCGACAGTACGTGCTCATTACAAATAAATTGCCCGCGCTGCCAATTTCTCTTGCATGAATTTCGACCAGCGTGTGCTCGCACCCGCCCTGCGCCGTAACATGTTGAGTTGCCGCCACGTTGCTGCGAACGAGCACCGCCGTTCCGTTCTCCGTGGGGTCCGTGTAAGTGACGTACCCCGGAAGTCTTGGTTTCCCGTTCGTCTCCTGTAGAGCAATTACATCAGGCTTGTTGTCTTGCCCGTCAATGTATAACATTAGTTCCGCTTCTTTGTTGCAAATCCCACGGCAGTTCCATTGGTAAATCACGGTGGTTTCCCCCCCGGTCTTCTTGTGCTTCTTACTTGGCTTCTGCATCATCCTTTCCGGCTGTCTCGAGTCGATTGCGCCTTTTCGCGATCGCGTTTTTTATTTTTTCGGCCCGCTCCTTTTTCAGGGACGCGAAGTGGTTCCTCACCGATGTTGAGGCTACTTTTAGCGCTTGACGTTTGTGCTTCGCCGATGGCGTCTGAGGCTGACTCTCGACAGCTTTAAGTCGGTCGTCTATTTTGCTGAGCCTTTCGTTAATTTGGGAAATTGTGGCCAAAATGGCCATAAGCTCTCCTTCTCGCGGGATCTGTGTCGTTACCGTGGTCGCGGTCTCTGCGTTCGCAGTTTCCTCTCCGCTCGCGGGGCTCTCTTCGGCGTCCATCGCCTCTAGGTTATTTGCTGCACGTTGCTTGGCCTCATCCTCTCCAGCTGTCCGCCCTTGGCGGGGCGAGGGGGGGGGGCCTCCGCGGCACCTTGCGCAAGCCTGCGGCGTTGCTTGTCGCCGTGTTGTCTTGGGGTCCTGAATTTGCCAAGCTGCCGTTACTCGCTAGCGTTTCGATCTTATTCATAAGCGCCTGTATTTGGGCGTTCTGTTCCTGGATCTGAGCGTTTTGGCGCTCTATGATCCTCTTAAGCTCTATCACTTCGCTACTGTCCTTTTGCGGATTCGCTTGTGAGTTAAGGGGTTGGGAGGGGGTGAGGGGTGGGAATTCGGTGTCGCTGGTTAGAGCGACGGGAGACCTGTTGGTCCGGCCCACCTTTTTCTCGGCGATCCCTCGGTGTCCGGTTGACTCTGGCGACTGTTGTTGACAGCCACTGTTGTTGCTGTTGCGGCCCGGCGTGTGTGACCGGCCCCGTTGTTTGGAGGCGCTGCGGTGGGGTCCGCCTGCAGGACCTCTCTTGTCTTGGTTCCTTCTCCCGATGTCTTCTTCCTCTGCTCGGCGCCGTTCCCAGCGCCGCCGGCGGACGACGTAGGGTGTCTTGAAGCGGGCTTTGCAGGCCTTGTCCGCTGTCAGGTGGTTGCCTCCGCACAGGCCACAGTTCGGGACACATTCGTGATCTTCGGCGGGGTTGGAGATTCCGCACCCTCGGCAGATCGTGTTCGAAGGATCCGGGCACACGTCCATTCTGTGGCCCACTCTTCCGCACGCATAGCATACGTCGATTTGTTTCCTATGTAACGTGCACTCCATGAGCAGGTTGCCGTATCTCACGTATTTGGGTACTTTATGCCCTTCGAAAGCAATGACGACTGATCGGGTCTTACCGATCCGGTTTGCCTGTAGCGCCGTTGGGTTATGCTTGTGCACAACATTGTCCTGAATATCCTGGGCCGTATCCTCGAGCGGGATGCCCCTTATGACGCCCTTCACCGTGCCGTGGGGGGCCGTTTCGTAGGTACTTACTTCGTGTGCCGTGCCGCGTATGTCGATCCTTCCGACTGCAGTGTATAGGTCGGCGTTCTCTCTCTTGGAGGTGCTCACCACAACGATATTCTGCTGGAGGTTGGGGCACACGACATCTTCACTTGCTTCATTGCCGGGGATCTGTGCCGCCGCCACAATTGCACGACTTAGTTCAACGCGGGTCACGTCGCTCACGTGGAGCCCGCCTCGTGGTCGTAATACGATCTTTATGTCGCCGCGCGGCAAGTCTGGCATGCGCGCGCCCTTCAACAATTTGCCCTTGTTTATACGTTTCGCCCTTGAGTGACGTGTATCGCTGCCAGTGGCAGCCATGGCCTTGGCGCCATCTTGGTTCGTTTGAAGTACGGCATTTAGGCCTAACTTGCCCATGCCTTTGTGCCTGACCCTCTAGGGTAGCAGGGGCGACAGCGGCCGATGTAGCTCAGTTGGAAGAGCACCGGACGCGATATTCGGAGTTCGTGGGTTCGGATCCCACCATCGGCACGTTGTTTTTTCTGCTACTTTGCGTTTAATTATCTTTCCACTAAACAAGACTACATTATTAATTTCTGTGATTATCCAAGTAAACATTAAAAAAAGGACATAAAGTAACATCCCCAACGCTTTCCTTGGCCTCGCCGACTGTTGGCTTCTTTCCTTCATGTATTATAACGAGCACCCTCATTTCCCCTTAATTGATCTGCTTCTAGCTTACGGGGGTCTCGGTTCTGGCAGTCTTGAGGCCATAGGTAGCATAAGAGGGTTCTAGCACAGCTTTCGCCCTCGCTCTTGATCACGTTCTACGTGTCGCTGGCGGCAACAAAGGACGTCCTACGTCCGCCGCTATGGTTGAGGGTGGCGCTGGTGAACACTCTCAAGGTTCGTATACAGACAACATAAATACCCAAGCAAGTAGCAGGGGGGACAGCGGCCGATGTAGCTCAGTTGGAAGAGAACCGGACGCGATATTCGGAGATCGTGGGTTCGGATCCCACCATCGGCACGTTGTTTTTTCCGCTACTTTGTGTTTAATTATCTTTCCACTAAACAAGATTACATTATTAATTTCTGTGATTATCCAAGTAAACATTAAAAAAGGACATAAAGTAACATCCCCAACGCTTTCCTTGGCCTCGCCGACTGTTGGCTTCTTTCCTTCACATATATATATATATATATATATATGTGTGTGTGTGTGTGTGTGTGTGTGTGTGTGTGTGTGTGTGTGTGTGTGTGTGTGTGTGTGTGTGTGTGTGTGTGTGTGTGTGTGTGTGTGTGTGTGTGTGTGTGTGTGTGTGTGTGTGTGTGTGTGTGTGTGTGTGTGTGTGTGTGTGTGTGTGTGTGTGTGTGTGTGTGTGTGTGTGTGTGTGTGTGTGTGTGTGTGTGTGTGTGTGTGTGTGTGTGTGTGTGTGTGTGTGTGTGTGTGTGTGTGTGTGTGTGTGTGTGTGTGTGTGTCAAATGGAAGCTTCAATAGGCCTTTTTACTGAACACAGTCCGTTACGACAAACGCCACTTTTCGTTTTCTAAGTTTATTGCGCCGACAGTGCCGGTGGTGACATTCCGTTCGTTAGGGCAGTTTTACAATGACGTCTTCCATAGCTTTATGGTATTGATTAATATATTCATGCATAGTCATACATACCTGTATGTATAGAGCAAAGATGTGCGATATCAACCGCGGGATGAGGGGAAGAGAACAAGCCTCCTCCCTCTCACGAGGCCGCGCCGGCGGGCGCAGCGCCGCCTCTCGGGAGCGATACTGCTCCTCCGACCGGCGCGTTGGGCTGCAAACTTCTGCAACAGACGGCACATACATACATACATACATACATACATACATACATACATACATACATACATACATACATACATACATACATACATACATACATACATACATACATACATACATACATACATACATACATACATACATACATACATACATACGTACATACATACATACATACATACATACATACATACATACATACATACATACATACATACATACATACATACATACATACATACATACACACACACACACACACACATACATACATACACACATACACACATACATGCTGCGCGGCACTTACCTAATCCCTCATCAATGGCATGAATGTACTCCATTTTCCGGCAGACTTCCCGAAAGCATGTGCTCTTCGTCGGACTCCCCTAATGGGGCTGGGACAGGTCGGTCACCGCCGCTTGCAGGGGGGCTAGCCTGCCACCGGATTTTTATCTGTTGTAGGCCGCCATTGCACCCGCCACCGCTTAGGTGGTGGACGACGCCCGTTGTTGTGGCACGCGTCTTTCTCCCCCTCTTCCTTTTCTTTCTTCTCTAGTTTATCTTGTCTGCACGAGGTAGCGGAGGTGGCTCAGCTACAGAGCCAGTAGTAGGCCCGTGCATTTTCTTTTCCTTCTTCCTACAGCCACAACAACAACGAAAGCATGCTTTTTCCTTAGGTTAAGGGAAATTGATCTCATTCTCATGGTCATTGCGAGCAACGGAGAGTAAGCTGACCATCTGCCAGTTTCTTAAGCCTTTGAAGACCCCTACCGTATGCATTGTTGTGGCCTTAGCGCGCATTAAGGATTCCAGCGCAATTTAGGTCTTGAGCCATTGGCAAGGCACATATTCCTACCACAATCCTGAATAATCTGCGCTTGATTTATCTTCACCTGCGGTCATTTTCACTGGAATTTTGGACTGGAGTCTTAATTTAAATTGCTTGAACTCCATTGTTTCTTTTGTGTTGAGTTGTGCTGGGTTCTGCTGGGTTTATGGCGCATAAGCAACTAAGGCTATCATGACCCAATAGCAAGCCTTGTTCCATTTCAATAAATGTTCATTGCTGCATGGGTACTTGCATATTGCCACCAGCGGGAGATGGATCCACTATCTGAACACCGCCGATTTCGTCACTGTTCTGTCCACTGTACGAATCTGAGTACACCTGAAATATTGAAATAAAACTGCGAACAAAATTTGCAAGGACGCTTAAGCTCCATTTTTAAAGATATGATGCGGAAGTGTTGTTGGGTGCCATCTGCGGCTGTACTTTGGGTTGCTCGTACGCAAGCTTACGATTTGTTTCTAGTTCGTTACTAATTCCTTAATTTTGGCCTCAAATATATCGCATATACTTGTTAGAATGCACCTTATTATAGCCAAGCCGCATGAGCGTGCGTGTGCGGCCTAGGGGTCCCGGATTCGACTCCCATCACAATGATCTACACGAGCCGGTAGCTGCTACAAATGCGGCCATGTCTGTTGATCTCGAGACGCAACCCGCTAATCAATCAGGGCCCGGCCAACTGCCAAAGCATCCTTGTAATTGTTCCTAACGTGGACTCAAACTCTGACCCCTTATTGGCTGTAGAACACGGCATTTAGAACTGCCGCGTTCTGACGATACGGGCGACTGAACAGGCGTGCTTGCGCGGTCGCTAACACAGGTTTCTATCCATTGCGCTCGCACATGTGTATACCCCCGAGGAACGCGCGCCCCATGCCGTCTTCCTCGGCTTCCTGGACTATCACGTCCATCATCATCATCAGCCTGACTATGCCCACTGCAGGGCGAAGGCCTCTCCCATATTTCTCCAATTAGCCCTGTTCTGTGCTAGCTGCATCCACTTGACCCCTGCGAACATCTTAACCTCATCCGCCCACCTAACTTTCTGCCTCCCCCTGCTACGCTTTCCTTCCCTTGGAATCCAGTTTGTTACCCTAGGCGACCATCGGTTATCCTCTCTTCGCACTACATGTCCTGCCCATGCCCATTTCTCCTTCTTAATTTTCACTAGAATGTCAGTAACTTGAGGTATTTTTCTGGCCCACTCTGCACGCTTCCTATCTCTTAATGTTACCCCTACCATTTTTCGTTCCATATCCCTCTGGGTTGTCCTCAACTTATGTAGAACCCTCTTGATTAGCCTCCACGTTGCAGCCCCATAGGTGAGTACAAGTAATATGCAACTGTTGTATAATTTCCTCTTGAGCGATACCGGTAAGCTGCTAGTCATAATCTGCGAGTGCTTGCCGAATGCGCTCCATCCCAATCTTATTCTTCTTGGTATTTCCTTTTCTTGGTCCGGATCTGCGGTTACTACCTGTCCTAAGTAGTCATATTTGCCTACTACTTCCAGTGCCTCGCTACCTAACGTAAACTGCTGTTCCTTCCCGAGGCTGTTGAACATTACCTTAGTCTTCTGCATGTTGATTTTTAAGCCTACCTTTGTACTTTTGCTGTCTAGGTCATCAATCATTATTTGCAGTTCATCCCCCGAGTTACTTAGCAAGGCAATGTCATCAGCGAATCGCAGATTACTGAGGTATTCTCCATCTACCCTTATCCCTAACTGCTCCCATTCCAAGTCTCTGAATACTTCCTCTAAGCAAGCTGTGAATAGTACTGGGGAGATCGTGTCTCCTTGCCTAACACCTTTCTTTATGGGAATTTTGTTATTTCCTTATGCAGAACTATGGTTGCTATGCAGTCCCTATATATCTCTTCCAGCACTTCACGTACGGCTCATCTACCCCCTCATTTCGCAATGCCTGCATCACCGCCGAAGTTTCAACTGAGTCAAATGCTTTTTCGTAATTGAATGAATGCTATGTATAAGGGCTGGTTATATTCCGAGCATTTTTCTATCACCTGGTTGATGGTATGGATATGATCAATAGTAGAGTACCGTTTCCGAAAACCTGCTTGATCCTTTGCTTGATTGCAGTCTAAGGTTGTCCTGATTCTATTAGATAATAACCTCACGTCTATACTCCTAACGAAATTGTCCCTTGTGTCTGGTACCCGGGCGGAAGGAGCAACAAGAAGCACATGGCTACTCAGGGCAGACCTTATATTTATTTCCAACAGATAATGTGGGTATATGTGATTCCAGAGAAGAGGAAAGTGATGATGATGATGATGATGATGATGATGATTCCTCTTAATACGTACTGTCAGCGTCAAATGAAACGCGAACAGCGGAACGCGTGGCGATAGGCCCAACTGAGGCCGCTTGTCTGTCGTTATCAGAGAGTGGCGCGAATTTCCGGTTCGCGATAGTTTACTTTTATTTTCTTTGGCGTTCGTTTTCTGCTTTGCCACTGGATTGCCACATTCATTCTTAGCACCGATAACGCCTTGCACGGGGCTTTTATTGTGCTTCCACCGATGCCATGTTATCAGCATCTAGTTGCGATGCGAACAGCGCAGGCGGCCTATCGGGTCCGGTCGGTGCGCTACGTGATGTTTTTAATCGCTCTGTCTTCTGATAAGCCTCTTTCGCCAGAGAAACCGCGTTGTGGCAGTTGCGATGGGTAGTCAATATGAATATGGCGCTCCAGTGGCAAAGCAAGAAAACGAACGCCATAGAAAATAGAAGCAAACTATCGCGGACCGGAAATTCGCGCCTCTTTCTGATAACGACAGGCAAGCGGCCTCAGTTGGGCCTATATCGCCACGCGTTCCGCTGTTCGCATTTCATTTGACGCCGATAGCACATCTGACTCTTGCTCATGCCGCCTTTAGAAATCCCGCGTTTATTATATCTCACGACTGGAGGAAGATTACACAAACGCCATTGAGGCCTGTAAGCACCAGAATTGTAAATGTTATTGCCATCCGTTTAAAGAAATTATGCTAAGAACGCCGCCAACTTCGTGCGTTTGTTCTTTGCCGTGTACACAACAATACTTCCAATTGAAGACTAGGCGGTTTATCGCTGCTATCAACCCGCTGGCATTACAGGGCATGAAGGGATGCCCCTGACAGATGAGCCTGCGCATAAAACTTTATGTGGCACTTTAGACAACTGAAGTGCGATAAGGCGAAGGCCTTTGTTTGAAACTTCGCTGATTCCTTGTTTTACTGCATTTGCTTGTATAGGCTGTGTGGTGCGGCGTTCAAGAAAGCGCCAAATAAAAGGTGCGACACGGACGCCTGAATCCGTATGACTAGATAGCGTAAGCTACCAGCCAACAGATAAAACCCCGCTTTAACCAAGCCGTATGAACGTGTCTGCGTGGCCTAGAGATAGCGTGAATTCAAGGGTCTTGGCAGGCTTATTCTGATATCATCCTCCCACGTAAAAGGAGAGGCCCGGGTTGGCAGCGCCTGCCAAACTATACTTCCCTGTGATTGGTCGAGACCTCTATGACATCATCCCCCCCTCAGCCAATCAGAGCGCCACAAAAGCGTGGCACGTTTGCTGACGACAACGATCAGGCATTAAAGGCTTTCGCCTCAATATTTCTGCATCTCTTTGCAGGTAGGCGACAGCACCAAAATCCGTATCTACTGTTCGTGACACAAACGATCATGTCGCAAGACTTCTGCGTCGCCAAGATGCAAGGTTACTACTACAATCCGGCGACAACATTTTGTGCCTACCGGCATGGTTACGACGCCTGCCAGGTACTGAAAAACTATTCCACATATATCACACATCTTTTCAATATATTAAATGTGTTTTATTCCTTTTTTTGGATGTAGCGTACCATCCACAGTATATAGAGATATCCACGTTGAAGAATGTTCAATTTTTACACGGTATATCGAAAAGTCCTGAGGAAAATGTCCTGAACGAAATTTTTTTCGCCTTTTTGGGGGAAAATTTGAACTTTAAAAAACAGCTTAAAACATGATTGCAAATCGCTAAAAATCCCGAAAATTAATACTTTCCGCTTATCAGATCCTTGCAAAGAGTTAAGCTTAGGCCTTCAGCCAAATACGTGTATGAATATTATGAATCAGTGAAGAAGGCTGGTAGTCGGGTAAAGCACCTAATAAGCACCTTTATGCTTTTGTACGGCATTCACTGCGCGGTAGCCCATCAGGCCTCTTTGTTCGGCTTAAGCTATGTGATAAAACATTTAATCTGTGTTGATGTGTTCCATGTGGATCGTTCATTTATCCGCCTTCAGCCACGGGGGACCCGGGTTCCATCGCAGCCGCAAAAACCGCGTTACGATGGAGGCAATTATCAATGACCCAAGGCGTCTACCTGCTGAGGAATATCAGTGCACTTTAAAAATCCTATTCGATAGAAATTGTACGGAGCCATTCACTATAGAGCACGTCCGTCATAAAAGGTGTATTTTGGGGACATTAAATCCCATGAAGGTACTCTGTAATGGTTTCCATCTTCCCCTGGGGAGCAGTGGTTAGGTCTCTGGACTGTAGCATCCAAAAATGCGGGATCGAATCCCGGCCTCGACTGCCGCCTTTCAACGACGCAGGCGAAAAGCAAGAAGCCCGTGTGTTGTGCAATGTCAGTGCATGATAAAGAAACCTCAGCCGGTAGACATTTTCGGAGCCCACCACTTGGGCGTCTCTCATAGCCTGAGGCGCTTTCGGCCTTGGCCATAAACCAAGAGAAATATGTAGTAGTTCTGAACAGCCAAAAAATAAACCTAAACGTACCTGACAGCAGTGGGTCTTTCGCCAAACAGCCTGCCTTCTTACAATGATTGGACTTCATTAGAACTGCCAACCTTTTTTCTTACATTTAATACTTCTTTTTTTTTTATTCCTTTTTGCATCTTCATTATGCCCTGAGGCAATAAACAACGTTATTTAAAAACCTAAATTTAAAACAAGCACTCGTAGAACCTTGAAATCACAGTAGGATACTTCGATGCTTCTTTCAATTTTTCTGCTCTGTGAAAATGAAAAGAAAGCTTTTTTTTTAAGTTTGCATCATTTCGACATCCCACTCCGTACGTGGGGTGATCGGTTACGGCGATAGCTCTAACTTTCCTTACACACATGTAGCGAGAAATTACCGGTTTAGTATCCCTTTCGTTTGAGCACTCAATTAGCACTCATTTAAACTGCGAACTAGCTATCGGCGGAAGACATGAATGTCACTTGGGCCGAAAGTATTTGAAGAACGTCATGCAGCAGCGTAATTTGAGTAGTCTAGTCGTGTGAATAGGTTCGAAGGGATTCCAAACGCCCATGTATTAGGATTAGTGTTTCGTCCCCATGGAGCCATGCGTTAAGTTCAATATGTTGTTAAAATGTTGCGCATCTGATGTAACACTTTCGCATAGCTGAACTTAGCTATTTACGCTCATTTAAGGTTCCTATGAACATGAAACACCCGCCTTCTATACCTACTTGAAGAATAAATAAAATATTTGGATATATTGTAGCATGCGTTGACGACAAAGAAGCGCAGAAGTGTGAGAGGAAGAAGAAGTGTGCTAACCTCGAGCCTGAACTCTGACGCTGTTCGTAGAACTTTTGCCACGCCTTGGACCTCGGACGCAACTGTAAGGGTCGCTGTTTACGCGACATCTGGTGGAGGTTCCGGGTACGATTTTCATGAGCCGGACGCCCCCTACAAGCCCAGGACGCACCCCTAAGGTGGAGACCCCAGTACACCAGAGCAGCCGCCGACTGCAAGGTCTGCCTCCCGAGTGTGGTCCTCTCCCTGACCACAGACCAACAAGGAGCGTTTCTGTCAGCGCGATGAATCCCCCGGTATCGACAACTCCTGTCCTGCTCCACCACCAGCGGGATCCACCACATTTCCACGGTCCGCCCCATGAGGACGCTGAAGACTGGCTGGAGCAGTTCGACCGGGTGGCTGCCTTCAACGCCTGGAACGCTGACTCGAAGCTTCGCCACGTCTACTTCGCACTGGAGGATTCTGCGAGGACATGGTTTGAAAATCAAGAAGCCGGACTCCGAACGTGGGACACATTCAAGGCAGAATTCTTGCGTATGTTTATCAACACGCTTCGCAAGGAAAAAGCGCAACTGCTTTTAAATAGCCGTATACAACATCCGAATGAAACTGTTACGGCCTACGCCGAAGAGATGAAGCGACTCTTTCGACGCGCGGACCCAACCATGTCGGAAGAGAAAAAAGTGCGCCTTTTGATGCAAGGTGTTATAGAGCAGTTATTTGCAGGCCTGGTGCGAAGTCCACCAACAACTGTCGCCGAATTCTTAAGTGAGGCGTCTACCATCGAGAAGGCACTTGACATGCACGCCCGGCAATACCAGCGCACTACAGTGTCTATGAACGCCGTGAGTGTAGGTGAAGCCATACAGTTTTCGTCAGAATCGTTGCGTGATACGATCCGGGCGATAGTCCGGGAAGAGGTGGCCAAATACCTGCGGATTCCTCCACAGCCACAGGTTGCCACAGTTTCCGATATCATCCGTGAGGAAGTACAACAGGCGCTGGGTGTTCCCGCACCCGTCACCGGGCCCGCACCCGTCGCCGCGCCTGAACCCGTCGTAGCTACACCGCTGCCCCAGATCCTGAGCTACGCCGCGGTCACCAGCCGCTACCTGCCGCCTTCGACAGCATCCTACGAGCCTCGCGCACCGGTCGCCCATGTGTCTTCACGGCCGAGCGTACGCCGCCGAAGGACCGATATCTGGCGAACGCCCGATCACCAACCGTTGTGCTACCATTGCGGCGAAGCTGGACACCTGTGTCGCCGCTGCCCCTACAGGGAACTCGGCCTCCGTGGGTTTTCTTTTGGTGCCCGCCGTCCGTTGCCTGGCCAGCAGCCACGCGAAATCGCAGAATACATTTCGCGTTCCAACACAGGCCCAAGCCGCCTCCGACCGCCGTCGCCTCGCCGTTACAGCTCTCCTGGACGCCAGGAGCAACTCCAATGTTCCCATAGGGGAAACTAGATGCAGCAGCCTCTGGAGGTGCGGCTGCTACAGTGCGAAAATTTCAAGATCCTCCATGGACCCACGACAGTTCTTCACTGCAAACTACAGTTCGTTACATACGGCCACCAGCAGAATCGACGCCGCTACGAAATTCCGCTGATCCTCAACGTAACCACGACGCCGACATTCGCCCCACCACTCCTTCAGAGCATCGAAGTCGAGACCGAACCCCACGAAGCTGTCGCCGCCCGACACAACAAACTGCCGACCTGCAGATCTCCGTTGATGGCGTAGACGTCACTGCTCTAGTCGACACTGGCGCTGATTATTCAATTCTAAGTGCACACTTCGCCAAAGCTCTCAGAAAAGTCACAACATCATGGGGTGGCCCGCAAATACGCACAGCTGGCGGACATTTAATTATGCCCACGGGAGTGTGCACGTCGAGGATCACTGTACAAGGGCAAACCTTTCTGGCGACGTTCATCGTATTGGCTCAGTGTTCCCGTGACGTCATCCTCGGTATGGACTTTTTAACCGAAAATGGCGCCATTATCGATCTGCAGAATAAGTCCGTAAGATTTTCAGTTGAGAATGCCATCGAATCCAACAGCATGCTCCCCGCTGCACTCCACATTATTGATGGCCATGTTAGTGTGCCCCCACGTTCAAGCATCATGGTCTCCGTGGGTTCCCTCCCAATGCAAGATACAGAAGGTGTCGTCGAGACAAAACAGAAACTGCTTATTGAAAGAGGCATCGCCGTTGCCAGGGCAGTTGTTTTTGTTGAAAATGGCAAAGTTTATGTTCTTCTCACGAACTTCAGCAATGAACATCAACATCTGAACAGAGGGACAACTGTCGCATATCTCGACGTCATAACTGACACTAGTTATGAATGCAATTTCACCAGCGCTTCAGCAACAGAACCCTCCGACAACACTGAACCTCTGTACGATATAAACCCGGCCTTAACTCGAAAGTATCAAGAGAAACTACGGCACCTACTCCGTCGCTACTCTAATGCATTTGCCAGATCATCCCGCGTCGGTCGAACCCACCTCGCAAAGCACCGCGTCATTACAGACGAAGCTGTTCGACGACTCCGCCAGTCGCCTTATCGAGTTTCCCCTAAAGAACGTACTGCCATCCGAGACCAAGTGAAGGAAATGCTCGATAACGATGTCATTCGCCCTTCCCGCAGCCCCTGGGCTGCACCTGTGGTACTTGTGAAGAAAAAAGATGGCACACTTCGTTTCTGCGTAGACTATCGCCGACTGAACAACGTTACGAAAAAAGATGTTTACCCTTTGCCCAGAATAGATGACGGCTTAGATCGTCTGTGCAACACAAGATACTTCTCCTCCATGGATCTCAAGTCTGGATACTGGCAGATAGAGGTCGATGAGAGGGACCGCGAAAAGACTGCTTTCATTACACCTGACGGGCTATACGAATTCCAGGT
The DNA here is from genome assembly GCF_055883805.1 of Amblyomma maculatum. Taxonomy (NCBI): domain Eukaryota; kingdom Metazoa; phylum Arthropoda; class Arachnida; order Ixodida; family Ixodidae; genus Amblyomma; species Amblyomma maculatum. The sequence goes on from NC_139349.1 coordinate 120,780,839, forward strand.
CATGCCCTTCGGCCTTTGCTCCGCGCCCGCAACCTTTCAGAGACTCATGGACAGCGTTCTTGGAGATCTGAAGTGGACGACATGTCTTGTATACTTGGACGACGTAATTGTATTTGCCCCGAATTTCGAGGAGCACCTCCGTCGCCTAGACGCAGTACTAGACGCCATCCAAACGTCGGGCCTCACTCTGAAAGCCGAAAAATGCCATTTTGCTTATGAAGAGCTGAAGTTTTTGGGCCATGTCGTGAACCAAGCGGGAGTTCTACCGTATCCTGAAAAAACAGTTGCCATCGCCAATTTTCCGAAGCCGCGGGACCAGAAAGAGGTGCGACGCTTTCTTGGGCTATGTGCATATTATCGACGTTTCGTGAAAAACTTTTCTAAAATAGCCGCCCCCCTTACACTTCTTACTAAGGCTGATATGCCGTTCACATGGGGCGACCAGCAAATGGACGCATTTCAGGAGCTTCAACGTCGCCTGCAGTCACCTCCAGTTCTAGCACATTTCGATGAAACCGCAGACACCGAACTCCACACGGATGCAAGCAATGTCGGTTTGGGCGCTGTCCTAGTACAGATACGGAACAGTGAACAACGTGTGATCGCCTACGCTAGTCGGGCTTTGTCTAGGGCTGAGACAAACTACTCTGCCACTGAAAAGCAATGCCTGGCCATCGTGTGGTCTATTTCGAAGTTTCGACCATACCTGCACGGCAGACCCTTCAGAGTGGTGACCGACCATTACGCGCTTTGTTGGCTGACAAGCCTTAAAGACCCTTCTGCGCGTCTCGCCAGGTGGAGCCTACGACTTCAAAAATACGACATCACTGTAACCTACAAGTCAGGTCGTAAGCATTTAGACGCTGACTGCGTGTCTCGTGCTCCTGTACAACCAGCTTCGGACGCCTCAGGTGACGACGACGCATTTCTGAGTGCAATTACTTCAGACAATTTTGCCGATGACCAACGGAATGATCCCGAACTTCGCCAGGTAATCGACTTTCTTCAAGGTGCCGGCAGCATGGTCCCTAGCCCTTTCCGTCGTACTTTGTCTTCTCTGTGTCTCCGTGATGGCGTTCTCGTCAAGAAGAATTTTACAGCCAACAGTCGCCAATACCTCCTCGTTATACCAGCAAGCTTAAAGGATGAGATTTTTCAAGCCTGCCACGACGAACCCACATCCGGCCACCTGGAAGTCACTCGGACGATATCCAGAGTTAAAGAACGGTATTACTGGCCTCGTTTGTCAAGCGATGTAACACATTATGTTCGAACTTGCCGTGACTGCCAACGTCGAAAGGTTCCGCCTCTGAGGCCAGCCGGTCTTTTAAAGCCCATTACGCCACCGTCCAGACCATTCCAGCTAATAGGGATGGACTTGCTCGGACCGTTCCCTACTTCCACCTGTGGGAACAGGTGTATTATAGTAGCTACTGACTACCTGACCCGCTACGCAGAAACCGCTGCTCTTCCTTGTGCTACGGCTTTTGAAGTTGCGAAATTTTTCGTTCTTCAAATTGTCCTGAGACATGGCGCACCAGAAGTACTCATTACTGACAGAGGAGCTGCATTTTCTGCAGAGCTCATCCAGCATATCCTTGTTCTTAGTCGCACCAATCATCGTCGCACGACTGCATACCACCCGCAAACAAACGGCCTGACAGAACGTTTGAACAAGACCATTGCCGATATGTTGTCAATGTATGTGGACGTCCATCACAAGACATGGGACGAAGTATTGCCGTATGTAACATTTTCATACAATACCGCCGTTCAGGAAACTACCAACATGACTCCATTCAGCCTAGTTTACGGCCGACAAGTGACGACCACGCTCGACGCCATGCTGCCCCACATAGACGAAAGTCCAAATGATGATGTCGCCTCTTTTCTACAGCGTGCCGAAGAGGCCCGTCAACTTGCACGGGTGCGAATACAGCAGCAGCAAGGCCGAGATGCACAACGCTACAACCTGCGGCGGCGGACTGCAGACTATCTGCCAGGTGACCTTGTCTGGGTTTGGTACCCCATTCGACGACGCGGACTCAGCAAAAAACTATTGCACCGTTATTTCGGCCTCTACCGCGTTCTTCGACGCGTTAGTGAACTGGACTATGAAGTCGTTCCGCACGAGGAACCAGAGCCCCGGCGTCCCAAGCGTTCTGAAGTGGTCCACGTGGTCCGCTTGAAGCCTTTTCATGCTAGATAGCAGCCCCTTTTACTCTGTCCCTCTTTCAATCTAGTTTTCGCACGGGGGGGCTAATGTAGCATGCGTTGACGACAAAGAAGCGCAGAAGTGTGAGAGGAAGAAGAAGTGTGCTAACCTCGAGCCTGAACTCTGACGCTGTTCGTAGAACCTTTGCCACGCCTTGGACCTCGGACGCAACTGTAAGGGTCGCTGTTTACGCGACAATATTTTAGCCCATAGCTGCAGCTGTACATGTAAGAAAGGCTTTGCTTATTTTGCGCTTATTAACTTCAGTCCTCGCCGATTATGTGTATCGTCTGCTTGCTTCGCAGCCGATGATTTGACCTGGATTTCAAAATTGTCTTCGGCAGCGGCATTTGGGGAAGTGGAAGTATTGACACAGAACAAGCAGCCGTGTTGTTTTGGAATCGGCCTGACGTCCAGTCGTAAGCAAAAGTGGTATACAACACTCAGCCAGTCACAGAGCTCGAGAAAATTGCATCGAAATGCCATCTAGCGACAGCGTCAGGGACAGCGATAGCGACACATGCATGTCGATAAAATGGGGCACTGCTGCCGCTATTGTATTGACCTTAAATAGCTGTTGCTAGATGAAGTTGACGTGCAGTTTTCTCAAGCTCCGCCCCCGCGGCTGAGTGTTGAATACCACTTTTACTCACGACTTTACATACAACTTTATAAAAGTTTACTATTGCAGTCGGAAGGCCTAATCAGCCGGACGGCCTGTGGGGTCTTTAAGAGAGAACAGCGAGTATAAGGCATAAAGGTTCATAATGCTGTATAAAGGCAACCAGAACAAATAAGGTCACAATTTTGTCAGCGCCCAGACAAGGGCAAGACACTCGGGCTCAGACATCGAGTAGTTATAATTAGAAGGGGATATCAGTTTAAAATAGGTAGCGAAGCGTTGGAAGTGGTAGGCGCATATGTTTACTTAGGGCAGGTTGTGACCGCAGACCCTGACCAGGAAAGGGAAATAACCAGGAGAATGAGATTTTGGATGGAGCGCATTTGGAAGGTACTGAAACATTATGACTAGCAGCTTACCGGTATCACTCAAGAGGAAAGTGTACAACGGTTGCATCCTGCCGGTACTGACATATATGGCTGAAACAGAGTTAATGAAAAGGGCTCTACTTAAGTTCAGAACACCGCAGAGGGCCGTGGAACGGAAAATGGCAGGGGTAACGTTAAGAGATGGGAAGCGTGCAGAGTGGGTCTGAGAAAAAACTCAACTTACTGACATTCTAGTCGACAATAAGCAGAAATGTGCACGGGCAGGGCATGAGTTCGAAGTGTTTATAACAGATGGTCTCTAAGAGTAACCAATTGGATTCCGAGAGAAGGTAAGCGTAGCATGGGGCAGCAGAAAATTAGGCGGGTGGATGAGATTACAAAATTCGCAGGGGTCAAGTTGGTGCAGCTAGCACAGCACCGGGTTAATTGGAAGTAAATAGGAGAGGTATTCGCCCTGCAGTGGGTATAGTTCGTCGATGATGATGAGATGGGGGGAGCAGGCGGTTGGCGTAGGCAATGCCGCAGTAGTGATCTTGCTGCCGCTGGGCCAGTATGGCGTCAATACCAGGCAACTGGCGTCGGTACGTAATTCCATCGGTGCAGGAGGGTTCAAGTGCTCCAACACCATTGAAGCAATGAAAATTGGCATGACCCCAGAGAAAGGCAGGTAGATAAGTGGTAAGGCGGCGTGCAAGTAAAGGATCAAGCAGGGTTTCGGAAACGGTACTCTACTATCGATCATATCCATACCATCAATAAGGTGATAGAAAAATGTTCGGAATATAACCAGCCCTTATATAACATTCATCGATTACGAAAAAGTATTTGACTCAGTTGAAACATCGACGGCGATGCAGGCATTGCGAAATCAGGGGGTAGACGAGCCGTACGTGAAAGTGCTGGAAGATATATATAGTGGCTGCACAGCAACCATAGTTCTGCATAAAGAAAGTAACAAAATTCCCATAAAGAAAGGTGTTAGGCAAGGAGACACAATCTCCCGAGTACTATTCACACCTTGTTTAGAGGAAGTATTCAGAGACTTGGAATGGGAGCAGTTAGGTATAAGGGTAGATGGAGAATACCTCAGTAATCTGCGATTTGCTGATGACATTGCCTTGCTAAGCAACTCGAGGGATGAACTGCAAATAATGATTGATGACCTAGACATTAAAAGTAGAAAGGTAGGCTTGAAAATCAATATGCGGAAGACTAAGGTAATGTTCAACAGCTTCGGGAAAGAACAGCAGTTTACATTAGGTAGCGAAATAATGGAAGTAGTAGGCGAATATGTCTACTTAGGACAGGCAGTAACCGCAGATCAGGACCATGAAAAGGAAATAACAAGAAGAATAAGATTGAGATGGAGCGCATTTGGCAAGCACTGGCAGATTATGACTAGCACCTTACCGGTATCGCTCAAGAGGAAAGTATACAACAGTTGCATCTTGCCTGTACTCACCTATGGGACTGAAACGTCGAGGCTAACCAAGAGAGTTCTGCTTAAGTTCTGGACAACCCAGAGGGCTATGGAACGAAAAATGGTAGGGGTAACATTAAGAGACAGAAAGCGTGCAGAGTGGGTCAGAGAAATAACTCAAGTTACCGACATTCTAGTAGACATTAAGAAGAAGAAATGGACATGGGCAGGACATGTAGTGCGAAGAGAGGATAACCGATGGTCGCTGAGGGTAACAAACTGGATTCCAAGGGAAGGAAAGCGTAGCAGGGGGCAGCAGAAAGTTAGGTGGGCGGATGTGATTAAGAAGTTCGCAGGGGTCAAGTGGATGCAGCTAGCACAGAACCGGGTTAAGTGAAGAAATATGGGAGAGACCTTCGCCCTGCAATGGGTATAATCAGGCTGATGATGATGGAGGCGGCGTGCGATGTCTACGAAATTCTGAATGAATAGACGGAGGTAGGAGCCCAGCCCGCGTAAACTGCGCACAGCACTTTAGTTATGCGGTGTAGGAAACTAGCGAACGTTCCGACCTTTTCCCAATTGGGCTTCACCCCAGTCGTCCATAAAGTCATCGAGAAGTTTTATTTGGCGGCGACTGAAGCTGCATTTCTTGGCGTTGAATTGAAGAACGGCGCCGCGGAAGACTGTCAAGATCGTAGAAATACTGTGCAGGTAGTTTGTGAATGTTGAAAAAAAACTATGACATCATCTAGGCTGCACACGCACGTCATTTCAATTCACGGATGGGTAAGCCAATCATGCGCTTCAAGGCCTCAGGGGCGCCAGAGGTGCCAGATGGCATTAGATTGAACTGATAAAGACCGTCGAGGTTGGCAGGGCAGTTTTCTCGCGGGCTCGTTCGTCTACTGAAATTTTCTAGCAGCTTAAAAGCATGACGAGAGAAGAAAAATAGTTGGCACCAAGAGGGCAGATGTCCTTTAATTATTTAGGTCGCTGCTAGACGACACAGACCCGCTTTGGTGGTGCAGTGGTTACGGCGCACACCTACTTCTGCCCAAGGATGCGCGATCGACTCCCGGCCGCGGCAGCCGCTTTTCGGCGAAGGGGAAATACAAGGCGCCCGTGTGCTGTGCTGTTGATGGTCTAGAACCACAGATGGTCTAAATTTCCGGAGGCCTCCACTACGGCGTCTCTAATTGTCTGAGTTGCCTTGGGATTTAACTCCCATAAACCAAGTAGTCGACACAGAATCTGCAACTTTGGTCTATCTTTTGCCTGAAACGACAAAGGACGTCCAATGCAGCAAGGACGAAGTTTCACAGCCTCCCGGCGGGACATTGGGAGCAGGAACAATGCCTACTTTGGATTCGACTCGTTCGCCGTCAGAAGTAAACTTTATTTTTCCGCAATTACTTTCGCAGCATATGTTTGTTGCTCTTATAACTATAAAAAGCTGCTTGCTCCTTACATGTTGCAGAAATTTTTTATTGCCGACAATATGTCATAATATCATCATTTCTTTTTCCCGGTGCTCATTTTTCAGCGGCCTGTGGCAAGCGGCATCGCTTATTCGTGTTTTATGCTTTTGCTTCAGAGATTACGGAACAGAGTGGCAGCCTTCAATGCACTCAAGAATATGCAGCAAACCTTTTGTTGGAAACGCGAATGCAAATGACGAGGCTGCTGCAAAGTGCCTGGTCTTCGACAGCTAAGCAGGCAAGAGGAACATGTAAAGCTTGCCAACAGCGAACAAACGAATATTGCTATCAGTTTGATGGATTTCTAGGGCGCCGAGACGCACGTCTCTGCGATGCACCGGCCCGACATTTAACTGCCGTTTTCTGTCGAAAATTCTTTTACGTCGTGAATATATCCGGATTCAAACTGTTTGATGCCTTAGGCTATGTTCGCACCTCAAAAAAAGAAACCTGTACGTCAACCCAAAAGCTGGCTGCAAGCCGCCAGCTATCACCAGCGGCGCGAGGGCTCCCGTTGCCATGGTTAAGGGGGAGAGACTAATACTTTTAGGTGATTTCAATCGTCCTGATATTAACTGGAACACCCTGCACCATAATTCCTCATATCAAGGCGTGGACAACCGAAATTGTCAAACAAGTGGCCGACCCCACTCAAACCGTCGAGTTAGAGGACAGTATCCCACACTGCGACCGCTACTACGCCCATCTGTGGGTGCGCAAGAAGTCGCTCGAAGCTCTACTTGCCACTCGGAAATGGGACCGCAATATCCGGCGTAGACTGGCGCGCGCACATACGAATATCGAGAACTATGCAATAGAACTCACTCGACAGAGCTGGCACAACATATGTGACCAGATGAACAAGACTCCAAACGCTCGTAAGACGTGGAACCTCCTTCGACATTTACTCGACCCAGCAGGAGGCAAGCTCCAGACACGCCAACAGCTCGAGCGAATCTTCCACCAGTATCCTGGCACGTCTGACGAGCTCAAACAAGAGCTTATAAATACTTACATTCGCCCTGAACCAACAACCAACCTCCCCTTCTATCAGGGCGCGAACAATCTCTGTCTAGACGCTCAAATCACTTTTGAGGAGGCCCGAGCAGAACTCAATCGCCTCAAGACGACTTCGGCGGCCGGCCTTGACCGCATTTCAAATAAAATGCTTAGGAATCTACACGACGCATCCAGTCATGCTCTTACCGACTATTTTCAAGAATGTTGGGCCAGCGGTACCATCCTTCAAGAGTGGAAATGCGCCAATCTAGTCCTCATCCCCAAGCCGGGCAAACCACCAACCTTGGCCAACCTCCGTCCCATCTCTCTCACGTCCTGCGTTGGGATGCTGATGGAACATGTTATGCAGACCAGACTCTCATGATACCTTGAAGACAACCATCTTCTACCAGACACAATGTTCGGCTTCCGCCCTCATTTAGCGGCCCCGGACATTATGCTTCTCCTCCATCATCAGGTAGTCATGAGACGTACACTAGACACGAAAGTCATCGTCGGCCTCGATGTTGCCAAGGCTTTCGACAACGTCCTCCATGAAGCGATTCTTCAACAATTTCAAGCTCTCGGTGTTGGACATCGCATGTATGCGTACATCCGAAACTTTCTCACCGACCGCACAGTGCAACTTAAAGCCGGCACTGGAGATCCTTCCATCATCTCTCCGGGAAGCCGTGGCACGCCGCAAGGCGCCGTACTTTCGCCGATGCTTTTTAACGTCGCACTGATAGGCCTGCCGAAGCTACTGGCCGACATCCCCCACCTGCATCACAGCATTTATGGTGACGACCTCACACTTTGGATCACGCGCGGCAGTGACGGCCAGGTTGAAGAGACTTTACAGACCGCGATCAAACGGATTGGAGATTATCTAAGTACAATTGGCCTCACTTGCTCGGCGACAAAGTCCGAGTATATCATCATCCCTTCCCCGGGATGACGCCCTTCAAATATACTTCCTGATATCAACCTCCAGGTGCAAGGAAACCCGATTCCTCGAACAGACAACATCAAGATATTGGGTTGCATCTACAGGCCAACGGCAGCAACAACATCACGATCCAGCGCATCGACCAGTCGGTTGTACAGATCGGACGCATCCTTAAGCGTATCTCCAACAAGCATCATGGCATGCGAGAGTCCAACCTCCTGCGCCTCGTTCAAGCTTTCATCTGCTCCCGCATCACCTACTCTGGACCCTACTTACGTCTCACTCGTGCCGAAAGCGAACGGCTAGAGGCGTCACTTCGACAAGCATACAAGACGGCCCTAGGTCTTCCCATGTCCACAGCTACCCATAAGCTCATGGCTCTTGGAATCTCCAATACCGTGAGCGAATTGATCGAGGCAACCCTCACCGCCCAGTAAGAGCGGCTCTCCCTCACACACGCTGGCCGAGCGGTACTGCAGCAAGTTGGGATCTCCCCGCCGAGATCGGCCCCAAGTTACGCTGAACTTACACCGGAATATCGCCTAAATCTCTGCATTCCACCCATTTCCAAACGGATGCACCCGGAACACCACGCCGAGAGACGGGCCGACCGGGCTCGTCAATTCGAGAAACGCTTCAGCGGACGTCCGGACGTCACGTATACGGACGCCTCTTACCATCCATCGAGGCCAGCGATGGTGGCGGTAGCTCTCGCCCCTCACCGCAGCTGGTACACAGCCTGCAGCATTCGCAATGCAGAAACAGTCACCGCAGCTGAGGAGATTTTCATTGCGCTAGCGCTAGCCGACCCTAATACCAAAGTCGTCATCAGTGACTCTCAACAGGCTATTCGCAATTGCGATGCTGGCCGTATCTCTTGCCAGGCGTTACACATTCTACGTTCTACAGCACCCTCTTCCACATCTCGCTTACTTCTTTGGGCTCCAGCCCACGAGTCGCTCAGCGGAAACGCCCAGGCACACACTCTCGCTCGAGATCTCAGCTGCCGAGCCGAGAGTATGATCAGCCAGCCTGCTTCCGCTGACACTACTATTTCACGCGCTGATCTACTCACCACTTACACGGACATACTCCAGCACTACCTACTCTGAAGGTGCACATATCCTCCCGCACACCGCGATCTAAAGACGCGAGGCCGTCCAATGGCGCAAATTACAAACTGGCAGTTTCCCACACCCCCTCTTATACAGAAGGATCTTTCCGGGTCAGATAGCCCCCATGTGTAAACACTGCTCAACTCCGGCCACACTCATACACATGGTGTGGACTTGTACACATTACAACACAGACAACACAAACACCCCAGAGACGTGGGAGTCTCTCCTGTGTAGTTCCGAGCCAGCAGACCAACGCTGGCTTATCCGGCGCGCGGTGGAAGCCGCGGCATCCCAAAGGATCCCCGCCGACCTCCTCTAAGTCAGCGCAACCGGTCCTTTGACTGGTCCCCTGTTTTTGGGCGCAATAAAAGAGTTCACCACCACCACCACCTTCTGGCCGCTAGGCGCGTCCGTGATGCGTCATGTGTTTCCTCGCGTGGCACGCGCATCCATCGGCCTGGCGCGCGCATGTAGGTCGCTACACCTTTAAGACGCCACCCACGTCGATAGACTCGGACATTATGATGTCCACTTTGCGGCATAAGGCTAGGACGCCTTGTATAGGTGGCAGGTATGACTCGGTCGACGACTGTGCTCTAGAAGCTGGTTTTTAACACCGTGCTTGCGTCCAATCGGTTTAGCAAATAGACCATGGAGCTTCCATTCATAGATCCCCGTGGATATCGCATATTCGTAAGTCTCGAACCAGACGCTCCGCACCCATGGGGTGGAACATGACGTTTGAAAGCATCCAGGTGGCATCCCATCACTTGTGCATACTTTGACGTGCTCGTACATAAAGAGCCAGTTTTCGGCGTCCACATCACCAGTGCCGCAAAATGCGCCGGGATCGCTAAGCTGCGTCATGACGACGGTCGGCGCTGGCTCAGCTGCTGTATATCCTGCTCTGTCGGAATCTGGCGGCCTCGGCGGACACCCAGGTTACGGTCTTTGAGTGGTACCCAGATAGCCTGCACCAAAATACTACGGGGAAACACTAAGACGAAGGCGCGACAGTTTGCTGTTTGGAGCCCACTCAAAATTGGAGCCTGGGCCCGTATTCCGAGTTTGCGTTGTTATCGAGGTGTCGCTATCTCACGTGACCTCGAGTCATCTGATTGATCGAAACGCAGGAACCGGGTGTTGCTACTACGGAATCGGAAGAGGTGGCAATATGTTTCGGCGTTTCCCCCAATCAGATGACTCGAGGTCGGGGAGATAGCGACACTTTCGATATCGACGCAAGCTCGGAATACGGGCCCTGGTGTCAGCATCTTAGTCATTCAGAACACTGCGCCAGGACATCCTTGTCGTCTCGCGATTGCTTACCACGAAAATATCTCGAAACGAGGCTCTTGCTGCACTGAGTGTTCCTTGTATATTTTTCAAATGCCAACAAAATCTATATAAGTTGGAAGTGTCCTATCATGCGCACCTAAAACAATCACAATACATTTTGGTAGAGCTAAACTTCGCGGTTTAGCCGAGAACGAAGACGGCTGCTTTGCAGCCTCTCTCCCGCTCTTCTCCAAAGCAATTATGCAGCGCCCTCCGCACGGCTGCCGAAGAGGCTCGTGTTAAGGGTTCGGGGGACGAATTGAAAGCCCTTGGTGCAACTGACTGCCGCCCTTCTCGGACCCTCAAGGCAGGTGTCCGTTTTCCGCTCTCTGGCTGCCGCCCCGGTGGCCACAGGCCAGAGGTGGTGAGCAAGAAGGCTCGCTTCAAAACTTGGCAGCCCGATTGCTGAGAGAAGGGTCCGCTTGAAACTGGGATTTATTTGAAGAAAGGAAAGCTCTTGTGATCCTCGCGCTGTCTGTACATGCGGCGTATCCGTGTCGTGCAGCTATGCTGTGTAGGAAACGTTTAGCTGGGCCGTCTGTCAGTCATTATAGAGTTGGAGCGTTCTGAAGAAGGCAGGACAGGACGGCAGTATTCAGTGCAGTTGTTCAGTTAGGTTCGGTTTAATACAATATAGACCCCCGCAGGGGCACTGCGAAATGCATGTATTATACCAAAAACGAAATGCAATGGTTGAAATGTGAAATCAACGTATAATATGATCTGTTACTGCTTTGGAAAAGACTGTAACGCAGGAGATAGCGGCGATACAGTGGGAAAGATCGTTTAAATCTAATGCTGCCCTAGGCCGGGAAACTTGAAGAGTGGGACCAGTGGGAAAAGATATCCAAGCTGATGGTGTAATGTAACCTGCGTAGTCATGGGTGCGGTAAAAAAACGTACGAAACAGGTTTAGGTTGGCGATTCAGTGACGAGGCAACAAGGGTTAATAGAGCGGACTATGCTTTTAGGAACGACATGCTGACTTTGTATGAATAGGTGGGGTAAACGAATATAACGGCACGGTTCTGAATGGATTCGAGGGCATTCATGAGGTATATTTGACGAGGATTCCGTAGAGAGGATGCATATTCTAGTTTAGGTTTTATTTGCGATTGGTGAGCCAGGAGTTTACCTAGTGGGGAGCATGACGTAAGTGTCGTTTCAAAACGTGTAGTGTTTTATTCGCTGATGATATTGCATTTGAAACATGTGTCCGCCAAGTTACATCCTGAGTTGGTGTGACTCTTAAGTGTTTAAATGAAGTATAGCTGCTTCTATCGGGATGTCGCATACTTTGTACAAAAGTTTAAACTGTTTAGTGCCATGAGTGAAAGATATAGTCTTGCATGTGTGTCCATGGTCTCGTCTTGTGTCTTTTTGGTTTTTTCACGCACCGCGTTCGGACGACATAGCCACAATGTAATTATAAACAAATTTCTAACGGCTGAAAGGCCACTGGCACTTGTTTATCACAATTTCTAGAGGCAATCGGAGGAAAAGGGAGAGGAAAGCGGATGGCTCGAACAGCCAGGCCTCCCTCCCTTTGCGACTGCGGTATCGGGAGAAGCACATTCGTCGAGTGGGAGAGGACCTCGCGCTTTTCTCAGTTGCCTTGCAACCCGCTTAGGGAAGAGCGGGAGAGGGCGTGCGGGGCGATCCGGAATCAACTTCCCGTCTGCAAAGCTGTTTCGGTCGGCGAGAGGTTTGTCCAAAGCAGTCCCCTTAAAAATTCATAGTTGGAGCTACGCCGTGCAAACATTACGGCAATGCCTCTTCTGCAGTTTATCAAATCCAAAAACGCAGAGGGCTGGAGTTATGCTGTCTTTGTGAGTTTATCAGAATAAGCTAAAAAGAGATGGTTTCAACGTAGATGTTGATTACAAGCAATTCGTTATGGCGTTCGGTGAAAATTTCTGCCTCCTCCTCCCCCCCCCCAACACACACAAACACACTACCCTCAAGGCCAAATATTTATTTTCTTCCCAGCTTACAGGCTGCCATTTCTCTCTGGTGGTTTCCAAGTGGGCAAACGCCAACAACCACCGTGGGTTCGAGCATCGCGCGAGCCGAGGCCGCGACCAGCTGTCGCCGCGCGCACGCTGGAACACTACAGCGTGCACTTAACCTCCGCAGAGAGGAGAGCAATAGGCTGCAATGAAATAAGCCTCCAAGATCGCGGAGGAGGCGTTTATTGAGCGCCGTTCTCCAGTTACATACTCCGTCATCGCATCTCAGGGGCACGCGAGGAACAACGCTCCTCTGCGCGCACGAAATGGTGAGGAATGCGGGCGGTGACCAAAGGGTCTCCTCTTTGAGAGAGATAGTGGGCAACTAGCGCACAGTACTGTCGGGAATCGCTGGACTCTGATCTAGAGGCTCGAGTTGCACTCCAAGGTACTACCCGAAGCGGGCGAGCTGCAGTACACTCTGGTCGGTCCGGATAAATACCGGCGGACAAGAACAGTAACCTACGAACCCTGCGATGTCTCTGATGTCTCTGATCTGCACTCGATGCCGCTCCTACCATCACATGAGCGCGACAGTTGGAGCGGGTTTTGCGGTCCCGTCAAAAGGGGGCAGTGAGAAAAACCACCGAGACTCTGGAGGAGCTCTGGCCGAATGACAGTCATCAGGACACCTTTACACCGCCTAAGGCAGGAAAAGGGGAAAGAGAACACAGGAATGACGCGGTGGCCGCGTCATTCCTCTGCACACCCTCTCTAGCAGTCAGTGTTCATCAACATCCACATCGGCTAAGCCACATAAAAGTAATGCAAAAATGCCGAGTCGCACATACAATGCGCATTACTCGTTACTTTCTAGTCTTGTTTTTACTGCCTCTACCATGCCTCATCGGTGTGTTTATGTCATGTTTGGGCTGCAACAACATGTCATAAAGACAGCGGGATCTCTGAATGTTTGGAGAAAATCAAGAATTCGTATACTTAGAAGTTTCGTTTCATGCTTACCACAAACCATTAGGTTGATGTAGTTATCAAAGCTCCGCTTTCCGGTTTAACAATTTCGCTTTACTTTGATGCTACTGTTACATTTTAGGCCTATCTTTCAAGCACATTTTAAAAGCAGAACACGTGACGCACAGTGGAACATATAACCAGCAGCAGCGCTTCCAGAAAACTGCTAACTACGGGGATGCACGAGTTTTGAAATTCCCCCTTTTCGGTCCCTTTTTGTGCCCTTGTTTGCCCATATTTGCTCATGTTTAAACGCTTAACGCCACTATAGCACGCCTGCTGTATTGCGTATGGAGGGGTAGACATTTATCGCAGATATTACGAAGGATTGGGGCGAAGCCTCCTAGATGGCATATCAGATGCATCTTCGTGTTAGGAGGGGGTGATAAGGAGCCTTTGGAGGGCTACCCTAGAGAAAGAGCTAGTAAAGACCTTGCACTGGCCCCGAGATCGGAGTTACTGATCAGTAGGCGCTCCCAGTAATCCAAGTCCACCTCTGTCGCAGATAATGTGAGCCACCTCAAAAACGTGTGCAGAAAGTTTCTAGTCTTGCCACGGAGCTCTCAGGTGCACCGAGAAATCAACCAGGAAACAAGGCGTGGAAAATTATGAGATGGTACTAGGTTGAGCGCGTTTTGTAGCCAGTGCCATTCGACGGATTGTATGATTGTGAGGGTCGGGGAAGGCAAAGAGCATCGTCTCCTGTTTTCGCGACAGTAGGCAAAGATATCATTAAAGGATAACCGGTGCTTTCCACTATCCGAGAAAGGCCGTTCCTCCCCAGTCTAAGCCTAAGGCCAGGAGAACCTCCTTTCTACCTGAAAAACCCGCATGTCATCATCATCATCATAAGCTGGATTATACCCACTGCAGAACGAAAGCCTCTCGCCGATTACGCCAACTAACCTGTTCATGTGCTAGCTGCAACCACTTGACCCCGGCTTCTTAACCACATCCGCCCACCAAGCTTTCTGCCGCCCCTACCGTGCTTTCCTTCCATTATTATCCAATCTGTTACTCTTAGCCACAATAGGTTGTCCTCTTTTCGCCCTACATGCCCTGCTTATGCCAACTTCTTTTTACTTTCACTACATTGGTCACTAACTAAAGTTGTTTCTCTGACCCACTCTACACGCTGAATTCTTATCTCATAACGTTAAATCTAGCATTTTCTATTGCATAGCTCTCTGCATTCTCCTCAGCGTAAGTAGAATCCTTTTCGTTAGCTTCCACGTTTTATCCTCATAGGAGAATACAGGTAAGATGCAACAGTCGCTTACAGTCTTGAGCTGTTCCAGGACAGCATGCCGCGATTTAATGCCTGATAACATTGTTACGGGGATGTACTTACTGTAACGGCACTGCGATGCGCTGAACTCGACGCTAAGACTTCAGTAGCCGTGCAGTTGTTGTTGTTGTTGTTGTTGTCCAAATAACTTATGGCACATACCCACAGAAGGGGATCGGCCAAGAATTAGGTAGCAAAGAATTTTTTTTTTAAATATACTTGCATAAAAAAATATGATTTGAGGGGTAGAAGAAAGGAAACAAAACGGGAAATAAGTAAAATATAAAATGAAAAGTGGTAACACTCACGGGAGATTGACACTATAATTGTAGAACAAGTGATGTTTAAATATTTAGCAAGGCAAACGATTTGAGTCCAGTAAAAAATTTTGCATGGCGGTAAACACAGACCTGTGACTGTGCCCAAGGATGGTGGCGCCAAATGATAACAATGTCGGGCTCCTTAAACTAAGGCCAAGCTGTTGCAATGGCCTTCCCATCAACTGTTTTCTCAACGTAGTAAAGCGGCGGCAAAACAATAAAACGTTATCTAATGATTCCTGTTCACCACAAAATGCGCAGACTGGAAACAGTGCCAAACCAGACCTGTAAAGATAGAAATTTAAAGGTGGGATACGGCATCGCAGCCTTGTTAGTGAAATCTCAAGTTGCCGTGAATGACATAATTTTCTATTCCAAGAATAATTTAGATGCAGGTAGTCACCAGATCTTAAACGATGTCCATTTTTCATATTTAATAGAACATTTCTCCGAAACCTCGCTGCGGTCATGTACGCGGTCGCCGGAAGGATAGATAATACGGGGCCATTAAGGGACTCTTTTGCCAAATTGTAAGCATATTCATTTAAAGTCACATTGCTGTGGCCTGGTACCCATACCATATGTACAATTTTCAAATGTGTAGGGATCAGGGAGACAAAGGTTTTTACTATTGCAGAATCTACCGACGAAGAGAGAGATGAACACAAGGATAGAGAGTCGGAAATTACAGCGACTTTAGAAAAAGAGGAGTCTAATTTTTGTAAAGCGAGTACCACCGCCAGAAACTCCGCTTCAAAAATTGGGGTGAAATCCGGAAGCCGGACAGAAAAAGACCAGTCTAAATGTGGACAATATTGTTACGGGGATGTACTTAATGTGACGGCACTGCGATGGGCTGAACTCGACGCTAAGACTTCGGTAGCCGTGCAGAATCTACTCTCTCAGCGTCGTTCTCTTTTTCAACGCTTCGTCGTGCCAGCGTTCCTCGATCGTCGTCTTTGTCAGTGAGCACACTTTGGTCCCGCGTTTCCCGGTAACACTACCCCCCTCGGCAAAAGGCACCGTCCCTGTGCGTATTAGGCGTGCGGTGTGGAGGGGGAGTAATATGGCTTGAGGCGGGCGACATGTACAATTTCGGAAGTGAGTGTAGCAGTCGGTGACTTTGGGTGGAGCGGTGCAATCTCATAGGTCACGTCGGTCACTGGGCGTAGTACACGGTAAGGACCCGTGTAGTGGGGCAAAAGTTTCTGACACAATCCCACACGACGGCACGGAAGCCAGAGCAGCACCAGAGATCCGGGAGGATAGTGCACATCGCGGTGGTGAGCGTCGTAGCGGCGTTTTTGAGCTTCTTGAGAGACGGTGAGATTGTGACGAGCAATCTGGCGAGCAGCGTCGGCTCGGGCGATGGTATCGCGAGCATAGGTTGTGACGGGGCCAGCGGCGGGAAGCAAAGTGTCGAAGGGCAGTAAGGGGTCTCGTCCAAAGAGAAGATAGAATGGAGAGTACCCAGCAGTGTCATGACGCGAAGAGTTATATGCAAAGGTGACAAATGGCAGACTAATATCCCAATCGCGATGACTGTCGGATACGTACATTGCGAGCATGTCGGTGAGTGTGCGGTTAATACGCTCCGTAAGGCCGTTCGTCTGAGGGTGGTACGCAGTGGTGAACTTGTGCCGAACGGAGCAAGAACGAAGTATTTCCTCAACAACTCGGGAAAGGAAACAGCGGCCACGGTCGGTAAGTAGTTGACGGGGAGCACCATGGTGTAGTATGACGTCGTACAAAAGTAAGTCAGCAACGTCTGTGGCGCAGCTGGTTGGAATGGCGCGAGTGATCACGTACCGCGTGGCATAATCGGTGGCCACAGCGATCCATTTGTTTCCGGACAAGGACTCGGGGAAGGGCCCTAGGAGGTCAAGGCCAACACGAGAAAATGGCTCAGTCGGGATAGCAATCGGCTGCAGGTGTCCAGGTGGCAGCACAGGGGGTTTCCTCCGGCGTTGACAGAGGTCGCAAGCGGCTACATAACGTTGGACAGAGCGGTAGAGTCCAGGCCAGAAGAAACGCCGGCGCACGCGGTCGTATGTGCGTGAGAGGCCAAGATGACCAGCTGTAGGGGCGTCGTGCATTTGTTCTAGAACGGCAGAGCGTAGGTGTTGGGGAACTACGAGCAAGTGCTCAGCGCCATCAGGTCGCATGTTGCGGCGGTATAGCGTATTCCCATGAAGGAAGAACAGGGCGAGGGAAGAGTCACGGCTGCGTGTGCGGAGGCGGTCGATAAGAGAACTGAGGGTTGGGTCCAAGCGCTGTTCGTCGGCTATGTGAGAAAAGTCCGATATAGAGAACACACAGGGGTCCGACTCGTGGTCAGTAGAGGAAGGGGGATCGACGGGATAACGGGACAGTCTGCATCCTGGTGGAGCCGACCTGATTTGTATACAACGGAAAAGGTATACTCCTGCAAGCGCAGTGCCCAGCGGCCGAGGCGGCCAGCAGGATCCTTGAGGGAAGAGAGCCAACATAGGGAGTGGTGATCGGTAATTAGAGTGAATGGTCGGCCAGACAAGTAGGGTCTGAATTTTCCAACGGCCCAGACGAGAGCCAGGCACTCCCGTTCCGTAATAGAGTAGTTCTGCTCCGCTGATGACAGGAGACGACTGGCGTAGGCAATCACGCAGTGTTGGCCGCGTTGTCGCTGTGCAAGAATGGCACCAATCCCGTGGCCACTGGCGTCGGTGCGAAGTTCCGTCGGGGCAGACGGGTTGAAATGGGCCAACACAGGAGGATTGGTGAGAACAGCGATGAGGGTGGAGAATGCGTTAGCCTGCTCTGGTCCCCATGAGAAAGGAACGCCTTTCTTCAATTGGTGAGAGGACGAGCAAGAGCGGCAAAGTTTGGGACGAACCGGCGAAAATAAGAGCACAGTCCTATAAAGCTGCGGACATCACGGGGTGAACGGGGAGATGGAAAAGCACTGACAGCACGAAATTTGTCAGGATCGGGTTGCACGCTGGTGGAATTCACCAAATGGCCAAGCACTTTAAGTTCGCGGCGACCAAAACTGCACTTCTTTGAGTTCAGTTGAAGTCCGGCACGGCGAAAAAGTGCGAAGATGGAAGAAAGGCGACGAAGATGGCTTTCGAACGAGGGCGAGAAGACACTCACGTCATCCAAGTAACATAGACAAGTCGTCCATTTGAAGCCGCGGAGTAAGGAGTCCATCATTCGTTCAAACGTAGCAGGGGCGTCGCAAAGTCCAAAAGGCATAACCTTAAATTGGTAAAGACCATCGGGTGTGACAAAAGCTGTCTTCTCGCGGTCTTGTTCGTCAACAGGAATCTGCCAGTAGCCGCTACGAAGGTCGATAGAGGAAAAGTAGCGGGCTCCATGTAAACAGTCCAAGGCATCGTCTATTCGCGGCAGCGGGTAAACATCTTTCCTTGTAATCTTGTTCAGATGTCGATAGTCGACGCAAAAGCGCCAACTGTTGTCTTTTTTTCTAACGAGCACGACAGGAGAAGCCCAGGGGCTGTTCGAAGGTTCGATGATATCGTTGGCCAACATCTTGTCGACCTCCTGCTGGATGACTTGGCGCTCAGAAATGGACACACGATAAGGCCTCCGATGTACAGGTTTTGCATCGCCGGTGTCAATGCGGTGAGTCACAACTGATGTTTGGCCCAGAGAACCGGCAGCAAAGTCAAAAATGTCGGAGAAGGATAACAAAAGGTTGTGCAGGTCCTGAGCGTGTTCGGGGCTGAGGTCAGAGGCAATCATTGCGGAAATAGGGTCGGTAATTGTGGTGGGGAGTACGGATGTTGGAAGGACGCTTGAATGTGGGCCAGGGTTGAGTGCACAAATGGTGCAGTCTGTGAGAGGAGACAAGGTAGCAAGGGATATTCCTTCGGGGAGAACTTGGGGTGACAGACTGAAGTTCAGGATAGGAAGGTAGGTGTTGTTCTGTGTAACGCGTACGATGAGATGAGGAAGAACGACGTTGCGGTCAAGAAAGACCTCGGTGATAGGGCAGGCAACATAGTCACCGTCAGGCACAGGCGGGAAAGGTGACAGAGGTAGGTAAACAGCAGAGTCAGGGGGCAGGCGAGCGAACTCGGTGGAGCGAAGGCGGGGTGTAGATGGAGGATTTTCTGAGCAGACAGGTAGGTCCAAACGAAGAAGGCCGCTGGAACAGTCGATAAGGGCAGAGTGGGCCGTTAAAAAGTCAAGGCCGAGAATCACATTGTGAGGGCACTGGTTGAGGACGGTGAACAAAACAGGGATGTGATGACCGGCAAGGGTGACTCGGGCAGTGCACAGCCCAGTGACGGCAGCAGTACTGCCATCGGCAACACGAACGGTGGGCGAAGCGGCGGGGGTCTGTACTTTCTTGAGGCGGCGGCAAAATGATGAGCTTATGATCGAGACTTGGGCACCAGGGTCAATGAGGGCAGAGACGGGAACACCATCCACGAGCAGGGAGAGGAGGTTACAGGGCGAAGAAATGGGCAGAGGATTTCCAGGTCGGGGTACCAATGCAGCGTCACCTCCGGGAGCTGCATCGGCTAGTTTCCCGTGAAGCGGCTGGCAGAGGACGGCGAGGAACTGCGGCTAGGAAGAGGTGAACGGGAACGGCGGGCTGGCGGCGAAGGAGAGCGACTGGACACAGGAGGAGGCGGAGTGGTATCGGTGCGGGGCGGCTCATAACGAGGCGTGAAACGGCGGTGACCGTAATCGGAGTAGCGGTCAACGTAAGGGAAACGTCGAGGTGGTGATGTCCAACGGCTGCGGCAGTGGCGAGAGATGTGGCCAACACGTGAGCACGTGAAACAGATCGGCCTGTCGTCAGGGGTGCGCCACTCCTCAGGATTGCGGTATCGGTAGCGTGGCGTGTAGGGGTTGCGGGGCGCAGCGTGGGCGACCATGGGAGGGATGGGGCTCGAACTGTGGTGTTCCATGTTGTGGCTATAGGGGACGCCCACGTTAGCAACCTCTTGACGAACGATGGCTTGAACGAGGGATATCGTCGCTAGGTTACTGTCCGAGGAGGGCGGGTTGGGTGCAGCAGGAGCGAGCGCTTCCAGTTCACGACGCACGATGCGGGTCACATTGTCAGTGTTGGAAGGCTGCCGTAGGGTCGGAAGATCCTCGCACGTGGAGCTAGGGGCAGTGTTGGGGAGCCGATTGAAGCGATGTGCAATGCGTTTGTGTTTGGCCTGCTCGAAATGTCGACAAACTTGCAGAACGGAGTCAACCGTAGAGCAGTCTCGACAGAGTAGAAGATTGAAGGCATCGTCGGCTATGCCTTTGAGGATGTGCCCCACCTTATCAGGTTCTGTCATGTCTTTGTCGACTTTTCTGCAGAGGGCCAGAACGTCTTGTATATACGTAATATAAGGCTCGGTAGATGTCTGGCCACGTGTGGCGAGATCCCTCTTGGCGGCGAGTTGACGGCCGACCGATTTTCCGAACAGGTCACGGAGTTTTTGTTTGCAAACATCCCAAGAGGGTATATCTGCTTCGTGTGTTTCGAACCACACGCGTGCCGTGCCAGTAAGGTATAAGATGACATTGGCCAGCATCAGCGTGGCGTCCCACCTGTTGTGCTGGCTAACACGCTCATAAAGCGAAAGCCAGTCCTCGACGTCGACCTCATCTGTACCGCAGAATGTGCCAGGGTCACGGCGGTGGGCTACGACGACAGTTGGAGTTGCGGTGGTTGATGGAGCCGCGTCGGTTGTCATCGTGACGGTTCCGAGGTGACGGCCGCTGTGAAGATCCAGTGTCAGATTGTGTCGAACCCGCGACCTCCACCAAGATGTTACGGGGATGTACTTAATGTGACGGCACTGCGATGGGCTGAACTCGACGCTAAGACTTCGGTAGCCGTGCAGAATCTACTCTCTCAGCGTCGTTCTCTTTTTCAACGCTTCGTCCTGCCCGCGTTCCTCGATCGTCGTCTTTGTCAGTGAGCACACTTTGGTCCCGCGTTTCCCGGTAACAGTATATACCCACACCCGCCTTTTCATTACTTTGAGATGCGTCAGTAGCTACAACTAAACTAGCAGAAAGGCTTCTTAAATGATCTTCTAATAATCCGTTTAGAATAACGGATGATAAGTTTTTAGCATTATTCGGGAATATGTCGTCAAAGACAATTTCAATAGATGAACCGATGGTTTGTATGGGTAGAATACTAGGAAGGGAAACATTTAAAGGGACCAGCAAATTTTTGACCATAACAACCTGCGGGGTGTGAAATTTAGGCCAATGGACACCGAAAAAGGAGGTTGGTTGACAGCAAAAAATAGACATAGATCGGTGAAACTTTGATTCATATATCCTTAAGTACGTCTGAAAGGTTAGAATTTGTAATCTAAATATCAAGGGTGGAATCCGGGCTTCAAGGTAGAGCACATTGTTGGCAACAAATTTTGGAAGTCCAAGACACAACCGCAGCGCTTCTCGCTCCAAGAGAACAAGCGGTCGAGTTTTATAAGCTGCTGATCCAGAAAACAAGACTGAACCGAACTCTTAAATTGGACGCACATACATAACATAAATCATTAAAAGGACACATCTCCGCATTCCAGACCTGGGACGACTAATTCGGCGCAACATGCCCAAGGCCCGAGCCCCTTTCGTAGCAATATGGTTAATGTGGGGCTGCCATGAAAGATTATCATCATAAGTGACCCCTAAATACTTTAATGATTTAACCTGTGGTATTATTTGGTGCTGATACATTACAGACAGACGTACAGAATCTTTTATATTGAATACGAGGACTGCGCTTTTGTTCACATTTAATGTGAGACGCAAGCCACACAACCAATTCTCAATAGAGTTTAGGTACGTTTGCAAGTGGAGATAAAGGGATTGAATATCCGATGCAGTTGCAAAAAACGCAATATTATCCGCATATACGTAAGTGCGAACGTCATGATTAACTGGTATTGAGCTGAGTAGGCGTTGAAAAGGACTGGTGAAAGGACTGCTCCTTGCGGCACTCCCCTGGCTTGCTTATATCTGCCAGAATGAACGCCATTTAATGCACAGTAAAACTCTCGGTTTTGTAGGAATTCAGATATCCAGGCTACTAAATAATGTGGAAACTGAAGAGATTTTAATTTTTGCAATAGAATGCTACGCTCACCGCTATCATAGGCCTTGGCTATATCTAGCGTTATCAAGGCAGCGTGCATTTTTTGGCGCCGCGCTAAAAGAACTCAACTCTCGAGATCAGCATGCGCATTCCAGATGGAACACTTATGACGGAAACCAATTTGGCAAGGGCTGAGGATATTTTCTTTATTCATGAATTCCGAAACACGTATAAGTATGACTCTTTCAATTAATTTTACAATGTTTGATGTTAATGCAATTGGTTTAATATTATCAATGGACAAGGCACCGCCTTTATTCTTAAGTAAAGTAATTATTTTGGCATGTTTCCATACTGGGTGTATCCAAGCATGTTTGATGGAATAATTTACTAGCTCTAATAACGTCTCAGGTGACTCATCAAAACGAATTTTTAACATTTTTGAAGTTACTTTATCAGGACCGGGAGCAGCGGCTGGTAATCTCATAACTATAGGCGAAAGCTCAGAAACGGAAATTTGAGTATCATAATTAACTGGTTCCATTGGCATTACAGATATCGAGCCCGAAGGAAGTGCAGACAAGAAACGCTTCTCCAGTCCTTTGGCAATTGTTTCAATTGTGTCTATTGCTTCATGTGGAGTCAAAATAAAGGAAGGTAGATTTTGTGCTTTCGGAATCTTTTTCCGCGAACGTAAAAAACCAAAAAGAGCAGTTCGATTGCCAGATTTAGAGAGGAAATCAAAATGCTTAGCGTCATACTCGTCCTTCGCTTTTGCAACTGTATGTTTAAAAGTAGCTGCAATGAACTTGTAATCCTGCCAGTTTTTCGGGCACTGGTTGTGGAGAAGCTTTTTCCATGCCGCCTTTCTACGTCTGTAATCTCGGGAACAATCAGCATTCCACCAAACAGCTGAAGTATCCCCCTTTGAGCTCCGTACCAAGATGTCAGATTTCTTACGGCAATCCTCAATCACCGAGCATAAGCGTTTTGATTTTTGTTCTTAATCCGTGTTAGTCAATGGCTCAAGATTAGAGCGTAACGTTAACTGAAAGTTATTATAGTTGATAAATGACTTCAACTTAGAAGTCGGTGGAGTTACAGGGCGATTAGCCTCAAACGCAATCGGTATGTGGTCACTAGAGGTGCCACAATCAAGTGTCGACCAATTATTAACGAAAAGACTGGGAGAGGTAAAAGTTAAATCTAACACAGATTGACTGTGTTTTCTTGTGAAAGTGGCCGAACCCGAATTTCTACAGGAAAAGTTATTATTTGTTATACAATCCCAAAGACGCTTGCCACAACTATCTGTCTTGTAGCCCCATGACACATGATGCGAATTAAAATCACGAGCCAGAAGAACTGAGTTTCGACAATTAACTAATAACAGATCTAGAGGTTTTGTATCTTGTACACCGCTAGGGAAATAAGCATTCACTAAGGAAAACGGACAGTTCCCTGGAATTTTAATGTCTAGGGCCAATAACTACCAATCTATAGAAGATAGCTGGAAAGAAATCTTATCACTGTGACAGAATTTTGTCCAGACAAATATAATTAAACCTCCTCCTTTTGATTGGCGATCTTGTCGGAATGAATGATAATTTTGTAAATAGAAATGCAAACGCATTTCTATTTCTTGCAAAATAATTATGTGTGGATTTTATTGAGATGAAATGTAACCTAAATCTGTTGAAGCTGTTAGAATTGAACGACAGTTACACCGGATAACTCTTAGTGCCCCTATGATTGCGAAATTTGGGCAGCCGCAACTGCCTGCCCCAAAATATTATCCTTTGGCATTGATGTATGCTGATGTTTCTTTGATTTTGATTGGGACCGCGGAGAAGAATGGTTGGACATGGGAGACCCACACCGTTTTAGAATTCTTACATCTGATTCCACCATCTCTGCGTCATTATTGTTTCCATCGTCATCTGGAGGAGCAGCCCCCCCCCCCCCCCCCCCCCCTTGAAGTGAAGCTACAGTAGTGCTTTCAAGCAGTTGAGAGCTTTCAGGGGGCATGTTTGCTATGAAAGGGGCTGTTCCTGATTGCAGGGCTTGCGTTAGCTGAACTGCCAGAACGTTAGAAAAACACTCTGTGACAGTAGCAACTATTCGGTCGACCATTTTAGTCATTGATGCTTCCACTGCACTCATTATCGCCTTTGAGATTGATGCATCCAGAGGCACACCTGGTCGGGCTGACACACCTGCATAACCGTGTAATCGCTCCTTAACTTCTGTTACAGCGTCACGACGCGAACAGCGTTTTCTATCTATTACATCTAGAATTTGCAGCTCCTGTTTTCGAGATGGACACTCCAAGGAGTTTGTAGCGTGGGCTCCACCGCAAAGGCAGCATTTGTCGTTTTGTTGGGAACATGATGACGAATGATGACCATCGCCACATTTGGAACACTGCACGGAGGACTTACAACCACGAGCACTGTGACCATATCGCCAGCAATTAGTGCACTGCAGTGGCTTAGATTCAAGAGGATCCCCACGGAAGATCAATGGCCATGCTTTTATCTCTGACGGGCATGAAGTTCCCGCAAATGTGGCAATCACCGACTCTGTTGGTACCCGCGTATTATTAACCTCCCGGCTGCAACGATACACCGCTACCACACCAGCCGCCGAAAGAAGGTCGAGGGTCTCAGCTGGAGTTAAAGAAGAGTCTACTCCTCGGTCCAATCCTTTTGTGCATGCAAGATGAGTAGGGATAAAGCTGCTCACCTGAAGCGATCCAAATGAATTGCATTTAAGCAGATCCTTCACGCAATTGAGGTCTGGAGATCGGCACAGTATCCCGCCACGCCCAAACTGCCTCACTTCTGTGATCGAGTCATACAGGGAAGAGGCTGCCTGGAGAGAAGCTCGAACAGTGCCAGGGTTATTCATTTTAATAAATCCGCCATCCTTGGGCACTAGCGCCACAGGAATGTTTGGAACGCCAGATCGTTGGAACGCTTCCAAAGGTAGATCGTGAGGCGTAATGAAAACCGACCAGGGGGAGCGCCCCTGGCCGGGAGACTGCATAGACATCACTTTACAGTTACAATCTCTCTGCGAGCGTTATCAACACGGTGAAAAGCGCAAATGCGCAGGGGAAAACAGGAAAAGAGGACTAGCCGCCCAATACTTAGCCGATTCACGCCTTCGGCTCGTAGCGGTGCCCTAATACGTTAGCGCAACCAGCTCGCCGTCCTCTTGCCGTGCAGTATTCGCTCTGTCAGCGTCGTCCTCTTTCTCAACGCTTCGTCGTGCCCGCGTTCCTCGGTCGTCGTCTTTGTCAGTGAGCACATCACTTTGGTCCCGCGTTTCCCGGTAACACTACCCCCCTCGGCAAAAGGCAACGTCACGGTGCGTATTAGGCGTGCGGTGTGGAGGGGGAGTAGTATGGCTTGAGGCGGACGACATGTACGATTTCGGAAGTGGGTGTAGCAGTCGGTGACTTTGGGTGGAGCGGTGCAATCGCATAGTAGACGTCGGTCACTGGGCGTAGTACACGGTAAGGACCTGTGTAGTGGGGCAGAAGTTTTTGACACAACCCCACACGACGGCACGGAAGCCAGAGCAACACCAGAGATCCGAGAGGATAGTGCACATCGTGGTGGTGAGCGTCGTAGCGGCATTTGTGAGCTTCTTGAGAGACGGTGATATTGTGACGAGCAATCTGGCGAGCAGCGTCGGCTCGGGCGATGGTATCGCGGGCATAGGTTGTGACGGGGCCAGCGGCGGGAAGCAAAGTGTCGAAGGGCAGTAAGGGGTCTCATCCAAAGAGAAGATAGAATGGAGAGTACCCAGCAGTGTCCTGACGCGAAGAGTTATATGCAAAGGTGACAAATGGCAGACTAATATCCCAGTCGCGATGACTATCGGATACGTACATTGCGAGCATGTCGGTGAGTGTGCGGTTAGTACGCTCCGTAAGGCCGTTCGTCTGAGGGTGATAAGCAGTGGTGAACTTGTGCCGAACGGAGCAAGAACGAAGTATTTCCTCAACAACTCGGGAAATGAAACAGCGGCCACGGTCGGTAAGTAGTTGACGTGGAGCACCATGGTGAAGTATGACGTCGTGCAAAAAGAAGTCAGCAACGTCTGTGGCGCAGCTGTTTGGAATGGCGCGAGTGATCACGTACCGCGTGGCATAATCGGAGTAGCGGTCAACGTAAGGAAAACATCGAGGTGGTGATGTCCAGCGGCTGCGGCAGTGGCGAGAGAATGGCCAATACGTGATCACGTGAAACAGATCGGCCTGTCGTCAGGGGTGCGCCACTCATCAGGATTGCAGTATCGGTAGCGTGGCGTGTAGGTGTTGCGTGGTATAGCGGCGGCGACCATGGGAGGGACGGGGCTCGAACTGTGGTGTTCCACGGTGTGGCTATAGGTGACGCCCAAGTTGGCAACCTCTTGACGAACAACGGCTTGAATGAGGGATATCGTCGCTAGGTTGCTGTCCGAGGAGGGCGGGTTGGATGCAGCAGGAGCGATCGCTTCCAGTTCACGACGCACGATGCGGGTCACATTTTCAGTGTTGGAGGTTGTCTTAGGGTCAGCAGATCCTCGCACGTGGAGCTAGGGGCAGTATTGGGGAGCCGATTGAAACGATGTGCGATGCGTTTGTGTTTGGCCTGCTCGAAATGTCGACAAACCTGCAGAACAGAGTCAACCGTGCAACAGTCCCGACAGAGTAGAAGATTGAAGGCATCGTCGGCTATGCCTTTGAGGATGTGCCCCACCTTATCTGGTTCTGTCATGTCTTTATCCACTTTTAGCAGAGGGCCAGAACATCTTGTATATACGTAATATAAGGCTCGGTAGATGTCTGGGCACGTGTGGCGAGGTCCCTCTTGGCGGCGAGCTGACGGCCAACCGGTTTTCCGAACAGGTAACGGAGTTTTTGTTTGCAAACATCCCAGGAGGGTGTATCTGCTTCATATGTTTCGAACCACACGCGTGCCGTGCCAGTAAGGTAGAAGATGACATTGGCCAGCATTAGCGTGGCGTCCCACCTGTTGTGCTGGCGAACACGCTCATAAAGCGAAAGCCAGTCCTCGACATCGACCTCATCAAGCGTTGAGAAAGAGGACGACGCTGACAGAGCGAATACTGCACGGCTACTGAAGTCTTAGCGTCGAGTTCAGCCCATCGCAGTGCCGTTACATTAAGTACATCCCCGTAACAACATGGTCCAGTTTAAGCTCGCGGCTCGCCTGGTAGAAGAGGTTGCAGTTGCTTTGCTGCTTTGTACTGCGAGGCGCGCTGCTTTGGTTGCCGGTGTTGAAGGGGTTGTCGCAGTGCCGGCAACCGGAAGCGCAGTGGCGTTTGTCGACGCCTTTCAAGCGCTACTGTGAGCACTGCCAGTCACGCTTGTTGTTAGTGTTGTGGACGAGCCTGTCGGGCTTCTGCTCTCTTAGCTGCTTGGATGTATACAAGTTATGAAGCCACCCATTACATTGCGTTTTCAGCTCCGTGATGGGCTCTCATGAAGTAGGTGGCTGCTCCGACTAGTGCACTGAGCAGTGCCGTTGTCACACTTGGTGTGGCAGCTCAACGGTGCTGCATTAAGCCGGTTTGGAAATAGCTAATATCCATTCTAGTCTCAATCTTAGCGCCTTTCTGCATATCACTGGACATTTATATACCTATTCTTATAATTTGAAGCCGCTGCGGACATTTAGGCAGAAATGCAACGCATCGTTCGACGGAGCCGATGTTTGCCGTTCTGAGCCATTCAGGAGGTCGCGTATGACATTATTCTGCACCGCGGTCGTAACTAAAGGTGACGCAGCAAGGTAGGTGCAAGTCGCGTGCTCGTCGATCTGATTGTGTTAAGACGCCCTTGCATTTTCTTGCACAGAAAACAGCTTTTGAGGTGTAGTATAGGCGAAGTATGCACCTATTACGAAGCGTGATGTTTATTCCTAACAATGCCGAAAATTAAATGCAGAGCAGGGCGCCGATGGAGTAATCCGTCGAGGTATTCGTGCTTTATTCAACTTTCGCAGTAATTCGACCTATCGCGATTGATCTACGTCAACTATCAACTTTGTTTTCCAGCAAAATTCATTGCACACTCCTTTTTGGATGGATACATTGTTGCCGGTTCATTGCAGGGCGACTCCGGCGGCTCACTGATGACGCTCTACAACGGCCGTTGGTTCTCCGTAGGCATCATCTCTTACGGCGTGGGTTGTGCCACGCCCGGTGTTCCAGGCATCTACACGGACGTCACCAAATACATCCCCTGGCTTCGCCACCAGCTACGCCTCACAGGTCAATCCTCATCGTCATAGGCGACTACTGCACAAGCTTGGGCACCTTGCCGAGAAGCACAGGCCCACTATTCCCCCAATGTCTTCTCCGTATTATAGCCGGCTCATTTAAACTCCTTCGCTGACGTTCCCTGACACGACGAGAAACAATCGTTTATCCCTGCGCTGCAGGCTGAAATGCCTCAGCAATTGCTGCAACAAGGCCCTCTGCACTGTTGCTTGACATGAAGCAGATGCGGAACGCCTTGGCGTCAAGTATCATTTGGGCACTTCGAACGTAAACGTGCCAGAGGGACCACCAGATTCCATTTCTGCGCTAGTGAACATTGGGCAGTCATTTTCATGTGGGCCCGCAAGCTCTTCGCTTTTTCAACCACTTATGCATTGTCTTGCGGGTGCACCTTTTAACCCTTCGCAGAAGATTACCCCGGCAGTTCAATATTGGGGTGAAATGCGCATGGAATGTGAAATAAAGCCATTATTAGCGTAAATTCCCACGCTAAATGTCATGTTGTTCAGCGCCGAGCTCCGCCA
This sequence comes from Amblyomma maculatum, assembly GCF_055883805.1. Lineage (NCBI taxonomy): Eukaryota > Metazoa > Arthropoda > Arachnida > Ixodida > Ixodidae > Amblyomma > Amblyomma maculatum. The sequence continues at coordinate 120,809,846 of NC_139349.1, forward strand.
TGGTGATGCGGCAGGGGAAGGGGAACCGGTATGGTAAGATAGCAACATGAGCATTATTTCCTTCAAGTCGAGGCAGTAAAAAGAGCTCGCTTTGCAAACGTGTTCCGAAGTGCTCGACAGAGTGGTGAGAAGTAAAGGGCGAGGCCTAAACGTTTGCGCGCCTGAAATTTGCTGCCGGCGCTATAGTTACTGTCGGTTACTGCTGCTCAAACACTGCAGAAAAAGAAACGCGCGATCGGACACTTCAGCAAAACTACAGAAAAAACATCTATGCAAGGATAGCAGTCACCGCATTGTGGCTTAAATTTCATTTTACAGCTTTGGCGTAATGTTTTGATTGTATTTTAATGTACACCTCTCAATGTTTCCTCTGTTGTTGCATGAGATTGTGGGCAAGTTTACTGGCCCTAAAAGACGAACTGATCAGCATTTTGATTGTCGCAACGTCGAAGCAGGGTGAGTACTAGTCTATGAGCAGCATGGGTGTCGTTTCGATTTGACTTAGGTTATTTACATTTTGTGTGTAAATAATAGATTAAAGCTCAGTTTCCTTAAATATATTCAGTCTCGTAAGCAACCCTGTGGCGCATCGCACACAATAGGCAATAAATATTATTATCCGCAATGGACGTTTTAAGATCCTCCGAACTTGGCATATAATTCGATGTTTTATTTTGTATCGTTTCCTTTGATTTTCTTTTCATTTCTCCTTGACATCAATTGTAAGTGCACCAACACAAAAATGTAGGAGTAAATGAACAATCACTGGCACGGCCGGACTGGACACGGTCCCGCGGTTAGGTGAACCATCACCGCTGCGTCTAGTCCAGTCGTATCACATGGTCGTGATCAGCGAGTAAGTCCGGATTAAAAAAGCCGGTTGTTGTATCCCGCACAAGTTTCAGTTTCGCATTTCATACAGCCCGTGCTATACTGAGCATATTTTTCAGTTCTGAGAATTTTACTTTCGGAATCATGTCGCACGGGTCGTTACCGCCGTCCTCATCGTTCCTGTCACCGCCAGGCGAACCTGCAGTACCTTGGCAACAGTGGAAGTTGGACTTCCGGAACTTCCTGGGAGCGATTAGAGGCGACGCGCCCAAGCGTCGCAATGCAGTACTACTGAACTTCCTCGGAGTCGAAGGTGAACGTGTGTACCAGTGTCGGCGCAACAAGGAGTACCGCAGATACTTGGGAAAGTGTCACATAAAGTGCTGACGAATATCCCTACAGTGCTGCTGTCGCAGCGCTGGATGCTCACTTCGCAACAGCAACAAACGACCTAGTGAAACGTCATCGGTTGAGTCAGCACAAGTAACTACCCGGTGAGAACTTTCAAGCTTACGTAAACGATGCTCGAGAACTCTCCGCTACGTACAGTTTCGGAACTGCAACTGAAAGCATGATCTATCACCAACTATTTGAGGAAACAACTTCACAAAAGACACGAGGGCGCGTACTCTACGAGGAATTGTCTCCCTCTTCAACGCACAGTTGGCATTGAAAAGCAGATCGAGTAAGCAGAAAGGCAATTAGAAGAATTAACTGGCAGCGCTTCATTAACCGCGTTCGAGATGCGAAAACGAAATCATTCAACCCCTTACATGGTGCCTGCTACCGTTGTGGTTCAGCTTCGCATCTCGCAAATTTGTCTCCATGTCCAGAAAATTCCAGACACTGCCGCAACTGTGGAAAGATTGCACATTTTGCCAGTGTCTGCTAGTCAAGGAAAAACAAAACTGCTAAACGATCGCAATGCCAGAAAGCTGTGATAGCAAACGCCATCACAATCTTAAATGTCAGCGACCAGGCACCGAAAGAAATTCTTTCTACAGTTATAATGAAGCAATGCCCTTTTTCTCTTATTGTCGACACTGACGCTATACAGTCTCTCTGCTGAGCCAAGAACTTTATCGCAGATTGTTCGTGGATATCTATGCGTTGCACTCGCCTTCTTTCACCATCCAGAACTACTCCGGAGAAAAGCACCATCGCGGATGCATTCTGGCCCACGTGACTCTTAGCGAAACCATGCAGGACCGGTATGCTCGTCCACATCACAACCAAAGGCACGTATTTGTTGGGGCTCGGCGCCATACGCAGCCTAAGCATTAGCATCCTCGGTTTAACCAGGGACCATCGTTCAACTTTGACCTGCCGCAGCGTCATGCACGCAGACTCTCTCCTTGCCGAGCTTCAGGATCAGTTTTCGCACCTCTTCACGACGGGCCTCGGATTCGTAAAGAACTGCGTGCACCACATCTAGCGCCGCTCGTCCATGCCGCTAACTACGGCGCCTGCCCACGACTCAGCAAAAAAGTTTCCGAAGAGCTGCGCTGTCTGCTGTTGCAAGGGGTAATTAAACCGTGTGCTCATCAGAATGTGTCTCCCCCTTTGTCGTGCGAAAGGCAGACGGTTCGCTTCGCTTGTGCGTGAACCTACGCGAGGCTAACAAAGCTATCATCGCCGACGCGTTTCCTCTCCCACACACAGAACTGCTACATCAACTAGCAAGTGGGCCGTGTTTTTCGAAGCTTGACCTTGCGTCTGCGTACCACCAAATTGAACTTACACCGGAGAGTCGTGAACTAACAAATTTTATTACGCATGGTGGGTTGTTTCGATTTAAAAGAGAATTGGTGTTCTTTGTTATATTGACGACATAATCATCACGGGAAAGACTCGCGAGGGCCATGATGAAAATTTGAAACAGGTACTTCAACGTATTAGTGCTTCGGGATTGAAGCAAAATGATCTGTCTTTTCGCTGTCCCTGAGCTGCACATTTTGGGACATGTCGTTAGTGCAAAAGGTTTGGGCCCATTGCCTTCCATAGCAGATGCTGTTTTCAACGCGCCTGCCCCTCATGATCTTGCAATGTTGCGTTCGTTCCTGGAGCCTGTAGGCTACTACTCATGCTTTATGCCTAGATTTTCTGATCTAGTCTAACCGCTTAGAAAGCTCTTGAGGTCAAATAAAAACGTTTCTTGGAATTAGGAAGCTCTACGCAGTTTTTCCCTAGTAAAAGAAACCCTATGAGTCACAATAACCTCATACAGATTTCTCATACCATGCTAGTACAAATAATCGCATAAAAGTATCATTAAACTTATGATAAATGTTCAAAATTGTATGATATTTGTATGAGTTTAGTATGAGCTTAGTATGAACTTAGTATGAGAAATCTGTATGAGGTCATTGTGACTCATACGGTTTTATCGCTAAGATTATCTCGTCAAAAGAGCTTTATCAGCTAGTCACATAAATAAGATGTTCATTCCTCATTTGGATGTAATCGTCACCACATATGCTTCGGATTCTGAGCTTCACTAACGCGATGGCGAAAAAATGCACACCATTGCATTTGCATCGTGAGCCTTGACCGCGGAGCAACGAAGATATTCTTTGGGTAAGCGAGAGATTTTGACAAGTCTGCTTGCATGCGAGCATTGACATTTCTGCCTTTGTGGAAAAAGACACCGAGGCCATCAAGTTTCGACTGGCTTGTTACCGACGAAGCTCCTATAGAGTCGTCAATCCAGAGCACGGCTCAGTATCGCTGAAATGCCCTCAGGGAGTGAGGTACACCACACGGCTGTGCTCAAACCAGTTCGCGAGGGGGTCCAGCCTAAGCAGCCATGCACCCACAGTGTGTGGATAGGACACGCGGTGCTAGGGCCGCAACATTTCGAAACGGTGACCTCGTTCGGGCAAGACAGCTGGAGGCACGCCTTCGCTTTCGTACATTGGTCCATTTAAAGTAGCCAGACAGAAAGGCCGGAATTCCTTTCTACTAAGTGACGGTCTCATCTGGAATGCATCTAAATTAGTTCGCGCAACACAAAACAGCTCTGCCTCAATATCGCCCTGGGCACTGCCTCCAAACAATGAGGCAATTAATTTTGGAGGTCCCGCAGAACTAGCACCAGCTGAAACGACAACATCTGAACCGCATTTTACTTCTCCAGTGGTTGAAGCAAGCTCACCTCTTCCGCAAAGCAAAGATACAGGACAAGCTCATTGTCGAAGTGCAAGACAGCATCGCCCACCTGAGAGTCTTCAATGCTGACTTTACTGTTTCGGTTCTCGTGCACACATGCGTACTGTGCTTAAGCAAGTTTTCTTATTTTTTGGAGCGAAAGGTCATGTATCCTGCACGTTTCAGTTTCGTTTTCCATACAGCTCGTGCTATCATCCTCAGCACATTTCTCTTCTCTCGAACCCACTCGCTCACACTCATTGTTGCAATAGTCTATTCGGAGCTTCCGTCAGCGCCCGCTCGTTCCCTCCGTCCGGATGCCAAACACCGCAGTGGCGTTCGGCAACATTTTCCGCTAGTTGCTGCCCCACTCCCTTCATGGTCGTTCTGGCGGGCAGCCAGCACCGCAGTCGAACCAAAGGAACATTTTATAGCTTGGCCATTGGTTGTGTCCGACAGTCGAGTACCGTCGATTAACCAGGCATGCACTATAGTCATGGCAGCTGAAAACCTGGAATACGGGACCTGCCCACTGAAATCAGCTTGAAATCTTCACAGCCATTACTCTAAGCTCTCTACACTGCAATAAAGTATCCTTGCGTTCTACAAGTCGTGGCCTACAATTAAGGCACCGCCAGGTTCTTCGCGGACCTTCAGCGCCTTCAAAGAGAGAACTGAATGCAATGATTGGCATTTTTGCGTCCTTGCCTTCGCAGGATTGGCACAACTCATTAAAGCGAGCAAAAAAATAACACCCAAATACCTACCGTCGCGTCTGGTTAATACACCCCGCTTTAATATGGGTGACTTGAATTATGAACACTTTGCCTGAGGTCCAAAAATTGTACCCGTTCAGCGGTTGGGCCGTTCGCAGTTGAAACTACAAAAGCGCCCCCACTACGTCAAAAAACTAAAATACTATTGTTTTCCCATGCTACAAAATAGCAGCTCGCCCCCATATTTCGACAGGCAAAACACGCGCTCCTGTTTTTGTCTAGTGAAGGTAGCGGCGTCCGCGGACGAGGCGAAGGAAGAGAAAGAACCGGTACGAGCTCTGCGCCGCTCGTTTTGTCTTCTGAAAAAATTGTTTGCCTCGCCAGAAAAAAGCTGCACATACATACATACATACATACATACATACATACATACATACATACATACATACATACATACATACATACATACATACATACATACATACATACATACATACATACATACATACATACATACATACATACATACATACATACATACATACATACATACATACATACATACATACATACATACATACATACATACATACATACATACATACATACATACATACATACATACATACATACATCCCCAAAAATTCTTCGATTACGTATATTGAACAAAAAGCTTAAAAAATAGAGCTCAAATTTGACATTAAGGATTATCGTAACCGTTCTCAATCTTTTTCAACTTATTTGCGCACTTTAATACTAAAAATCGCTTTCCGAACGGAGGACAATGGGAGAATGCAAAGGACCCTTCGGGGCCCATCAATTTTTGTTATGTTAATATGAACAGTGCCGAGAGGAAAATCGCTGCTGACCCTCCCAGATGTTTCATTTTGTGCATTTTGAATGGAGGCCAGTTTAACAACGCAGTCAATAAAGTGTAAAGGGCATTAGTGATGGCCATTTTCTTTTGTGGTTCCATGGTTCAGTGGGCAAGATTTCTTGGTCGTCACCTTACCATTTTCTGCATTGCATTAGAACCCTGTCTACAGCTTAGCAAAGCAGTTCAGTTCAGTCATTCAGTCGTGTCCGACTCTTCGTGACCCTATGGACCATATCACGCCACGCTTTCCGGTCTCTCACTATCTATCTAACATCTTCCTAGCAAAGCAGAAAGCTAAACTCCCTCGGTTTTAGCCAGGGAACACGTGTCGTGGAAGCATGGCCGCTCTCGTGGCGGAGAGCGCGCTCTTTCCTGCGGCCTTCTCAGTCATCACGGAAGCAGTGGGAGGTTTCCTCCTTGAGTTACGCTCTCCGCCACTGCCACAAAGGGTGCAACTACCTCTCTGTTCGTAAAGCCCCGCTCTGGGCCTGCTTCAGCGGCGGCGCGTGGTGTTTGCCTAGTTTCGTGCAGTCATCCGTTATTTTAGCGGTGAGCACAGCAGCAAGACGAAAGAATACAGAACAAATACATTTCGCGAATATATTGTACATGTAAATAAAGTGCTTATAACAAAATATGACCCCCAGAACCACCAAAAGGACGAATCATTCTTCTTCTTCAAAAGTAAAAACAACCGTATGACAGATACACTGCAGTTTTAAATGCAGATGATGGTATATTGAGCCTCTCTTTGAAATCATCTAATGGTCCATACTGGACGGACATGTACTAGATACAAGCTTGTTAATGCAAGGTTGGCGTGTCTATATGGATTAGCGTCCCAAGCAGCTCAGGCTATGGGCAGCGAAGATGCGCAGGGGCCCGGGGGTTAAAACGCGACGAGGAGGTTGAGCGCCATCATGGTACTCCCATGGTTGCCTGTACTCATAGCTGGTTTTTGGTAATAACACTAGATAACTATTTTCACTTTACTCGCACGAAAAACTCTAAAGATCAAACCTATACAACAATAAAGTTCAGAAAAAATTGTTTTAACCTTGTTTTTCTTTTACGGCTGTAAAATTAGAAATTTCAATAAAGGTTGATAAAGATCTACTTGCGATAGTTTCGTACTGCTTCGTTTGCTGTACGTACTATGCAGCATGTACTGCGCGAGTCGTTTTCTGCGCGCTCGATTCTCGGAGCCGTTGGCAGTTAAGCGGGCCGTTCCCGGCGTCCAAGCGAGCACCCGAAACCGCCAGAGAAGCCAACGTTCGTGCTAGATATAGTCAGGAGTCCGTGCGAGAGCTGGCTTACATTCGATCGAAAAATAACGAACAGAACAATCACAACCATACACTTTCACAAGACATCCCATCAGTTATTTTGGCATGTCGGTGCAGTAAGCACGCAGCGCTTTGCAGCTCGATACCAGCCACGCGATCTACCGCAGCCTGAGGCGCCGGGTTTCAACACAATGCCACCACCGTGTCCAAGATGCCGAAAGGGAAAGGGATTTCGTTTCATATGGGAAACATCAAATGGGCATTTCTTCCCGAGTGCGTTTCTTCACCGGCTGTATTTCTGCGAAGATTCTCACGTCTCGATCGCCAGGGCTCTCGACCACCATGACCAACCTTTTAACTCACACAGTCACCTAAACTTGTCAAATGAACTAGGAAATATTCAACTAGTAAAATTTAATTGCACCGCAGCACCGTTCTACGCGACTGCGACTCACGAGGCTGCCATGATCCCCGTTTTAATGCGAAAGCATTTTTAGGCTCACGGGTGTACGCAGAAAGTGTACGTCCACATGAAGTGTTCGCCTCATCCTGCGCTTTACTGAATACAGTTGAGAGAAATAAAAAATGATTATATAGAAGAGAAAAATGAACCTAGAAGCCAAGTTGGATGACTAGAATAATTAATGAACAAATGGGAGCCACAAATAGTAAACTGTAACAGCACCGGACGTTGATGTAGTCAGGGGCGTGAAAGCAGCTCTTTGCACGTTGCACGCACAAGGATGACTGCTCACTTCAGTTATTCTTGTGTGTGCAACATGCGTTTATGTCGAGATAGTAAAAAAACGTCAAAGTTAAGTTATCAAGGCTCGATTGGGATCGAAGAGGAGTATAAACGACTAATTAAGAGGAATTATATTTAAGGTCTCCGAAGGACCTATAATTTGGTTCAGAAAGAACGAAGAAACTTAAATGATGACGTCACGGCAGTCATAAAAACTTCGAGGCAGCGCGAGATCCCACAAATTGAGAAAAAGGCGCCGGATTTGTGCTGAAACTGGCAAAGAATTGGTACCGAAAAAAAGGAAGTGAGCACAAATGAAAAAAACGTGAACAAAAAGGAAGAAAACGACTGCAAAAGACACAAATGGGGTCAAAAGCAGAAAATTAGCAGAAAGAGTCGCATCCGGATGTTCGTCTTACCGCACTTCTTCAAACATCCGGCTCCTGCATACCTCCACCCCGTTTTTCACCACCACCACCTTCCCGCACTTAAGAGATATTAGAGACTTTTAGTTTAGCGCTGCCGCTTGCCGCGCCCGTCCAGCGCTACCGCGCACCGTCAGCACGGCACCCCGCGTGCGGCGTCCGCCGAAATTGTCAGGAACGTGGCGCCATCGGTCGCCATCGGGGTAATCGGCGCATGCGTACTGACGCTCGCGCGGTAGCGGTAGGCGGCAACGGTAAATGGTAGCGCTAAACTAAAAGTCTCTAAGTGCCTTCAACGGATTTTTTTTTTCTTGCCAACGTTGCCATCTTAGCACGCCGTAATTTGCTCTTTGGTCCAAAAGTCGCGTGCACAGTGTAGGCTGCAATGGCGAAGTACCATGATGGCTGCGAACACGATTAGCAAAGGAGTAACTAGTAATTCACGGCTCCATCAATACAATTTTTCACCGCCAAAGGAGTGCAGAGGGTTAACATGAGAGTGCCCTCGCCGCTTTCGCTCTAGTCTTGGCTATGTTATGACACTATGGCTGGTACGCACACGTGGGAAAGCGCGGCTAAAAACAGGTTCCGGAAAAACCTTTTCCTTCTTTTTGCCTGGTGGACGTGTTACAAACGCCTAGTAATTAAGCAAAGCGGTTTTACTGCACTGCCCTTAACCCAAGTCTGCACCCGGGAGAGTATTTGTAAGCCCCACACTTGTTTTCTTGTTTGAGCGCTACTTTGGCAGGTGAAATTAGCTATAATTATAAAAAATATTTGGCTCCGCAAGAAGAAAAAAAAAACGACTTTTATTACATAGCTCCCTGTGCTTGCTGCCTGACCACCCCGGTCCCTTACATTCCAAAAATAATTAACTATGACTGCCTAGATGCTGCAATATTATTCGTTCAGCCGAATTTTACAGTGCAACGGTAAATTAATCTCCCTGATCTCTGCATGTACAACGTAATCCTTACAGGTTCACGGAGGTAAAAACAAAACGCCAATAGAAGAGCTCGCTGTAAGGAGCACAGCCGTTCGGCAACGCGATAATATTTACTTACTTAATTTTCTTTATAATGTTACAGAAATGGGGCCGAAAATGCTGGCTAAAATCTTCGTACCTTCCTGACTGCATTTCTCGTAGCATAATGGACATATTCAGCAGAAGCTGCACTGGTAATTCTATGCCCTACTATATTACCTTGCTGCACGTAAACACTACTTTGTTTCTTGTCTTGCCATCTACCCCTTTTTTCCAAAACCATGCTCACACAACCTTAAGATACCACCGAGACAGTAAGCGCTCCTCTTCTTTGCCCAGGTTTTTTTTTTTTTTTAACGTAGTCAGAATACAGTTATTTTCTTTGCTCGGTCTGAAAGAAGAAAGCGAAGTTCTGTGCTCGCGGACCTTTGCGCCAAATAAGCTCGCGGCTTATTTTGAAACGCCCGCCCATTCTGTGGCGAACGGTGTCCGTTCGAGCACCAAAAACAAGTGCCGGATAACCTACGTTCGCCACCTCACCGCCTCGTCAAGTGTCGGCCTGTTCCGTGGACTTGGGCTACGCTTCTGTGACGTCTATGAGCCTACAGGTAAGACGTCATTCTGCTCTCTTACGAGCGCTTTTGTTTAGTGGCTTTTTTGAAGAGGTCTGTGCCAGCACAGGTTAGCAGCCGCGACAGCCTCGTTAGCTACAAAGCAATACCGCAGGTACCGAGAGCTTGCAAGCGGCCAAGTGAACCTGTCCGGTTTTCTTGCAAAAACAGCTCACTGGGGCGGCCGGCTTGAGCTACAGTTAAGCAGACACATTCGTGCTCTTATAGGGCCGTTTAACAAGTATGGGCATAAACAAGACTATCCCAGGAGTATCGGTGGTGTTCGTCTGGAGCACGACCGGCTTTAATAAAGACGGTCGTGGTCTGGAGTCACGGGCACCATTTTTGGGCACAACGCGCAGCATCAATAACGCAATGCGGAGCAGGTGGCGGCGATAAGCGGATTTGGTGTGCTTTCAGCCTTTCGCCATGCTGCATGCACCTCAAAATGGTTGCCACTGTGTCTCCCCACTCCCAGTAGAAAGTAGATCACGCGAACGCTACAAATTAACCGCCATATTAGTACACCGTGGCACGACCCGATGTCGTTGACTCGCTCTCATCAAAGCGTTGGTTTTGTGAGAGCGAACGAGCATTTAAAGCCACCGCAGTCAGTCCTACCCGTTTAGTCACACTACGCCTAGTACAACGAAAAAAAAAAAAACTACAGAACCGTGTCAGAAATACGACAATATTATGCAGATCTCGTGTTTACGACAACATTTCTGTTGTAAACGACACAATTGTTTGTAGTTCTATGTTACTCAGCACTAGTACTCTGTAGACCTGGGGTAGTTTTCTGTTTTAACTACAGGAAATTGTGAAGTTACTACTCATATTTCGGTTGTCACAATGCGTCAACTGTCAAAACCCGCACTGAAATTGTGTCGTGACTGGGACCTGCGGGCACTATAGGGCAAGTGCACCGTCTTTGCCCAATGTTACCATACGGAGGGGCTCGTTTTTTCCTCGAGTACTGCACGCATTAACATTTAAATCTGTTTGCTGTACCTTCCTCCTCATCTTTCGAGACCTTCGAATTTAGGGGCGCCGTAAGTGTGCCATCATACAGATGAGAAATGAGTCTCATTTCCTGGTTACTTTGGGTGGCACGCAGCGGATGAATATTGGCCCCAGACCCTTCGCAGTGCATTTGACTTCCTCAGGGGTTCGGCTATGGAAATCATTTCGGAGAAGCGCTCAGACGTGTTGCTCAAGCTGGCAGGTACTGCTTGCATGTTCTATTCTTCCAATGCCGTTTCTTTCGATGTGCCGTCCAGGCGAAAAGTCGGTACAAACAACTTTTGGAGGTGTACAATCTGTGAGCCAACTCGCATCACTTGAAAACGGCGCTTTTGATGACCTTAAATTTCGCAACATTATATTGCCGTCTATAAACAAAAATTAAGAATTTAATAACTCACTCATTCCTGGGTAATTTACCATCTATCAATAAACTCTGCACACATAAATGACGCCAGTAAACTCCACGTGCACAGGCCGTACAGACGTGTCTCGAAATGTTCGAAATATTGAAAATAATTTCTGCGCGGAAAATGCAATCACCTCTTACGGAGGTTGTTTATGTTCTGCACATTTCTCACGACACGAATGGTGGTTTGAATACAGTCTCTTGTCTAGGAACATATACAGTACGTGGCTGCCTGGTCTACATCGTTGACTGCAGTCTATATAGTTGCTCTCGTTATGGCAATTACATTAGTAAAAAAAAAAAAAAAAAAAGCTTTTGGACAGTCACCTCAGGAGTACCCGGCATTAGCATAAACGGTCTCTATTCGGTCAGTTAAAGCTTCATTGGCGCATGCTTACGCAGACATCTACAGGATTAGTTATTGCCATTACATGCTGGTTTTTAAGCCGGTCTTGACACAGCCGAACAAGCGTGTGTCTGTTGGTGAAAGAGTAGCGTACTTTGCTCGCGACGCAAGCGTCGGACATTTGTGCAACTATCATTTCCTCGTAATTAGTTTACTTTGCGAAATCACGCATTACGATTATATTTGAGGAAACGACCTCGTAATATGAAAAATTAGAAAAAGGCTTAGGCTTCGCCTTACGCCTAGGCGCGATAGCGCCTTTAGCACCGCCTTTTGATTTTCGGGTTCCGTTTGTTTGTTTTCTGGTTTAAATTAACGAAATGTTTGCACTGTTGTTACTTCAATATCAGCACACATCCCAGACAGGCGTTAGTAAGTCATGCGTACCACAAGCGTTCACTAGGTACCCCTCTAACGCATTTGATACCGACTACCCTTCATGGCTTATTAGATCACGAAGCCCGAGCTGGCGTGGTTTTTAACCCATGTTATGTGTTTGTCACGTAATATTCTTTGTGTGTAAAATCTGATTTAGAAGTTGGCAATAAAAAAAACTTCATGGCTTACGCGTTTTATGTCCCCATCCGGCATGCATGCGGCCCTTGGTTCGAACGCCAATAACGACCAATTTATTTCAATTAATTATTTATATTTTCTGCAATATCCCCATTAGAGAAATCTCCTCACCATTCTTGTTTAATTTAGAGCGTGCCCCAATTCGTAACTTTACTGTAATGTGGGATGTTTGAAATTCCCGCGCGAGGACACGAGCTTGTGACGTCATCACCCTGTCGACAAATCAGGGGTTTTCCCGGCTGCCATCTACGGAAGCGACGGCCTTGCGACGGAGCGATCTGTATCCGCTACCGCGTAATATATGCCGACGCATAGCCATGTGTTTGGTCACGATCCGCTCGGTCAATCCGAATTTTCCTGTAATGGCGGTGAGCTTTCCACTGATCGAGAGTTGTAACGCTGACGCGTTAATACCCTTCAGACAGCGAGCAATGAGATGATCGGTGCTTACCATCTCATGTACCTCATGTCCCTTCACTTATGTATTAAAATGCTGCTAGCGCTTTCTAATATTTCGACATGATGGCTGATCTCAGTCGTTGCGTGTACCAATGTTTCTATCCCTATAATTCCACCATCCTTCAACACGTCTCCTGTAAACGGATCATCACCTGCTGTTTCTCCCCTTTTGCGCTGCGCTAACGCGATTTTTTTTCCTTCGCTTTAGTTACCATATAGGAACCGTCCCATTTTTCCACATGATATTCCTCCCATCATTATCGTGCAAATTATTTCAAGCACTGTATAGACGTGTGCGGGATTTCTCTGCTGCTTTGCGGTTTTTATTCCTGTTTACAATGACATTGCCCTCCTTTTCTCTTAGCGCATATGTCTGATGCTTGCCTGTGTCTAGTTTCCTCTTAACCGCTTGAAGGCTTTGGAGCATATTAGATTATTTGCATGTCCCTTACCTCAATTTCGCTGAGCTGTTTGCCCTTTGAAACCTCTCCCTGTTTTATTCAAATAAAGTAAAGGCCTTTGGCAATTTTTCACTAGGTACTTTGTCTCCTGCGACAGTTTTCCATCATGAACCCTACCCCATGCTTCTACTGTGCACTCCCTAATGACATGTGCGAGGTTATAATTCGTCATTTGAGCAGCAGCTTCGCAGCTCTCGGTTAAAGTATCTGTTCCCAAGCGACATCCTGAATTCTCCTATTTTGCCTCTTACATCTAGCTCGTTCACGCACTCCTGTTCCAGCACCTCTTGTAACCGCTCTAACCTAGACTAATTCAGTACGTGCTTATCCTATAATTGCTATATCACACTTCGCCAAGCCTCGTCGTACAGTATTAAACTCATTCCATGTTCAACCTGACTATTCGGTTTACTCTTAGTCCATATCCTGCTCCCCCATTTGCTGAAGAAGGTACTCCGCAAACTACTCATTCCGTGAACGTTAATAACTCCCCACTGCTACTCGTACAGCGTATCCATGTTGTCCAATTGCCACCTACGTGGTTCTTACCTACTTTGGTAATTAAGTCTCCCATCAGTATAATGCATTTTTGTTCCACTCACTACCAACTCTTTCTCTTGACACAGAATCTTTTGACTATGCTGATGTAAACGCATAGGCCTCTACAGCCTTTCAATGTTTATTTCTTATTATGTTCAAATACGATAACTACCACCCTCTACAAATGCTATAAAATATTCGTGTCTGCTGCCAACAGCATCCCAATCTGTCACGAATACAACACCTATTCCTTCTCTTTCCGCTAAGCCGAGACACAGGATAGGACGTGCCCGCTCTGTAGTACTGGACATGCCTTATCTGTGCTTTTAGACTTTATAAACTCTATACGCCCCAACTGATACCCACTAATTCCTCGAAGAGCAATCAAAGACTAGCCTCACAGGACAACTTGCTAACGTTAAACCTCGCGAATTCAGTTCCCAGTGGCAACCTGACTGTGGCCAGGTTATTAGCGCCCTCTGCTCCATCGCAGTCCTGATATGCGCCTTCATCCGTAACTCCATAGCCGCTTGGAGCCGAGGGCCTGAAGTTAACTGTGGCATTTTCAAAGAAAGCGGTGGCTATTTGCTACACCAGGTCGGTAAATCATGTTTTTTGCGGGGGTATGGTATGGGATGAAGTCACCAGAATCAAGCTGCGCCTATTCATGCAATGCCGTCGCTTGCAGACATTTTTTCGATCCACAGGGGTAATACTGCCCACGCTTTGTCACCGCAAATGCAAACTGTATGAAAGCTGATATAACAGCAGCGTTTACGCCGTATGCTCCAAAGAAGACGCGTGCGCGGTTGTCTTTGTCTACCACAGTATCGCCCATACGCTGAAACTGTTTTCTTCGGGTTGGTTGCTCTCAGCAGAACAGCATTGTAGAGAAAGCCGATCGAGTGTCGTTGCCAAGCAATGCCAGCCTTGAAGTATGAGATTTACACGCAGGTTTAAAAACAAAAGTCATGTTTATTTTGAAATGTAAACACCTAGCTGAGCCTGTCAACCAATACCTGTACCGCTACCTCAGGCAAATGTAGCGTGATACGCCGCGCCTCACCGCCGTCACTACCATTTATGCTGCCTACAAATCGAAAACACTGCCTTGCCGCCGGCGGATTCGGGCCATATAATTGTCTTTCGCGAGGCAGACATTAATTTTTTATCGCTTTACAGGGAGACACGGGCAGAGTTCGAGAAGCATTGCTTGTTTTCGCATTACCTCAGCTTCTTGCAGTGTCTTTTTGTTCTTCCTTATGTTTACTACATTCTCACGCTTGCCTGAGCAGAGCAGCTCTGTGTATTGTTCGATCGCGCTTTGCCGCGTGTCCGCAGGCAGGCAGAAAAGATATCTCTTTGAAGCTCAAAAGTTCAAGGTTCTCGTAATCGACGTGGCACCACGCGATGGCTAATTGGCTGTGACCAGCTAACTCGATGCGCATGTCGACTGTTTGCCGATACAGAAAACGTCAAAACTGTGCAAAACACCAATGCTATCCTCGAAGTTGTGTAGACTTCCTACTAAGCAACGACGCCAACAAAATGTACGATGATAAAGAAGAAATGCCGGGCACTTAAAAGGCCGCTTACGCACAGCGGAATCCAGCAGATTTGTCTTCGGTGCCCCAAGGAGAAGAACCATTCAACACGCGGAACAAACATGGTGAGTTTCGGCAAGTTAAAGGCAAAGTTAAAACATTTGGTAATATGACATAATATGAGAAACCCTACAATATTCACAGTAATGTAAACTTCCAAAAAGATGTAAGTATACAACGATAGCATTTATTGATGACGTACGAGGACATTTGCATCTGTGCCGCTGAAAACGCAGGGTAATGCCCACCACCTGTGGACAATCCTGAAGCCTTTAACGCCCTGTACGTGTAATGCAAAGCTCCCTTCTCCCTTTAAGATGCTCGTGCCAAAACACCGCAATATAACTCAGGTTGAGTTGTTCTAGTTCTTTCTTAAGTAGCCTACGATTTAGCTCATACTTTCCGTGCCGCTCAGCAAGTGGCTAGTAGATGACGAATGGAGTAACTAAAAAGACGGGAACACCATTCCAAACTGATGCTATACACAAAACGAGCGTGCACCCTTCATAATACGTGCAGGCGGGGCATTATGCAGAAAACACGGTGAGCGTTTGAAACGTCAGCTTGTGTGGTGAACGCGAAATAAGTTCTTAAGACGCAACCATAACAAAAAAAAAAAAAAAACTTGAGCGCGGTGTGAAAAAAAAAAAGTGATCGTCTCGAAAAGGTGTAAGCATAAAGGATGTTTCAAGAAAGGCTTGCCGCGTTCTATACGGCGGCTCTTAAATGCAGGTAGCCGCGCCTGAATGCATAGGGCAAGTTACTTGGCTTCTGGACGAACCGCGACTATGGTCCCGAAGCTGCTGTTTCCACGGCTTGAAAAGGCGCCACTATCGCGTCCTCCAGTCCTCGTCGTTTTTGGTCCCTTCCTTCCAACCGCGATCCCTAGTTTCTCTTCTTTCATGATGCGCGCCGTTATCAGCGCACCTCTTTGCTTCCTTTGCTCGACATTCTCGAAGTTCTTGCGCACTCATCTAAGCTTTCCACCACCTGGAAACCTTCTCTCCCTTGTTTACGGTTGCATAAATGCGTCGTTGGTGATGTTTGCAAGACTACACCTATATATCTCTTGACCTAAAGTGATCTGCAACCACGATCCGCAGCGCTCTTCGGTCTGCGCAGGCGCGGGATGGCAAGGCACATGAGAGGTCTTACCATTGCAGTCCAATCAAAACTCCGGATCTAATCCAAATAGCCCCATTGAAACGGCTCTCCAGTTGTGCGCAGCAAGAAAGCTTCCTCCATATCACCGACTGGAACTCGCTCTCAACCGGCTCCACTAGACCACCACGCCTGCATCACTACTGGCAATAGGAAGCGTGGAATGAACAAGATGACGACAGCGACTCATCCAATTGCTCGCAGATACATTGCAAAGCAACGGACGTTACAGCAACAGCAATGGTCCTAAACGTCAGAAAACAAAAATGGCGCCAGCTTTGTTCCAGTTCACGCTGAAGGCGCTGACATTGGAATGCTACCTTGTGGTGGATGCCATCAGGGCAGAAAATATCTTAATTTTCTAAAAGTCCCAACCTTGGTTTAGACATTGGTTTTTGTAGCTTAACGTCCCAAAGTGATTCAGGCTATGGGAGATCCCGTAGTGGAGGGCTCCGGAAAGTTCGACCACCTGGGGTTCTCTAACGTGCACTAACATCGCACAGAAACTTTTCAACTTCATCGAAAAGCGACCGCCGAGGCCGGGATTCGATCCCGCATCCTTGGGAACCGTAGTCGAGCGCCCTAACTACTGCACCACCACGGCGACGCAGTTTTTTTTTTCTTTATTGCTTGGCCTTGTCACATTGGAGTATTCATGTCAGAGCAAGGCGACCATCACCCAAAATTGCGATAAAGGCGACTGCCTCGCCGTGGAAGGTGACCACGGCGAGGCAGTCGCCTTTGTCGCAATTTTGGGTAATGGTCTCCTTGCTCTGCCAAGAACACTGTGTTTCCCTAGCCTTTGTCAGTTAAAAAAAAAGCTTAACAGCTTCAAAATAGACTAAATATGAACAACCTCATACTCAAGCGAAATCTATCTCACAACACGATGGCTATTCGCTGCCAATGTGCAGTGCATCGCAATAGTTGAAATATCACTGTAAACACACCTTGAGGTTTTTGTGCAAATAAAAAGAATCCTGATTCGCGTTACGCGTTGCGACAGGCGCCATTTTCTCTTGATTCCTCGACCACTTTCCTGAATTTGAGGAAGCGATGATTTCGGTTAAAAATAAGCTCATCAAATTTGGTTCAACGTGATAAGCTTTTCAAAGGGACTGCTTTGATGAGTACTGTATGCTTGTGAGAATGGCATGTGGTGAAAAGAATAACGACGATTTTTTTTTTGTTCTTGTGCGACTTAATTACTAGTCTACATCGCTTTTTTGTTATTATTTGTCATTCACAAATTTATCACAGCAAATAGGGCTTCGAACTGTTCTGCACTGACGGCTAGTTTAAACGTTCTAGTACTTTCGCTTGTGCTGTCACATCCTGGCACGTACATCGAAGAAGACAGAAAGTACTCAGACAATAACGTAAACTGCTTCAGGCAGTTTCTACAGTTACCTGTCGCATGGCAGCGCTCCAATACATACATTTTTGAAAAAGATGCGAGATCGACGCCAAACGTATTCGGCCACTGCAACACGTTCGTGCATCCCGTAGCACAATAATTTATTGGCAAACATTAACGGTACATGAAGTCAACTGTATGTAAAGAGGAAGGAAATGGCAATGCCTTAGCGCAGCTATGCCAGGATACACGTAGTGAGAGGTACTTTCCCCTGGCTGAGCTTGTTGTGGTCGAGTATGTTCCACAATGAGAGTCAGATCCTCTTCTGTTGTGTTGACTGAACGCTTCCATAGTCCCCATCTCGGCAGCCATGCTCCGTCTATTACGCTCGGTAGACTGGCATCATGCACCGTTTGGCAAGCCGTTCCTTTCTCTCTTCGGGCGTCTTCGCTACTTTCTTCGCCTTCTTACTCTCATTCTCTCTTTGCTGCTGCTATGCGCCGCTTTTTACCCTCTGCCAGCGGCTGCTGTTCGAGGGAGGTGAAACTGAGAGTCGTCCACGTGCTGCGCGATGTCAGTGCACGTTAACGATTCCCAGGTGGTCGAACTTACCTCGTAGCTCTCCACTACGGCTCCTCTTTCTCTTTTTTTTACTTTCTCTCCCACTTTCCTCTCTTCTATTGCAGCGCGGGTCAGGTATCTACATAGCAAATGTGACAGATAAAAAGCAAGAGCTGAGGCAGAAAATCCAGGAAAAGTTGCCGTCTATATTAGGTCCAATATTCTCCAAACGCCACTTGACTTAAGCACAAGTGGTGTAACACTCGGCAGGAAGTAGTTGCGGTACTCGCGCGCCCAAATGAAATGCCTCTGATAGTAGTGTCCGTGTACGCTCGTCCCGTAAGCACACTCATTAATAGTGCATGGGTTACACATATTCGGCGTTTATACCCTGGAAGTCCGATACTGATAGGTGGAGATTTTAAAGCTCCGCATACAACTTTGGGATATGAATATGTTTTCAAAAGGGGAGGTCAGGTGCACACCGCCTTCACAGAAATGGAGTTTACACGGCTAAATTATCCAGGGGCCGCAGCACTTCCTCACGAGCACATTCACCGGACCTGACGTGGTGGAAAGGCCCTGGTGCACCCCTTTGGCAGGCAGAATTAGATGCGTTGGGTAATGACCATGCCCCCATTAGCATAGGTTTTAATTTGGGACACAAGAAGAGAATTCGACAAAAAGTTTCTGTTATACATTGGAATAGTGTACGGCAGGATACAAGAACTGATGCGGTTAGCCCGAATTCACTTGTGGCTACTCTTCAAACGGTACTAGAGGATCACACATTTACAACGGCAGTGAAGGAAGATTAGCCAGCTCCCGACCTGCACCTTCTACAACTCTGGGCACGCCGAAAACAGCTCGAAATACAGGCTGCTCGACATCCTAAACACGAGCAAACAAATATTGAGATGAACGGAGTGACGGCACAGGCACGCCGTTATGAAACGCAGCCGGCTCATAACAGATGGGATGACTGGTGTGGTGGTTTGGACTCAGAGTCGACCAACAGGGCACTCTGGAGGACTTTTCGTAGCATGGAAATGGGATGACATATTACAGATCATGCAGAAAGCAATAGACTGGCATTACAGCTCACACCATAGTAGTGTGCAGATCAGGCTGCAGTCCTTTTCTTTCTGAACCATGCTCAGTGTCCCACTCACCCATCGACGACGGACATGGTTGATAAAATATGGATAACATCACTATTTACCAAATTGGAGTTATTGGCTGCTACCGAAGACGTAGAGGGTAAAACTGCGCCTGGGCATGACGATGTTCCTTATGGGATATTCAACAATTTAGAAGGAGACGCAGTTGACAACCTGCTGTATGTGATAAATGAGGTATGGCAAGGAGGAGAAATTCCAGTCGGCTTAAAACACTCGGTGGTGGTACAAATACTAAAGCCTGGAAAACCTCCTACAAGCCTACAATCCTTGCGACCAATATCGCTAACGCCCACAATTTGCAACATTTATGAAAAAAATGATAGCCACCCGCCTGTAATAGTGGTTGGAAAGTCAGTAGAAATACCATGCTCGGCAAATTGGATTCCGTACAAGCCTTGGCACAGATACTGAGTTGACTATGCTAGCAGAAGAGGTCGTACATGTTTCGCCTCAAAGCCACCTTGTACGCACCGTGGTGGCTACCGACGTGATAACATGTTACATGCCAAGGTACTTAACAACATGGAACGCACAGGCATTCCCATTCAGGCCATAAAGGCGGTGCATAACCTGCTTCAGGACAGAACGTTTTCTGTCCGGATAAATGGAGAACAAATCGGCAATTACACCTCAAAGAATTTTAGCACCTTTGTTGTTTAATATTGCACTCATCCCTCTGGCGTGGAAATTAGCTGAAATACCAGAGGTGCAGTTCATTATTTACGCAGGCGATGTCACAATATGGTATACTCATAAATCCCGTGAGACACAAAGTGTTCATTTGCAAGAGGCCCTAAATACACTAGAGTACGTACGCGATGCAGGTTCGGAGATGTCACCCCAAAAGTTCAGCCACATTCATGTTGCAAATGAGAATGGAAGAAACCAATCGGCAACGAAAAGAGTTATGCTAAAGATTGGAAATCAGGCATTAGAAGAGGTGCACGAGCTGAGTGTTCTCTGGACATTCATAAATCTGGCAAAGGAACACACTGACTCCATAGGGTGAAAAAATATATATCCCCGACTTCCTTGCACTTGATAAAACGTTAAACCCCACAAACCAACCAACCAGCTGATGATGATGATGATGACGACGCACCATACCGAAGCAGCTTGTACTGGAACCACTCCAAGTACGCCGTGGTATAGAGCTAAACTAAAATTATATACTTAAACTCCATTAGTATCACAAACCCTAGCCTTTACGGTCAACAGAGGCACCGGATACCCGTTACGGTTACATGTCGTCCCTCTATGAGGTTTGATTGATTGATTTATAGGAAGGGAAAGGCGCGGTAACTGTCTCACTTGTTTTCTGCGGACACCTCAACCGGGCCGTAAGGGAAGGAAGGAAGGTGGGAATGAAAAAGGAAAGAGAGAAAAAAGGAGCCGTAGTGGAGGGCTACGGAGTAATTTCGACCACCTGGGGATCTTTAACGTGCGCCGACATCGCACACCACACGGACGCCTCTTCGTTTCGCCTCCATTGAAACGCAGCCGCCGAGGCTGGGATCGAAACCGGGTACTCCGGCACAGTAGTGGGTCGTCTTACCACTGCAGCACCCCGGCCTTTTTTTTTCTTTATTGCACTGCACCACCCCGGCGGGGCCTCTATGAGGTTTGAGAACACAGTGATAAGCTAGGCCGGTCAACCCGTGAAGTACGTGTGTCGGTGTGTGATTCAGGGATAAGTCGCAGAGTTGATCGGTAGCGACGGCCGTTCAAGATATGGATAGCTTGCTCGGTGAAAAACAAGACACTTTCCCAGAGCGAGCGGCCGCGATAGTTGCTCGAGAGACATCTCCCCAGAACGCACTGCTGCGCGCGGGCTCGGTCTGCCTTTTTATACTCTTGGTTGGTTGCACTACGGCCCATCGTCAAGGACGCGCGCTGGCCAGTCGCTGCCTAGGAGTGTCATGTCCAAGCATGCTCGGAGGAGCGGGAAGATCCCGTAATTTCCGCTCTATATGTGAGGCCACTTGTAACACTGCCCCCCCCCCCCCTGAAGAATATCGCCCCGTAATATTCAAGACATCCACAAGCGCCGAGAACGACGTTATTGCGCCCCGCAAAGGGGTGCGGTACATTGGGTCCGTCCAATGCACTGAAGATCTTGCATCGGACGGACCTAATCTATTGAAGAACAATTGAGAAAGCTTCTTTCTCAATGGTTCAATAGGCTGCCTCTCGAGGGAACAACGTCGCGTCGTCTACAATGACTTTGTTTAGTTTCCGGAAGTCAATGCCGAGCCGATGCGTCATGTCAGGCTTGCGTACGGCGATCACAGGGGAGTTTTAGGGTGGCTCCTATGGCTCAGTGATATCCAGTCGGAGCAAGTCGTCAAATTTAGATGCCTCAAAGCGTACGGTAGCGGACATTGCTTTAGATTTATCGGCCTGTCGATCTCTAACTTCCGTTGGCACTCGATCAGCGTGGTCTTTCCCGGAAGGTCCGAAAGTATAGCTTCGTACTGTTGCAGAAGTTCCTTTGCTTTGTTCTGCTCTGCGCTGGTCAGTCTCTCGGAAACGTGCACATCCTCGGTAGAGTGTGTCTAGGAGGGCTTAGGAAGCTCTATCTCTCCAGCGCCTGTGTCTTCTTCTGCCGAACTTACTGCACCGGTGGCTGCCATTACGGTGTCGTCTTTCCTTTGCTGGTATCTCTTCAGCATGTAGATATGGAATATGTTTGTGGCGTTGCCCAAATCCACTTCATAGTAGACATCGCTCCTGCGGCTGATGACCGAAAAAGGTCCCTTCCATTGCATGAGCACTATATGTTGCTCTGTGGGAAGAAGATTAAGAACCTGCTCTCCCGGTTTGAGTGAGCATTTGCGGCTCTTGATGTCGTAATAGCGGCTGTAACACTCTCTTGCGCACTCCAGCTCTATGTGGGCAAGTTTACAAGTATTCTCTAGTCTGTCCCGTAGAGCAAGGACGTACTTACACGTAGTTCACAATTCGTCATGGATGGTTGCGTTAGTCCAAAGCTCTCTAAGTGCAGCCAGAGGTCCACGCACATTTCGCCCATATAAGAGTTCAAATGCGAAACAGGCGAGGCTTTCTTGGGGTACTTCCCTACATGAGAACAGGAGAGAAACTAGATATCGATCCCAATTGGTCGGTCTCTCCTGACTTATGCGCTTCAGCATTTTTTAAGCGCGCCGTTCAACCGTTCGACAAAGCTATTCGCTATCGAGTGGTAGGGAGAGGTATGCAGCTGTTTTACTGACAAGCGGCTAACCTATTTCATTACCTCGGAAGTACAATTAGTGCCCCTGTCACCGAGAACCTCTCTTGGCACTCCTACCCAGGAAAACATTTCTGCAAGAGCTTCGACTACCCTTTAGGTCTCGATGCTAGGAAGTGAGACTGCATCAGGGTACAGAGTGGCATAGTCCACCATGGTCAGGATGTACCGATTGCCTTGAGTAGACTTCGGGTTGATTGGGCCAACAGTGTCGATCGCCAACCTCTGAAACGGGGTCTCAAACGGGGGCTCGTGTGGTGTGACCCTTTTGTGCGTTGGCATAGATCGCAACAGGCAATGAACCGCTTAGCGTCAGCCTGCATTGCGGTCCGGAATAATTCTGTCTGCAGGTTCAGTAGTTTTCTTCATGCATTGGTGGCCTCCCATCAACCCGTCATGTTCCAGGTTCCATCTGTACTTTTTGGGCACAACAGCTTATAAGGACTACCCGCCGGACTCGGCGACGTATTTCCTCTGAACGACGCCGTTAATAATGAAAAACTAGTTGCTGCCATTTCCCTAGCTTGTCCGCTTGCGGCGCGCCCACGCGATCGAAGCACGAGCGTAGGGTCGCGTCATTCTCTTGCTCTTGAACCAACTCTTGGCGGCATACACTAGGGACTTTAGGATTTCCAGTGTTTTAACCTTGCATGCCTGCGCCCTAGTCACTATCGGGCAAGCTTCAGTGGCATCCGAAATGGATGCGGTGTTCTCAGTGTCAGGCGCTAACTCTCCAACTCTGCAGTGGACTTCGTAGTCTCGCTTTCTTTCATCTTCCGCCAGTTTGGATCGGGGTCGTCTGCTCGTCTACCACCTTCCACATTTCCCAGATTATCCATGCACTGAGCGCGAAGCCGTCTCTTAAAGTACGGGGCGTCGACATCGACCTAAGCTCCTGGGAGCATTAGGACCGAGTGGTCAAATAAGTAAACTGAAGACTCCGTATCGGTGATATCTTCCTTCCGTACCAAGTCCTTCCTTACTACCATCAATTGCAGCCTGTGTCTCTCAGGCCTCGAACTGTCCGGCCCCCAATCATGCCGGCCATGACAGTAAGTTTTCCCTGGCTACGTATTTCTTACTGGTGAAACCGGCGTTGATGATGGGGATCTTCCCTCCATCCTTGAGTTCTAAGTATCCGTTCTCAATGCATATTAAAGCGGACTCCCGATTTTACTCTCTCTGTTTTGAGGCCCCATTTGCCCATCATCTCCAGCTTGGATGACCTGGCTTGCCGCATCTGTGGCATTTCTTGGGCGGTCCCGATCCGTCGGTGGTGGAGGCCCGGCAATTTTCTGGGCGATGTCCCATGCGTGCGAATAAAACTTTTTTCATCGCTGCTCTTCGCGTCCGATGATTTAAACAACGTTCCCTTTTTATCGGTAATCTTGGAGATGACGTTTTCTGCCTTGTTGTTCGGGGTTCTTCACTTTCCGAAGTTCGACCAGCCATGGATCTCCACATACTTTTCTGCCCTTCCTACTGTTTCTGCGAAAGATGTGTCCTTTATTCTTTCAAAAACGTTTGTAGTGGTCTGGCGCAGTTAGACAGGAACTGCTTCCCTAAAATCAGGTTAAAGAGATCTGCGTACTCTTTCTTTGTGTCCGGCAGCTTTATCCACCTGTCTAGGGAGTTCTGTAGGCGCGTCACGAACTGTGAACACGTTTCCTCGTTCCGGGGACAAGCAGACCCGAATTTTTCTCTGAACCCTTCCTCTGTCATACAGAAGCGAATCATGAGTGCCTGCCGGAACTTACTGCAGTACAAGCACTCGGACGCAGACATGCGACAAAAAACAGAGAGCGCTTCGCCCCTTAAATACAGACTAAGGGCTGTAGCCCACTGCTCGCGAGGCCAACTCTGACTCTCAGCTACACGCTCGAAATGCATAAGGTAAGCGTGAAGGTCGTTCCTGCCCTCATTAAAAACCGGCATCAGCTTAGATGGGCTTATTCGTTCGGGCCGAGTAACTTGACCCTCCCCCGTTTCTGACCTTGTCTCTCCGGTGCTACTAGCGTCAATCGCCAGACTATTTGGTAGGTCTCGTCGGAGCATCAGTAACTCCTTCTCTTTCTTAGTCTCCACCATCCGTAACTTTTTTCCTTTCGCAATCTCCGCCATCTGGAGTTTAGACTCTAGTTCTGCCTCCTCTTTTCGTCGTCCACGTCCCTCATTTCGTTCTTCTCTGTGACGAGATCGCTTCTAATCTGCCCATTTGAACAGCTCTTGACCCTCAAAGCCAAAAGTTTCGCTATACTCAACAAGTCGTTCTAACTCTGCTTCGGTCATTTTAGGTGGGAAGCGGTATGCAGTGCTAGGACACAAGACTAAAAAAATTGCACCTGCTCCTCTCTCCCTCACTGACACTTGGTTGACCAGTCCTGTCGCGGACGCCAATTATATCTCGAACCCCCGCCTTTACGATCAACAGAGGCGCGGGATCCCCTATAATAAGTTCAAGAAAGCCACTTTTTACAATTGGATATTTATAGCTAGTAGTCCAAATTACACTGCATAATAATAATAATAATAGAACAAAAAAGAGAAATACTATGGCACGATAGTGATAAAAGACGACTCGGTAAATGACAAAAGGGAGAACCCCACAATGAACCAAACACTGCGGTAAAAGAATACCATAAAGATAACAAAGCAAGTATTCCAGATATAGTAAGTAGGGGCAAGAGTTACTCAGAAAACACAGCGTAATATCTAAACCAGATCGAGGTTTAAACAAAGGCGAGAAAAATATTCAATTACCCGACAGTCTTGGCAAAAAGGAATTCTCACGGGTTACTTCTCGATGAGGAGTCCTAGTTGCAGAGTTGACCGGTAGTGGCGGTCGTTCAAGATGAGGAGAAACGATGAGTTGATCGCGGGCTCGGTGAAAAACAAGATACTTTCCCAGAGCGAGCGGCCGCGAGAGTTGCTCGTGAGACATCTCTCCAGAGCACACTACCGCGAGAGTGATGCGGTCTGCCTTTTTATACGCTCTTGGCTGGCTGCGCTGCGGCCAGTCGTCAAGGGCGCGCGCTGGCCGGTCGCTGCCCCGGAGAGTCATGTCGAAGCATGCTCGAAGGAGCGCCGAGATCCCCTAATTTCCGCCCTATATGTCAGGCTGTTTGTGACAATTACGCATCATCTATAGAAACAGATAAACATATTTTCATCACCGAAAATGTCTTCACACCTCTTTCGTTTAAAACATTTTCCCATTTCTTAATATGTCCTAACATTTTTTTAATCGTTCTTACCGCTTACGATAACACAATGTAACTGTCTGCCATCATCTCTTGTTGATGCCCTGATGTCGCTATCATCAGCGCCCAGGTAAAACATCTCTCTTCTAAACATCTTCGCGACCCTACTATCGCAGCTGGTACGTAGCCTGGATGGGGGGGGGGGGGTTGGAGAACCTCCTCCCTCTGAAATTTTCCAAGTGCCGTATCTCCCCCTCTGCATTTCGTTTTCTTTGTTGTTTTTTTACTGCCAACATATAAAACCATCCGTATAAAGGAAGAAAAAGCTTTATTTAGTGCTGTCATTTTTCGGCGGTTTTTGTGGCGTCTTCATCCTTGTTGCGTCCCCAGGAGTCTTCTCCACAGACCTCGGCCACCTATAACCAATAGTCGGTTGCCCATTGTACAGGGCTCCGCTGGCCACTGCCGCCCGTTAAGCAGACATGGTACAAATTGAATTACAGTAATACAATTATTGTATTTCATTTCTGGTTTGATAATTTACTAATGCAGTGAATTACTTTTGGTAGTAATTTTTCAGCACAATTAATTAATTGCTTTCGAAATTATTTTTACTAAAGTGTCCCACTGTTTTTTCGTTAGACAACACAGTAGAGTGCCGCGAAAGCAGGAAGGAGGTGAGGCAAGCCTGGGCCAGCTCAACAAAGCGGCGAAAGGAGAGAATTGTGCAGAATAGTGCGCTAAGACCGCCTGTGTAGCAGGGTCTCAGTGCGGCTATTCCATGGGTAGTTGCAACCATTCTTCAAGCTAAAAGGATACAAGTCGTCAAGAACCGCCAAAGGGACAAGTGGGGGAAGGCCGGAGTTGAAAACTAGTTGGGAGCGCGGCGTAGTAGCATTCCCTGTTGCGTCGGCTACGGCACAGTGGTGTCTGGTTACACTCGTCACTACGAAGCGAGGGAGGGTTGGGGTGGGATGAGTGGAGACAGGCGCAAGGGCCCATGGCGTGAGAATTACTGAGCGCAAAGCGCAGAGGTCAGTTTTTGGGACTACGTAAGCAATAAGTAACCGAACTTTGAGCCCTTCAAATGGTGAAGACAGCTCCGGGCCAGCAAGATGGTGGGTTTGCCGCTCATTTCACGACCGTTCGACCATGCTTCTGCTTTTGTTATTTATTGCGATTGTCTTATTTTTGTAATGACAAGCGCTGTATGAAAGAGGGAAGGAATTGCTCTTTGGAACAGAATTTGGCGGAAAGATGAAAGAATGTATGGGCTTTGCATCTCGAGACAAGTTATTGTTTTGTTTAGTTGCTTAGTTTTGCATGGATGAAAACACGAAAGTAATTTAAAAGTAATTGAATTACCAGTAGAAGTAATTCTATTACATTTTCATTACTTTTGCGAGCACTAATTACAAATGTTTTAATTACTTTTCTGCGATTTTCAACAAAATAATTAGTAATTTAATTTTTTTTTCAAAAGTAATTTTGCCATGTTTGCCATTGAGCTCGCTTCACCTGTCCTTGCTGGTCTTCTCAGCGGTAGCTGGACAACAGTCTTCCATTTCTCCGCACTCGTGTTTCGTATTTCGGGGATGTTTTTACAGGCCCAAGTGGTGTGATATAGTGTGGGTTTTTCGTCGCACCTTGGTCTTTTGTACGCGTATATCGTAGGGTGCATTTTGTTTAGAATGTGTAGGTTTGGGTATGTACCTGTCTTTGTCTCCAAATGACAGCTACAGCTCTGTTGAGAGAAATGTGCGGTGGGGGATATCGCATTCTTCTGCCTCTATAGTTTTCTAGTATGGCCGAGTGTTGCTTGGGTGCTGGCGAAAGTTCCGTGTTCAAAATATTTCTGGCTGCGGCACTGTGTAACGGTGTTCTAATAAGTGGTTCCCAGGAAGAGAAAGACGCAGTACCTGTTACACCTGTTTCTGTGAACACCTGAACCATGCCATCACTGTTGTAAATTAAGTAAATCTTCCATAGCACTCAATGCCGATCCGCTCAGGAGTTTATATAGGCGCGTACCCAGTTCCAACGTTACGCTGACAATTTCGCTCCAAGTACACTTGCGATGTTAAATTGCGCTCATTAGCCGCAGCAGGAACCGGACTAGCTATGATTGAGCAGTGCGCCTTCTGCCCTGCCCAGGATGGCGGCCACAAAAACGCTGCGCTTTTCTTTTTTCGGCGAGATTCCGCGCAGCCTGAGCGACGCGTCATGGTGCGGTCGGGTTGCGCAGGGGAAGATGCCTCGGCTGGAGTGAGTCACGGGCCATCATCGATCGGCCGGGTCCTCTTCAGTCTCTCGCTTCTTTGTTTTTCCGCCGTCTTTTTTCTTTGCGGCATTGCACAACAACCGCTAACTGGGCACAGTAAGTGCGCGCCTCAGTTTACCCTTCGTCCCTCAGGAGCACTGCCGCTCTGAAAGGAAACCTAGCAGTAGCAGGGTTCAGAACAAACGAGAAAACATAACAGGAACGTGTGACTGCGAAGTAAGAAGGAAGGTCAACTTTTTTAAGAGCACCAGAGCAATAATGTGCATTTGCAACCGTACTTATTCAACGTACCTTTCTGAGACGAAAAGGAAGTATTGGAAGTTTTCTAGCTTCACATTTCGAAAAAGAAAAACGGCGTATGAGAACGGAGACCGCATTTCGGCCCAAACACGTGGGCCCAAACCTGGTCTTTTTGAGAGAATCGTTTCTGCAGTGGCCTAGAGCGGCGTCAATGTACCATTCGCAGCAATCAGAGGAAGACGGTCTAGAGCACTGAAATCAAGGAGCACATCATGTCGTTTTAATTTCGCGCACTCTAAACGACGTAATTTTTGTGAGGGTGCCAGTGTCGCGTTTTTTTTCTTTTTTTGTGTTTGTGAATTATATGGACCTCGCAAAGATTGGTTCCACGAATAATTTGGGCAAAGGGAGAGCAAGCATCCTATAGCCTGTACTTCACTAAACTTAGTAGCAATCGCGAAGTTACCCGAAATTGCGACTTTAACCAAACCCCCGAAAACCATTATTGGGGAGACTGAAGCTACGTCTTTAATGTTAGTTAAGCTAGCGGTTGTAAGCGACCAGTCGGCCTAAAAAATTCCGCTTTAATCAAGACTTATACGAACGTGCCTGTGCGGACGTCCACTAGCCTGTCTGACGGGGCAATCAAGAGCAAGCTCAAGTGAATGCAGATCGAGGTTGTCACACGCCAACTTTCAAGTGCAGTCGTGCTTGGCTCGGGCTCTTGAGTTTCCAATAAAATTCGAAACGGCCGTCTAGCACCGAATGCTTCAATTCTTATTGAAAGCCTCAATGCAGATCGAGTTCAATGAGGATCGGAAGTGTTCGTGTGAGACCTTCCACCTGGCCTCTTCAATCGAGCAGCCCAAGGTGGCAGCTCCTGCACAGTAAGCCACGCCGTGTGTTAAGATGACGCCAGGTAACCCTGCTGTGCAGCCAGTGCCGCGCCCAGACAGCCGCCACCTGACACAGGCGTATTCGTGATTTTTTTTTATTTTCTTTTATTTCTTTTCTTTTAGCCTTTGCGTTCATGTTTCAAGATGAGGTTTTCTTCTCGCGTCATATAACGCTTCAGAGAATATTTTAAAAGCTTCAATTAATTTGCCCAGGACCTCAAAATATTTAAGCAATTTTTTTTAATAATCACGTTAGGAAAAGGTGCGTTTCTCTAGGTAGTAATGAGTGTAAAAGCAGCCGATCTAATGTTTTTCTACCAAAGTTTATCGGATACGGCTTTAATTCCCTAAAAGCGTTTTAAGAACGAACACGAAAAGGGGGGGAAAAGCCACATTACTGCGTTCTTGCTCTGCAGTATTTTAGCGCTCCAAGCGCGTTTTCGACTTACGGAAGCCAGCGCCCAAACCGTCTCGACTGAGTGGTCAGCGCTGAGTTTCAGAGCAGGTATTAAACTTCCTGACCGACCTTTTCGCCTTTCCACTAAATAAGCGCATTCATCTAGCTAGTTGCTGTGAAGCACAAAACACGATAGAGACGCCGCTACATGGTACGTTGACGGTGACTCTATGGTCATACCACCTTGGAGGAGGAGGACTCAACATTTATTAGGCCCGAAAAAATTTTCTGGTGCATACTTGCACCAGACGGGGTGGTTCCCTAGTTGCGGGACCCATATGTTTCACGCAGCTCCTGGCCCCTGTCCGTCAGTGCGAGCTGGATCGATAAGGCGGGGCGGGATAACAAGGTCTCCCATCGCTCAAGGAGTTGGGGATTGGGGGTATTGGCTGGAAGAGGAGGAGGGGGGTTTTGAGTTCTGTGCATTCTGCCAAAACGTGCGGCAGGTTGCCCTTTTCTATTTTGCAAAAAAGGACAGAGCATATCGTCTTCAACAAGGTACATGCGGTTCATCAGTACGGGATGCGCAAGCGATCCCGCCTGCGCTCGACGCAAGATCGTCTGTTGTTTCCTGGTGAGTTTGGGGTGCGGTTTTGGCAGTCTGTACCTTTCCTCTCAGTACATACGGGTAATCTCCCGAAAGCTGGTAACCGGATGCTGTAGCTCTTCAGGCTCATGCTCGCCCCGGATTGACATTTCTCGGGCACGGTTGTCTGCGATGGTGTTGCCTGCTACCTGCGAGTGAGCCGGCACCCACACGAGCTTTATGGCTCTTCCCGGAAGCTTGCACTTGAATAGAATGGCTCGGGCCGTGGAGTGGAATACCCCTCTGCGGAAGCTTCTGTAGGCTGTCTTTGAGTCGGTGACCATGGTGCCCACGCTCGGCTGTGCGAGTGCGAGGGCCACGACCGCTTCTTCGGCAACTGTGGAGTCTGTTGTCTTTATGTACACGCTGACGATCAGCCTGTCTTTTGGCGTAACCACCACCGCTGCACGGTCACTGTGTTTTCGGAGCGAGGCGTCCGCGTAGAGGACCCTGGGGTTCTCTTCCAGCTTCCGGGCTATGGCTTTGGCGGCCCGCGTGGTGCGCCTCTCGTCGTCCTTGCCCGGCGTCATGTTCCGGGGAAGGGCTTTAGTCTGAATGGCCGTCTTCCAGTCTTCTGGAAAAGCTTCCTTGAGGGGTACTGGCTCAATCTGCCATCCTATTTTGAGTAGGACGGCTCGTCCGTGTTTCGTGTGACTGAGCCGGATTCTCAGATTAGAGAGGTGGGCTTCAATGAGCTCCTCCACCGTGTTGTGGGCGCCCATGTCTAGCAGTCTTTGCATGTACGAGTATATGGGTATGCACAGTGCTTGCTTTGTTACCTAACGAAGTAGGGTGTCCCTATTCGCCTTCGTCAGCTGGAGATAGGGGGCGGAGTAAGTAACCCGCGACACGACGACCGCGCGTATCAGGCGCATGGCATCGTCCTCTTTGAGGCCTCATACTGAGTATCTGTTCCGTTGTAGTATTGATCTTTGTGACGGCGGCGTGTGCCTTCCCGTCTGCCTGAAGTAGTAGGCCGAGGATCCTAATTTTGCTGTGTTGGTTTGATGGCCTTTTCATCGATGGTGACGATCACGTTCGGCGGCAGCTCTTTCTTGGATTTTGCCGGTTGGATAATAAGCAGCTGCGATTTCTGGAGAGCGCAGCTCAGTCCGCACGACTTTGCGTACTCGTGCACGGCCGTTGCCGCCTTCTGCAAGGCTTCCTCCATCCAGGCATCAGACCCGGCTCGAGCCGTCCACACCGTAATATCGTCTACGTAGAACGCATGGTCCACGCCTTCTATTTGCTTGAGTAGACCGGGCAGGTGCAGGAGGGCCATATAGAAGAGCAGGGGCGACAAGCCCGATCCCTGTGGTGTGCCCCTGTCACCGAGCTCGACAGGGTCTGACTTCTCCTCCCCTATTCTGATGGTCGCTGTTCAATTTGACAGAAAATTTTTGGTGTAGTCGAATGTCTTTCGACCACACCTGGTCATATTCAGATTCCGCAACACGCTCGCGTGGGACACTTTATCAAGCGCTCCCTTCAGGTCGAGGGCGAGTATCCCGCGCGGCGCGTGCCTCGTTGCTGGCTTGACTACCAGTTCGTGAAGTTGGATCATCACGTCTTGAGTGCTGAGATGTTGCCTGAAGCCATACATCGTCTCCGGCATCTGATCCGTTTCTTCGAGGTGCTTCTGCAGCCGGCGAATGACCATGCGCTCCATCACCTTCCCCACGCAGGACGTGAGGGAGATGGGCCGCATGTTGTCTATCGTGAGGGCCTTGCCGGGCTTTGGAATGAAGCAGACCTCGGCGTCCTTCCATTCCTTCGGCAACCGCGAGCTCTCCCAGGCTTCGTTGATGTGCCCTAGGAGGCCGCTCATGTTACTGAGTAGTTTGTACGTTATGGCATCCCTGCCGGATGCACTTGGAGACTGGTTACCTCAGCAGAACCTTGAAAATGCGTCTGTCCTATTTTGCAGCTCATCGAACTCGGCGGTGGAGGCACATTTAGGCACGGTTAGTGAGCACGTTTAGATTATTCACAACGCATCTGAGAACGCTCTAATATGAAAGGTCATCAGCGCAGTCACGAAGTGCTGTTTTCGTATTTTGCCCACTACGTTTAAATGCTGGAAAGGGGGGCCCACACAGGAAGTAGCTTGGCAGAAACGAAACTGGATCGGTTGCTTCGGAAACACTGCATCCACTGAATGAAACGCACTTGGCCATAAACTGAATATTAAAAGTTTTGCGTAATGCATATTGGTTAATAAGATAATTATATGCAGCATTATAAAAATATAGTGAAAGGCGTCATGTTTCAGACAGGAGTGTAGTTTCCAGCTTTTTTTTTTAACGTAGGTGGAAGATACTTGAACCGCCTCTGTATAAAATGTGTTCGCCAATGCCTTCGTATTCTCCACTGACGACCACTGCTCTCAATGGACTTCTCGCGTTTCGGCTTTCGGCCTCTTTGTTTTCCCGTCGCAATCGGATAAAACTGTGAAGCAAGCATTGTCGACTTTCGCCTCCTCCGAGAAACAAGGCAGCGGCTTCTTTTTCTCTTCTTACCAATTCCTGTCGGCAGCTTCGTGACGCGCAGTAGAAACATCTTTTATTGCACTTTAGTCATACGAGGGCCGACTGAAAACGACCGATGACGTCTATGTACTGTGGCATTCAATGAGAACTTCATCCATTTCGGAACTGTTTCAGCGGCTAACACTCCTTCGCATTTCGTAGAAAAAGAAATTTCCCCGTTCAAGATATTTTTTTTTTTTTTTCATGTACGAAGGTGCTCTTTGCTGACGACAACGTTCGGGCTGTAACGAGACTGTCGAGATTTTCAAAACATGCTAGCTGTATCAGACTTTGGTCTAAGGAGAGGAAGGAAACGTGGTCCAAATATTACTAGGCTTTTATTAATCATTTTATTGAATTTCTGCCTTATCTCTTTCGCTTGCTGTCCACTTTATTTAAAATGCGATTTCGAACATGCGTGTGAAGGGAGGGGGGGGGGGAAGAACCTAACGAAGTAGCTCGAATAATTGTCTTCTATGAATGGCATTCTTTGCTTACAAGTCTTCCTCCCTCACCTGTGAGTTAACTTCTCCAAAGCGTAATATTTTTTTCATGTGACATGGGCAGCTTTTGCATCTTTCGGTTGTTGACATTCGCGGGCGCAACTACAGTTAGCACGCCGGCAGCACGTAAAAAATTAGCAGAGCTAAGCTTAGAGACTGAGAACTTCAATGAGCGTGAGTTTATTGCCGTTTGTCGCCGAAATTTCTAGAGTGGCAAGGCTCCGAACCCAGACCGGTTCAGTCCGAAGGAATTCGCGGGGCTTATCTCTATTACATCTCTTATAGTGCGAAATAAGATTTGTTTTTCTCATCTTGGCTCGCTTCAACTCGATGTAACTGCTATTTTTTTACACAATACTTAACTGATACAGACTTTCTGTGCTTACGGGTCTGGTGCGCTGCAGTTTGAGCTCTACATGTGTCATTTCAAAATAAGCAACTAGCTGATGTCCAGTGATGGTCCCGCGTATTTTTTTTTCTGTGTGTGTGTTCGTTTTCTACTCACTCCGGTGCCAAGTTTAATAACGATACCTGGCGCTAGAAACAAATAATTCCTAGTGACAGCAGCCCCACTTTAATTAAAGCCCCGAGAGGCATCCGAGATAACAAAACCCGCTTTTCTGGGGCGTGCTCTCGCCGACGAACCTGGGTGTACGCACTTGGCGAATGATTTAAAGTAACAGCCGGTCACGTGACTGCATTTCTGAAAGCCTAAAAATAGAGATGCGTAAGTCGAAGCTCGACGGAAACAACGTAGCTAGCCGTTTTTCAAGGAAACCTACAACTTCTCCATTGAGACTTTTTCTGTCAAACCAATAATTACAAATAGCTAATTAGTATTTACAAATTATTTAATTTTGTTGAACGCAAAACATGGTGAACATTAGCATAGAGGGCTTTGAATACCTCTTAGGTAGTTTGACTGGCACTAGAGATCACCGCATTGTTTAAAACCTTGGTTACATTCAGGTGGGACACCCCGCATATGATTTGATGTTTTATTTATTCAGCGCTATCATGCAGTGCGTGGCTTCACACTGTGACGACGACAGAGCGGCTTCAGCGCCTCACGGATCTATATCAGACATGTGTCGGTGCACGAACTTTCGTTCGTTGCACGCGCGGATATACCAGAATCTTTAATCAAGAGAAGTTCACGAAATAATTAAAGACGCGGACGAAAAGAGCACAAGGATGGGTGCATTCTCGTCCGTGTTTTTATTTGCGCATTTTGCTTGCTTAGGAATGCACGACCGACTCGCCCCGACAACGTACATTCACGGAACAAGTGCGCACTGATAAGCGCTAGGGATACTTAACTGCCGATAATTGACTATCGATAGATTTTTTTTAACAGTAGATAAAAAGCATATCGATAAACTATCAATACTATTGTCAATAACCCTGTCGATAGCGCCATCGATAGTGTTATTACCAGTAATACTATCCATAGTCCTGAGAATATTTATACAGTTGCTGACAAGCCATACTGCCAAAAGTAAATATCACTTTATTCCTATATTTTCTTTTACCGTAGTATTTAGCGTTACGGATGTTGTTTTTTTTTCTTACAATTGATTTGAATTGTCGTTTATTTGTATGTATAAGTAATAGGTTAAAAAAATACAAACTACAGAAGCAGGTCCCAAAGTCAAGAACTGTATACGCGACATCCTGTAGAATCTATTGAAAAGAAATGTGGATTGTGACGATCGGAACATGTGAAATTAAAGCAATGTCTTTATACTACGCGCCTTGACAAATTTCTAACTATGCAAGGACTGAACTGAACAATTTCGTTTTACGTTTTGTTGAAATGAATTTGTTCGCCCTTCTGCCACTGAGTGTGATCCGGAGGGAGGCCTCGTCAGGGAGTGTGATATTAACTTATCCATGTTGCCCTTGGGCGTGATCTGTGTACACATATTACTGTCCGAATAAAAGTGATTGGATTTCATTTGATCAGCATACTAGCCTGGAGTCGAGAAACGGAAGTTGATGCAAAATACCGTCGGGCAAGCGCAGAGCACTAGATCGGGCGCAGTTAAATGTCATGCGAGATTCATTGCCTCGGGGCCTCGCTATTTTTCGTGGAGAGCGCCGCTTTTTTGCCTGAGATGCAGTTCCGGCTATAAACACGCAATTTGCCTGATCGCAAGGCTTCACGGATTGATTTAGCCCTCTGCTTATCTTCGCAGTAATCAAGAACAAAAGCCAACGTTTTCTTTCACTCTATCTTTTTTTTTTTGTTTTTTTTTTCTTTTTTGCTTACTATAAAGGATGCTTAGTGTGTCATACAAGCTGACTATCCACATTTAATATTTCGCGCATCTTAGCCGCATACCGCAAACACAAAACGAGGCTCGTATCCCCTGTGGGATATCAAGGAATTATATTTCTTTCATTTTTCATGCACTCTTCCCCACTTATTCCTTCTTTCATCAATATGCTGCCAGCCGGTTCAACTGACGTGTTGTCAAAGTTTGCTAGAGTGCCAAGTTGCGCACAGTTCCTTTTCCTTTCTCATTGCGACCGCAACATATTTGAAGTGAGCGTGGAGAAACATTTTCTTGATCAACTTACGTTCTAGTTCTGAATAACAAAAAAGCCCTGTATGGTATGGTATGGTATGGTATGGTATGGTATGGTATGGTATGGTATGGTATGGTATGGTATGGTATGGTATGGTATGGTATGGTATGGTATGGTATGGTATGGTATGGTATGGTATGGCAGGGGTATGGTGGGGTGTGGTATGGTATGGTATGGTATATGTATGGTATGGTATGGTATGGTATGGTATGGTATGGTATGGTATGGTATGGTGTGGTGTGGTGTGGTGTGGTATGGTATGGTATGGTATGGTATGGTATGGTATGGTATGGTATGGTATGGTATGGTATGGTATGGTATGAACTACATAACTTCCTGAAGGTGCAGAGGAAATTAAACAAGACTTCGTAGGGGAGAAATCCAGATGAAGTCCAGCACACCCGAGATTTTTTATAACGTGCGCTGGCGAGGGTTTTTACGTCTTGCCTGCATAGAAATGTAGCCCTATTTGCCGTGATTCCATCCCACAACCTTTGCATCATTAGCCGAGCACTGGAGAGTCATAAAGTTTTGTTCTCTATAAAAGATGAAACAGCATCATAGAAGCATTAATCGCATCGGAATAAAGGGACGAAGGTGAGGCAGGGGCTGGCTCAGCTTTCTCCAGTATGGGGAAGCTTAAGAAGTAAGGAGGCGAAGGGGAAATAACCGTTTGGTCGTTTGTCATGATGACCAGCCCAGTACATGTGTTTTGGCCATAATAACCACCGCAGTCACAACAAGGGAATGGCAAGACTGGTCACAATGTGGCTTGTTATACTATGCCGCAAAAGGGTTACTTGTTCTGCTTGGCGAATGTCGGTTCTCTTTAAGCGTGAAATATGATAGGCAGTAACATGATGATGTAGTTATTTAGAACCAGGTATTTAAAGTCCGATATTCGGTGCTTTTGTTGGACGGATACTTTGGTGGGTCTGTAATAGTAAAATAATCTTTCCCGGTCTCCGTTACTGGTTACAACGAGCTATTCGACAGCGATGGACAGCGCACTCTCTTCTACACCTCCAAAGTATGTACGCATACCCAGAAAAAAAAAACTGCTTTCTATTCTCTGCTTTTCTTTTTTGAGTGGAAGTGGAAGGAGAGGGCGCGATTCAAAATTCGTAAAACGACAGTGTTTAAATTGAATTCCGCTGTTTTATAGGCGCTTTTGCACAGTAGTAAGCACGCTTTTACACCCGATTTTAGCGTAGTGATATTTGATCAGCTATTCATAACTCGGTGGGATGTCAGTCAAGTATTTGGACACTAAGCATAAGCACCAGAAATGTAAGTCTCCCGCTGCCAAAGTCATATGTAATACAAGGCGCATCACTAGTTGTACCCAGATTAAGTATTGTCATTTTTTCATTTCTACTTCCGCATGTAATAGAATGCTACAATACAATGCTCACAGTCAAACGAGGAATCCTGCAGAAAAAAAAACGTGTGGCGTCTGATCTTCTTCGGGACGATGATTTTGGCGGCCTTGAGATTCCGATGTAAGACTCCGGGCTAACTGGCTACATTCCTCCGCATGCTTTACAACGTCTGAAAAGGGCGTCCACTCGGAGAAGTCGGGACGATATGGTAAGATAGTGTCCATCGTGGACGACGCCTCACGCCCATAGAGGAAGAAGAAAGGGCTAAATTCGGTGGTTGACTGCGTGGCGGTATTATATGCGTACTACGTCACGAAAGGAAGAACAGCGTCTCAGTTAGTCGGATCAACGGCAGCGTACGTACATCGTGAGCATATTTCCGAGGGTACGATTGAAGCGCTCAGTCAGCCCGTTAGTTTGAGGGTGGTAGGCTGTGGTGGTCCGATGTATCAGGAGACATTCGGCCAGTAGAGCTTCAACTAAGTTGGAAAGGAAGACGCGGCCTCTGTCACTCAGCAGCTCATGCGGCGCGCCGTGACGAAGAACAAAATGATGAAGCAAGAACAGGGCAACTTCACATGCAGTAGCGGCGGGTAGGGTGGCGGTCTCGGCATACCGGGTGAGGTGGTCGATGCCGACAATACTCCAGCGGTTCCCAGAGACCGTGCATGGAAGTGTCCCGTAAAGGTCAACGCCAACGCGATCAAAACGACGGGCCGGGCATGGAAGTGGTTGCAAGGGGCCAGAAGCACGTGGTGTGGATGACTTGCGGTGCTGACAGGCGGTGCAGGAGCGGACGTATTTGCAAATATAACCGTGCCGCGCCAATAGAAGCGTTGAGAAATTCTTTGAAACGTCTTGACCACACCAGGATGGGCACACTGAGGGTCGGCATGGAAAGAGGCAGAAATTTCATATCGTAAATGGCGGGGAATGACGAGAAGCCACCGTCGACCATCAGGCAATATAGTTGCGGTGGTAGAGAAGGCCGTCTCGTATAGCAAAGTGTGGTGCTCGACGGTGTAAAGTCCGAGAAGGCGCAGCGTTGGGAGAAGTGGGCACGATGTCGATAAGAGATGCGAGCCACGGGTCTTTGTGCTGCTCCGCAGGCATATCAGCGATGGTTATAGATGAGAGGACTGGATGAGCCGCCGAGGAGCAAGCAGCGTCGCTGGATAGGGGAGAACGAGACAGAGCGTCGGCGTCCATGTGTTTACGGCCAGAGCGATGTACAACGCGGATGTCAAATTCCTGAAGGCGGAGAGCCCATCGTGCGAGGCGGCCGGACGGGTCTTTAAGAAACGACAGCCAACAGCCGGAACATTTGCCAACATATATATCCACACAAAGTCACGGTGTTGGCTGTTGTGGAGGCCAAGTGAAAACCTATTTCATACAGCAGTAAGCCCCAGCGAAACGCCATAAACATTCCGCATTCGTAACGTTGAGCCGCCAGGCGATCACGTAGCTTCGCATTTTGCTCCAAAATGTGCTCTACGTCCATATATATTCATTTATCACCTAAATTAAGCGCATTCCGTTACGTTTCAATGAAAATGTCCTTAATAAATTCCCAAGTATTGGCACACATGATTTAGTCAAAGGACCATTATTTGTGAAACCCTGGCAGTTTCTAACTCTTATCCTGCGTAGGTTTCGTTACCTGCGCATTACAGCGCTAAGTAGGGCCACTAATGTGTCCTAAGCGCAGAAAGTTCTAGTGCAGTTGTGAGACATTCATCCAGCGCACGAAAAGCACATGGATGAAGGTAGAAGACGGCGTTCGCGTGCGCTGGAAGAATGTCTCACAACTGCACTAATGTGTCCTCCTACCGTGAGGGTCATTCGCATCGTGCTGAGATATTTGTCCGGAAACACTGTGATCATATAAACCGCTACTAATTATGAATCCCACGTGCTTGTCTAATAATTATTATCACATGCATTAGTGGTTTACCTTTCGTTTTCAATACGTGGCAGCAAAGTCGACGTGCTTCCATTGTTCGAGAACCAAAAAACAAAAACCCTTCTTCTACAAGAAACAAAACCCACGGGCAGCAATAGAGTTATCTATATCGTGGAGAAAAGGTGACCCGTTAAGATATGTTATCTGCACACCCGACCACTCCTCACCCATCCTTTCTTTATCGACTTCAAATGTGCTCAGCAAACTACTCTTGACGGCTCTGAAGGGTGTTTGAAGTAACGCTTCCAGTTAATATTAAACTATACGCGGATGATTGTGTGCTATACTCCGAAATTAAACATATGTCAGATCAGGTAAAACTTAATGAGGCTTTTCAGAAAATTAGTGCCTGGTGTGATTCATGGCAGATGCCTATCAACTTTCAAAAAATCGTGTATATGAGAATCACTCACAAGAAAAGTCCACTGATGTTCCAATATTCACTTGATAACAACATTCTTTCCGAAGTCTCACACTACAAATATCTAGGGCTATGGATTACTAACAACCTTGACTGGACTAAACATATTGATCAAACTGTAAATAATGCAAACCGTAAACTTTTTTTCTTAGGCGTGCATTGAGACTTTCCACACCCCGAGTTCGGCTTCTAGCGTATAAATCGATTGTCCTTCCAATATTAGATTATGCGGCAATAATTTGGGATCCATTCACCATACAAACGTAAATAAAATTGAAAAAATACAAAAGAAAGCAGTACGTGTTGTGTACAATAGCTATGGACGCACATCAGTAAGTGACCTCATAAACAGGGCTGCTTTAATATCTATAACCGAAAGGAATCGCGTTTCTCGACTAAAGTTCTTATACCAATTGGTCAAAGGTCATTTTAAAATTAACATTGATGGACTAATATCTTTCTCTTCAGGTTATTCTACAAGACAACGTCACAATCTTACAATCACCCCTTTCACCCAGCGTAATAACTGCTTTAAATATTCTTTTTTTCCGCGAACAGTAACGGAGTGGAATCAACTTACTAACGACGAAGCCTTACAGCTATCTGTAACATCATTCATCGGCAAACTCAGTGCACAATAATGTCCTCTGTCATGCATTCCCGGTTCCCCTTTTTGAACTGAATTTAATATTGTGATCGTTCTGGTGCTCTTTCTTCATTTAATTAATTCCCTGTTGACCATGTTCACTGATGACTTGATAGTAGTGTATTTATATGCCCCAAACCTTAGTGTACTTTTTTGTTGTGTTACGTCATTGAGCCTTTCATTTTTGCTGTTGTGTTTTGTTGCTTATTATTAATTTGTGGCCTTTGTACTTTTTTTTTTCTTAATATTTGTACTTACCTATTTTCTGTATGCTCACCCTCGAAAATCCCTTCCTGGGATTGCAGTATTAATAAATAAATAATAAATAAATAACATTCATATCACGTAGCGCTTTCAGAAAAACACATAATATACGCGATGAACTTCAACAAGGTTGACGACTGGGCACGTTGGTATGGGTTCATACTTAACCATCCAAAAGACGAGACACAGCAAAGAGGAGGACAGGACAAGGCTGGACTATCAACTGAATGTTTATTGATCAGAAGAAAACAACGAAGACTCCTTCCGAAAAGCTCGCGCACAACCCAACCGGTGGAATGGCAGGAAATTGGGAAGAAGATGAAGAAGAAAATTCAACGCCAATTCAAAGTCAAGGCCTAATTAACGACTTTTCTAATAGATCAAATTCCTTACAATGAAGGCTAACCGACGCCTTAGCCACACACTTGTCCTCGGCTTTAGCAATGTAAAATTCTTCAACCAACTCTCTGCAGAGTTGATTACCATTCCTGTAAACTACACCCGTATTATTGAAGTCAGGCGCACGCTAATTCTCTGGGAGGGAAGGCGAGTTCTAATCTTGCGCTACATGTGCAATCCCGAGAGTGTAAGTCGGAGCATGACCCGTCCCTTTGTGCGCCTGACTTCAATAATACGGGTGTAGTTTACAGGAATGGTAATCAACTCTGCAGAGAGTTGGTTGAAGCATTTTACATTGCTAAAGCCGAGGACAAGTGTATGGCTAAGGCGTCGGTTAGCCTTCATTGTAAGGAATTTGATCTATTAGAAAAGTCGGTAATTAGGCCTTGACTTTGAATTGGCGTTGAATTTTCTTCTTCATCTTCTTCCCAATTTCCTGCCATTCCACCGGTTGGGTTGTGCGCGAGCTTTTCGGAAGGAGTCTTCGTTGTTTTCTTCTGATCAATAAACATTCAGTTGATAGTCCAGCCTTGTCCTGTCCTCCTCTTTGCTGTGTCTAGTCTTTTGGCTGGTTAAGTATGAACGCGATGAGCCTAGGGCATGGTGGCCTAGGCCGCGCCTTCTTATGGAAAGCCAAAGATAGGCTGCTCAAATGATAGTCTGTTTGCGAACATCTACAGTACCCACTGTCCGCTGAAAATGCAGCCTCGTGTTAACGTCGTAAGAAACCTTAAAACAGCGATCACGCTGGCTATGAAAAAAATATTTTGCGGACATCGAGACACAGGAGCAGGCCCGTCCCATTCCGCTCATGGAAGGGGAACTCTCACAGGGCCCGCAGGCTGCGCTCCAGAATCAGACAAAGAACACTGGCCTATTCCCCTTATTTAAGACACCAAGCCATCCCGAGACAACACCGACAGTGCATATAGTTACTGTTCTATACCTTTGCGAGTGTTGTGTAGTTACAATCTCTAAGTATACTAGATATTTGTTTTAGTTTGTACGTTTTAACGCCCCGAATCGACTCAGGTTAACTCCGCAATGGAGGACTCCGAAAATTTCGACCCTCCGGGGTTCTTTAACGAGCACCGGCATCGCACAGCCCACGGGCCCCTAGCTTGTCGCCTCCATGGAAGAGCGGCCGCCGCTATTCGGTAGTACTAAATTTAACGTTACTCCCAGATACTCAGAAGGAACCTCAAGCAACTCCTCGGTCTCCACCACATTCCTCCCAGCCTTGTGCGGCTCCAGGGTCATTTCCACTGCGCTGGGCAGCGCAGTCGTCTCGCTGCTGTGGACCGGCGTAATTCGTATTGAAAGGTTCGAGCAATAAATTGCGTGACAGTTTCCGCCTGTGATGCCGTGGCAGCGGTGTTTCCAGGCTTCCGCACTACTACCATGAGTAAATGGCACCGGCAGAAGAACTTTGTTCTCCATTCAGTTCAAAGCAGAGACTGTATCGGTTGAATTCAAGGCAGGCTCGAATCGTTCGTTCCACGTTAATTTTCCGGGGCACCGCTGCCGGCTGTACTGGCGTCTTCGTGCAAAGACATTTTGCTCCAGGTCATATACCTACTGGATGAACATCGACAGCTAGAACCTGCTTCTGTTCCTGCAACGTGATATGACAATGATCACGAAACTTAGGACCAGTTGCGCGCTGTCTTTCAGGCAATAATATCAGAGTATTTGGTAGAGTTGTTTTTAACTTTGTTGTTGTTGTTTGTTTGTTTCTTCGCTTATCCTTTTGTTTTTATTTTTGTAGCACTAACACACCTGACTTGGTGAAGCGCATCTGCCAACGTGACTTTCCAGGGGATAATCACGCTTACGGTTGTCCTTTCGAACCCGAATTGAATAATGCAGCACCGACCATGCACGGGACCTGTTCTTGCTGCCTCTTTATGTTTTTCTATTTGCTCGTTTTCCAACGGCGTCATCTAAAATATAATTCATCACGTTTGTTTCAGTGGAACTGAGTTGAGCTAATTTGACTGGGCGTAAGTGAGGTTTGAACTCTTGCTCGCTCCGACAGAAAACCAGACAGGTGCTTTTTGTCAACCAGACACCTTACCGCAGCTTTGATTGGTTTGTTGGTTGCGGTTCCTGTCCTTTCTCGTCGTTTCTTTCCTATAGACTGGCGTTCCCTTCGGCGAATTGTTCTTTTCTTTAAGCAATATTAACAGTAAAAATTTTGAAAAGAGGTGCTTTGTTAGAATTTCAGGGAAATTTAACGAATCAGATTTTCTCGTTTCTTCCAAACTGTTGAACTTTTCAGATTAATACTGGGAGGAAAAGGATTTGAATGGTTGTTAGTTTAGAGACTTTTAACTCTACAGCTTTAAAAGACTTTTTTTTTTCATTACACACGTGCGTTGGTGGCGTT
This sequence comes from Amblyomma maculatum, assembly GCF_055883805.1. Classification (NCBI taxonomy): domain Eukaryota; kingdom Metazoa; phylum Arthropoda; class Arachnida; order Ixodida; family Ixodidae; genus Amblyomma; species Amblyomma maculatum. Next base: position 120,853,207 of record NC_139349.1, read on the forward strand.
GCAAGTGAAAAATCACGATCGTGGCTCTGGCAGATGCCAGTTGACATGTGACATTGCCGGAACTTGATTGGTTGGTGGGACATGGGACGTCATGCGGCCACGTGACATGACAAAGGTGGAGGTGGCACTTTTGACATGGGAGGGCGCAATGGTAATCACACCTTCCAGTAGCCTTGAATCCAAACACAGAAGCTTCTCTATAGACCAACACCGATACCTGACGTAAGCACGATGCGTTGGCCCTTCTGTCGCCAGGCCTAAAAGTATGAAATCTCAAAACACCGCAAAACGTATGAGGGTGCGAGTTGGGAGGGCCACCCATAGAAACACATGTAAACACAATTTACCGCAACATTTTTCTCATTTCGCAGAGCACAAGAAGTGGTGGCGATTGTTAAACGTTGGCTAGTGCTTTGAAGAAGTGTGTGACGAAGAATACTGCATCATCGCGAAAGCAATCTACTTTAAGAACCCCTCGTAGTCTTGAATCATAGGTAGAAATGCAATGCGGTAGCGCGGCCCATATAAAATATATACGTAAAGAACGGTTCTCAAAGAAGCTGACTTTGCGCCTACGAAAGCAGTCGTCTGTTAAGAGCTGGTTGCATTATTTTAAGGCAATAAATATATGTATGTAACTACATTTCACGCCTGACATTTCTGTAAAGCATATTTATCAATAAATATGTCAGGCGCATTTCCAGACGAACCCCCCCGTCTAGGAAGGCAGTCGCCCAAGCGGCTTTTGTGAGTGAATGTGTGTGTGTGTGTGTGTGTGTGTGTGTGTGTGTGTGTGTGTGTGTGTGTGTGTGTGTGTGTGTGTGTGTGTGTGTGTGTGTGTGTGTGTGTGTGTGTGTGTGTGTGTGTGTGTGTGTGTGTGTGTGTGTGTGTGTGTGTGTGTGTGTGTGTGTGTGTGTGTGTGTGTGTGTGTGTGTGTGTGTGTGTGTGTGTGTGTGTGTGTGTGTGTGTGTGTGTGTGTGTGTGTGTGTGTGTGTGTGTGTGTGTGTGTGTGTGTGTGTGTGTGTGTGTGTGTGTGTGTGTGTGTGTGTGTGTGTGTGTGTGTGTGTGTGTGTGTGTGTGTGTGTGTGTGTGTGTGTGTGTGTGTGTGTGTGTGTGTGTGTGTGTGTGTGTGTGTGTGTGTGTGTGTGTGTGTGTGTGTGTGTGTGTGTGTGTGTGTGTGTGTGTGTGTGTGTGTGTGTGTGTGTGTGTGTGTGTGTGTGTGTGTGTGTGTGTGTGTGTGTGTGTGTGTGTGTGTGTGTGTGTGTGTGTGTGTGTGTGTGTGTGTGTGTGTGTGTGTGTGTGTGTGTGTGTGTGTGTGTGTGTGTGTGTGTGTGTGTGTGTGTGTGTGTGTGTGTGTGTGTGTGTGTGTGTGTGTGTGTGTGTGTGTGTGTGAACGTCTTGTACCACGTGTCGGCATCATTTGCCCCCACCCCCATAGCGGAAATAAAAGAAACATTCCAAGTGCTGGTGACGCGCATGAGCGATGAGCGGCGTAAGGTAGTAATGATCCCGTCGAGACACAGCGCATTTTGTAAAGTATTTTGTAAAGGCGGTTAGTATTAAAATGAATGCATATGTAGTTGCGTCGCGATATATGCATGTGGTGAGCAAGTCGTAAGCAAAAATTTTGAGAGGCTTTATAATGCGACGTCCGTGCACGCACTGCATGGTCTGCGCCATACGGAAAGAAAAAAAGAAGAAAGACGAGGAAACCACGCAGAAAGCGCAGAGCGATATATTGAAACCATAAGGATACCACGGGGGAAAAGAAAGTAAACGAAAAATATTTAACTAGCATACATGCCCGTTGATAACCTTGCCCGCACCCACCTGATTCAAAATAATTGCATGCCTTCAGAGACTTATGTCAGGACAATCTCTGCAGGGGAGCGACTCGGAGAAAAAATCATATACACTACAATGCTTACCATGCCGAGTGTATAGGCAGAGTGCCGGCGTCAGTCCGGAGGACTTTCCTATGTGTTTCAGGCGTAGCAAACGGACCCGGGTGCACAGCGCCATCAGTGTACAGCTTTTCATTGTAGCGCTGTTTATCCGATTCCGACAAGCTTTCCACGTATTCCCACATTGCTGCAGCGCCCAGTACATTCTCTTGCAAGTACTGCAAGTATGAAGATTTACGGGACTGTTCACATCACAGCACGATAAACTGACCGCGCACAGTTGCAGATGACCACGCACCACTGGCGCCATCGCTAGAAGACGCTCCGCTCCGGAGCTGGATGCGGCCGCGGTGGGTTTCGCCAGCTACGTCGTCGTCTGCGGCAATGCGCAATTCTCGGTCGATCTGTATTGTCGTATGGCGTTTTACAACTGTTTTTTTTTAAACGTAATTCTCTCTTGGATGTATAAGTAGAGCGACAGCGTTATCAAACTAATTTACCCCATGCGGCAGCATATCAGACTGTCAACAAAGCTGCGTGATTCGCTACCCAAGCATTTTGGGGGTGTCCGGATTCACAAAATAAATTATTCGAGGTTGATTAAAGTAGACTGCCTCTGCAATGATGCAGCATACTTTGTCACAAACTTCTTCAAAGCACTGGCTAATGTTCAACGACCGGCCACCATTTTTGGTGCTCTGCGAAAGCAGAAAAATGTTGCGGTCAGTTCTATTTACATGTGCTTCTATGGGTCACCCTCCCAACTCGCAACCTCCTACGTTTCGTGGTGTTTTATAAATACTCGCGTCGATAATGAGATTTCATACTTTCACGATCTGTTCTAGGATGTTCATTGTTGCTCTGTGCGGGATAACGTCATCATAAGTGCCCCGTGAAATGACAAAGCTGCTTTTGAAATCCTTCGGTTCCGTGTATTTCTATGGGCGCTAACCCTACTTTTCACCCCCAGTCAGCTGCGGCGCTGCGAGCGTTCCCTTTGTAAACACGGTGTTGGTTGTAAACACGGAAATGCAGATAGAAAAGTCATAACGGGGAGACTAACAATGAAATTGACTTCATAATGTGTTCACCCCCCCCCCCCCATTATGCAAGATGTATACAGGTAATTGGGAAAGTGAGATGCAGTGACCACAGGATGGTGAGGTCTCGAATTAGCCTAAATTTGAAGAAGGAACGCAACAGATTAGTAAGAAAGAAACCCATCAACGAATTAGCGGTGAGGGGGAGGGCAGAAGAGTTCAGGATCTCGCTACAGAATAGTATTCAGCTCTAACTGAGGATGGCGACATTACCCTAGAGGCAAGGAACAATAATTTCAGAGATATCATTACTGAGTGCGCGGTAGAAGTAGGCGGTAGGATAGTTAGAGAAGATACCGGTAAGCTGTCTAAGGAGACGAAAGATTTGATTAAGAAACGCCAGAGTATGAAAGCTTCCAATTCAACAGACGAGATCGAATTGGCCGAGATATCAAAGGTAATCAATAAGCGCAAGGCGGCCGATATAAGGAAGTATAACATGGAGAAAATTGAGCATGCTGTAAAGAACGGGGGAAGCCTTAAAGCGGTAAAGAAGAAATTGGGCATAGGCAAAAACCAGATGTATGCGATAAGGGACAAGGCGGGCAACGTCATCACTAATATGGACAAGATAGTCAAAGTAGCCGAGGAGTTCTATACAGATCTCTACAGTAGCCAAAGTAGTCAGGACCGTAATGAGATTGGTGGTAGGGAAAAACAGTCAGACGTTCCACCAGTGACAAAGGACGAGGTCAAGAAAGCACTAGAAACTATGAAAAGGGGGAAATAAGCTGGAGAGGATCAGATAACTACAGATTTGCTGAAGGACGGGGGGGATATCGTGCTAGAAAAACTGGCCACCCTGTATACGCAGTGCCTGGTGTCATCGACGGTACCGGAACCATGGAAGAATGCAAACATTATCCTCATTCACAAGAAAGGGGACTCTAAGGACCTTAAAAATTACAGACCAATCAGCTTACTGTCTGTTACGTATAAGGTATTTACTAAGGTAATCGCTAATAGAATCAGGACAACCTTAGACTGCAATCAAGCAAAGGATCAAGCAGGGTTTCGGAAACGGTACTCTACTATCGCTCATATCCATACCATCAATCAGGTGATAGAAAAATGCTCGGAATATAACCAGCCCTTATACATAGCATTCATTGGTTACGAAAAAGCATTTGACTCAGTTGAAACCTCGGCGGTGATGCAGGCGTTGCGAAATCAGGGGGTAGACGAGCCGTACGTGAAAGTGTTGGAAGATATATACAGTGGCTGCACAGCAACCATAGTTCTGCATAAAGAAAGTAACAAAATTCCCATAAAGAAAGGTGTTAGGCAAGGAGACACAATCTCCCCAATACTATTCACAGCTTGTTTAGAGGAAGTGTTCAGAGACTTGGAATGGGAGCAGTTAGGGATAAGGGTAGATGGAGAATACCTCAGTAATCTGCGATTTGCTGATGACATTGCCTTGCTAAGCAACTCGGGGGATGAACTGCAAATAATGATTGATGACCTAGACAGGAAAAGTAGAAATGTAGGCTTGAAAATCAATATGCAGAAGACTAAGGTAATGTTCAACAGCCTCGGAAAGGAACAGCAGTTTACATTAGGTAGCGAAGTACTGGAAGTAGTAGACGAATATATCTACTTAGGACAGGTAGTAACCGCAGATCCGGACCATGAAAAAGAAATAACAAGAAGAATAAGATTGGGATGGAGCGCATTTGGCAAGCACTCACAGATTATGACTAGCAGCTTACCGGTATCGCTAAAGAGGAAAGTATATAACAGTTGCATCTTACCTGTACTCACCTATGGGGCTGAAACGTGGAGGCTAACCAAGAGAGTTCTGCTTAAGTTGAGGACAACCCAGAGGGCCATGGAACGAAAAATGGTAGGGGTAACATTAAGAGACAGGAAGCGTGCAGAGTGGGTCAGAGAAATAACTCAGGTTACCGACATTCTAGTGGAAATTAAGAAGAAGAAATGGACATGGGCACGACATGTAGTGCGAAGAGAGGATAACCGATGGTCGCTGAGGGTAACAAACTGGATTCCAAGGGAAGGAAAGCGTAGCAGGGGGCGGCAGAAAGTTAGGTGGGCGGATCAGATTAAGAAGTTCGCAGGGGTCAAGTGGATGCAGCTAGCACAGAACCGGGTTAAATGGAGAAATATGGGAGAGGCCTTCGCCCTGCAGTGGGTATAATCAGGCTGATGATGATGATGATGATGCTGATGAACATAGAGAAAATTGAGCATGCTGTAAATAACGGGGGAAGCCTTAAAGCGGTAAAGAAGAAATTGGGCATAGGCAAAAACTAGATGTATGCTATAAGGGACAAGGCGGGCAACGTCATCACGAATATGGACAATATAGTCAAAGTAGCCGAGGAGTTCTATACAGATCTCTACAGTAGCCAAAATAGTCAGGACCGTAACGAGATTGGCGGTAGGGAAAAGCAGTCAGACGTTCCACCAGTGACGAAGGACGAGGTCAAGAAAGCATTAGAAACTATGAAAAGGGGGAAATCAGCCGGAGAAAAGCAGATAACTACAGATTTGCTGAAGGACGGGGGGGGGGGGGGGTATTGTGCTAGAAAAACTGGCCACCCTGTATACGCAGTGCTTGGTGTCATCGACGGTACCGGAACCATGGAAAAGTGCAAACATTATCCTCATTCGTAAGAAAGGGGGCTCTAAGGACCTTAAAAATTACAGACCAATCAGCTTACTGTCTGTTACGTATAAGGTATTTACTAAGGTAATCGCTAATAGAATCAGGACAACCTTATACAGCAATCAAGCAAAGGATCAAGCAGGTTTTCGGAAACGGTACTCTACTATCGATCATATCCATACCATCAATCAGGTGATAGAAAAATGCTCGGAATATAACCAGCCCTTATACATAGCATTTATTGATTACGAAAAAGCATTTGATTCAGTTGAAACCTCGGCGGTTATGCAGGCATTGCGAAATCAGGGGGTAGACGAACCGTACGTGAAAGTGCTGAAAAATATTTATAGTGGCTACACAGCAACTATAGTTCTGCATAAAGAAAGTAACAAAATTCTCATAAATAAAGGTGTTAGCCAAGGAGCCACAATCTCCCCAGTACTATTCACAGCTTGCTTAGAGGAAGTATTCAGAGACTTGGAATGGGAGCAGTTAGGGATAAGGGTAGATGGAGAATACCTCAGTAATCTGCGATTTGCTGATGACATTGCCTTGCTAAGCAATTCGGGGGATGAACTGCAAATAATGATTGATGACCTAGACAGGAAGAGTAGAAAGGTAGGCTGGAAAATCAATATGCAGAAGGCTAAGGTAATGTTCAACAGCCTCGGGAAGGAACAGCAGTTTACATTAGGTAGCGAAGTACTGGAAGTAGTAGGCGAATGTGTCTACTTAGGACAGCTAGTAACCGCTGATCCGGATCATGAAAAGGAAATAGCAAGAAGAATAAGATTTGGATGGAGCGCATTTAGCAAGCACTCGCAGATTATGACTAGCAGCTTACCGGTATCGCTCAAGAGGAAAGTGTACAACAGTTGCTTCTTACCTGTACTCACCTATGGGGCTGAAATGTGGAGGCTAACCAAGAGGTTTCTACTTAAGTTGAGGACAACTCAGAGGGCTATGGAGCGAAAAATAGTAGGGGTAACATTAAGAGATAGGAAGCGTGCAGAGTGGGTCAGAGAAATAACTCAAGTTACTGGCATTCTAGTGGAAATTAAGAAGAAGGAATGGGCATGGGCAGGACATGTAGTGCGAAGAGAGGATAACCGATGGTCGCTTAGGGTAACAAACTGGATTCCAAGGGAAGGAAAGCGTAGCAGGGGGCGGCAGAAAGTTAGGTGGGCGGATGAGCTTAAGAAGTTCGCAGGGGTCAAGTGGATGCAGCTAGCACAGAACCGGGTTAAGTGGAGAAATATGGGAGAGACCTTCGCCCTGCAGTGGGTATAGTCAGGCTGATGATGATGATGATGAGGATAATGACGGTGTTGGTCTGCAGGTAGCAAGGAAAGCTAGTGCTACATGTTTAAAGTAGAACTTTATATCTGTGTCTGGCAACCTTTCAATGACGTGATAGCTGGAACGTACATGTTAATCGAGTACTTGTGAACCAAAACAGTTCGTAAATTAAAGGATGAATGTTCGACCTTTATATCCCGATATGTTGATTTGTACTACGCGGTATTATTTTTTTAACACTCATAGTTTTCCCCGTTCCCAATAGAGCATTGCTTTTTCCCTCTTTTTCACAATTCACTCTTTTGCCTCTCGCACAACCCAACTACAGAAATTCCGTTAAATTAAAGTTGTGAATCGTGAAATGTCTATGCGTTTCATTATGTGCATCTAGCCAAAATGTGAAGCTATGCACACTGTTCTTGTTTTGGGTTGTGAGACTGTTGTCGTAGCCACTGCCGCTGCATCTTCGTTTCCCTCTGAGGTCGGGGTCCTGTCAGAAGGACATGCTCCCTCTTTTGTTCTGCCTCGAGGGCAAAAATTTTGTTTTATCTTCATTCCTAATAAATGTCTTAATAACAGAGGCGTAAACTAAGGGATTGTGATGAAGTGAATGTCTAAGTAAATTAATGGATCAATGATTAAGATAATAAAACTAAGTTCATGGGCTAGTAATTAAGTGAACGTCGAAGTAAATTAAAGGATTAGTAATTAAGAAAACAACAAATTAAGTCAAAGGATTATTGATTATGTGAATGTCAAAGTAAATTAAGGAATTAGTGATTGAAAGCATGCCAATGTAAATTAGAGGATTTGTGATTAAGCGAACGTCGAAGTAATTCAAGGGATTAGCAATAAACTAAATGTGAAAGTCAATTCAGGGATTACTGATTAAGCGAATGTCGAAGTCAATTAGGAATTTAGTGATGAAGCGAATATCAAAGTAAGTGAAGGGATTACTGATTAACAGAATGTCAAAGTAAATTAAGGGATTAGTGGTTAAGCTGATATCAAAGTAAGTTCAGGGGTTAGTAATTAAGCAAACGTCTAAGTAAAATAAAGGATTAGCAATTGAGAAAAGGACAAAGTAAATTCAGGGATTATGGATTCAGCGAATGAAGTAAATTAAGCAATTAATGCTTTGGTTTGAGGGGTTTAACGTCCCAAAGCCACACAGGCTATGACAGATGCCGTAGTGGGGGACTCTGGAAATTTCGACCACCTGGGGTTCTTTTACGTGCACTGACATCGCACAGCACACGGGTGCCTTGCTTTTCGTCTCCATCGAAAAGTGGTCGCCGAGGCCGGGATCCGATCCCGCACCCTTGGGATCAGTAGTCGAGCGTCGAGGGGCCATTGCGCAATTACTGGTCAAGCGAATGTCAATGTAAATTAGGGATTAGTGATCAAGATAATATCAAAGTATGTTCAAGGGTTAGTAATTAAGGGATCGTCGAAGTAAATTAAGAGGTTAGTAATTAAGTAAACCACAAAGTAAATTCAGGGATTATTGAGTTAAGGAATTGTGATTAAGAGCATGTCAATTTAAATTAAAGGATTAGTGATTAAGCGAACGATGAAGTAAATTAAGGGATTAGCGATTAATCAAATCTGAAAGTAAATTCAGGGATTAGTGACTAAGCGAATGTCAAAGTCAATTAAGAAATTAGCGATGAAGCGAATATCAAAGTAAGTTAAGGGATTACTGATTAACAAAATTTCAAAGTAAATTAAGGAATTAGGGATTAAGCTAATTGTCACAAACCCCCGCCTTTACGGTCAAAAGAGGTGCGGGATCCCCTTTACGATTACCCGTCGTTCCCCTATGAGGGTTGTGAACACATTTAAAAGTTAGGCCGGTCAACCCGTGAAGCACGTGTGTCGGTGTGTGATTGAGGAATAAGTACAAATAGGTCACTTTCTTTTACAAACAATTGAAGGTTTATAAATAGCAGACCAAAATTACACTGATAATAATAGAGTACAATGAAAGAGAATACAACGCCACGACAAGATATTGATAAAGACGAAGAAATAAATGATAAGAGAAAAAAAAATAACCCGACAATGAACAAAACACTGTGATAAAAATATGAAGACTATAAAGATAATAAAGCAGGTATTTCAGATATTATAAGTATGAGCAAAAGTTACATAAGAACACAGCGTAAAATACTACTAAGTCAGGTCAAAAGTTAACAAAGCGAAAATAATGTTCGATTGAACAACAGTCCGTGGCGAATGAAATTCTCACGTCTTTCTTGTTTGCTGAGGCGTCGAAGGCTGTGTTGCTCGGTAGCGGCGGCCGTACAGGTGCAGAGGACGATGCGTCGATCGCGGGCCCGAAGAACACAATACGCTTTCGGAGCACCGCGGAGTGGCCGGAAGTTTGAATCTTCCCAAACGCACTGGTGAGGGCGTGCTGCTGTCGGTTATTTTATACCCTCGGCCGACTATGCAGCAGCCGCGTCAAGGACAGGCGGTCGCTGCCCCATCGGTTTGTCGAATCTTGTCCAGAGGAGCGACGGAGTCCCGTGAATTTCGCTCTATATTCCAGCCATAAGCTCCCGCATCTTCCGCTGTATAATAGGTGAAGCAGCTTGTGACACTGCCCCCCACTGAAGAATATTGCCTCGGAATATTCTAGAACTCCACAAGCGCCGAGAACGATGTTATTACGCCCCTATAGAGGGGTGCAGTAGATTGGGTCCGTTCAGTGCACTGAAGATCGTTCGTCACTCACTACCGTTCATGACGCGCACCATATACGCACTGATCTGAACCCGCACACACCACAACACTGTAGTTCTTCAGTCATGTCTTGCGCACATGTCACAAGTCACGGATCACTGATAACAATCAAGTGCACATATATACAGGCACATCGTGTACGATTTTCATTACACAATCAACACAATGCAGCTATGCAGTAGTGCAAGCTTAACAACTATTCCAGCCGGCTCATGTAATCTGCTCCCACGTTCTCGCTGCCTTTAATATACTCGACACGGAAGTTGTATTCCTGAAGCTTAATACTCCAGCGTCTGTGTCTTCTTCTGCCGATATTACTGCACCGACAGCTGCAACAATGGTGTCGTCTTTCCTTTGCTGGTATCTCTTCAGCATATTGATGTGGAATATTTTTGTGGCATGACCCAAATCCACTTCATAGTCGACATCGCCCCTGCGGCTGATGACCGAAAAGGGACCCTTCCATTGCATGAGCAGCTTATTGTGCTCTGTGGGAAGAAGAATAAGAACCTTCTCTCCCGGTTTGAGTGAGCGTTTGCGGCTCTTGATGTTGTAGTAGCGGCTGTAACGCTCTCCTGCGCGCTCTAGCTCTTCGTGGGCAAGTTTACAGGTATTTTCCAGTCTGTCCCGTAGAGCAAGCAGATACTCGTACGTCGTTCGCAACTCGTGAGGGATGGTTGCATTCGTCCAAAGCTCTCTAAGTACAGCCAGGGGTCCACGCACATTTCGCCCATATAACAGTTCGAATGGGGAAAAGCCGAGGCTTTCTTGGGGCACTTCCCTGTATGCAAACAAAAGTGGAGCCAGGTAGCGATCCCAATCGGTTAGTCTCTCTTGACACATGCGCTTGAGCATTTGTTTAAGCGTGCCGTTAAACCGTTCGACTAGGCCGTTCGCTATCGGGTGGTAGGGAGAGGTATGCAGCTGCTTTACTGACAACAGACGGCTAACCTCCTTCATTACTTCGGACGTAAAATTCGTGCCCCTGTCACTGAGGACCTCTCTGGGCACTCCTACACGGGAAAACATTTCGACAAGTGCTTCGGCTACCCTTTCGGTCTCGACGCTAGGAAGTGCGACTGCATCAGGGTACCGAGTGGCATAGTCCACCATGGTCAGGATGTACCGATTGCCTTGAGCGGACTTCGGGTTGAGTGGACCAACGATGTCGATCGCCACCCTCTGAAACGGTGTCTCAATGACGGGCACTCGAACCAAAGGCGCTCATGTGGTGTGACCCTTCGGAGTTGTGCGTTGGCACAGATCGCAAGAGGCAACGAACCGCTTAGCGTCAGCCTGCATTGCTGGCCAGAAGAATTCTGTCTGAAGCTTCAGTAGGGTTTTCTTCGCGCCTTGGTGGCCTCCCATCAACCCATCATGTGCCAGCTTGAGAATAGCTGATCTGTACTTTTGGGGCACAACAACTTGAGTGTACTCCCCGCCCGACTCGGCGACGTATTTCCTTTGAAGGACGCCGTTAGCAATGAAAAACTGGTGGCTACCCTTTCCTTTCTTCGCTTGCGGCGGGCCTACGCGATCGAAACACGAGCGTAGGGTCGCGTCATTCTCTTGCTCTTGAACCAACTCTTCGCGGCATACACTAGGGAGGCCTTGCAGGACTTTCAGCTTTTTCAGCGTTTTATCCTTGCACGCCTGCGCTCTAGTCACTACCGGACAAGCTTCAGCGGCATCCGAAATGGGTGCGGGGCTCTCGGTGTCAGGCGCTAGCTCTTCAACTTTTACTGCAGTGGACTTCGTAGTCTCGCTTTCTGTTGTCTTGTGCCAGTTCGGATCGGGGTCGTCTGCTGGCCTAGCACCTTCCACATTTCCCAGCACCAAATCGTACAAGGGATTCTCCATACACTTAGCGAGAAGTCGTCCCTGAAAGTACGGGGTGTCGACATCGACCCAAGCTTCTGGGAGCATTAGGACTGAGCGGTCAAGTAGGTAAACTGGAGACTTCGTATCGGTGATATCTTCTTTCCGTACTAAGTCCTTTCTTACCACCACCGTGTTGCAGCCTGTGTCTCTCAGGACTCGGACTGTCTGGCCTCCGATCATGCCGGCTACGACAGGTAAGCATTCCCTGACGACGCATTCTTTACTGGTGAACCCAGCGTTGATGACGGGGATCTTCCCTCCATCCTTAAGTTCGAGGTATCCGTTCTCAACACATACTGCAGCGGACTCCCGATTTTCTTCTCTCTGTTTCGGGGCCCCATTTGCCCAGCATCTCCAGCTTGGATGACCTGGTTTTCCGCATTTGTGGCATTTCTTGGGCGGTCCCGATCCGTCGGATGGGGCGGCCCGGCAATTTTCGGGGCGGTGTCCCGTGCGTGAACAAATAAAACATTTCTTTTCATCGCTGCTCTTCGCATCCGATGATTGAAGCAAAGTTTCCCTTCTCTCGGTCGTCTTGGAGACGGCGTTTTCTGCCTTATTCTTCAGGGTGCTTCGCTTTCCGAAGTTTGACCAGCCATGGGCCTCCACATACTTTTCTGCCCTTGCTACTGTTTCAGAGAAGGATGTGTCCTTCTTTTCTTTCAAAAACATTTGTAGCGGAGTGGCGCAGTTAGAAAGGAACTGTTCCTTTAGAATCGGGTCAAAGAGATCTGCGTACCCTTTCTTTGTGTCCGACAGCTCTATCCATCTGTCTAGGAAGTTCTGAAGACGCGTCACGAACTGTGAACACGTTTCCTCGTTCCGGGGACTAGCAGACCTGAATTTTTCTCTGAACCCTTCCTCTGTCATACGGAAGCGAATCATGAGTGCCTGCCGGAGCTTGTTGTAGTCCAAGCACTCGGACGCAGACATGCGAATAAAAACGCTGAGCGCTTCGCCGCTTAAACATAGACTAAGGGCTGTAGCCCACTGGTCGCGAGGCCAATTCTGACTCTCAGCGACGCGCTCAAAACGCATGAGGTAAGCGTCAAGGTCGTCCCTGCCCTCATTAAAAACCGGCATCAGCTTGTGCGGGCTTATGCGTTCGGGCCGAGCAGCTTGACTCTCCCCCGTTTCTGACCTTGTCTCTCCGGTGCTGTTAGCGTCAGTTGCCGGATTATTAGGTAGGTCTCGTCGGAGCATCAGTAACTCCTTTTCTTTTTCCATCTCCGCTATCCGGAGTTAGGCTTTCTGCGACTCTATTTCCTTTTCTTTCTCCATCTCCGCCATCCGGAGTTTAGATTCTAGTTCTGCCTCCTCTTTCCGCCGCGTACGTTCCTCATTGCGTTCTTCTCTGCGACGAGCTCGCTCCTGATCTACCCATTTGAGCAGCTCTTGACCCTCAAAGCCAAAAGTTCGGCCATACTCAACAAGCCGTTCTAACTCTGCATCAGCCATGTTAGGTGGAAAGCGTTATGCAGTGCTAGGATACAACACTAAAAAAAATTGCGCCTACTCCTCTCTCCCTCACCGACACTTGGTTGACCAGTCCTGTCGCGGACGCCAATTATGTCACAAACCCCCGCCTTTACGGTCAAAAGAAGTGCGGGATCCCCTTTACGATTACCCGTCGTTCCCCTATGAGGGTTGTGAACACATTTAAAAGTTAGGCCGGTCAACCCGTGAAGCACGTGTGTCGGTGTGTGATTGAGGAATAAGTACAAATAGGTCACTTTCTTTTACAAACAATTGAAGGTTTATAAATAGCAGACCAAAATTACACTGATAATAATAGAGTACAATGAAAGAGAATACAACGCCACGACAAGATATTGATAAAGACGAAGAAATAAATGATAAGAGAGAAAAAAAATAACCCGACAATGAACAAAACACTGTGATAAAAATATGAAGACTATAAAGATAATAAAGCAGGTATTTCAGATATTATAAGTATGAGCAAAAGTTACATAAGAACACAGCGTAAAATACTACTAAGTCAGGTCAAAAGTTAACAAAGCGAAAATAATGTTCGATTGAACAACAGTCCGTGGCGAATGAAATTCTCACGTCTTTCTTGTTTGCTGAGGCGTCGAAGGCTGTGTTGCTCGGTAGCGGCGGCCGTACAGGTGCAGAGGACGATGCGTCGATCGCGGGCCCGAAGAACACAATACGCTTTCGGAGCACCGCGGAGTGGCCGGAAGTTTGAATCTTCCCAAACGCACTGGTGAGGGCGTGCTGCTGTCGGTTATTTTATACCCTCGGCCGACTATGCAGCAGCCGCGTCAAGGACAGGCGGTCGCTGCCCCATCGGCTTGTCGAATCTTGTCCAGAGGAGCGACGGAGTCCCGTGAATTTCGCTCTATATTCCAGCCATAAGCTCCCGCATCTTCCGCTGTATAATAGGTGAAGCAGCTTGTGACACTAATATTGAAGTAAGTTCAAGGGTTAGTAATAAAGCGAACGTCGAAGTAAATTAAGGGATTAGTAATTAGGAAAACGACAAAGTAAAGTCAGGCATTATTGATTAAGCGAATGTGAAAGTAAATTAAGCTAATAATGGTTCAACGAATGTCAATGTAAATTAAGAGATTAATGATTAAGCGAACCTCGAAGTAAATGAAATGATTATCGATTAATCAAATGTGAAAGTACATTCAGGCATTAGAGATTAACCGGAAGGCAAAGTCAATTAAGAAATTAGGGATGAAGCGAATATCAAAGTACGTTAAGGGATTACTGATTAACAGAATGCCAAAGTAAATTAAGGGATTAGTGGCTAAGCTAATATCAAAGTAAGTTCAAGGGTTAGTAACTAAGCGAAAGTCGAAATAAATAAGGGCTAGTAATTAAGACAACGACAATGTAAATTCAGGGATTATTGATTAAGCGAATGTCAAAGTAGATTAAGCGATTAATGTTTAAGCGAATATCAAAGTGGATGTACGCGGACGAAAATCTGCAAAATGAGTCGAAGGTAGAAGCTGTTAACACCGTCGCGTCAAACGCTTGAAGGCAGAGCCTGTGTTGCATGAATATTGTTGAAAATGTGGCCGGATTGTCTTTTTAGGCAAGGAACTTGAATGTGCGTTTATCTCTCTAAATAGCCCAAATTTGTCATTTGAAGCTGTGTGTATCGTGAATAACAATAACATTACAAATGCCGTAGTTACTCCAAAATTTCATGTCCCATTGATAAAAAGTGCACATTCGAGAATTAACTGTCAACGAAACAGAGAGCTATGAAGCATCCAGCCTGTGTAGTTTCTGTGGTTTATTTACTTTTTATTTTAGTTATGTATACTGCGGTCATTGTTCAAGACCTTAGCGGGGTGGGTAAATACATACAAATGAACATACAGAAAGGCAGAACAATATTGGTGAATTATTTCAGGTGCTCTTCAAACGACCTTAATGATTTCGGTGGGACTGTGCCGTTAGTAATGTTGTTCCAGTCAACTATTGTGGGAGGGAAGTAAGAGTACTTAAAGGAATTAGCTCTTACAGTTAGAGGTGTTATTGTTTTTTCGTGTCATTGTCTCGTTTGGTAGCCTGTCGAAAAAGTGAAAATACCAGATGTGTCAGTATTGCAATGTCCTGTTATTAACTGAAAGAAGAACTTTAACCTACAAATGCGATGCCTCTCACTTATCGACAGGAAACCACATTGTTGAAGCAAATGCGTAATCGAGCTACGACCATATTTATTTAGGATAAATATTGCTGCTTTCCGTTGAATCAGTTCTAGTTTGTCGGTATTAGATGCGGTGAACGCGTGCCAAATTATGACGGCATATTCAAGCGAACCCAATCACCTACCACCATTTCCCAAAATATGGAGGAGCGCAGAGCATGCATCCTCTTCCTTTTTTCTCACTGCGAAAGTATGCCTCGAAGAGCTGAACTGAAGTGACACCAGCAGTAATATCCAGAAATTGCACGCACTTTTTTCTTGCTTCACCGCAGATCAAGCAAACAATAGGACCCGCAACACATGTAGCCCCAGCTTTCGTGCTCCCATATGGATTAGAGTGCTGGGGAGAGGATATGGTTATCAGTTTCGTACTTAGGGAAGTGTTGACCTTATAGCGAGGGATAAAGATCTATGAGGTATAATTTCCTTTATGACACCCTTGCCCGCACTAAATCTTTTATTCTATTTTTACTTTTTATTTTATTTTTACTGCCGCTACCGAAAAATTACTGGTTCTCATATGTAGCTTACATATATCGTGTTTCCTTTTTTGCATATTGGTCTAAGTTTATCTAGCAGATCAATCAAGCTTTGGTGGCGTGCCACTTTACTTTTCAGTAAGATAGCGCGTTGTACATTTATTCTTGGATATTACCCAATCATGCGCGCCATAAGTTGCATCAGGTCTATTTCTCGTACTTTGCGTTGCAAATCCGCGTCTATAATGGTCTGCGTTCGTCATGTCCGGTATAAGGCGAACATTATCTGCGTGCTGCATCGGCCCACCATACGTGTTTCTCACACCGTATCAATCGGCGCGTCCCCCGCTTCTCCGGAATGTTCCGATTACGGCAAGCAAGCGCTTTCAGGAATTCGCAAAGCGCGCACGGCTTCTCCCCTGAAGCGGAAGAGCCCTCGGAAGTGACGAGGTTGCGCGTGAGGTCATTCAGCAAGTAGGCAACAGTGCAGCGTCCGGCCACTCTCTTTCCCAGCGTCGCCCCGTCGGTTCCGTCTTGCTGTATCCCTCCCTCGCGTTTGCAGCTCGCTCCTTGCCAAGTGATGTCCATTCTCCTCGCCCGTGATGCGGTTTCAAGTTCAGCTTGAGGGCGCACCCTCCTCTCCTCCGCTGGGCGTCGCGATGAAGAAGCAGCGCCGGCCACGATGCGTGCGCGGGCCTCGGCGGCGCCGGGTCGGGAGTGAGCGCCCGCTGGGCACGCCCGGCCAAACCACGTCAGCGGGAGGCCGAGGAATCCAGTTGTTTGCGCGGCCCCAGACTTTAGCCTTTGTTCACCTCGTGCGGACTCTGCTGTCTTCTCTCCCGTCTCGTCCGCCGCTGCCTGCTTGCTACCCTGTTCCTCCCGCGTTCAAAGTTGCAGACGTCGTCGACAGTTCGACCTAGCGCTTTCTTCGATATCTCCCCCCTTGCCTGCGCCACACTTCAAAAGGCTTTCCGCCCCCTGTCTCATTCGTTACTCACCTGGTCGTCACTTAACGCTTGTCATCTCGCCGCCCTCTTCGTCATCACTCCTCTCGTTGTTCCCATCAGCGAAAGGCGAACCAGGTCGGCCTTTCTCCTGCCTGGTACCAACGAACCCTTTCCTCTTTCACTTGTGAAGAAAGGAAGAGCGCCCTTTTTTGCTTTGTTTGGAGTAGAAGAGTTCGCCTCCGAGGGCCTCCGTCTCCGCACCCGCTGACAGGTGAGTTGCGGAATGTGTGCTTCTAGACGGGTCAGCATTTTCTCGCGGGCCGCTACCGGTAGGGGTGGCAGAGACGGCTAGCTTCCTTGTGACAGGCAACGTGCCTCAGGTGGTGGCTTGCTCCTTTTCATGTGCATTTTTGTTCTCCCCGTCTTTATCGATTTCCTCATTATTTACTCCAAAACATCTGCACATTTGTATTGTGATCTTTTGCCTATATGCGCTTCAGACACCTACCCGTTCCATTAATTTCCGAAGGGGAACAACCGCAGCGTAAAAGTGACCAGAATGTTGATTACTCAGGCACCTGATCGTTGTCGAGTCTGCATTGGTGTCCGTATTTGAATTCTGCCTTTGAACAATGCGCGCATGTGTCAATACTTGTTTCATTGTCGCGAAAGTTACCCTAGGAGCGAACGCATTGGAAGTGGCCCACAGAAGGGTTTGCGTTACTGCGCAGTGATTGCTGATTATTGTCAAAATAGGCACGTAACCATTAATATTATCGAAGCTGGAGGCGAAACGACGCGCTTTTTCTTAAGCTGCTTTTATTGTTAGAAAGCAATGTCAATCATGCTCCCGATACAAGCTGCCTTCAGTCGCGATCGTTGAAGCTAGCAACTTGAAGCTGCGGGTAGAAGAATAGGTGATGTAATGCAAGGTGTATAAAATAATGAAGGCGGAAACATTTCTGTAAAAGTAACAAAAATAATATTAACTTGAAAGGTTGTTGCTTCAGATTTTTTTTTTTTTATGCAGCAACTTGAAAACGCTTGCAACATGAAAAAAAGATAAATTTGATTTCATAAGTGCTTTCAAAACTCCAAAAAAAATTACCTTTTCACCATATTTTACTGCAAAAATTGTTTAGAAGAGGAAAGTTTCAGAAAGAAAGATTACGCCTCCCTATCCGCGCAGTGACTTAACCGTACCTACTTTTGATTTTGTATAAAATAAATTACGCTATGCTTGAGTTTGATTATTGGAGTTTGACGTCGCAGACCGACTTAGATTATTTGAGATGCAGTAGTGGAGGGCTCCGCAAATTTTGATCCCCTGGAGATATTTAACATGCACTCACATCGCACAGCACATGGGCGCCTAGCTTTTCGCCTCCATCTAAAAGCTGCCGCCGAGGTTTGAGGCTTGAAGTTTATTCCTAGTTTTCTTGTACAGAAACTGAAGGACCCCGAACAAAAGGTGCGTACTTGCACCTGACTAGGTTCAGAGCCCCATACAATTTGTACACAGGGGAAACATTTTATTATTTTCTCCGCTCAAAGATGCAAATTAACAATAGAAAAAGACTACAGTAATAAGCACTCAAAAAGCTGAACAAATTAAAAAGAACAGTCACAGGCACTTTTTGACATCGACGACATTTTTACTTAAAACGCTTAGTTCCACATCTTGGTCAGTGTACGTTTAAAAGCACCAAGTGATGCGTGCCGTTCAATAACGATAACAGGATCCTTATTTTTGTTCAAAAGCATGGATATTTGGGATTGTCAGCTTTGCCCACCGTAATTTGTTATCAGCATTCGTAGTCCGTATTGTTTTTTCCTGAGGTCAAAATTTTCACTTAGGCTCATATATGTCTGTGCAAAATTGTCATGGTTTTTCTGATTTCATTGTATATATAAATCGTAAGTTTTTTTCCATAAAGTTGATCCACCCTCACTACTCCATAACTGCAACGAAAAGCATGCGTGCTTTCGCTGTACTTCAAACCTTCTAGGGCGCGGATCGATTTTTTTCTGTGTAATAAATATATTCGCCAAATTGGTAGTAGTAGTTGTGCCCCACACGAGAAGACAGTAATATACATGGGACTGAATCATTGTAGAGCAAACAAGCGCTCAAAATTTCTCAGGTATTTGGTTTCTTATTCTACACAATGCTCCTCCTGCTCGAGATAATTTTAGGATGCGGGATTCGATCCCGCATCCTTTGGGGCAGCAGTCCAGCGCCCTAACCACTGCGCCATCACGGGCTTTTTTTTTTTTCTTTATTGCCTGGTCTTGATACATCGCATTTAACCAAAACAAAATCAATAAAAATCACAGAAAACGCTATTGACATATGACACGGCATTGGTGCAAAGTAAGCGTCCTCCTGGTTGCTCGAGCGGCAACTCCGATGGCAGCGATAATTGTTTATCAACCGTGGTGACTCGGGGCAGAACTTTGTCTTCTCAATGGCAACAACAACTAGAGTGAGAATGCGTCGTCGGGATTCGAACTAGACCTCATAATTTGCACTGATCGTGAGAACAAGTTCGAGATTGGTTCGGAGAAAATTGCTTGCAGTTCGTTTCTGCGTAGGTTCTTTTTTGTGCCGGAAAGGACATGAGCAAGTCGCTTTTAAGATCAGTCTTTACGATTGTTTCAGTTTGTGGCTGCTCGTGAGTGGCATTTTAATTTCATGCTCGCATTGCCTGTCTCCTCAAGGGTGAAAAAATATATATGTAGCCAGAGTTACCGCCAGATAAGCTAAATTATAATAAACGGGCCTGGCAGTCACCAGGCCTAACACCTGAGTGTATATATATATATTTTTTTTTGTTCGTGGTAAGCGCCATGTTCAATTTTATGCAATTATATGCTATCTAAATATATGGCGGTTTCCATCAAGCCAATCGCGCCCATGTTAAGGAATTTATGTTTGCAGCTTCCAGCAATGTAATGCGTTCAAATTACCAAGAGAACGAGATCGACTTATCATGTAGCGCACGTTATGTACCGATGACCGTGTTTACAAACATAAAGGACGCTCGCGTGCGCGGGACTCGCGATGTATATGGTATACCGCTTTTCTGATGCGACACGTGGTTCGCTTTTGCTCGCTTATCAGATCGTTTCATTAATAATTTTCATGATGGTCGGTCTAATTTCATGAGCCCTTTAGTGAACAAATGTAACATGCGCAGCAGCATGTCAGGCTCTCCGAGAAAATTGTCCGATGCGAATAAACACCGAATACGCATTTTTTGCTACATTTTAAACCTGGCTTCGAAACGACTTTCATACTTTCTCACATTATTCTTACGGAAAGTCGCCAATCGCTAAGGAACATCCGCACATCATTACGCTGTGAAAGGGGAGAAATACTTTGGACAGTTTGCATGTGTTTTTTAAAGGTTGCACTCCGCCCGGCACACTGACAGCAGTTGTTTTTATAAACTACAAAGCATTCGAAATGGCTTTTCAGACTTTCACAAACTGTTAGAAGATTTATTCGGCTTCTCTTCAGACTGACTTGAGCACATTAAGGTCATAAAAGCGCACTGAATACTATCTCACTTGGGTCCCTGTATAAGGGTGAGACCCCATTTAGCGACACCTAGACCACTGAATCTTGCTTACGTCACTGATTGGTGTTGTGTGTAGGTGGAGCCTGCGACGCAGGGCGTCATGCACAAATGACAGATTACTTTCTACTCGTCTCCTTGAGAGAGAGATACGGCACATTTTGGTCGGTAATTGTCTAAAAAGAAAAAAAAACGCAAGTTTTATCTGAATCACTGAGCTCCTGAATCACAGAGCTCACTGAGACAACGATTGGCTCAACCACTTTGCAACCCGGCTACAAACTCAACGAAATGCTTTCGAGGTCGTAACTATGTGTAACATGTATCGTAGTATATAAAGTGCGAGGATGAGCGTTGCGCGTCGCCCGCGCATCCTCTCTTGACGACGCTGCTCGCGGGCTTCCCGAGGCGTCGCTCGATCGGGCAACCAGCGACGCGGAAAATATCAGTCATCGACGCCCGACCAATGTTACCGCACAGCGGCCGTGTCTGTTACGAGGTGAACAACCGGCAACGTCCTCCATAATCAATTTCCACATTTCCGCCACGGCAGAGCACGTATCCGTTCTGGCCGCCCCCTTTTCACCCTCTGTTCTGCGACGAATGTGTCGCCTTTCCCGACAGAGTAAGAATATAAAACAAAAAAGTGAATACATATGTACGTTGCAGGGGGAATACCGATTAATAAAGGGAGTTCGCCTAGGCCGGAACAGGAAGCCGACTGTGGGCGCAAGAAGTCTGAAAACAATCGACAAACGGAATGCACTCTTCGCGCATTGAGCTGCAAATTTTATTTCCCGGCTAACAAAATGGCGGTACGAGCAGAGCACACAGGTGATGTCTTTGCAAGTTGGTTGGTCCTGTTCCTCCTGTCTATTTTCACTGTTGTTTTTTTTCATCTGTTAGTGTGTCCTAGCGCGCTGAGAACGAAATTTCAGAACCAACTGGCCCTTTATCATAGCACTGCTTGCCTTTGCCAGTGATTCCGCAGCGCGCACACACTTTGCTTCTTCAGTAGGACGTCAACTTCAATGATTGCACGATCAATTGTGCATGCTTAACAAACACTGCATGTTCGGTGAACGCGTGATGTCGCGTATATCACGTACCATTCGTCAAGTTTTCGTTATCGCTTTCTTTATAATGTGCGGTATCTGCAAGCATATTTTAATCGCCCTATCTGAGACCCAAAGGTGGTTAATTCAGCATCTACCTGTATCGTAGTGTCGTTGACCAGCAATTGCACAATTATTCCACGCACCATCGGTAAAGTTACAGCCAATAATACTATTGACAGTACAGATATTAGTTATGAATTTGCTGCCGAGCAATATCAACAAAACATCCCCTATACCGGACTATCAGCAATACTCGGTTCACGTGGATTATGAACAATCCTTGGCGACTGAAATTAATAATAATTCAGCTGTAAAAGTCACGCAATAGGTCCATCAATAGATGTGTACTCAAAAGCAGCTAATTGATCCATGCCAACAAATTAAGTTGTCGATGTTTGTTTGTTTTAAATCGAAAACTGGAGTACGAATTTTAACAGGGGAGTTCTGCTCACTTGTATATGCTTCCTTTCCGCTACAGTTGAACAGATGAACCTTACTAACGTGTGCCTGCCAAGCATTCTGGTTAAGAAATACTATACATGTCAGCTTTCTTGCCTTCATTGTGTTCTTCCTTCCTGAGGTCCAGCTGTCCAACCGCTGAGAACAAGCGTTCTGCAGGTGCCGAGATTGTACGTTGCACTGCTGCTGTATACTATATCAAAGTTTTGTTATCACTGTGACACTGATAAGGAAAAAATGTGTGTCTCCAAGGCTGGCTGATGTGTATAATAGACCATGGAGTAGACCAACGCCTCCATAAGGCACTCGCGGAGCCAAGTTTGCGCTGTACTGTGTTCGTGCGCTGATATCGCTATTGTAATACTGACAGCGCTCTATATCGAAAGTACTCAAGAGTACTGTCGATAGCGCTATCGATATTTTTTCAACTATCGGTGGTTCGATAACAAGGCAGATACCCATGGTATCACCAGTACTATCGACGCCTTTACAGGAGTACGAGACAGCCATAATAATATACGATGAAAAAATAAGCACGAAACCGTAGGTTAATTTTTTTTTTCTTTTTTTTACAGCAAAGCTTGTACGAGGGAAACAGATGCAAAACTTTTAAGTTGTTTTATAGGAAAGTAAAGGTGAGTATTCAGTTCAGTTCAGGCGTTCAGTCGTGTCCGACTCTTCGTGACCCTATGGACCATGTCACGCCACGCTTTCCGGTCTCTCACTATCTTCTTAACATCACATAGCTTCATCTGCAATGCCTCGAGAATGCCATCTAACCATCGCGTTCGCTGCCTACCCCTTCTCCGGCGACCCTCTACCTTTCCCAACATCAAATCTTTCTCCAGCGACTCCTCTCTTCTCATCAGATGACCAAAGTAGCCGAGCTTTAACTTTAGAATTTGACCCTCCAATGAGCAGTCAGGGTTTATGGTCGACAATATCGACTGATTTGATCTTCTGGCAGTCCAAGGAACTCTTAAGAGTCTTCGCCAGCACCACAATTCAAACGCGTCAATTCTTCGGCGGTCAGCCTTTTTCACAGTCCAACTCTCGCATCCATACATCACAACTGGAAAGACCATAGCACGGGTTATACGGATCTTGGTTGGCAGACTAATGTCTCTGCTCTTTACTAGGCGGTCAAGGCTAACCATTGCTCTCTTTCCCAGAAGCAGGCGTCTCCTAATTTCATGGCTGCAGTCTCCTTCCGAGGTAATCTTGGCGCCCAAGAACAGAAAATCTGTCACAGCTTCCACTTCTTGTCCATTGATGCTCCAGGACTTGATAGGGCAAGACGCCATGATCTTCGTCTTTTTAATGTTCAGTTTAAGCCCAAACTTCTCACTCTCTTCTTGTACGCGCATCAGAAGTCTCTTGAGTTCCACTTCACTTTCTGCCATTAAAGTGGTATCATCCGCATATCTAAGGTTGTTGATACGTTTTCCAGCAATCTTCACTCCAGCTGAAGACTCGTCCAGACCGGCCTTCCTCATGATGCACTCTGCATATAGGTTAAATAGGCAGGGCGACAGTATGCAGCCTTGCCTCACCCCTTTCTCAATCGGAAACCAATCAGTAAGACCATGCCCAGTTCTGACTGTGGCCTCTTGCCCTTCATAAAGGTTCCTGAGGAGACAGATGAGGTGAATTGAAACTCCCATCTCTTGGAGAGCTTGCCACAACCTGCTGTGATCTACGCAGTCAAACGCTTTCGCATAATCAATAAAGCAGAAGTAAATGGGTTTCTGGAACTCTCTTGCTTTTTCCATGATCCAGCGAAGGTTGGCAATTTGGTCTCTAGTTCCTCTGCCCTTGCGAAACCCAGCTTGCACGTCCGGAAGCTCCCGATCCACATACTGCTGCAGCCTACCTTGCAGGATTTTTAACATCACCTTGCTAGCATGCGAAATAAGCGCGATCGTGCGGTAGTTGGAACAATCTTTGGCACTGCCTTTCTTTGGAATGGGGATGTAAACTGACCTCCTCCAATCCTGTGGCCACTGCAGGGTTTTCCAAATCTTTTGACATAATGTATGCAGTGTGTTAACAGCGTCGCGGTCGAGGTTTTGAAGCAACTCAGCTGGAATACCATCAATTCCGCTAGCTTTGTTCTTAGCAAGGCTGGCTAAGGCCCATTCAACTTCACTCTTCAGGATGCCCGGCTCGAGATCAGTAATCACAACAGTCCTATGTTGGGTTTGCACATCCGGGTCCTTCTTGTACAGTTCTTCTGTGTATTCCTGCCACCTCTTTTTTATCTCTGAGGCTTCAGTGAGGTCCTTGCCTCGTTTGTCCTTTATCACGCCCAGCTTAGCACAGAAGCTTCCTTTGATATCTTTAAGGTGAGTATTACTTCCTAATAACAAAATTGGTCCTTTCTTTGGCGGGTCGTTATCGCAATTACAAGCGTTTTACTACTAGAAAATAACAACTTGAAAGTCGCCGGTTTGAGGTTTTCACCAGCAGCAATTGCTGCTTCATTTTTGCGGACACGCGCACTCATCACGGGTGCTTCGTCTTCTTGAGGCCTAAAATAATGCATTGAATGAAAGAGTGAGTTGTAAAATAAGCTTTTACCAAAAGCGGTTGCGTCGTGATGCAGCCTCCAAGTATACATAGTTCCGGAATGTGTACGGCAACCGTATGAGAATGAACAGCACTGTCGCTTTTTCCTGAAATCGTCCGTTTAAGGTTATTTCCGTAGCACACCGCGTGCTCTGTTGTTACGCACGTCAGTACATAACTGGCCCGTCTTTCTATTTTCACAATTTTCTTCGCCCCGATTCCCGCCTCTAGGGTCGACACACAAGGGTTTAAGATGCCGCCAAAAACAGTCTGGGTGGTTTCCCCGGTTTCCCCATCGCCGCGCATGGGGTATTTTGTTTGTGCGGATGTGTGCCGCCATTTCCTGTGGGGACAACACCCGAAAAATAACTACATACCTCGATAGCGACCATACATTGTTTCGCCGCCGCAGCTATGTAAGCGGCCCAATCGGCATAATCTTGAAATTACATTCGTTGTAAACGAATCGTTTTAAGCCAGGCTGCGGCGTGGAAGTGATCGCAAACACATGACAAATTAGTTTGGCCAGTTTTGATAACTCTATTTGTTGCGAGCTACCTAACGAGCGTGTTCTTCGAGTGTTCAGATATGTTGACGATTTCTTAATCATTCTGACGATAGCACCTAGTGACTTCCTGTCAACAATTGTTAGTGATGTGTTGAATGTGTTTAATGATTGTGCACGTGCACTGACTTTCACGTAGGAAATTCCGAGTGACAATTCGATTCGATTTCTAGACTTATTGGATTGCAAAACTTTTACTTTGTCGTTCAAGCAGGTCTAAGGAGAGACGTACTAGATGGCCGCTAGTGCATGGCTGGCTGCGGCCTCATTAGCCCGCTCGATGGCCCGTAGTCGGATCGTCGGGTCCAAGCTGACCAGCATGACTTCCAACCGCTCGGGAGAAGGGAGCTGTATTAACTCCGCAGGAGGCGGATCATTTTCGCAATTCCAGAGACTGTGGTCGTATATCGCTCTTTCGCCGCATTTATTGCAGTTTGGGTTGTACTGGCCTGGGTGCATCAGGGCAAGCACAGCCGGATTTAGGAGGGAGCGTTTTTGTAGTCGGCCTAACTTCCTGTATTTAGGATTTGTGGGGATATGTGCACCTTTCCAGCCTGAAGTGGTGGGTGATGTCATGAAAAAAAAAAATAACCCGTCCCTCGTGAAATTCGGGTCAGAGGGTGCGCTCACTGCCAGGTCGATGAAACCTCGGGCTTGCGTGTGAGCCGCCTCGTTCCCCGGATTAGACGAGTGGGCGGGGACCCAGATTAGTTCGATACCTCTCATTGGAACAGGCGTATTTTTCAGGATGCGGAAACTTTAGCGTTAAGTCTAGAAGTGAAAGGGCATCTCTAGACTTAAGGCTAACATTTAACGAAGCACATGTGTGCTGGAGCTACTAACCCAAAACAAAAATGCCCTTTTGCCGTATGCCTCCTCTCACTTTACATTGATCAAAAGAAGTATAGCCAGCTTTCGCCAGAGCAATACCCTGCAGAAGAGCTGCGACATAGAGTGAATGACAGCTTTTTCCAATAAGCCTTTCGTCTAAGCGAGGCAGGCTATCCGGATCTCTTGCCGCGAGCAACTGTCGCTGCTGCAGAAAATCAGAACTGAGAACAGGAAGGGCTAAAAGGTACTAAGTTGGAGAAATAGAAAGAAAAAGTCGAAGTATATGCCCTTGACGGCATTTCCCATAACCTAAAAAGGTAGCCCAACGGCATGGTGTGAAAGTTGTCTTTTCGGCACCCTATAAGCTTTCGGGCCTGTGCTCAAGAATTTCCAAGAGCAAGAAAGGAAAGCAAGGTACCAATGGGTGCTCTGTCAAGCAGACCAACAAGTTCGTGAATTGTGCCACTCGTGTCATATATAAGATTCCCCTCTCTTGTGGTAGGGTATAAACGGGTCAAGCTGGCAGATGAGCGAATAACCGTGCACAGGAATATGTGAACTCACTGAAAAGTGTGTCAGACCAAAATAAGCTCTCTCGTCACTGCAGAGAATGTGAAAACTGGGTTTCTGACTTTGACAGTATTTTAGTAATCGGAAAAAAAGAACAGGCAGGAAAGGGAGGTTTTGAAGGCCTATCACGTTAAGATGCAAGGCAAGGACAAGTGCTGGCATCGTCACTATTACTCGCGAATAAAAAGGTTAGATTATTAAGCAACAGTGTGTGCATGTAGGTAGTAAGCGACATAGGTGAAGTTTTGTGTGCCTATCTCTGTCAGCGTCCTCGCAATGCTGTGTTCACTCGCACTTACTGGTCCTCTTGAGAACGTTTGATACGCATGTGTCATTTGGTTCCTTGGCCGGCTGTTACTTCGAGTAAACCTCAGTTGTTAGTCCAGCGCTGTCCCGTGTACTTTTTTTGTGTGTGTGTTTCTGTGTCTTTCGCTGGTTCAATATGTTAGATTCGCACCAACTAGCCCAAATAGTCACCACGTATATCCTGGCATAGCCGAGCTATACCACTGCCATTTTTTTAAACTACACGTCCGTGTCTTATCGCGGCTCTTCTGGGACTAAAGTTGATGTCTGTTTTCGTTCTGTCTTTTTGATGAGTGCGTGAAATACCCAAAATATCCAGATTTTCATTCATGGCGACGTCGCGAGACCAAAATAAACGGGTGTAATTGCAATGGATAAAGCAATTCTGAGCCACAGCGCGAATATATGAGGAACCGACAGAAATTGCACAGATAATCGTCGGAGAAGGAGACAACTATTTTTTATTTCCTTTAAGTGTTTCCATGCGCTTCACATAAACCTGAAACATGAAAATTTCTCGTGTCGCGGATAAACGTTTGTGCTTGATGTTACTGTACACTACTACATTCTAATCGGAACTGAAATGATCTAGACAACGCAACGTCTCGGCTCCTCCAGCTCTATCGCCCAGCGCATGTACTAGGAAAGAAAAGCCTTTTCGCAGCTTGGTTTTGCGCGATATCCCAGCGCCCATGGTACGTGTCCCAAGCCCAGTTCGATGCTAACGTTAAGGATTCGCTTCATTCTATCGAGTTCCCGTCATAAATCTCTAAAAGCTGCCTGTAAAACACGTTTGTTTTCTTTTTATCTTGTTTTTCATTGTAATTCAACCTAGCGAGTACAAAATCGGGTATGTGTGCTTTAGATTCGTTTCTTATTGGGTATATTTTGTGACAGGTATCGGGTACACTATAGGATGCACAGAACGCATGAAAAACGGACAAATAGTAGGCGGGATAAACAAGACGCAACGGCTGCGCGTTACATATTCTCCGCTTAAGAAGCCTCCTCCAGGTGGCTCAGCATCCTGAAGCAATGACCCCGAAAAGAGCGTTGACATTTATAAAGGAGCCTTCCCAGACTTCCTTGTGCGGCGACCGTGAGAGCGAGTTGTTTCGACACGTCATAGTCTTTATCCGTTCAGGAAATGGCAGTCTCTGCACTGCTCCCCTTCGCAGAGGTGTCCAGGAAACTTACTGGAATACATTCCCGCGGAGGTATCATTGCAGTTATCATATGCCGTACCGCATAACAGTTGTCCCTTTTTCTTATTGTTGTCGTTTACATGGTTCGACCTTTCGGGAGGTAAGAACTCCGACTGATAGCAATTATTCACCATATCCGCTCAGCTTCGTGCAGGGAGTGAGCACCTACGTCACAGTGGCTGCCATTTTGTGGTGCGTGTGGTAAGGTGAAAGGCTGCCGGCACATCTAATCACCTTATCGCCACTTGCAGTGCTGAGACTGTGTTCAGCACCACAAAATGGCGCCCGTGGCATCACCCGAATACCCCTTACAGAGAGTGTGCACCAACATCACAACGACGGCGGCCACATTTTGTAGTGCTTGTAGCACGACGAAAGACCGTGATCATATCAGTTTAGGTTATAGCCACCTACTCTGTTTTGCACTGCTTAAGCAGCGTGCTGTACAAGAGCCTGGTGACTGTGACGTCACCTGAATACCTCTGATCAGCACTGAGTCGGAGTCGGCAGCCTCAGCAGCGTTTCCGTCACGGACGGCAGGCGATACAACCCGTGTGATGCTTGGGTGTATGCGCACCTTATGAGCCGCACAGCGCGGCACGAGGCAACCAATATACCTTTGGAGCTATTCCTATGTGAGCGTACTTTTGAATAGCAGTATCACCCATCTATTTAATTTGCGTAATTAGTTTCACTATGCCGTAGGTTCTAGAGCTTTACCTCTTTCCTTCATTTTCTTATTGTTCAGTAGAATAAAACGACAAAAATGAGCGCAAAATAAGCCATTTTTCTTGTCCTCTTGTAACGTCAAATTTTTCTGCACTGCTGTCGTAATTTTGTGCAGTTCCTTCACTACGGCAAGCTACAGCGCGTGCAGCAGAAATTCGGGGTCATAAAATTTATCTCGTTACAACAAGTCATTGCTAAAATTGTCACAAATTCATGTTTTTCCACCAGAAAAATTTCTAGTGTGTTTTTCGACAAGATTTAAGAATATATTCTTACTTCTCCCATGTCGCCATCTGCCGCTGACTGGCAACGCTCAGCATATTTACTAGCTAAACTAATCTGGCTGCCAAAAAAAAAAAAAAAAAGGCATTTTCCAGTGACATCCAGAAAAAAAATGACAGCCGGCGAACCGGCTGTCATTTTTTTTTTTTTTTTTGTCATGCAGCTCGTTTTTTTCCCCAATTCCGTTAGCCTTGACAGATTGCGATATCCCAGCTAATGAAGACAAGGTGACCGTCCTTGTCATCATCAAACTTCACCCTACCGATCATTAAAAAAAAAGAAAGAAAAAAAAAACAGAAAATGCTTCTCCGCATTACTTCCAAAAGTTAGGCAAAGCAAGCTTGCAGAGGTAGTGAAAAAGTCGGCGGCATGGTCGGCATTCGTAGCCGTTAGGTAGGTAGCGTCTCTCATCTTGGTCAAACTTGTCAGGAATTTGTTATCAAGATGTCACCGCAAGGGATGCGGGGTATGCGTATCTGCTAGAAGAAATGTGTTCGTATTCGTGAACAATGGTTGATGCCGTTGGCCCGAAACCGACATCAAGCATTTTAAGAATGCTGTTTTGAACGTTGCCGCCCTGCCCAGTGTTGAACATCTTGCAGGACTCTGAAGACGGTTTCTCGAGTCCTATTCTTAATACCTTCTTTTCTCATTTTAAAATTGTAAAGCTACAAGACACTTGTTAGTAGCCAAGGAATGGCTAGTAACAAATCTAATAAAAGAAAGTGGAATACAGGTGAGAAGTATACAAGAGACGGGACAATGAGTAGAATTCAAACGAAAGTGATCGATGCGTTTTTTTTTTTTGTTGTTGTTGTTGTTGTTGCTGTTGTTGCTGTTGTTGTTGTTGTTCAGCCCCAAACTAAATGCTGGACAGATTTGCAAAATCTATAAGCAAGGGAAAACGAATAAGGTTTTTATAAACATAATTTCCATAAAGTTTTCTTACAGAACACTGAATTCCAAGGTTTCGCAGAGCGGACAAATTATCAAAATTCTCATTTTTCTGGGGATCCCTGCTCGCAACTTCTTTGTGTACTGTCCGCGCGAGTTGGCCGTATACAAAAAGTAAGCGCGACATTTTGCGTTATTTTCACTTCCAGAAACTTCCATCTACAAGCCTTCTTTTGTCGGGTGTTGACGTCGCGGACAGATGTCTGTGGCTGGTTGTGCTGAAGATGACTGCTTTTTTTTTTCTCTTTCTTTGCGCCGAATTGCGATCCATTGAGGAAATTTTACCTCTAGGCGAGGGTTGAAATGTTTCATTACCTCCAATTTTGGTGCATTTTTGACGCATTTATTATTAAATTTTCTCTTCCCTAGGAGCTGTGCGTGTCACTGACCGTCGGCCCTTCTTTTTTTTTTTTCCTCCTTGTCCCTCTCGCAGATGAAACCCTCCGCCTCCCTTTGGGTTTTCGCCATTGTTCTCAGCTCCGCGATGCTGACAGCGCACAGTCAAGCGTGCCGCACAGAGAGACAGCAGGTGAGGACAGCTTCCACTCGGATGTTTTTTCTCTGGGTCTTGACCGTACTTTTTTTTTTCTTGTAATACCGCTGCTACTTCTCTTCGCGCAAGCAGAGACTATGCAACGACATGACCGAGCAACGTCGAGTGTGTAGGTTTATCTGTAGTTAAAACTATAATTGCTTATTGATAAAGCAGCAGGATCGATGTTGTTCATATTTAGGTTAATTAGATTTTGCCTCGTTTATAATGACCTTTCGTATTCTCATATTCTTTTATGATAGGCATGACAAACAGCCCTGCATGTACAAACTGTGGATGCGACGAGTCTATAAGCCACATTCTTTGTGAGTGCCCGATATACAGTGAGGAAAGGCAATGTCTATGCCGTACGCTGGAACATCTAGATGAACGCCCATTGACTGAAATTAAGATTTTAGGTCCCTGGCCACGGCGATCATCTGCGGTGAAGGCCTCCCAGGCACTGCTCCGCTTTATGAAAAGCACAGGCCTAATCGAAAGACTATGAGTTTGCTATGACATGCCTGTGACGTGATGTGATGTGGCATGTCTGTTATGTGACTGTACTAACTTCAACTATCCTTCTCTCACAACTTGTATATCCACTCACCTCCTTCCCCCAGTGCAGGGTAGCAAACCGGTTGCTTTTACTGGTTAACCTCCCTGCCTTTCCTCCTCATCTTCCTCCTCCTCACAGTTTCGCAGCAGCATGCAAGTGCAATGGGCTAAACATGGTTTTATGCGAGTGTGTTGGTGCGGCATTAAAGTACGCTTGAGACCTTTCGCCAGAAAAGCCGGCAAACAAGGTCGCGAGGAAGCCGAAAGTAAGCTGGCAGCGGATATTACTTCTGAGCCTTGTAATACAGCCCTCTCACCACCGCCCGGGATACTCTCCGAAAACTTGCCGAGTATCCCGGGCGGTGGCTACTCAGTAAAGGCAAGGAGACCGGCCTTCATGCCGGTGCCCCGGGGAAGTGGGTTATTTGCTGCTTGTCTTGAGCGTCCGGAGGGGTCAAGGGAGAGGCGGTCTCTAGTGCTGAGATAGGCCGCCCCCGATGGCAGCCTCTAGTGCAGTGCCACAGAAAGCAGTCCGCAACTACGCAGATGAAAGGTCCCTAAAAGTGAGGATAAGGGGTTTCCTTTCCTTACACGGATTTAGGATGCAAGGGATTCATATGTTGAAGTACAAGTCCAGGTTGTTGTTGTTTATTGAACTAAAATACCTTCAGAATTTCAAAATCGCATGATCTTTAGCGTCCCTTTTTTGATATAGCAAAAAACATTTCTTCTCAATATTTTAAATGAAAGTAACCTTAGACGAGAAAAAGTCTCGAACCTTAACGTAGATTTTGACCAACCTGTGACGTCCCAGATACGGCCGCAAAACCTCTCTTGTGCATTTGCATTAATTAGCTAAACTGGCGACTGTAAGTTGCCGCTATAGTCACTATTTCTCTAAAACTGTTGGTTCTATGAAGGGATTGTGATACGGGGTTCTAATTGCGCCATTTCGCCATTCCCGTGGTCCTCTGTCCCTTTTGCGCTGGTCCTCAGTATGAGCTACTTTCAACTTGTTTTATACAGCGTCCAATTCAAGTCATAAGCAAGAGAGAGGAGAGAAATAAAACTCCTGTTGCTCCCGACAAAATTGCGATGCTAGCTGATGCAAAGGAAGTCCCGTTGCTTGGTCAATAAGGAAACCAGGAAGACTTTTTTTTTTTTACCACGTGGCTAAGAGTGAAAAATTAGCGACGCAACTATGTTAGATGGATGATAATTTAGCAACTACGCTCCCAATGTAGACCTTTTATTAACGGCTTCATTATAAACAAACACTCCCCTGTGGTTTCTTTAGATGGCTGCTGGCCTATTTAGCATGCGTATATTACCATTCCCTCAATTTTCTCTCTCCCTTGTCCTTCATTGACTCCCTTTCAAGCAACTGATCAAATGTCGAATTGCCGCCTTGAATTCTTCAAACGTAAGTCTCCGTGTCCGTGCAGTGCAGCCCCCGGAACGCCTGCTGCGAGGGCCTGGCATGCGCGCCCATGTTCCGAGATGAGAAGAATCCGACGTTGTACTACGGCAACTGCCTACGGCCCGTGCAGTCGTCTCTGTCGCGCACGGAGTCCGCCAAGCCGGACAGGCCTCCCTACGGACCCGTGTTGCCTCTTCTAAGGGACAGGCAGCGCTAGTCCAGCCAGACACCGCCGCCTCCATGGCCGGTCGCACACCCCCCGTCCCCTCCACCCTTTGCCACGGCTGCTTGACGTCCGCATTATGTCCGTTGTTCTGTGTCCTGTTATCCTAGCCTTGTAGCGTTTCCATGGTGTCCACATATGAGTCAGTAAATTTGTCAGAAGAAACCTCCTGCCCTGTCGCCGGCCAATGCTGCACGCATTGGCTTGTTTGCGAGTCATGTGCATAGTTTCATTCGACACTGCATCGTTATGATGAAGCATGCTCAGGTTAGTAAACCACGTAATCTTTTTGTGATGTTTACACAAATTTCACTTTAAAACAGTGAGAAACATGTTGTTGGGGTTTTTGCAGACGGAACGTGCAGCAAAGCGAACTCTACATGATAAGTACGGATTGTACGTTATTTAATTGAAGTATTGAAGGTGAGCAAGTTACTATTTTTTGGCGGTAAAACGCAAGGTTGTATTGAGAACATGAAGGCCATTAACACTAAAGGCTAGTTGAGCCGAAAACCTTCTGAATCCACATTGTAGGTCGAAATGTACGAACTGAAACTAAATTTTGAAAAAATGCGTCTTGAGAGGTTTCATTTGCTGCACGTTGGTAAAAATGTTTTCAAGGCACTTTTCACCACTAAAGTGCGATGAGGCGAATGCATTTGTTTAAAACGCCGCTGATGCCTGCTGTACTGCGTCTGCTTCCGATTCTGTGTGCTGTGTGGTGCAGTGTTCGAGGAAGCTCCAAATGAAAGGCGTCGCACGGACGCCTGGATCGAACGCCGGGCGGGATCAGCTAAGTACATGCGTGAATCGCCTGGTGATGTCATCGGACATGACCGGATGTTACGTCATGATGACGTCAGTTTCAATTGTTATACGTGGCCGGATGTGACGTCAAAATGACTTCACATGCGCCCTTGGCCGATGACGCAACAATCTCGCGGTATCCCGCGGAACCTCTTGAAAAAGTGCGACACTTCTCGCGGACGTACTCACGGAAAATGACGTCATTCGCATTGCTAACGCTGCGAATACTCAGCGTATTTGATGATGTCGAAAAGCTAACGTTACTTCAGCAAGGATAGGATCACGTGCAGAGCTACCGTTTTTTACGCGGTTCTGGCAAACGCCTTTAATTCTGGTAACGCTGACTGGGACCTAAGGGAGTTTTGTTGTAGACTTTAAGAGGACGACTTCTTAGTAGAAAAGGACAAGCGGTAGGTAGCATCTGAAGCTGCAGCGTCATCTGCACATGCT
This sequence comes from Amblyomma maculatum, assembly GCF_055883805.1. Lineage (NCBI taxonomy): Eukaryota > Metazoa > Arthropoda > Arachnida > Ixodida > Ixodidae > Amblyomma > Amblyomma maculatum. The sequence continues at coordinate 120,887,046 of NC_139349.1, forward strand.
CTTTATCAATGCTTCGCGGTTGCCCATTGCCGGATTTAGAAAAAATGTGCTCTGCGTATGTAGGTCCTTTCTCTCTTTGCGTCCTCTTTGCAGTTATTCGACCTAGTTGCTAAACTACTGAAATGTACCCAGTGTTTCGTTTTACTGCACCAAATTAAGAAAAAAATCAGAGCTAATGCTTAGGATATTTGCAGAGACATTTGATAATGCCCTTTCCTCTCGATATGTATTTCTCGTTATGAATACTGTGAAGTCTCAAAGAACACTCGAGTAATAAACGAATTCACGAATTCAGCTTCACAGAAACTTTAACGGGAGCTCCAAACTTGCGGCCTATGTGTTCGGTGCTGACATCTTTGCTCACTTATTCAGAGAGCTACAAGCGAACGGCAAGCACGTTTTGTCCCGAGCATCTTTTCAAAACCTCAAGTACTAATTTAAACTTCAATTATTTTCGCCAAGAACCACTACCTTCAACGATGGCACCCCGCAACTAGCCAAAACATGCATAGGTGATCAATACTGTACAAGATCGATAAGGCGGAAATGTGTTAAGTAACTTTTTTGTGTTCTCATTTGTTTGAGACATAATTGAGAAAGAATTGAGAATAATTGAAACAGATACGTTTAATAAAATTACGAGGTACTTTAGCCACTAGAGTAGCGAAAGGCGAAAGCCTGAGTGCCACATTCTGCTACGCAACTGGCACTGGTAATTAATCAGTCATTATTCAAATAATTAGTCATTGAGGGGGTAATTTATTAATCATTATTAGGCAACAACTGATTTGCTTGATCAGTCATCAATTAGTAATTAACCAACCATTTCAATAGACAAGAAATCATAATTGGTCATTGATTGACATATGGCCATGTAAGGCACACATTCGCGCCTACTGTGGTGGTGCTCTGTGATTGGTCGAGACCTCTATGACGTCATCCCGCCTCGGCCAATCAGTGCCGCCGCAAAAGCGGGTACATTTTGTCCACGACAGCATGAGCCATTAAAGGCTTTCGCCTTAAAAGGGTAACTTAGGAGCGGTCAGAGAAGCTGCTGCAGCTGGTCATGAGAGAGAAAACCGTTTACACGACATATGCCCACATCTGCATTCTCGGGGGAGTTGGACTTTGGGGCTCTTCTCAAAGACGTCGAGCAGGGTGAGACGATGACCGAATTGTTTGAGACACGGAAACGAAGCGGAACTGTTTTTGCTGCGTTGGGTCCAATACCATTTAGATGACTTTTTTTTTTCCTTTCATCTGGAACCGTTGGCAGAACAATGATGCAACGCTCCAGATGGCTTTCAGCACACGAGAAATTTGCGCTGGTGGCTGAATTGGCTATAAATATATAGGAAGTGTATGACCTCTGTCGCCCATTGTCTCCCACCTTCCTTTCTTCTTCATTATCACACTTTCTCTCTCACTCCTCTCTCTCTCTCTCTCTCTTCAGTTTGCTACCCATCAATTAAAGCTTTTACAATGATAGACGCACAGATATTTAAGACGGAAGGGCCTCTAATACTGAAGCACCAAAAGATCTGTTTTCTGAAACGAAATACACCAGAAAACGATCACAGATTTTTCACCGAAATAATCATCCTAAAGCCTATGCACATTCTACTCGCAGAAGCATTACTGATATACCTCGTGCAGTTTTGATGCGAAAGCTCGTACCGTTAGGACAAATGTCACGTATGTGTGTTCGGGCTCGGGAAGCATGGTCGCAAAATCCCAGCGGTGGCGAGAAAAAGCAGGGAGATGTCATCAAGCGACCGCATACGCTATGCCGAGAATTCACGATGCATCACCGGGTGCATTCAGACTCATCCGTTACCGAGGCGCCACCAATTAAGACAACGCTATAACAATAACGTGACCAAATATACTTTTCCGTCATTTAAATCAAAGTTCTGACGCAACGTTTTGGTCGTAAAGCGAACCAAGTCACAACTCCTCGCTGCAGAAGGCATGCATATGGTAGTCAATGGCAGGAGCTTAAACCAACGACACCTCCAAGTGTATAGTTTACAGACGAGGTTTCAGCGAATGCAGAGCTCAGGATCCGCCCGAATAATGGCAATCTACACTGAATACGCAAATGCGTAATGCAACAGCGGCATAAAGATCTTTCTCACATGAATAGCGTCTAAATATCGACTTCCCAACCATGTTTAATCACTTACTTAATTTGGGGGGAGGCCCACCCAACTTACGGGAATGGGGCAAGTATATTGGGGAGGATGTCCAATTCGGTTTTAAACGCGGGCTTCGGATCAATTTTCGAATTGCGCAGAGTCAGTATTGGGGGTGGAGAGGCAAAACTGGCGGTAGGCCACCCGAAGACAATGCCGATGCCAGTTCTTTGGAGAACGTGGCCTTTAAATCTGTTACGTATGGTCGACATGCAAGGCCTAGTTAGCTACCTTTTACGCAAACGTTTCACTCATTCCAAGTAAAGCTGACAATTGCCTAAGTAGACAAGGTAGGGACGGGATATGACCGCGGTATTGTTAGGTGAGTAGCGCAGCTGTGCGATTTAAGGTCATCGTCATCAGCCTGATCATATGCGGACTGCAGGTCGAAAGCTCTTCCGACAGCCGCCCAGCTGACATTGTGCTGTGCAAGCTGCGATCACCTTATCTCCGAAAAGTTGCTAATTTTATCCGTCCACCTAAATTTCTTCCACCTCTTGCTAGGCTTGCCTTCTCTTCGGAGCTAGTCAGTAAATTGGTCAGTTATGCGGCCCGTCCAAGATAATTGCTTCTTGATTTCAACTAGATTGCCCCTAACTCGAGTTTGTTCCTAGACCTACATTATGCTTTCTTCCTGTGTCTTACCATTACAGCTGTCACTTTAACTCGACAGCTTTAAAGCTAATTTATCGAAAAAACCCAGCCACAGCATTTTTATTGTTCGTTTGTTTGTTTTTATACAAACTTCAGCGAGTTTGTAAATATTGGTCTAGAGATGACGGACGGATGCTGCCTGTTTAGGAATTCCAGACTTTAATGCTATCAGAAAAGAAATATGTGCACTTAAAGAAGTCAGTATGGTCGTAAAAGGCGGAAACGTTCCGGACATGGCGAATCCTCGTAGAAGAAGGTATAAAAAGTGTCAGATATTAATCAGTCGGAGAAAAGTTAGGCGCACTGATTGTGCACAGGAATTTGAGACATTCAAGACGGCGGCATGCGGCAATTGTTAGGCGTACTTAAAGAAGAAAAGCAGACTGCGAAAATTGTATTTAAATTCTACTACGAAGAAAACGGAAGGCCTTCTTCGGTAGTGGTCTTAACGCTGCTTATAAGAATCCCAAACAACACAAGCATGTTTGAGGATGGGGAAAATGGCGGTTTCATATGTTAAAAGCTTACTTTATTGAGCAGCAACGCGCAAGGTGGGATATAAGTGTCCTAGTCATTTAAAAGTAATATCACAAATGAAACCGATGGGTTTTGATAAACACAAGTCGCGGGATAGCAGAAGAGCGAGATGTCTGTTTCCGTACATACTGTGTAAATTGACTATATTGCGTCGATATGTGGAGAACGAAGGCTACGGATCGCCGTTAAAATAACGTACAAACGGCCTTAGAAAAGCTGATATTAGTTTACAACATCTTGGACTAGCTACAGAAATCAGCGAATTGCTAAGAGAACATAATCAATCGTTAACTTAATAGTTGCATATAAAACGCAGACATCGGCACAAATACGCATCTTTACAGGAGCTTGAAATGGCAGATCACTGATATATAGCCCCGCCGGCGGAGTGGCGCAGTAGTTATGGTGGCCGACTACTGTGCCCAAGGAAGCGGGATCGAATCCCGGCCTCGGCGACTGCGTTTCTATGGAGTCGAAACGGAGTGGCGTCCTTGTGCTGTGCGATGTCAGTGCACATTAGAGAACCCCAAGTGGTCGAAATTTCCGGAGTCCTCCACTTTGGAAAGGTAAACCCCACGAACCAAACAATTAATGTATGGGAGGAACAGAAAAGAATTAACACACACTTGGGCAACCCCAGATGAAACAGTAACTGCAGTTGGCTTAGTAGAGTTAAAGTGCATGTATTGTTAGCGCTCGAAAAGAGTGCCCGATATCCAGTAAGCAAAAAAAAAAGATTTTCTCTTAGTTTAGCTTGTGCATTAGTTTAGGGTGTGAAACTCTATCGAAGGCGTCATCCAAGTGTATAAAACCGGGTCATCAACCTGGTCATCTATATCGAGAGAACTGCTAAGGTCCTCTACAAATTCCATCAGCTGCTTTAGAGTACAGAACCCATGACGAAACCCATGCTGGATTTCAAGAAATTCTATAATACGTTTAAAGACAACATGCTCCACTAGTGTACACAAATGGCTGTTGTGAAAATCGATCTGTAGTTTAACAATAACCGTACATCATCAGATGTAAATAGGGTGAGAACCTTAGCATGTTTCCTTGAGCAGGGAAATTCAGAGCAGTTGCTCTGAATTTTCTAGAGACATCTATAAAATACCTGCTGAGTCAAAGAGAGTAGCGAACGAGAAATCTACCAGGGATGTCTTGAGAACCACGCGACGTCTTGGCATCTATGTTTAATTTGATATTGAGCTCACCTTCTGTTGAGACTTGCATATCACGGATTTAAGAATGCGATCCAGAAGCAAATGTTGTAATTACCGTATTGTCTTTCATGGAAACTGAATTACAGTAGTCGTTAGAAGCAGCAGCAATTATTACCGGTTCTGAAACTGCGACATTGTATTTATTAACGTATCCGACTTACAAACTCAAAAAAATTCAGCCTTTGTTCAGGACGCAGATGGCAGGCTCACGAGTCCGTTTCATCGCCAGGCTCATTTCGCAATTAAAATCAACTAAACAAACTCGTCCGTAGAGGGTACGCGGTTTTTGCGTAAATGAAAAGAGGCATTAGCCTCTTTATATGGGCTAACTTCGTAGGGCATTAGCTACCTTCCAACGCGAGGCGCCCCTCAACAAACCTTCTCTTTCATCTCCAAGCACGTCTTTTTCTTATTTGAGTCTAAGTCACCGTGGCATTAACCTTTGCACCCCCTCATTATATCCCTACGAGCCACCCTGAAGTGCCGGCCGTTCGGCATTAAGAGGAAGGAAGCATGCACCCCTTTCGTCTTTCCATTGAATGAGAGGGTGTGCTCTGGGAAAAATTCACTCTGGTTTCTTCTTACCTTAATTGTTTTTTGTTTTCTTTTTATTGTTCTTTTTTTTTAATTTCCGGCTCCAGGCCAACGAGGGATGAAATTTTCTCACGCAGCGAGCATACCAATATGAAATCGAGACCACTTAGAGGGTGAGTTACTGCTAGATGATCTGCGTTGTTGAAGTTAGGAAGCTTACCCAGCCGGGGTGACGATGCGGTTAGGGCGCACGACTACGTTCCCAAGGACGCGTGATCGAATTCCGGCCTCGGCGGCCGCTTTTCGCTGGAGGCGAAAAGCAAGAAGCCCGTGTGTTGTGCGATGTTAGTGCACGTTAAAAGACCTCCGGCAGTCGAAATTTCCGAAGCCCTTCACTACGGCGTCTCTCATAGCCTAACTTGCTTTGGGAAGTTAAACCCCGAAATCAAACCAAAAAACGAAGTCAGGAAACTTGCAGCATAAAAAGCGATACTTAGTAACGTTGCCGGGAAGTGAAAGTAACGCAGGTCTGCGATCAAGCACCCTCTCAGTCACATCACGGTCATGATAAGAGGTGATTTAAGAAACGGCAAGTCTATAGGAACCAGAGGGTATGAAATGGGATGTCATAGGGCTTAGTGAGGTTAGGAGGCCAAATGAGGCATATACAGTACTGAAGAAAGGGCATGTACTGTGTTATCGAGGTTTACCGGAGAGGCGAGAAAGAGCAGTAGGTTTCCTTGTCAATAACTATATAGCGGGCATTATAGATGAATTCTATAGTATTAATGAGAGGGCGGCAGGCATCGTAATTAGGCTTAATAAGCGGTATAAACAGAAGGTTGTACAGGCCTGTACACCTACATGTAGTTATGATGACCAGGCAGTTGAAAGCTTCTACGAAGATGTAGAATCGGCAATGCGAAAAGTAAAGACGCAGTATACTGTAGTAATGGGCGACTTTAATGCGAAGGTAGGGAAAAAGCAAGCAGGAGACCAGGCAGTAGGTGACTATGGCATTGGTTCTAGGAATAGCAGAGGGGAGTTACTAGTTGAGTTTGCAGAGCGTAATAAGTTAAGAATCATGAATACCTTCTTCAGCAAACGGAAGAACCGGAAATGAACATGGAAAAGTTCGGGAAAGTGCGATGCAGTGACCACAGGATGCTGAGGTCCCGAATTAGCCTAAATCTGAAGAAGGAACGCAACAGATTAGTAAGAAAGAAACCCATCAACGAATTAGCGGTGAGTGGGAGGGCACAAGAGTTCAGGATCTCGCTACAGAATAGATATTCAGCTCTAACCGAAGATGGCGACATTACCCTAAAAGCAATGCACAATAATTTCAGATATATCGGTAGGATAGTTAGAGAGGATACCGGTAAGCTGTCTAAGGAGACGAAAGATTTTACTAAGAAACGCCAGTGTATGAAAGCTTCGAATCGGACAGTCCAGATAGAATTGGCCGAGATATCAAAGCTAATCAATAAGCGCAAGGTGGCAGATATAAGGAAGTATAACATAGAGAAAATTGAGCATGCTGTAAATAACGGGGAAAGCCTTAAAGCGGTAAAGAAGAAATTGGGCATCGGCAAAAACCAGATGTATGCTATAAGGGACAAGGCGGGCAACGTCATCACGAATATGGACAAGATAGTCAAAGTAGCCGAGGAGTTCTATACAGATCTCTACAGTAGCCAAAGTAGTCAGGACCGTAACGAGATTGGCGGTAGGGAAAAGCAGTCAGACGTTCTACCAGTGACGAAGGACGAGGTCAAGAAAGCATTAGAAACTATGAAAAGGGGGAAAGCAGCTGGAGAGGATCAGATAACTATAGATTTGTTGAAGAACGGGGGGGGGGGGGGATATAGCGCTAGAAAAACTGGCCACCCTGCATACGCAGTGCCTGGTGTCATCGACGGTACTGGAACAATGGAAGAATGCGAACATTATCCTCATTTATAAGAAAGGGGACGCTAAGGACCTTAAAAATTACAGACCAATCAGCTTACTGTTTGTTACGTATAAGGTATTTACTAAGGTAATCGCTAATAGAATCAGGACAACCTTAGACTGCAATCAAGCAAAGGATCAAGCAGGTTTTCGGAAACGGTACTCTACTATCGATCATATCCATACTATCAACCACGTGATAGAAAAATGTTTGGAATATAACCAGGCCGTATACATAGCATTTATTGATCACGAAAAAACATTTGACTCAGTAGAAACCTCGGCGGTGATGCAGGCATTGCGAAATCAGGGGATAGACGAGCCGTACGTGAAAGGACTGGAAGATATATATAGTGGCTACACAGCAACCGTAGTTCTGCATGAAGAAAGTAACAAAATTCCCATAAAGAAAGGTGGCAGGCAAGAAGACACGATCTCCCCAGTACTATTCACAGCTTGTTTAGAGGAAGTATTCAGAGACTTGGAATGGGAGCAGTTAGGGATAAGGGTAGATGGAGAATACCTCAGTAATCTGCGATTTGCTGATGACATTGCCTTGCTAACTAACTCGAGCGATGAACTGCAAATAATGATTGATGACCTAGACAGGAAAAGTAGAAAGGCAGGCTTGAAAATCAATATGCAGAATACTAAGGTAATATTCAACAGCCTCGGGAATAAACAGCAGTTTACGTTAGGTAGCGATGTACTGGACGTAGTAGGCGAATATTCTACGTAAGACAGGTAGTAACCGCAGATCCGGACCATGAAAAGGAAAAAATTGAGAGCACTGTGGAATCTGCACTGCAGAAATGCGAAAGCTGGAGTTTTGGTGCTGCATACGGTGCATTACGTTTGCTCTCATCATTATTATCAACTAAATGCACCGCCATTATCGATGCTACTGTCATACAGCTGTATAACGTCACAACACCTGTGGCGCTCCTGGCGGAGAGAGCGGGAGTTAGGCCGCCGTTCATGTGCACCGCCGTCTCTCACGGACGGCGCGAGTTGGTCGCCCAGCTTTGAGTCGTGACGTCATAACACCTGTGGCGCTCCTGGCGGAGATAGCGGGAGTTAGGCCGCCGTTCATGCGCACCGCCGTCTCTCACGGACGGCGCGAGTTGGTCGCCCAGCTTTGAGGCGTGACGTCATAACACCTGTGGCGCTCCTGGCGGAGAGAGCGGGAGTTAGGCTGCCATTCATGCGCACCGCCGTCTCTCACGGACGGCGCGAGTTGGTCGTCCAGCTTTGAGACGTGACGTCACACAGAGGTCATGCGAAAGGTTATTTCATGTGCACCGCCGTCGCACCGCCAAGGCTTGAAAGTGAAAGTAGTATTGCTTTCGCAATAATAACAAGAAGAATAAGATTGGGATGGAGCGCATTTGGCAAGCACTCGCAGATTATGACTAGCAGCTTACCGGTATCGCTCAAGAGGAAAGTATACAACAGTTGCATCTTACCTGTACTCACCTATGGGACTGAAACGTGGAGGCTAACCAAGACGGTTCTGCTAAGGGTGAGGACAACGCAGAGGGCTATGGAACAAAAATGGTAGGGGAAACGTTCAGAGATAGGAAGCGTGCAGATTGGGTCAGAGAAATAACTCAAGTTACTGACATTCTAGTGGAGATCAAGACGAAATGGGCGTGGGTGGGACACGTACTGCGAAGAGAGGAGAACCGATGGTCACTTAGGGTAACAAACTGGATTCCAAGGGAAGGAAAGCGTAGCAGGGGGGGGGGGGGGGGGCAAAAAGTTAGGTGGGCGGATGAGGTTAAGATGTTCGCAGAAGTCAAGTGGATGCAGCTAGCACAGAACCGTGTTAATTGGAGAAATATGGAGCGGTCGGGTAGATCGGTGCAGAAGAAAGCAGACCAAGGGCAGAGGAACGTTTGTACGCTTCGCCGTAGTCCTGTTTGTACCGATCCCTGTAAATAAACCCCCCGTGCGTACAAAGCACGTAACATCTTGGTGAGAGGTGCGGGGTAGCGACCACGGAGCGTTTCATCTACCGAAGAAGCCGTAGACTTGCTGGCCTACCACCAGTGCCATCAGACATGGCTGAAGACGACAGTACCGAGCAGCCAGGACCATCCAAAGCGAACAACTGGCCCCATTATCGAGAGCCGCGTACTTTTCCGGAAAACCCGAGGAGGACGTTGATGAGTGGCTGAAGCACTACGAAAGAGTGGGTAAATACAATCACTGTGCCGCCGCTACTAAGCTGGCTAATGTGGTGTTCTTCCTTGCCGCCACTGCCTTTGACTGGTTCGATAATCACGAGGATTCATTAAGTACATGGGCTATCTTTACAAGCGAAATCAAGAAAAATTTTGGAGATGAACCTGCAAAGAAGAAGCGCGCTGAACAAACTTTGTTTCACCGGGCGCAAGTACCCGGAGAAACTTGTACTGCATATATCGAAGCCATCTTAAAGCTATGCAAACTCGTCAACCCCACTATGCTTGAAGAAGACAAAGTCGGTCATCTCCTGAAAGGAATAGCGGAAGACGTTTATAATTTTCTTATTAGCAAAGAGAACCTGAGCACCACCGCTGATGTTATAAAGCATTGTAGAACATTTGAGGCTCTCAAGCTGCGACGAATTACACCTAAATTCGGAAGACTGGCCAATGTCACCTCTGTAGCCAGTGTTGAAGCCTGTCCTTCAGTTTCCATGGCTGATATGATACGAGAGATTGTACGCGAGGAATTGTCAAGATCTAGGGACGCCATCTGTAGTGAAGAATATGTGCGGCAGAGTTGTGCACCGCAGGCAAATGTTGCCGCCCTGTCCACTGCGTGGGTTCAACCTAGCGGCGCTTCGCATATGGACGGTCAGCGCAGCTGTACTCAACGTTATGACCACCAGCCGATGGAAAAGAGGCCCGCCTACTCTTAAAATGTGGTTCGTCAGCAGCGAGAGCCTCGCTACAACCAACGTCGCGACTTTTTTAGTGAGGACTCTTATGCTGATCGCTGGCGCCCTCAACCTGTGTGCTACAGGTGTGGCATTGCGGGGCATATCACTAGATACTGCCGCCGTCGTTTTCCAACTGTCCAAGATTACCGACCCCACGCGAACATTCACGGACGGCTGCACACCGAACAACAGCGATCCCCGACTATGCCTACTGGGGACTCACACCATTCGACATATTTGAGTAATTCATCTCCTGCATCTGATCGTAGTGTGACGCCGCCACCCCAGCGCCCGCGCAGGTCACCTTCCCCTCGACGTCGTTCTACCCCTCCACCTCAGGGAAAGTAGGGGGCGCGGCCGATGGAGGTGAGGCCGCCGGCGAGTCGATGACGTCCATACCTCTGCCCGTGTTTATGTTAAAAAGCAAACTGGAAATGTTTGTTGATGGTGTGAAAACAATGGCTCTTGTGGACACTGGTGCTACAGTATCTGTTATGAGTTTGAGTTTTAAGAACCGTTTAGGTAGAAAAGTAATGTTCAGTGATGACCGTGCAGTGTTATTCCGTGGTGTCGGTAATGAACCTTTAGTTCCTCTTGGTGTGTGTGCTTCGGATGTTGTTATTGGCGGCCTCAAGTTTAGAGTAGAATTTGCAGTACTGCCTCGGTCTGCGCATGACGTGATTTTTGGGATTGATTTTCTGCAAGAGTGTGGTGCAACTTTAGACTGTGGTACGGGAGAGATTGCTTTGAATCCTTCACTACTTTCGGTTCTTGTGGATGACTCGACACCTGGATTTGGAGCATTTGCTGTGGAAGAAGACACAATTGTGCCAGCGTTATCTGCAGCATTCGTGCGGGTTTTCTCTATTCGGAACCAGTGCGAATCTTTTGAGGCTATAGTAGAACCTACGAGATTCACCTGCTCTAAAAAGAGTATCCTTGTGCCTCGTTGCGTCATTCCCGTGACTAGAGGCCGCACTGAGCTGTGGACAGTGAACCACTCCTAAGAGCCAACTGTGTTGCCTCGGGGCCTAAAACTCGCCCGTTTCGAGGAAGGCGTATCCGGTTCCGTCGCGGCGTTAAACAGCTCTGTTACTGAGCAGCAGGTGCGACCAGGCATGGAGACTCAAGTTACGGCTATGATTAGTAAGTCTATTTCTACAACTGAGCATCGTATTCTAGTGCAACTACTACTGAAACACGTGACAGTGTTCGACTTTGCCAAGGATGACTGAATGCCACTGCCTACCAGTCGTATTCATCACACGATCAACACTGGGTTCGCCCCTCCAATACGTCAGAAGCCCTATCGAGTCTCAGCAACTGAACGTAAGGTAATAGATGAGCAAGTTCAAGACATGCTAAAGCGCGGCATTATTCGAGAGTCCTGTAGCCCTTGGGCAGCTCCAGTTATCCTTGTTAAAAAGAAAGATTGCACATGGAGGTTTTGGGTTGAATACCGCCGTTTAAATTCAGTCACGAAGAAAGATGTCTACCCGCTTCCACGTATAGATGACGCAATTGACTGTCTGCACTAAGCTTCATACTTTTCTTCTATTGACTTGAGATCCGGTTACTGGCAAATCCCCATGCACATTGCAGATAAAGAAAAAACGGCATTCGTAACACCAGACGGACTTTACGAATTTAACGTTATGCCTTTTGGATTATGTAATGCACCTGCCACGTTCGAGCGGTTCATGCATACAATTCTACGTGGACTAAAGTGGCAAATTTGTTTGTTATTTGGACGACGTAGTAATTTTTGGCAAAACATTTAGTGAGCACAACAGCCGTCTGGATATCGTACTTAACTGCATGGAACGAGCTGGTCTTGTACTGAATGCAAAGAAATGCCATTTTGGCGATCGTGAAACAATTGTCCTCGGTCACTTAGTTGACAAAGAAGGTGTTCGATCAGATCCCAAGAAAATTGAAGCCGTCAAAAGTTTTACCGTGCCCAAATCAGTAAAAGAGCTGCAGAGCTTTTTGGGGCTATGCTCGTACTTTCGACGCTTTATACCAAGGTTTGCAGACATCGCTTACCCACTTACGAGTCTACTGCATAAAGATACACCATTCAATTGGACCAGCGAATGTGACTCAGCTTTCCGTCATCTGAAGTTTCTCTCGACCTCGGGCGAAATCCTCCGCCACTTCTGCCCATCAGCTCCAATTGAAGTACACACTGACGCAAGTGGTATCGGTATCGGCGCTGTACTTATACAACGCCATGGACGCGATCAGCACGTGATAGCGCATGCCAGCCGCTCGTTGAGTAAATGTGAAAGAAATTACACGGTTACGGAGCAAGAATGTCTAGCCGTTGTTTTCGCTGTACAGCGTTTTCGTTCCTACCTGTACGGGAATGCTTTCACGATTGTGACCGACCACCATTCCCTTTGCTGGCTCGTGAGTCTTCGTGACCCCTGTGGGCGGCTCGCTCGATGGGCTTTACGCCTACAAGAGTTTACTTTTACTGTGGTGCATAAAAGAGGCCATAAACACTCAGATGCTGACTGTCTTTCGCGTTTGCCGCTTCAAACGACTGATAATGACTCAGACAATTTCGATGAATATTTGGCTCCAATTTCACAAACCTTCCCCAATCTCCGAGTTTTCCGAACCGAGCAACGCAGACAAAACATTAACTTCACTGTTTGATTCCGCCAACGATCCTATGAAGAACACATTTAGCATTCGCGAAGGAGTGCTTTACAAGAAAAATTTCGCCTCTGGGGGAGCACGTATGCTTCTTGTCGTTCCGGAAGGCCTACTTATCACAGTTCTAGAAATGACGCATGATGACGCCACGTCTGGTAACCTGGGAGTGGCCCGAACACTCCACCGCACACAGCAGCGATTCTACTGGCCGAAGATGCGTTCAACGATCAAGCGATATGTAGCCAGCTGTGTGCAATGCCAGCGCTTTAAGCTGTCGACTTCAAGCCCACATGGAAAACTGCAGCCAGTCACGCCTCCAACAGCCCCGTTTGAGCAAATTGGCATTGACCTTCTTGGACCTTTTCCACGGTCCTCTAAAGGAAACCGATGGATTTTTGTGTGCGTTGATTATTTAACCCGCTACTGTGAGACAGCCGCGATACCATCTGCTACTGCGTCTGAAGTATCAAATTTCTTACTTCGACTCGTCATTCCTCGGCACGGCCCTCCTGCAGTCATCATTAGTGACCGTGGACGCCAATTCACAGCGGAAATTGTCGAAGAACTTCTTCGCCTCAGCGCCTGCAGTTTTCGCCATTCCACGCCAAATTATCCCCAAACGAACGGTGTGGTAGAACGAACTAATAGGACGCTTACCACCATGTCGGCTATGTACGTCGCTACAGACCATAAGGACTGGGATGGCGCTCTACCGTTCATTACGCATACATATAACACAGCGCAACATGAGACAACAGGCTACAGTCCCTTCTACCTTCTCTATGCTCGCACGCCTCTCTGTGCCCTCGACACCATACTGCCATTTTTCATTCATGATGAACCTTCTCTTGCTACCACTCTCTGCAGAGCTGAAGAAGCCCGCCAGCTGGCCAGAGTTCGAATTTTATCTTCACAAGAACGTTCTAAGAACCGCTAAGACGCCCGACACCAACAAGTTTCCTATGCTCCTGGTGACTATGTGGGGTTGTGGACACCTCTCCGTAAGCGTGGTCTTTGTCAAAAACTACTGTCACACTGCACCGGACCGTTTGTTGTGTTAGAACGCATCAATGACCTGAATTACGTCATAGCACGCATAACGGCGAATGGTCGACGGTCACGGCAGTCGCAGGTGGTGCATGTAGCCCGCCTCAACCGATTTCATTCCAGAGGATCTCTGTAACTCGCCCGACGGGCTTCGTCTGCGAGGAGGGAAATATCACGCGCCTTCGTAGAACGTCGACGGAAGATGAAGAAGAGCGGTCGGGTAGATCGGTGAAGAAGAATGAAGAGCAAGGGCAGAGAAACGTTTGTACGCTTCGTGCAGACCTGTTTGTACCGATCCCTGTAAATAAACCCCCCGTGCGTACAAAGCACGTAACAATATATATACAAAGCACGTATATATATATATATATATATATATATATATATATATATATATATATATACTCTACGTGCATCAGTTCGGTTCAGTCGTACAGTCGTGTCCGACTCTTCGTGACCCTATGGACCATATCACGCCACCCTTTCCGGTCTCTTACTATCTTCCTAACATCACATACCTTTATCCGCAGCGCCTCGAGGATGCCATCTAACCATCGCGTTCGCTGCCTACCCCTTCTCCGGTGACCCTCAACCTTTCCCAACATCAAATATTTCTCCAACGACTCCTCTCTTCTCATCAGATGACCAAAATAGCTGTGCTTTAACTTTAGAATTTGACCCTCCAATGAGCAGTCAGGGTTTATGGTCGACAATGTCTACTGATTTGATCTTCTGGCCGTCCAAGGAAACCTCAAGAGTCTCCGCCAGCACCACAATTCAAACGCGTCGATTCTTGGGCGGTCAGCCTTCTTCACAGTCCAACTCTCGCATCCATACATCACAACTGGAAAGACCATAGTACGAGTTATACGGATCTTGGTTGGCGTACCTGATCAATATTAGAACCAGGAGGCGAGTAACACCCCTTCTCCCCTCAATTTTTCACCTTCATTCGTCTGTGTTGCTGAATCCGAGCTCTAGATCGTTTTTCTTTTGATGGTCTATTATATATTATTTTTCGTTTATTCCTTTAAATTTAAACGGTAGTCACCACCTTGTTATGGCTAGTCCTCCTTTTGAGTGCGTGCCATTTGATGTGAGAGAAACAAATCGAGATCTTCGGTTGCGGCTGTGCTGTAGCTCTCTAATGCAGTGGCTGCAGCGTAGATTCTCTGAGTAGCAGCGGGCTATGAGGTTTTGTTCCAAGGTCAAGGTTAAGCGAGGCTTGAGACTGATAAGCATCGTCTTAATCTAAGACGAGAGATTTTGGACTAGTGCTCTGAAAGATAATGCAGCCGGTTTATCTGTTTGCCAAATTCCAAGTGGGCGCCAGCCCGTCGCGTTTCACTGCTTCTTCCTCTTTCCTCAATACATATGGCGCATACTCACAATGGGAGATTGGCCACGGTTTAGGGCAGGTACAACAAATGAACAATTGATCTGGATCATTTCGCTTTCTGTTCGAGTCTGGGGTCTCAAGCTTATGCTTCATGCAAAGACCGGCGAAATCAGAAATTGGGGAAGTTAGCGGCGGAGCAGAGGAGAAAATTTTTGACTAGCTGGGCGTATACTCTTCCTTTGCTGTGCCCAAGCGTACTTACACCAATAGATGGAAGAGCCATAGATGACGTATTAGTGCATTGGGATTTCTAGCCGCCATCGTTTTTGCAAGAAGAAGCAGCGAGAGAAAAGAAGAAAAGATATGTTATTTCGGGTTCAGCCTAATTGCGCATGCTCTGAAGAAGTGAGAGCAGAGGAGGGGATTTTAGAGATATCATATACCACCGATCTTTAGCCTATGTAATGCACGCAATGCTCGGAAGGAGATGAACAATCGCTAAAGCTCCGTAGAAGCAGCTTCATTTAAATGTAGATAGATGGATTTATTGAAAGGAAAAGTAGAGAGATTGGCCGGAATAATTCACATCTGGCCTGCTACTCTGCACTGGGCAAGGGGAAAGGGAAAAGAAAGAGGATCATGATGGGTGACGATGTGGGAGAAGGCATATGAAATATATATACAGGCAGAGTAGCTTGCCTCACAAGCGCGAATCAAGCCCGCTGGTGCCCAAAAAACGGCAAAGAGCACGCACTGCCTGAACACCCTTCCCCTTGTCCTGCCAAGCGCCCAGCAGCAGTTCCTCCGACAAAGGTATATTGTCCAAACGCTTCAAGGAAGCGGCTAGTACACTTCTTTCGCCCGCATATACTGGGTACACCAATAATATATGGTCCACAGTCTCTGCGATGCCACAAGCTGAACATTCGGGCGAGTCCACCTGTCCAATTAAATGCAAGTACTTGCGCGTTAAAGCCACGTTTAAACGAAGTCTATGTAGCAAGCATGCCTGATGACTCGGAATATCACGCGGAACATAAAATTTCGATGCTCCATCGAGCTTTTTTAGACGAATGTGTCGGGCTTCTGGCTAGGCCCAGTAAGCTGCTGTAGCATTCTTCATACAACTCGTAAGAAGGCATGTCGTATCCGCTCTTAAAAAAGGCACAACTGTTTGGAGGCCATTGCTGAGTGCGCTTTTCGCTTCCACATCGGCCTGTTCATTCCCAAGGAGCCCGCAGTGGGCAGGGACCCATTGAAACATTATCCTGTGACCTTGGAGCTGGGCAGTTGTGAGGAGCTCCATGTTGTTTAGTGCCAGGGACTGGTAGGCAGTGTGGCGTAAGAAGTTATCCAAAATTTGCAATGCAGTCTTTGAGTCCGTGAATATACACTATTTTTGAGGTGGTTCCCCACATATGTAACGAATAGATTCCCGAATGGCTACAAGTTCAGCTCCGGTTGATGTTGAAGTATGTCCCAAAAGGAAATGTAGAGTCGTTTTCTGAGCTGGTATGACCACAGCTGCAGCGGATGCCAGTGCTGACACAGATCCATCAGTGTATACGTGAATATAATTAGGATATTCTGACCAGATGTGCGCCAGAGTAAGTGGCACCATTGATTCCTTTAGTATTCCGGAAACACGAAGGTGCACCAAAGGTTTATCCATCGTCCATGGTCACTGTGTCTAGAAACCCGAATGAATCACACTGATAGCACATATTGTGTTATCAATACCTTAAGAATGAGAAATTTTTGCGACTTACAAGGTACAGTAAAAAAGAACATAATTACAACGAGTCTATGGTTATTATTCTTACGAAAAGGAGACATCCAACTTACGCAGGGAAAGAACCACTCTTATAAATTGTGTCAAATAAAGAGCAAGTAAATCTCGAAGAGTCAATATAAGAAACTAGGAAGCAATTTCCCACTAAGAGCTTTTTCTTCGCTCAGCGAGGCGTCAATCGCTGTTGCAACATGGGAGCTAAACGCCCTCGGGTAACCTTGCAACACATTGCTTAACAAAAGAGCGCCATTAGCTTGGAATATCGAGGAAACCTATCATCGCAGGTAGCTTTAAGAATCGAATTAACGGTCTGCACGGGGAAGATTTCAAATATTCGAACATTTGAGACTTAATCCAAGATTCAGCTAAACATACCTGAGCTGTGTTAAAACGGCACCAATTCTGGCTCAAAGGAATTCCTCCGGCTGGCGTAGATAGATATGCCGTGATGACGCTGCGTTCATCGTCTGTGCCTTGGCAGTCAAGGCCTCCACTTGGAAAACATCTCGCAGAAAAAAAAAGGAATTTTATTCTGCCCCCGTAACAACCCTTCCACACTGGAGGCCTCGATCTGTGCATCGTGTTACGATTCGCCACCGACGTGTGCGACAACTGACTCGGCCGCAGCGCAGCATCAGTCAAAGCAGCGAGCATTTCGGCCATTTCAGCGCCGTGCAATCGGCCGTCCAACGCTTCCTCCCGCGAGCGTGCTCCAACACGTTAGAAATGTGTGTGCGTCCGTGTGTGTGCAAACGCTGGCCAAGCCCGGCGCTCGAGAGAGAGAGAGCGTCGCCCTCACCCGTGAACAGGAGGTGGAGGTGTTTCTGTCGCGACACCGAGACTGAGTAATCAGAGCTTGCTCGGACATGGATTCCTCTATCTTTCCCTCTGAACTGACGAGGAGCGTATAAAAGGCAGCGGCTGATTCCGCTGCGAAAGAGACCTCAGGGAGACTACAGAGACACTTCAGAGGCGTCGCTGAGACGACACCAGACACCTGTTTGTGAGCGTGTCACTTTTCTCTCCGGGAATGCTTCTCTGCCCGTTACTACGTGATGTTGTATTAAAAGTTGTTTTGTTAGTCGACATCTTGTCTTTTCGGGGACAGCTGACGCCTTCCGCCGAGCCACGGAGCCGCCAGGCCAACGCTACCAATGGAGCCTCGAGCCACATCTAACACTCGGAAATACAACACCGCAAAATATGTAATGTGCTTTCCGAGACGAGGTGGAGGAACCTGTGTGCTGATCTTAATGCCGGCGGTTCGCCGTCCCGTTCCCGCCTGGCTCAGTGGGTCTTGCCAGATATATTTGTGGAGATTCGAAGGCGACAGTGTCTTTTATTCATCTTCACAAATTTGGTAGGGCTCGCTGAATGCAGCGGGAACGGAAGAACGAACCGCTGGCATTCAGTTCAGCAGCCGCGAAAATCTACTTGCGCGTGCCTGGCAGGGGTGCTGACTGCTGAGGCTGTTGTCTTCTTCTGCGGCCGGACCAAGATGGCATGCACGATGGCAGAGTGCACCCCGCACTCTGTTGGCTGTCCTCCCCTCAAAGATCCGCCTGACCGCCTCGCTCGCTGGTCTCTACGTTTTCAGAAGAACGACATCCACGCCATATATCGATCCGGACGTAGGCACACCTACGCTGATGCCCTTTCTCGTTCGTCGCTTCAAAGCGAAATAATGTCTGGCTTCTTTGAGCCTACGATGTGTCGCCATTTATATCACTGAAGTCCTATCTGAGCAGCTGAATGATCCGTGGATTGCCTCACTTCCTGTATACGCACGCAGCGACTGGTCCATCTCGTGCACCTCGTCGTAAGTCTACCACTTCGCCATTCGTGATAGACTTTTATACCTCCATAATTACCATTCGGAGAGGCGAGAGTGGCTTCTCGGGATTGCCTGACACCCCCATGCCGTCATCTGCGCCTCTTTCCACGCACATCCCCAATGCTGCCACGCAGGTGTACTAAAAACGTATGCTCGACTGCGTCTGCTATACTACTGGTGTGGCATGTACCCGCTTCATCCGTCAATACTTCGATCGTGTACCACCTGCAAACGCCGGAAGAACAAATATCACCAAGCAGCCGGTATCGATCTCTATGGCCCGCTTCCGACTACTTCGACTAACAACCGCTGGGTCATCATCGCAGTTTACCATCTAACATGTTACGTGGAACATCGGCCTTGCGATTTGCCACCACGTGGGATATTGCTTTATTCATCCTGCATCGTCTGAATATTGGTCACGGCGCACCGAAAAAACTGCTCAATGACATCGGACGTGTATTTCTTTCCGACACCGTCAAAGCCCCCCTTAAGCAGTGCCAAATCATTTCCCGGTGTACCACAGCTCATCACTTCCAAACAAACGGCATTACTGAGTGATTGAACCGCACTTTTAGAGACGTTTCACCCCATGCGCCTACAATATGACCAAGCAATGCTGTAATGGCGGCTAGTTGGTTTTCTATCATCATGTAGGCGCGCTGAACTTTAACTCGAGACAATTCACTAACACAAGACAAGACCGCGCACGTACCAGTCTTGTCTTGTGTTAGTGAATTGTCTCAAGTTAAAGTGCAGCGCGCCTACATAATGATACAATATGACTACGCAGACCACGACTGGGTTGCCTAGGAGGGAAAGAAGAGAAATGAATAAGACTGGGCAACAAAGGTTCTCCCCAAGGTTCGGTTTTATCACCAACACTCTTCAACACTGCAATGATTGACTTGCCGAAAAAAGTTACAGGTATAGAAGGACTTAACCACACAATGTATACGCGAACGACCTCACCGCTGCGTTACCAAAGGCAGTGATCCACACATCGAAAACACCCTCCAAACAGCGATCAAGGATATTGAGTCGTACCTAAACCAAAAAGGACTCAAATACTCTACCGATAAATCGGAAGCTCTCTATAGCGGTGAACATGAATAAAATACCCTGGGTATAAACGATTAGATTGCTGGGCCTTCGGATACAGTGAAATGGTAAGAGCAAACAAGCCCACAGGAATGACAGAGACGAATCTATTGCGACTAATTCATTCATTCGTAGTCATAGGATTACATATGTATAGCACCATACCTACGACTAGCCAAATCAGAAAAGAATAAGATATAAATCCTAATCAATAAAGGTGTAAAATCTGCCCTGGACATCGCTCCGTACACACCCGCCATGAACATTCTGAACATCGGGATTTCAAACACACTAGGCGAGCTCATGGCGGCTACCAGATTAGCGCAACAGCAACAACTCCTGCGCATTTGATCGGGGGCATTAGTTGAGTTTGCTGAACTAAATATCTTGCGAATCATGAATACCTTCTTCAGCAAACAGAAGAACCGGAAGTGGGCATGGAAAAGCCCTAATGGGGAGCCTATGAATGCAATAGACTTTATACTTTCCTTTAACCCTAAAATTGTGCAGGATGTAGAGGTAAGCGGAAAGGCTCGAGGCAGTAACTACAGAATCGTAAGGTCTCGAATTAATCTGGATTTAAAGAGGGAATGGAACAGACTAGTGAGAAGTAAGTCCATCAAATAATTAGCGGTAAAAGGTTAAGTAGAAGAATTCAGGTTCTCACTTCAGAATAGATATTCAGTGCTAATCGTGGAAGCCGGCCTTAACCGAGAGGCAATGAACAATAATTTCAGAGATATCATTACTGAGTGCGCGGTAGAAGTAGGCGGTAGAATTGTTAGAGATATCCCGGTAAACTATCCAAGGAGACGAAATATCTGATTGAGAAACACCAAATTTTGAAAGCCTCCAACCCAACAGACGGACAGAACTGGCAGAGATGTCAAAGCTAATCAATAGGCGCAAGGTGGCCGACATAAGGAAATATAACATGGAGAATAATGAGCATACTCTGAAGATCGGTCGTAGCCTGAAAGCGGTAAAGAGGAAATTAGGCATAGGCAAAATTCAGGTCTATGCACTGAGGGACAAGGCTGGCAGTGTCATTACTAACATGGACAAGATAATCAAGGTAGCGGAAGAGTTCAATACGGACCTCTACAATAGCCAAGGTAGTCAGGACCAAAATAAAATTGGCTGTAATGAAGAACAACCAGATGTTCCGCCAGTAACAAAGAACGAAGTTAAGAAAGCCTTAGAAGCTAAGAAAAGGAAAAAAGCAGCTGAGGAGGTTCAGTTAAGTATGGATTTGTTGAAGGATGGAGGGGGTATCATGCTAGAAAAACTGGCCACCCTGTATACGCAATGCTTGATAACATCAAAAGTACCGGAATCATAGAAGAGCGCTAACATTATCTTAATTCATAAGAAAGGGGACGCTAACGACTTGGAAAATTACAGACTAATTAACTATCTAGAAGGTATTTACTAAGGTAATCGCTAATAGGATCAGAACAACCTGAGACTTTAACCAACCAAAGCATCAAGCAGGATTTCGGAAAGGGTACTCTACCATCGATCACAGCCACACTATCAGCCAGGTTATAGAAAATTGCTGGAAATATAACCAGCCCCTATGCATAGCATTCATTGACTACAAGAAAGCATTTGACTCGGTCGAACCCTCAGCCGTCATGCAGGCATTGCGAGATCAAGGTGTTGATTATCCATGTGTGAAGCTGCACGACAACCATAGTTCTGCATAAAAGAAAGTGATAAAATTCCAGTTCAGAAAGGTGTTAGGCAAGGAGACACGATCTCCCCAGTGCTATTTGCAGCTTGCTTAGAGAGTGTATTCAAGACATGGAATGGGAGCAGTTAGGCATCAGGGTCGATGGAGAATATCTCAGTAATCTGCGATTCGCCCATGACATTTCCTTGTTTAGTAACTCAGGAGACCAACTGAAACAGATAAATAATCTAGACAGCAAAAACAGAAAGGTAGGTATAAAGCAATAGGCATAAGACTAAAGTAATGCAGAATTCACCCTGGGAAAGGGACAGCAGTTTAAAATAGGGAGCGAAGCATTGGAAGTGGTAGGCGAATATGTCTACTTAAGACAGGTAGTGACCGCAGATTCGGACCACGAAAGGGAAGTAACTGGAATAAGATTTGGCGCACTTTCATGGTAATCAAAAATTATGACTAGCAGCTTACCGTTATCACTCAAGAGGAAAGTGTATATTTGTTGCATCCTACCAGTACTCCCCTATGGGGCTGAACCACGGAGGTTAACGATAGGGTTCTAATTAAGTTGAGTACTACGCAGAGGGTTATGGAACAAAATGTGGTAGGTGTAATGAGAAGCGAAAGGAAGCGTGCAGAGTGGGTCGGAGAAATAGCTCAAGCTGCTGACATTCTATTTCAAATTAAGAAGAAATGGGCATATGCAGCACATGTAGTGCGAAGAGAGGACAACCGATGGTCTCTGAGAGTAAACAATTTGATTCCAATGGAAGGTAAGCTTAACGGGAGGCGACAGAAAATTAGGTAGGTGGATGATTGGTTTGATTTGGTTTGTGGGGTTTAACGTCCCAAAGCAGCTCAGGCTATGAGAGACGCCGTAGTGGAGGACTCCGGAAATTTCGACCACCTGGGGTTCTTTAACGTGCACTGACATCGCACAGCACACGGGCGCCTTGCTTTTCGCCTCCATCGAAAAGCTGCCGCAGAGGCCGGGATTCGATCCCGCGTCCTTGGGAACACTAGTCGAGCGCCGTAACCACTGAGCCACCCCGGCGGGGTGGTAAAGAAGTTCGCAAAGGTGAAGTGGATGCAGCTAGCACAGGACCGTGTTAATTTGAGGAAAATGGGAGAACCCTTTCCACTGCAGTGGGTGTAGTCCGGCTAATGATGGTTACGAAGATGATAATGATGATGATGAAATTAAATTACAATCGATTACTCATTTTCTACACCATGTGTACAGAAAATATGCAAGTTTCTATACCGCTTGAAACTTGCATATGATTTGCGGGGAAGAGCACATAGCAAGCAATATCACCATATATTACAGGCATACGTTGGAAGTGGTATGCACTGGCGCCCATGTGGCTCCCAGCCACGTGCACTTAGCAGACGGGCGCCTCCGCTAGCGTGCTTTCCTCGCTTGCATGGCTAGAGAAGGAATAGAAGATCACGCTATTAACCTTACAGACCAGAACTGATATCAAGTATGCAACGAGCTTAGCGGGAAGCTGGGAAACAAAAACACTTGGAACCTTCTGCGTTCCCTTCTTGTCCCAGCCCAGTCCTAGGCAGTCAACAGAAACGCCATAGAACAGGTCATCCACGTATATCCCGGAAGGGGGAAGCAAATTATATCGTCGCTACAAGAAAAATACGGTAACGCTCGTAAGATAATGATTTGCACCCGAACGCGACCACCCAACCCTTCACAACGCTTTAACGAACGCAGAAACCTGGGCCGCACTCTCTCACTCAAAACAAAATCTGCGCCTGGACCAGATAAAATCAATAATAAGATGTTCTGGAACCTAGATCTCAAATCGGTCACTGCTCTCACGTATTGATGAGTACGGCAGCTCCTGGGCGAAAGCAACATCGATTCGAACGGCGCACTGTCGAGAGCGCTCCTCCTGCCGCGCTTGCCGCAGTCCACCCGCCTCATCTTGGTTGCTGCGGGGGACTTCACCCTTGACCGCCTCGCTCAGCTAACTGATCGAGTCCACGACGCTACTTCTCCTTCCGTCACCGCTCTTTCCTCTCCAACGGAGTCTTCCGTCATTTCATGATTAGAGACCCGTACCGACCAGCTGGCCTCTTCTCTCGATGCTCTTGGAACGTCCTCTCATGCCTAGCACGGTTTCTCCTCAAGTCCTCGCCACCGTTCGTCTTCACCTAGAGGTTAGCGCTTTTCCAGTCCTCGCAGTCAGCGTATTTGCTTTGTTGAACTTTGAACTTTTCAACACCTCACCCACCAATACACTCCACTATGCAATTGCTCGGGAAACGCGCTGCGACGTCACTGACGGAGGCATGTGACCTCGCCCTTCCCCCTAGACGCCTTTTAACGCCTTTAAGTCATGGACCGCATTTCTGGTCTGCGCCTCCTCGTTAATGCTGGTTCCGAAGTCAGCATACTGCCGTCCTTCAAGGCTGAGCGTATTTCCAAGTCACCTGAACTTACTCTCCGTGCGGCCAACTCAACCTCCATCGCCACGATGGTCTATGGTCCCTTACTTTGGACCTTGGCCTGCGGCGCACGTTTTGATGGGTCATCGTCCCCGACGTCCGTCAACCCATCCTCAGATCCGACTTCCTGATGTATTTTGATATGAACGTCAGAATGCGTCCCCATCGTCTTATTGACATCATATCGCTTATCGCTTTCACTGGTATCATCAAGCTGATCCCGGCATGCCCGTACGTCCATGTTCTCGCAGAATGTTTCTAGGTCACGAGGCATTGTAGGCTCCACCGCCACCCAAGCATGATATAACCGATCAGATAGTCATGCGTGGTCTACCTGGCGCAGCTTGTCCGCGCCGCCTCTTCGGTGAGTATCTGGCGATTCCCAAATGGGAATTCGACCACATGCTCCAGCTGGGTACTATTCTCCCTTCGTCTAGCACTTGTGCCCCACCGCTCCATCTGTTGCCCAAGAAAGAACCGGGTGACTGGTGTCCGTGCGACGACTGCAGGGCTCTCAAGGCCCACATGGTCCAGGACATCTGTTCCCTTCCACACATCCAAGGCCTCACTGAACATCTGGATGGATGCAAGATCTTTAGTAAAGTAGACCTTGTAAGAGTACCATATAACCCCTGTTAAACCGGTCGATATCGCCTGCCGATATCCCGAAGACGCCCATCATTACACTCTTCGGCCTGTTTGAGTACGTGCTCATGCCATTTTGGCTACACAACGCAGCTGAAACTTTGCAAAGATTCATTGCTGAAGTGACGCGCGGACTCCCTGCTGCATTTTCCTGCATCAAAGACATCCTTATCGCGCGACGTACTCCACAAGATCACGAGCGTCACCTCCGGGAACTCTTTCAGCACCTCCAAGAATTTGGATTGGTAGTCAATGCCCAGAAATGTGTCTTCGGCTCTTCTAAGCTCTAGTTCTTGGGCCACCACATCTCGGCGCAGGGAATTCCTCCATTGCGTTCTCACGTCCAAGTTGTTAAAGTGTTCCCAGCACTCACTACCCTACGCAAGCTCCGCGAGGTCATGGGGCAGAGTAAATTTATGCTGGCGCTTTATCCCGCAGTGCGCCGAGCTACTCCCCCCCCCCTGACCTCAGAAAGACTCCACCCCAGTCTTTCTTGCCACCTGGTGGTCGCCTTGACCACGTTTATCTTGAGTTGGTTGGACCGCTACTTTACTCTCATGGCTGCCGGTACATTCTGACGACGATCGACCGCTTCAATCGTTGGCCCGAAGCAGTGCCCATTCCGGATGCTACTGCGGAAACAGTTGCCAAAGCCTTCCTTTCAGCATAGGTTTCCCGCTTCGGTTGCCTCGGCATTGCTGCCACGGATCGCGGCCGCCAGTTCGAATGCACCCTCTTCACTTTCCTCACCCGTCTGCTCGGCACTAAAACACTACCTCACCACAGCATGCCATCCCTGTGCCAGCGCCATAGTCGAGCGGCTCCATCCTCAGCTCTAGACTGCTCTCACTGCTCGTCTGGATTGCGAGCACTGGGCTGACTTCCTTCCTATGGGGCTTCTTGGCCTACGTGCCGTTCTTCGTCGTGACGTTGGCTGTTCGACGGCCGAACGTGTATTCGGTGTACCCTTGCGGCTTCCCGGAGATTTGTTCGTTCCTTCGGCTTCCTCGGCCCAGCCCCTGCAGTACCTTAAACGCCTTCAGGACTGTATTAAACATCTGCACCCAGCCTCGCCTCGATCATCTGACCTTCAGGTCTTTGTTCACCCAGATCTTGTGTCCTCGACACATGTTTTTCCAATGCGAAACGCTGCAAAGGGGCCTCTTACCCCACTCATACGACGGCCCGTACCGCATCCTCAACAAGACGACAAAGTCGGCGATTATCCTGCCACATGGTCGTGAAGAGGTAGTTTCCTTGGATCGCCTGAAACCCGCATACATGGAGACACCTGCCCAGGAGCTCCCCTAGGAGATTGCTGGCTCATCTGACGACCTGCCTGCCGCCGAGGCACCCTCACTGCTGCCCCGTCGACGTGCACATTTCATCATGCACGCTGTAAAGCGGAGGCGCATGCTGTAAGGCGGAGGCGCTAAGATCGGAGTTCCCAGCGAAAATAAAGTTGAACAGAGCGGGCTCAGTGCACACGCGCGGCACGAGCTGTGCGGTTCGAGAAGCCTGCCACGCTGGTCCTCTTATTTTGGAGCTCCGTGGCGACCCCGTAAATTCATTAAAAGCTAAGGTCCAGCAATGACCCTGACATTCAGTACAAGGCCGTCAAATTGGTCGGCGTCACCAAAGATCTCCACGTCTGTGGCAAGCTAGCTAACTTCCCTCAATCCCCCAGCCTTATTCAGAATAAAGCTGTATCACCCACTGCCTCGCTCGGCGCGTTCAGATCGCCTTTTGGAATTCCCGATTCAGCTGTCACCACGCGTGACAGCAGTAAGAAAAGAAGGGCAGTTGCGCTGCCCGTGAGGTCGAGAAACGGTTCCAACGTCGCCATGGGCTAACTCGAAGCGCAGGTAAGGGTCAGAGGCCGCAGCGCTTCTGTGAAATTGGGAAGTCGGAATACGGCTTCCAAATTCCGAATAATAATATAATTATTATTATATTATTATTCGGAATTTGGAAGCCGTATTGTTACCGCACTTGAGGAATACGTGCGTACGTACATATGCAAGTAAGTACATACATACATACATACATACATACATTACATACATACATACATACATACATACATACATACATACATACATACATACATACATACATACATACATACATACATACATACATACATACATACATACATACATACATACATACATACATACATACATACATACATACATACATACATACATACATACATACATACATACATACATACATACATACATACATACATACATACATACATACATACATACATACATACATACATACATACATACATACATACATACATACATACATACATACATACATACATACATACATACATACATACATACATACATACATGTTTTGCTTAAAACCAAAGAAATGTTTCTTCGGTTTTGCAGAGGTGACGTACTTGGGTCACGTTGTGAGCCGGCATGGAATCCGTCCCAACCCTGAAAAACTAAAAGCGCTTACGCCTTACGAAGCTTCCGCCACCGCCAAGGAGCTCAAACGTTTCCTTGGATTTGCTTCGTATTTCCGTCGTTTCATTCCGGACTTTGCCAAGCGAAGCGCTCCGTCCCAGTCGAAGAAAACTACAGAACTGTGTCAAAAATACGACAAAAAGTCCTGTAGTTCTGTCGTAACCATCAGATTTTTCTGTAGTTCTGTAGTACTTTTCTGTAGTTCTGTAGTTTTCCTGTAGTATATTTCTGTTGTCTGTAGTTCTGTAGCACTTCTCTGTTGTAACTACAGAAATTTCTGATGTTACGACAGAATGTTCTGTTGTCACAACAGGTTTCCCATCAAAAACAGCACAGAAATTCTGTCGTAACATCAGAAAATTTTCTGTAGATTTTTTCGACTGGGGTTGACCGCCCTGCTGAAGAAAAATGCAGCGTGGAGTTGGACGCCGGTACAACAGCTCGCGTTCCTTGACGTCAAGCACGCCCTCCTCAAGCCTCCCACATTGGCCCACTACGACGAATCGGTCCCCATCGTCATCCACACGGATGCCAACCAAGAGGGGCTCGGCGCTGTCCTTCTGCAGGAAGACGAGTCTGGTGACCACAAAGTTCTAGCTTATGCCAGCCGCCAGCTTTCCGACGTAGAGCGCCGCCGCCACTCTTCGGAACTCGAGTGCCTCGCCGTTGTCTGGGCCGTCTAGAAGTTCCGTCCCTACCTGTACGGCCGTCATATTACCATAGTAACGGAAATAGCGCTCTCACTTGGCTGCAGTCTGCCAAACACTTAAATGCCAAGATTTCACGCTGGTCACTGCAACTTCAAGAGTAGATTTCACCATAGTGCATCGGCGCGGTTCTGCCCATCAAGAGGCCGATTTCCTCTCTCGCCACCCTTGTCCCGTGACGGCTTTGACGGATTTCAGGACTGCACAAACGCAAGATTCCGACATAGCTGCCATAGTCCAATCCCTTGGCACCGCCGCCGGCGCAGGTCTCCGTAAACTGCACCGGGTCTATCGAATTAAAGATAATCTCTTGTGTCATGTGAGGCGGCTCTATGGTCGACCGCCCGTGTGGTTGCCAGTGGTGCCAGCAACACTGCGGTCGCAAGTCTTGCGCGGCCTACACGACGCTCCCACAGCTGGTCACCTTGGTTGCGGCAAGACCTACGCACGAGTGTCGGAGCGCTTTTGGTGGCCTAATATGTCCAGAGACGTCAAGGAACACGTTGCGTCCTGCCAGACGTGCCAATACCGGAAATCGTCCACACGAATAACCAAGCCACTCCCGCAGGCGTTTTCGCCGCCGAGTTCACCTTTCGAACTGGTTGGACTGGACCATTTAGGCCCATTCCCGAAGACGCCCGCCGGAAACAGGTATATTCTGGTTGCGATCGACTACTTTTCCAAGTGGGTCGAAGCACTGCCCGTTCCAGACACCTCTTCCGCTCATGCCGTTTTGTTTGTGGAACATTCACCCGTAGCCCTGCTGGTGAGTCGGACGACCTAGATTAATTGGCGTGTTTTATTGCTAGTTGGCGTTGTTGTTATTGCACCAATAAATGCCTCTTCGTTGTCAGCTCGTGTTGTTCCTTTGTTCCCAAGAGCACGGCCCACAGTGGTTGGCGAGCGCTCGCGATCACTAGTTGGGGTCGGCGGTTTGGACTGTCAGCCGCGACTAAGCGGAGACAACGAATTTATCTCCCTATTAAACCACACAATACATACATACATACATACATACATACATACATACATACATACATACATACATACATACATACATACATACATACATACATACATACATACATACATACATACATACATACATACATACATACATACATACATACATACATACATACATACATACATACATACATACATACACATACATACATACATACATACATACATACATACATACATACATACATACATACATACATACATACATACATACATACATACATACATACATACATACATACATACATACATACATACATACATACATGCATACATACATACATACGTACGTACGTACGTACGTACATACATACATACATACGAACACGGAGGAATTCGAACGCGTCGCAAAGATTATTTCTCGGAAACATGGGACATGAGTGAATCTGTGGGAAGACGGGAAGGTGGCGGGATGTCTGATGTACCAAGGTGTGTCATTTTATCCACTGGATGTTATGTAGATCGTTAGCATGGCCACAAATCAAGTGTATACGCACAGGACAGGGGTATTTTTTGCAGAGCTGGTGAACGGATTGTGTAATTTTTGATGTGTGCCGAACAGCCTTAAGCTACCTTTGGGCGGCTAGGGTGTTAGTGTAAATGTGAACAGTATCAAATGTGGGTTCGAGTGGGAGGGAACTAATTGCGCTGTGTATCGCCTGAAGCTCCAATGCAAGGGGAGTGCATGTATCCACGCCATACGTTGCGCGAGAGTTAAGATGAGGATGGGAGGGACTGTACACAGCGGTAACTCTCTGCAGAGCTGTGAGTAATATTATGCACCCTGGAGGCAAATGCGCAGCTTATATAGGCCGCGAGGCAGTGGAGCGATTGTCTGTGAGTTGAGAGTACAATCAAGGGGGAAGAGTGTGTAAGCCATAGAGCTGAAGCGACATTTTCCGTGCTCTGCTTGTCTCACGCTGGTCGATGAGTTCAGCTAATGTATGAAGTTGAGCATACTCTTGAAGAACGGGTATGGGTGTAAGACGAGGGAGATAGGTTATGGCGTGCATATCCTCGCGATTGATACATTCAAGGGAGTCCCATTGACGAGCGGTGAGGCGATGAAATTGTGCCTGGTACACTATCCGCAGCTGAAGGAAGGAGCGCACGAGCTTACGAGCAGTATCAGAACGCACTCCACTTGAGCGCACACCTATGGAATGAATCAGACCAAGTGTAGCATGAGCCGATTTACAGGTAGCGTTTAGCCAAGGTGTTCCAGTCCTAGATGTATGAATAAGACCTAGCACACGAAAACTTTCTATTTGATGAATTTGAAAAGTATCCACCGTAAAAGTGAAAGGGGGTGCTTTCCGTAAGCCAGATTTGTTTGCGATGCGAATAAAACATGATTTATTACACGATATGGAAAGACCCAAAGCGGGAGTTGAGATGTTAAAACATCCAGCGTGTGCGGGAGCGCCGACTGTTGTACGGACGCATCTGGATGACAAGACCACAAGGTCGCGTCGTCGGCATACGCAAGAACGCGTACAGAAGGCATGTTTTCTAAGGCTCGGACAAGAGCAATAAAAGCCACGTTAAATAATATGGGGGCGAGGACGGAGCCCTGGGGCACTCCCCGGTTGGAGGTAAATTGACCAAAAGGCTTCCAATGCACACGAATGCTAAAGGTTCTGTTTGTTAAAAAGGAGTGAATTGAGAGAAGAAAGCGATTCGGGAGACCGAGATCCTGAAGGGTGCCAAGAATTGCAGAGTGAAGGACGTTGTCATATGCCTTTGCGATGTCTGTAGCCATGACAGTACGAACCAAATGACTCTGGGGAGAATGGTTAAGTACATCAGCAGCGAAAACTGCAAGACCGTCTTCTGTTCCAATTTGAGGACGGAACCCGATTTTAGATTCTGGATAACAAGCATTTGATTCCAACCACTATGACGAGCTGCTAGAATGCGTTCGTAAAGCTTACAGGTAGTAGGTGTAAGGGAAATAGGGCGGAGGGCCGTAAGAGAAACTGGCGATTGACCTGATTTTGGGCAATGTCGCCCTAGTCGGCGGCCAAGAGAGAGAGAGAGAAAGCACTTTATTTGCGCCCGTCACAAATAGCAGGGAGGGGATGCATGGAAGTTAAATCGAAATTAAACAAGGGTATTTAAATATAACTCGTATCTATAAGTAAAGTCGTCATGCTGAAGAGTTGTCCAAGTTAAAAAGAATAAAAAAGAAAGGTTGAGCATGATGATGACTATCACCACCCCGTTTCAAAGGGGACGCTCTTAACATCCGTCCACCCATCCGAGTCGGTGGCATTGGAGGGTTTAAGAAGTACGTCTACTGCAAAGCGCCCGATATAGTCCACCGTCTTCGGCACGACTGGCAGAGCCAGTAACGTCAGTCACGTTAGGTTGGCTACGACGAGCGCGTCAAGAAACTACCGCCTCTACGTTCTGGCGCGCGCAGTGCAGCAGCGCGCATGCGCACAAGACGCCTTTGAGCGCTTGTACGTTTTCAGTGTGCATTTGCGAGCAGACGGCAGTGCTCCTGGCAGTCGCCTACCGAGGCACTTACTGCGGTAATCAAAGCAATGATGCGATGTGCTAACGACGAATGTTCAAATGCATGGCACAAAGCATCTGCAGCCAGCAGTGGAGACGTCTAGCCCAGCAACGACCTGAACCCGCTTCGACGACGGCTGCGTGTACGTGCGTGTTTTACGGTAACATAATCATCATTTAAGTGTCTGCATGATTTCAAAGGGTTACTGATTACACAGTCATCACGATCACTTTCTTAGTCAGCCGCAGTTCCTGTAGAATCCCATCGATGTCGCGAATTCCCAGGTTGTTGGGGACACGAAACCACTGCCGCTCCGTGTCACCAAAACGACGGCCTTCGGTTGCGGCGTGTACCGGTAACGAAGCCGCTTCCACGGTTTCTGGTATTCTTCCACTGAAAGTACAGAACATAAGGGAAACAACATAATCGCCATACGTCTTCGAGCACTGCATTAAAACGGCCATGGCATATTACGCACTGCAGTGATGACTTCACAGCTGTGTCCTGACCGCACTGCTGACGGATTGCATCCCAGTCATTTTTTTTTTCCTCTCGGCGTCTCCGTAGTGAGTCCGTCTAGTATCATAGACGCAGGGATGCTCTCGAGTGCCTTCTAGCAGCCTTTCCGCAACAGTGTCTAAAACGCGCGCGCGGTCGCTGCCTGCACAGCAAGCCTCCATCTTCACTGCGCGGCAGGAATGCTGTCGTGCGTGGCCGGTGCGGTCGGCGAGAAATAGGAGATTGGGCCGCGCCGGCTCGCGCCCGCTACGTCCGTTGCGCCACTGGTTTTTCGCCAACGTAACATCGCAAAGGCCGGCGCGCGCACGTTTCGTCCGACTATATTGAGGCTGTACAGGTATGCAAAGGACTAAGGCAAGGATGTCCGCTATCGCCGCTGTTGTTCACAAATTATATAAAGAATATGAAAAAGAGTCTCCAAGAAAGTAACCTTAGTTTTAATCTCTCGTATAACCTAGGTATCCCCTTCATGGATCACTGCCTTGTCGTGGCGGAGGGGCTTGCGAAACTCGATGAAGTCGTGAGCTCTGCTGTGTAGGGCCACCCAAGATAGACAGGTCACGGCAGAGAGTTCTGACAAAATGTGATTCACTGGAGAAGGTAATGGCAACCCATTCCAGTATTTCCTGCCAAGAAAACCCTATGGCCAGTCACAATACCACTAATGATATGGCGCCGGAAGATGAGCCCCCCAGGTTGGAAGGCGTCCCACATGTTACTGGGGATGAACAAAGGGCAATTCCTAGTACCTCCAGGACGAATGAAGCAGTTGGGCTAAAGCCAAAAGGAAGCTCAGTTGTGGATGTGTCGGGAAGCGACCGGAAAGTCCGATGTTGCAAGGAGATATATCAAATAGCAACATGGAATGTAAGTTCTATGACGCAAGGTAAACTGGATGTCGCCAAGCGACAAATGGACAGATTGAACATTGATATCTTGGGTATCAGCGAGCTCAAGTGGACCTGAATGGGAGAATTTAACTCCGGCGACCATTATGTCTTTTATTGTGGGCACGAATACAAGAGAAGGAATGGGGTCGCTCTCATAGTAAACAGAAGAATGGGCAAAGCAGTGCTAGGGTACAACCCCAAAAATGACCGAATGATTTCACTTCGGATCCAAGGTCACCCTTTCAACATAACAGTTATCCAAGTCTATGCACCGACCACTGCTGCTGAAGAAGCTGGCGTTGAGAGATTTTATGCGGACCTACAATGCCTTTTAGACCGCACCCCATCATCAGACGTCGTTTTCCTCATAGGAGACTGGAATGCTAAGGTCGGGAGTGAAGAAATATCCGGAATTATAGGCAAGTTCGGTCTTGGCGAGCCAAATGAAGCTGGGCAGAGGCTAGTAGAGTTTTGTCAAGAAAACAACCTGACCATAGCGAATACTCATTTTCAACAGCACAAGAGGCGCCTGTACACATGGACTTCACCGGACGGTCTGTACAGGTATCAGATCGATTATATTCTTTGCCGGCAGAGATGGAGAAGCGCTATACAAGCAGTAAAAACAAGGCCTGGGGCCGATTGTGGCACCGATCATCAGCTTCTTGTTGCCAAAATTAAGCTTCGATTGAGGAAAACGCAGAAAACTAGAAGGCCTTTCAGGTATGATCTGGATCAAACTCCATTATAATATGCTGTGGAAGTGAGGAATCGATTTCAAGAATTAGATCTAGAAGACAGAGAGCCCGAAGAGATGTGGACTGATGTTCGTGATATAATACAAGAAGTTGCTACTAAAGTAGTTCCAAAGCAAAAGAAATGCAAGAAAGCAAACTGGTTATCTGAAGAGGCTTTGCAAATAGCTGAGGAAAGGAGGATGGCAAAAGTTATGGGGGAAAGAGAAAGATACAATGTTCTCAATGCGGATTTTCAGAAAATAGCAAGGAGAGATAAGAATGCCTTCCTGAACATACAGTGCCAAGCAGTTGAGGACAACGGCCAATTAAGGAACACAACAGCTCTGTATAAGACAATCAAAGATATCAAAGGAAGCTTCTGTGCTAAGCTGGGCGTGATAAAGGACAAACGAGGCAAGGACCTCACTGAAGCCTCAGAGATAAAGAAGAGGTGGCAGGAATACACAGAAGAACTATACAAGAAGGACCCGAATGTGCAAACCCAACATAAGACGGTTGTGATTACTGATCTCGAGCCGGGCATCCTGAAGAGTGAAGTTGAATGGGCCTTAGCCAGCCTTGCTAAGAACAAAGCTAGCGGAATTGATGGCATTCCAGCTGAGTTGCTTCAACACCTCAACCATGACGCTGTTAACATTCTGCATACATTATGTCAGAAGATTTGGACAACGCTGCAGTGGCCACAGGATTGGAGGAGGTCAGTTTACATCCCCATTCCAAAGAAAGGCAGTGCCAAAGATTGTTCCAACTACCGCACGAACGCGCTTATTTCGCATGCTAGCAAGGTGATGTTGAAATTCCTCCAAGGGAGGCTGCAGCAGTATGTGGATCGGGAGCTTCCGGACGTGCAAGCTGGGTTTCGCAAGGGCAGAGGAACTAGAGACCAAATTGCCAACCTTCGCTGGATCATGGAAAAAGCAAGAGAGTTCCAGAAACCCATCTACTTCTGCTTTATTGATTATGCGAAAGCGTTTGACTGCGTAGATCACAGCAGATTGTGACAAGCTCTCCAAGAGATGGGAGTTCCAATTCACCTCATCTGTCTCCTCAGGAACCTGTATGAAGGGCAAGAGGCCACAGTCAGAACTGGACATGGTCTTACTGATTGGTTTCCGATCGAGAAAGGAGTGAGGCAAGGCTGCATACTGTCGCCCTGCCTATTTAACCTATATGCAGAGTGCATCATGAGGAAGGCCGGTCTGGACGAGTCTTCAGCTGGAGTGAAGATTGCTGGAAAACGTATCAACAACCTTAGATATGCGGATGATACCACTTTATTGGCAGAAAGTGAAGTGGAACTCAAGAGACTTCTGATGCGCGTACAAGAAGAGAGTGAGAAGTTTGGGCTTAAACTGAACATTACAAAGACAAAGATCATGGTGTCTTGCACTATCAAGTCCTGGAGCATCAATGGACGAAGTGGAAGCTGTGACAGATTTTCTCTTCTTGGGCTCCAAGATTACCTCGGAAAGAGACTGCAGCCATGAAATTAGGAGACGCCTGCTTCTGGAAAAGAGAGCATTGGTTAGCCTTGACCGCCTAGTAAAGAGCAGAGACATTAGTCTGCCAACCAAGATTCGTATAACTCGTGCTATGGTCTTTCCAGTTTGTGATGTATAGATGCGAGAGTTGGACTGTGAAAAAGGCTGACCGCCGAAGAATTGACGCGTTTGAAGTGTGGTGCTGGCGAAGACTCTTTAGAGTTCCTTGGACTGCCAGAAGATCAAATCAGTCGATATTTTCGACCATAAACCCTGACTGCTCATGGGAGGGTCAAATTCTAAAGTTAAAGCTCAGCTACTTTGGTCATCTGATGAGAAGAGAGGAGTCGCTGGAGAAAGATTTGATGTTGGGAAAGGTTGAGGGTCGCCGGAGAAGGGGTAGGCAGCGAACGCGATGGTTAGATGGCATCCTCGAGGCACTTCAGATGAAGTTATGTGATGTTAGGAAGATAGTGAGAGACCGGAAAGCGTGGCGTGACATGGTCCATGGAGTCACGAAGAGTCGGACACGACTGAACGACTGAACTGAACTGAACTGATAACCTAGGTATAATGGTAAAACAATCTCTTCTATGATTAATGTATGCGGACGACATTGTTCTATTAGCCAACAGTCAGGATGATTTACAAGCATGGGTTAATATGGGTGGATACGAGGGAGAGCCAGTCGCTTTACTTTCATCGCATTTAAGTCGGGTCTGATGGTATTCAACGATTTCACTGATATAAAGCTTACAATGAAAGGTACTTAGTGACCAAGACAGGCAGAATATAAATATATCTGGATATGGATAAATGAAGGACAGGTATACATTCTTCATTTTTCGTACTCCCTGAGCTCCATAGCGCTCTCTCAAACAAATTCATACAGGTATCTCAGCATCGAAATAACAACCAACCTAACTTGGGCTGACCACATCACCAAACTGTGTGCTAGTGCTTCCAAATCACTCGGATTCTTCAGGAGATCACTTTCCATGTCCACCGCAGCCGCCAGACAACTAGCATATGAAACGTACATTCGGACTAAACTAGAATACGCCTCAACAATATGGAATCCTCAACAGACCTACTTGATAGATTCACTCGAAGCCATTCAAAATCGGCCAGCACGCTTCATACCCTCACAGTACAAATCGCAGTTCAGCATCACAGTCTTGAAATCATTTTTTTTTATTGCCTGCTGAGACATACATCGCTACACAACAAAAGTGAAAGAACACTTGAGAAGAATGTACATAGCGTCGGTATGGGCTAAAACTTCCAGCCAAACCTTGACTGATGTAAAGGGGCTAAAAACTCTTCATGGGCATAAGGGGCTCAATTCTCGATACCCATTCGGGCACCGGGTACACATTCTTGTGGGTTGCCACGAACGCCGCAACGGGTTCGCAGAAGTACTGGCGTGCCGGCCTTGCATCAATGTCGGCGTGTCGCGCTGCCATGCAGGCTTTCCATATACAGTGCAATCCCATCAGCATTACTGCGTCGAAAGGGACGCCTTCATCATTTTCCACAGCTAGGAAACGAATTCCTCGGGGTCTAGTGGCAGGTCTTTTTTCAGTGTTCTTTGCAGTATGCCCCAAAAGAACACGCCACCCAAACACTCCAAGGAGACGTGCTCGACGGTTTCGGGCTTTCTGCATAAAAAACAATGCACACCCCAGGGAGCGTACAGTCCCTTTTCCTCCATCCAGGTTTTTACCTCTAAGGTTCCGGTGTGGAACCTAAAAAAAAAGGACTTTGCGCCTGGAGCCACATGCATTCTCTTTACGCGCTTTAAAACGTCGCTACCGGGATTGGCACTGTACATGGTGCGATACAGTGGTACAGGAAAAACTACGTCTGCAAAGTCTCTCGGTCTCAAATCATTAGCTTTCCGCAGGAAAATTTCTATTTGTCTTTTTCACAAACTGTACTTTAACTTTCCAGCACTTCGAGAAAACCTTCTACGAGCTCCGATACGATCATCTCGCCGTTTGTTTAACTCTTTAAGCATACAGCGTTTGCACGGCTCCAACAATTCCTTCAATAAATCCTTCCTTCCCAGTGCGATAGAGAGCTGGAATAACCTCCCCGAATACACTGTCATTGAGGCTAATCCTTCTAGATTCAGACAGCTCCTAATCGACTATCTCAATGAAAAATAATCTTCCTGTACCTTATGTCAGCTACCAAGCCCTGCAAACTGACCAGCCGGTTTTACTTCCATAGCTGTTATTTGAATTTGTTTTATATTTTTGCCACTCTGCCATGACTTATCTGAATTTGTTACTCAATTGTCTTTTTTCACCTTGTTTTACCTGCTGTTTCTATTTGTGTTTTTATCTTACCTTGTTATTTTCTATATATATATATATATACAAGCTGGTGGTATATATACGCTGGTGAACACTCTCAAGGTTCGTATACAGACAACATAAATACCCAAGCAAGTAGCAGGGGGAACAGCGGCCGATGTAGCTCAGTTGGAAGAGCACCGGACGCGATATTCGGAGGTCGTGGGTTCGGTCCCCACCATCGGCACGTTGTTTTTTCTTCTACTTTGTGTTTAATTATATTTCCCCTAAAATGGTTACATTACTCATTTCGGTGATTATCTAAGCAAACATTTAAAAAAAAAAAACATAAAAGTACCATCCCCAACGCTTTCCTTGGCCTCGCCGACTGTTGGCTTCTTTCCTTCATGTATTATAACGAGCACCCTCATTTCCCCTTAATTGATCTGCTTATATATATATACATATATATATATATATTGTAAAAGAAGGCTAAGTCGAGACGGCAAGGACAGCGAAGCCTTGTCTAGCGTTTTAATCCGATCACGAACCCAGGCGCGCGCCGGAGCCGGCGCCGCGGGACGATGATGATGGTATGTACAAATGAAAGAAGAATGCTTGGGCCTGCCTAATGACAGCTTTGTTTTTCTTATCGACTTTTAAACACTTTGCGCGTGCCTCATGCGAGTGAGACCGGCGAGTTTAGTGTCAAGCCCACGCAGATACAAGGTTCGTGCTCTGAGTTTCAGTTCTTTAGATTGAATATCGTACTTGACTCGCGGATTAAGCAGGGTAAATGTAGCACTGGCAGCGCACTGCATGGCAAGTTGCTTTAGACTGAGTGCACATCAAGTCTGGCCCAGTCCCACCGACACTATACACGAAACCTCGCCCCACAGGAAAGCTGATTGTTCACGTGTACAGCGCTGAGTGGATTGAATTTGCCTAGATGCTTTTTGCGGCCACTGTCATAGAATGTGATAGCGTATTAATGCATGCGCCACTAACTGTAAATGATTTCCTGAAACCGAGGAAAGTATAAGGGATTTCTGATGTGTGTGATGTTAGTATATAACGGTAAATTAGTAGTGTAATTATTTTGTTTTGCAATGCCAATAAATTTCACCGTGTGAGACAACTTTTACACACTTGACAGAATTTACAATAATTAGCGAATAATTTTCAGTAACGTTAAAGTGCAAGCTACGAATTACTCGCTGTGAAGACATCGTTATAAACTGCGCATTGGCAGTGTCATGTTCTGGGAAGCAATTTTACAGGCTGAAATTTTCTTTATCACTAATTATTTAGCAGTGACTAAATCTTATGCGAAGTAAAATATTAGGATTGCTTCCAAAACAGATGCCGGATATAAAACTATTCCGAAAGAAATGGAGGTCATCTTATAATGCGACTATAAAAATGTATTTATTCCCGAGATAAACACTGATATTTAAGCCCGCATGAAGCTGTTTTGCTACCCTTGTCAGAAACGACGAGTTTGCTCGGAAAGCAGCACTTGGATGAAATAGGATTGTAATGGTTATAATAGGCTACCAGTAAAGTACATTAATCTAGGTGTATTATGTAATATTTAGGGTAACAATTAGGTGCAGGGAATGTGTTTCCCAAACATTCGAGCATTGCTCTAAAGCAAAATGTGCGCACTAAAACTTTTAGAGATGCACAGAAGCATTCAACAACAACAAAAAAAAAATGCATATTGGCCCGCGTTTAACGCATGAAAGCGGCATCGGCTATGACGGATGATTGTAGAGGCTGGTTTTGGTGTCGTTTTTTTTTTTTTTCATTATTAAAACCACATTTGCAACGTGGGATTGTTTATTGCGCAGTCAAATCCCACAGCAGAAAAGCGCCTTTCGAAACGGTTGTGATTGAATCCCCCGTTCTCGAAATCAGCAGCCGAGCGCCCTTACCATTGAGACACCGCGGCAGAGGTTTAAAAGCAAAAAAAAAAAAAAGAAAAAAAAGAAATGTACTCATCAACTCTATCGTGCAT
Source organism: Amblyomma maculatum (assembly GCF_055883805.1). Lineage (NCBI taxonomy): Eukaryota > Metazoa > Arthropoda > Arachnida > Ixodida > Ixodidae > Amblyomma > Amblyomma maculatum. Next base: position 120,926,366 of record NC_139349.1, read on the forward strand.
ACAGAAGGCATAGTAGGCATAGAGTGGTCTGTTCAAACTGCATTCTGCTATATGAAGCAGTCTGCGGTGGCATATGTTTTAGTAGCTGCGGTATTCCTAACAGAAACGGGAATATGCGATTTCTGAGCGTTCGCATTAACTTTTATTGACGGCAGCGACCTGTTTTGCTTTGACACGGCGGTAACGACAGTACCACTTCGTTTGAGACATTGCATGTCAAAGGATCTCAAGCGCCGAAGACCGCGATGGATGATGTCCTTATCCAAGCATGACATGCTCGATACGGACAAGTATATTTTTTTTTTTAATGAAGCGTGGGGTTATAGACTGTTGATATTTATTTTGCAAGAGGGATATAGGTAAGCAAAAGCTCACAGGAACTGCGAAACAAACAAAAACACTCCTGTACACGCCGCATGCGCGCGCGTAAATCACTGCGGGCTGGCACGCGACGCGAAAACGCATCCACACTGAGTAGGTTTCGCCGCTGAGCCGCAAGGTGGCGACTCTGCTCGATCTCGAGGCCGTATTTCGATTTGGCAGGGTCTCCAAACGCAGTCTTATACATTGTATTACTCCCCGGTGTCAAGTCCATTTGGTACCACAGCCTCTCGCACTCACTACACATGTGTCCAAACGGATTGTTGCTTCAAATGTCCGGGTAGCAGATGCACTTTCGGAAACTCGAAAGGAATGACCAGTCACACGACGTGCCTTCAGATCTTCTGTTGGTTCCCGTTGACTGAGCTCTTCCATAGTTCTGATCTCGGCGGTTAGGCTCCGTCTATTAAGCTCGGCAGTCTGTCATCACCATTTGACTAGGCTTTCCTCTCTCTGTTCAGGCGTCTCCGGTACTCTCTTCGCCTTATGCTCATTATTTCTTTGCTGCTACTATGCGCCGCTTTGTACGCTCTGCCGGCGGTTGCGTTTCGACGGAGGTGAAACGGAGACGTCCGTGTGCTGTACGATGCCGTTGTTGTGGCTGTGGGAAGAAAGAGAAAAAAAATGCACGGGTCTGCACGGGCTCTGTAGCTGAGTCACCTCCGCTGCCTCATGCGGACAGAAGAGAGAAAGTAGAGAAAAAAGAAAAAGACGAGGGAAAGAGAGACGCACGCCGCAACAGCCGTCGTCCACCACCTAAGCAGTGGCGAGTGCAATGTCGGCCTACGGAAGGAAGGAAGGAAGGAAGGAAGGAAGGAAGGAAGGAAGGAAGGAAGGAAGGAAGGAAGGAAGGAAGGAAGGAAGGAAGGAAGGAAGGAAGGAAGGAAGGAAGGAAGGAAGGAAGGAAGGAAGGAAGGAAGGAAGGAAGGAAGGAAGGAAGGAAGGAAGGAAGGAAGGAAGGAAGGAAGGAAGGAAGGAAGGAAGGAAGGAAGGAAGGAAGGAAGGAAGGAAGGAAGGAAGGAAGGAAGGAAGGAAGGAAGGAAGGAAGGAAGGAAGGAAGGAAGGAAGGAAGGAAGGAAGGAAGGAAGGAAGGAAGGAAGGAAGGAAGGAAGGAAGGAAGGAAGGAAGGAAGGAAGGAAGGAAGGAAGGAAGGAAGGAAGGAAGGAAGGAAGGAAGGAAGGAAGGAAGGAAGGAAGGAAGGAAGGAAGGAAGGAAGGAAGGAAGGAAGGAAGGAAGGAAGGAAGGAAGGAAGGAAGGAAGGAAGGAAGGAAGGAAGGAAGGAAGGAAGGAAGGAAGGAAGGAAGGAAGGAAGGAAGGAAGGAAGGAAGGAAGGAAGGAAGGAAGGAAGGAAGGAAGGAAGGAAGGAAGGAAGGAAGGAAGGAAGGAAGGAAGGAAGGAAGGAAGGAAGGAAGGAAGGAAGGAAGGAAGGAAGGAAGGAAAACCTTTATTTAGCCCTATATTATTTTGGCGGTTTTTGGGACGTCTTCAGAGGTGTCTCCTTGTTGTCCACAGGAGTCTTCTCCGTCGACCTCGTCCACTTCCACAAAATGGTCGGTTGCCCTCAACTCAGGGCTCCGCTGGCCACTGCCGCCCGTTGAGCTCGCTGTACAAGACCTTGCTGGTCTTCGCAGCGGTCACTGGACCGCAGAGTCTCCCATTGCTCCACACTCGGGTTTCGAATTTTGGAGGCCACGTCTGTTTTGACAGGCCCATGTGATGTGATATAGTGTGGGTTTTTCGTCGCACCACGCACATCTGTCCGCGTATATGTTAGGGTGCATTTTATTTAGTATGTGTTTGTTTGGGTATGAACCTGTCTGTAATTGTCTCAAAATGACAGCTTCCTCTGTGTTGAGAGAACGGTGCGGTGGGGGATATCGCACTCTTCGGCCTCTATAGTTTTCTGGTATGACCGAGTATACCTTGAGTGCTGGCAAACGTTCCGTGGACTCGTCGGACGCTCGAAAAATAGTGTATACTCGAGCTAACCTGTCGGCCTCTTGCTTCCCTGCCACCTCCATGTGCCCTGGTACCCACATATTTTGTGTGCGGCCTTGTTTTCTTCGTGCTTTTTAAAGTTCTCGTTCGCTTTGAGGAGTATACGGAGCGCGTGACGACCTATCATGTCATTCATGTAATTTCGACAGACTGTTTGAGAGTCCGTGAGTATCCTTAGCGACCGCCTAGTTCTACAGCCCTCCGCCACGGCTAGAGCAACGGCTACTTCCTCGGCCTCTGCTACCGTACAGTGTCGCATAGAGGCGCTGGTCGCTTCGCGTAGAGACGAATCGACCACCGGGGCCACTGCAATTTGTGTCCTCTCGAGGACGCGTCTGCATACACGGTCGTGTCTAGGGGAGCGTACGTTTTCTGAATGAATTCGGCCCTTGCTTCTCTTCTGCCTCGGTGGAGGTTGGGGTCCATGGTTCTCAGGATTGGAGCTACCTTGAGAGACTTGCGAAGTTCGTCAGGGATCGTTTCCGTCCTCGCTATTTCTTGCATCTGCTCACGGTACTCGAGTCTCTGTAAAAGTACTCTTCCAGTCGTCGTCGGCAGCAGCCTGAGTTTTGACGACTCAAGCTGCGCCTTGCGTAGCTCTTCGAAGGTATTTTGCAATCCGAGAGCCATGAGTTTTTCTGTCGACGTGTTGCGCGGTAGTCGGAGCACTGTATTATACGTTTTGCGTAGCAGGGCATCCGCTTGTTGTATTTCGCTCTTGTTGAGGCACTGGTAGGGTAGGCTATACATAATTCGCCTCCCTACCAGGTTCCTGGTTTTAGTGTGTCCTCTTCGCGCATGCCATGCCGTCTGTTGATGATGCGGATGATCATGCGTGCTATTTGTAGCGTTGTTGCTTTGAGCAGGATAAAAGTGGTAGTGCTCCGTTGGTTGGATTGAACCCACATACCCATTATTCTTGTTATTTTCTTTCCCGGGATGGGCATTCCTTCCAGGTAAATGTTGAGTTTCAGGTTCTCACTAGTTGGGACGGTCCGGTTTTTTTTGCGTCTCCACACTCATGCGAGTCCTCTTTCTCCGAATATTTCTGTACACATGAGGCCGCTTTCTGTAGTTTTTCTTCCTTCTCCCTTAGGGAGCCGGTGTTTGTCCACACTGTTATGTCATCTGCATACATGACGGGCCTGATGCCTTCGAACTTCTCTAGTTTTCGTGCTAGACATGTCATAACTATATTGAAGAACATAGGTGAAATGGCTGACCCTTAGGGTCAGTTTGTTTGGGGCGTGAATTTTGTTCGATCGAAGGTCTCCCATGCCGATGGTGGCAGCTCTATCGGACAGGAAGGCTTTGACGTACCCGTGTAGTCTGCGTCCACAGTCCAGGTTGTCTAGGCCGGTAAGGATCGCTTCGTAACTGACGTTATCGAATGATCCCTTGATGTCGAGGTAAATATTCGGTGGCAGGCCAGCCCCAGCCGCAAGCGACGTTGACCTACCAGTCCCGGCCCCGTAGGGCCATGAACAGCCATCCTTCACCCCACGTTAGATCCCCATGTGGTCGAAATTATTCCAGGTGGTCGAAATTACTCCGGAGCCCTCCACTACCGGCACCCCTTTCTCTCTTTCCGCTATCACTCTCACCTTTCTTCCTTCCCTTACGGCGCTGTTCAGGTGTCCATAGAACAAGTGTAACAGATACTGCGCCTTTCCTTTCCTGTGAACCAATTATTATTATTATTATTAAGTCGCGTGTCTTCATCACAATGGTAACCAGCCATTCTTGAGTGCCATTTACAATGGTGGCCCATAAGCATAAGTAAATCAAATAGCATCCCATCCTCACTTTCTACGCACAAGTACCGGATATCAAGCGGGTCTAGCGGAAACTCTTTCATTAGTGGATCATCTTTGCAATAAATCCCAAAAATATACCCTTTCCCAACAGTGTAAAAAGCATGAACTATTGTTTCTGGCTTCCTGCATATTAAACCGTGTGCTCGCCAGGGTATAAATAATCCCTTTTTCTCTAAAAATGTTTTACCGGCAAGGTTCCGGTGTGCAATTTAAAAAAAGAAGGTTTTTGCTCCTGGCGTCACCTGCATTCTTTTTACACTTTTTAACACATCTGCACCTGGGCCTCCACTGTACAAGGCCCTGTATAAAGGCAGTGGGAACATAAAGTCGCACAATGCACAGTACAATTTCTTTCGTTTTACTGTTGACAAATAATCGCTTGGAAACCGCGCTGAAAGAAACCGCACACTTGCTACGACTTCTCTATAAAAGCCTTAATCCCTGCGGAAAAATCTCCAGTTGGACCAACGTACTCCGAGAGCAGCCGCCTCAGTCTGACTTGGATACGGTGCGTAAGAAAGGGTCCAGTCGTGTCTCTAAAAAAACAAAAAGGGACTGACCAGCTGTCGCAAAAACAGGTGGCCCAATCCTAGCCCACCGTCTTTTACTCGTCTAAACAAGTTGGTCCGGCTGGACCGAAATACAGTTCAAGCAGAGTTACAAGACAACCGCAACCCACCCATTGTAGACTTTCGGCGGCTCATGAACACCACCGCAGTACTCATCACATTCGCTCAGAGCCAAGTGCCTACCTGGGTCTACTTTTGCAATAGTCGCCACAGATGCAACTTATTCAAGAAGTACGAGGTGTGTTATCGCTGTGGCGAGCTCGGTCATCGAGCCGATATTTGTGCAAGCAGAACTACCAACTGCAGAGGTTGCGGACTATCTAATCCTACCAACGACCGCACATGCAAACCAATCTTCCGCCTGTGCGGCAAAGAACATTTCACGGGCGATAGTCGCTTCAAGGAAATCTTGAGGATTCCTTACGAAGTCAAGCTCAGGAAGTGGGAGAAAATTCAAAATGCTGAGGCAGATAAACTCAAGACCCAAGAGACCAGCAAGCGGATCACACTCCAGCGCACCGGCCGAAGGGACCGGCAACGCTCTGATAGCCAGCAGCGGCAGCCCCGAGACCGCTCGAGCTCTTTTCCATTGCTCAAGTCTCCCGCTGCACGGATGGGTTCTCAGGAGACCTCCCGGACCAATCCCGGGCCACCTGCAGTCGTCCAGCAGACAGGGGACTCTCCTCATCCTTTTCAGCAGCCACCTGGGCTACCACCATCTCTACCCGATCTGCGAGAACGTCAAGAACCGGTGAGTACGCAGGAAGGGACTCCCACTACTCTAGACACACACAAATCGATTATGGAACTAACAACAGTCATCCAACAACTTATACTCAGAGTAGAGGCTCTCGAAAAGCCAACGGCTACACTCACTCCGTCTTCCCCGCATCCGCAGGGATCATATGAATCAGTACCTATGGATATCGCTCCTCCCAACCGATCCGCACAAAAACGCAAAGCAACGTCCGACACCGACTCACCCGCGGAGGGTTGGCAGGCGCGTTTTGCCAAAGTTGAGGAAAGCTGCAACCTCAGTCAAACTCGCATCAAAGCTTCAGAAGCACACATCGAACACTCACTCCACACAATCGGCTCACAAGTCACGCAACAATTTGAGATTCTGAACAAAGCTATAGAAGCACAGGGCAAACTCTTTGATGCCGTGGTACCCGCGGCCCCTGCGCCGACACCCGTTCCAACCCCACAACTCTCCCAGCCTGATCATGGCGAGCAGCTCGGGTTACACCACCCTCTGGCAGTGGAACTGTTGTGGGTTCGTCCGGTCCTCCAGCAGTTCCCCGCCGGGAGTCATCGCCCCGAACTAATAGCTCTCCAGGAATGCGACAAGAACAGGAAACTAGCCGGTTACAGTATATACCTATCAGAACGAGTCAAACCTCGAATAGCTACTCTCGTCAAACGTAATCTCACTGTCCTCCAACACAATTTAGATCCAACTTTCCCCGAATACTTCTTCTTAGAAATATTACCTCACCCTCGCGTAAACGTTGCACTAGTCTGTTTATAATTAATGTCTACAGCCCTCCCCGATACCCATAAGAATATTTTCGGTCCGCTTTTCCTCAAAGCCCAGCAGCGGGCGCAGGGGCAACCCCTTCTCATCCTCGGTGACTTTAACGCGCATCACTGCGCTTGGGGCTACCACTACGACTCTGATAACGGCCGACGCCTTTGGAATGACTGGCATACGCACTAGCTGACCCTTATCACGGACGTGTCCTATCCCACTAGACACGGTAGACACGGTAGACGGTAGCTAGACACGGTACGGGCCTACACCGTGATACAACGCCGGATCTTGTCTTTAAGACCTCCGGAGTTAAAGCGACTTGGTATCACACTCACAAAAATTTTGGGAGTGATCACTGCTTGCTCGAAATCGTGATACGCGAGCCCACCAGGCAATGTACGCGGCCGGCTCAGGTGATTGACTGGGACTCCTTCCGGACGCACAGGAAACAGCAGGAAAAACCTCCCACTATTACTGACATCAAGGCGTCGGCAACCGAAATTGTCAAACAAGTGGCCGACGCCACACAAACCGTCGAGTTAGAGGACAGTGTCCCACACTGCGACTGCTACTACGCCCATCTGTGGGAGCGCAAGAAGTCGTTCGAAGCTCTACTCGCCACTCGGAAATGGGATCGCTATATCCGACGTAGTCTGGAGCGCGCATATAGGAATATCGAGAACTATGCAACAGAACTCCCTCGACAGAACTGGACAACATGTGTGACCAGATGAACAAAACTGCGACATTAAATGCGACATTAACACAGCAAAACGTGTATCGGTGTTGCTAGTTTAATGCGCGTTTTTAGTCACGACAGAAAATTTCGTATGCTGTTATTGGAATAAATCAGTTTTCATTATTAAACAACTACGTTGCTGCGCTGCTTACGATACTTCACTTTTGGCGGTAGCACGTAACGGCAAGTGACGCGCTCATGACGCGCCGTCAGGATGCTCCCCATTGGTCAGTCCACGGTCAGTCGCAGACCGATCACACCGACGCTGCGATCACCCGTCGCAAGCTGTCTGCGGCTTGACCGACGGCCCTTCCCAGTCGCAGACCGACGGAATTCGCAGTGTCGCAGGCGAAACTCGCATGCATGCGAAACGGGCCTGACGCGGTTTTGCGAACGGATAGTTTTGCGTGATGCAGGCATTGCGAAATCAGGGGGTAGACGAGCCATACGTGAAAGTGCTGGAAGATATATATAGCGGCTGCACAGCAACCATAGTTCTGCATAAAGAAAGTAACAAAATTCCCATAAAGAGAGGTGTTAGGCAAGGAGACACAATCTCCCCAGTACTATTCACAGCTTGTTTAGAGGAAGTATTCAGAGACTTGGAATGGGAGCAGTTAGGGATAAGGGTAGATGGAGAATACCTCAGTAATCTGCGATTTGCTGATGACATTGCCTTGCTAAGCAACTCGGGGGATGAACTGCAAATAATGATTGATGACCTAGACAGGAAAAGTAGAAAGGTAGGCTTGGAAATCAATATGCAGAAGACTAAGGTAATGTTCAACAGCCTCGGGAAGGAACAGCAGTTTACATTAGGTAGCGAAATACTGGAAGTAGTAGGCGAATATGTCTACTTAGGACAGGTAGTAACCGCAGACCCGGACCACGAAAAGGAAATAACAAGAAGAATAAGATTGGGATGGAGCGCATTTGGCAAGCACTCGCAGATTATGACTAGCACCTTACCGGTATCGCTCAAGAGGAAAGTATACAACAGTTGCATCTTGCCTGTACTCACCTATGGGGCTGAAACGTGGAGGCTAACTAAGAGAGTTCTACTTAAGTTGAGGACAACCCAGAGGGCTATGGAACGAAAAATGGTAGGGGTAACATTAAGAGATAGAAAGCGTGCAGAGTGGGTCAGAGAAATAACTCAAGTTACCGACATTCTAGTAGAAATTAAGAAGAAGAAATGGACATGGGCAGGACATGTAGTGCGAAGAGAGGATAACCGATGGTCGCTGAGGGTAACAAACTGGATTCCAAGGGAAGGAAAGCGTAGCAGGGGGCGGCAGAAAGTTAGGTGGGCGGATGAGATTAAGAAGTTCGCAGGGGTCAAGTGGATGCAGCTAGCACAGAACCGGGTTAAGTGGAGAAATATGGGAGAGGCCTTCGCCCTGCAGTGGGTATAATCAGGCTGATGATGATGATGATGATGATGATGATGATGATGATGATGATGATGATGATGATGATGATGATGATGATGATGATGAGTTTTGCGTGGTTCCGCGTTGCATTTACGGGACAACATTAAAATGAGAAATGTTTTATTGAGCTGCAAGCTTCATTTCTTCAGCTGTTCAGTACTTTTGAGGAACATTGTTAGTTCAATGACTGTTATTTCACTCATTTTAGAAATGCATTTTCAGATAGGTTCGGTTAGCCTGCTTTTCCTGACCTGCACGTTGCAAGAGTAGCTTTTGTAGTAATTTTACGAATGACAGCTTTCCTGTTCTGGACCACAACTGCTGCTAAACAAACTTGAGTACGCACCCACATGAGGAGATGTGTGTGCAGTGCAGTGGCCTTACAGTTCACTGCAACCTCCTGAATTATGTTCATTCCTTTTCCAACAGCGCTGCATGAACCCATGTACTACAGCCGAAGCGCGACAGATGAGACGAATGAACGGTGTGGCCTTCCCCCAAGCATCAGTACTCCTATCTGCCCTGAACAATACAAGTTGCTCTTGCTAACGTAGCTACGACTGTGATTGTGTACTTTATGTATGATGCCTGTTTTGTTACATAGCATTTGTCATAATTCGGAAATCTACGTCATGCTACTTTTTGTCTCTACCTAAATGTTGTTGTTCGCCTTGTGTATTTTTATTTTTCTGTACTGTGCACATCGCATAATGTGTGCCAAGTTTTGTCAATGTCTCCGTGTACATCTGTTGCATCTCTTATGTGTTTTATATGCAGCCAAATAAAGGTTCATTTCACAAAGCACTTACATATTCAATACTGTTTTGCAAACACTGTGGCGCAGCTTTGTTGATGGCCAGTTTAGAGCATTGAGAATATATTTTTCATGTTCTTATGCATGCTGAAAATAAATACAAATACTAGCAGACCGCATAAAGCCAAACTAATGCGCCAAAAGGGCAGGGCGCTGCTCATGCTAGCATTTAAAATGCGCGCGCCTGCAACTGGAACCGGAAATGGGCACCTGCGGCAAAGCGCATCCATCACCCCCTGAACATGCTACATGCTTGGGTATCAGCGAGGTCAAGTGGACCCGAATGGGATAATTTAACTCCGCCGACCTTTATGCCTTTTTTGTGTTCACGAATCCAAGAGAAGGAATGGGGTCGCTCTCATAGTAAACAGAAGAATGGGCAAAGCAGTGCTAGGGTACAACCCCAAAAATGACCGAATGATTTCACTTCGGATCCAAGGTCACCCTTTCAACATAACAGTTATCCAAGTCTATGCACCGACCACTGCTGCTGAAGAAGCTGGCGTTGAGAGATTTTATGCGGACCTACAATGCCTTTTAGACCGCACCCCATCATCAGACGTCGTTTTTCTCATAGGAGACTGGAATGCTAAGGTCGGGAGTGAAGAAATATCCGGAATTATAGGCAAGTTCGGTCTTGGCGAGCCAAATGAAGCTGGGCAGAGGCTAGTAGAGTTTTGTCAAGAAAACAACCTGACCATAGCGAATACTCATTTTCAACAGCACAAGAGGCGCCTGTACACATGGACTTCACCGGACGGTCTGTACAGGTATCAGATCGATTATATTCTTTGCCGGCAGAGATGGAGAAGCGCTATACAAGCAGTAAAAACAAGGCCTGGGGCCGATTGTGGCACCGATCATCAGCTTCTTGTTGCCAAAATTAAGCTTCGATTGAGGAAAATGCAGAAAACTAGAAGGCCTTTCAGGTATGATCTTGATCAAATTCCATTAGAATATGCTGTGGAAGTGAGGAATCGATTTCAAGAATTAGATCTAGAAGACAGAGAGCCCGAAGAGATGTGGACTGATGCTCGTGATATAATACAAGAAGTTGCTACTAAGGTAGTTCCAAAGCAAAAGAAATGCAAGAAAGCAAACTGGTTATCTGAAGAGGCTTTGCAAATAGCTGAGGAAAGGAGGATGGCAAAAGTTATGGGGAAAGAGAAAGATACAAGGTTCTCAATGCGGATTTTCAGAAAATAGCAAGGAGAGATAAGAATGCCTTCCTGAACATACAGTGCCAAGCAGTTGCGGACAACAGCCAAGGACAACAAAACAAGACAATCAAAGATATCAAAGGAAGCTTCTGTGCTAAGCTGGGCGTGATAAAGGACAAACAAGGCAAGGACCTCACTGAAGCCTCAGAGATAAAGAAGAGGTGGCAGGAATACACAGAAGAACTGTACAAGAAGGACCCGAATGTGCAAACCCAACATAAGACGGTTGTGATTACTGATCTCGAGCCGGGCATCCTGAAGAGTGAAGTTGAATGGGCCTTAGCCTGCCTTGCTAAGAACAAAGCTAGCGGAATTGATGGCATTCCAGCTGAGTTGCTTCAAAACCTCAACCATGACGCTGTTAACATTCTGCATACATTATGTCAGAAGATTTGGACAACCCTGCAGTGGCCACAGGATTGGAGGAGGTCAGTTTACATCCCCATTCCAAAGAAAGGCAGTGCCAAAGATTGTTCCAACTACCGCACTATCGCGCTTATTTCGCATGCTAGCAAAGTGATGTTGAAAATCCTCCAAGGTAGGCTGCAGCAGTATGTGGATCGGGTGCTTCCGGACGTGCAAGCTGGGTTTTGCAAGGGCAGAAGAACTAGAGACCAAATTGCTAACCTTCGCTGGATCACGGAAAAAGCAAGAGAGTTCCAGAAACCCATCTACTTCTGCTTTATTGATTATGCGAAAGCGTTTGACTGCGTAGATCACAGCAGATTGTGGCAAGCTCTCCAAGAGATGGGAGATCCAATTCACCTTATCTGTCTCCTCAGGAACCTGTATGAAGGGCAAGAGGCCACAGTCAGAACTGGGCATGGTCTTACTGATTGGTTTCCGATCGAGAAAGGAGTGAGGCAAGGCTGCATACTGTCGCCCTGCCTATTTAACCTATATGCAGAGTGCATCATGAGGAAGGCCGGTCTGGACGAGTCTTCAGCTGGAGTGAAGATTGCTGGAAAACGTATCAACAACCTTAGATATGCGGATGATACCACTTTAATGGCAGAAAGTGAAGTGGAACTCAAGAGACTTCTGATGCGCGTACAAGAAGAGAGTGAGAAGTTTGGGCTTAAACTGAACATTAAAAAGACAAAGATCATGGCGTCTTGCCCTATCAAGTCCTGGAGCATCAATGGACAAGAAGTGGAAGCTGTGACAGATTTTCAGTTCTTGGGCTCCAAGATTACCTCGGAAGGAGACTGCAGCCATGAAATTAGGAGACGCCTGCTTCTGGGAAAGAGAGCAATGGTTAGCCTTGACCGCCTAGTAAAGAGCAGAGACATTAGTCTGCCAACCAAGATCCGTATAACTCGTGCTATGGTCTTTCCAGTTGTGATGTATGGATGCGAGAGTTGGACTGTGAAAAAGGCTGACCGCCGAAGAATTGACGCGTTTGAATTGTGGTGCTGGCGAAGACTCTTGAGAGTTCCTTGGACTGCCAGAAGATCAAATCAGTCGATATTGTCGACCATAAACCCTGATTGCTCATTGGAGGGTCAAATTTTAAAGTTAAAGCTCAGCTACTTTGGTCATCTGATGAGAAGAGAGGAGTCGCTGGAGAAAGATTTGATGTTGGGAAAGGTTGAGGGTCGCCGGAGAAGGGGTAGGCAGCGAACGCGATGGTTGGATGGCATCCTCGAGGCACTGCAGATGAAGTTATGTGATGTTGGGAAGATATATGTGAGAGACCGGAAAGCGTGGCGTGACATGGTCCATAGGGTCACGAAGAGTCGGACACGACTGAACGACTGAACTGAACTGAACATTCACACCAAATCGGTCTAGGGGCGGGACCACCGCTTTTCACGTGATCAATGACGTCATGGCGTCGGCAAGAAATACGTACAATAAAAAAGCGCGCTCCGCGTGTTCTTTTCGGCCGTCGATCCGCGCGCGCGCTTCTCGATCTTCTCTATCAATTCCACTGTTTCCTCGCGACCATGAGTGACGCTCCTGAACGTCAGGAGCTCATTTTGCGACGCTACCTCAGCAACATACATGAGGAAGGAGGCTACTGACATTGATACCTGAAATGCGAAGAAGATTGTAAAAAGTTGGAGAGATCTCGGCTGACAACGTAAAGTAGCTGTGCGGACTTCACGAGAGTTCGATGCGTCACCCAAAGGTAAGTTCCTTTCGCAGTGTCGGCGCTTCTAGCCAGTAATATATGTATGTGTATACGCATACAAGCGTTACTCGATTTTTCTTGTGCCATTTAGCTGCAGCACGACAGCATTAAGGCGAACTGTGCAATGCTGTAATGTGAACTTTATACTTTACATAAGAGCAATAATTTCGCTTTTCGACTATAGCAAGGATTGCGCAAAATTTATTTGCGTGCTCGCGAAAGAGAGAGAGTGTGCGTGCGCGTGCGTGCGTGTGTGTGTGTATAGGACGTGTGTGTGACTGAAGGGTATAGGACGATGCCTCAGTAATCTGTGATGTATTGATAATGGTGCCTTGCAAAGTAACTCATGGGACGAATTTAGACAGGCAATATAGAACAATAAGACTTAAAATTGTATATGGAGAAAATGAAAGTAACACTTAACAGGCTAGGATAGCAAATAGGAGTTTACGATAGGTAGCAAGGACCTGGAAGTGGTTAGGAAATATGTCTTATAAGTACAGGTAAAGCAACCTCCTGTCTCTGCGATGGCAGTCAAATAACTATAAAAATAAAATTGACTTGGAGTACATTTGGCAGGTACAAGCTCTCAGATCATAATTGGCAGCTGCCCAGTAGTATACCTCAAAAAGTAAATAGTATATGTGACAGCTGTATCTTTTCGGTACTGCCTATTGGGCAGCAATGAGAAGGCTAATTAAAAGGTTTCAACATAACTTTTAGACAATGCAGACAGTTTCGATATAGAAAATGGTAGGTTTAATGCTAAGAGACAGTAAGTGAGCAGATAGAGTGGTCAGGAATAAACGTGAGGTATTAATATTCTAGTTGAAACCAAGAAGAAATGGACATGGCAGGGCATTTAATATTCAGGCAAGCTAGTCGATGGTTGCTATAGGGTAAATGACTGCATTTCAAGAGAAGGCAAACGTCACAGAGGGAAGCAGAAAGGTGGGCAGATGAAATCAGGAAGTTTGTGAGGACTATGTGGGTGCAGCTGGCACAAGACACGGTTAATTAGCTGATGTATTTGGCAGAGCTAGGCCTTTGCCCTGCCGTGGGTGCGGTCAACCAGATGACAATGGTGTGCATTGAAAAGCACTCATAATACTTCCAAAAAAAAAAAGTGTTTACCGTGTTATGCCATTATTGCTATGCATGCACCTGAGTCACACGCACTGTATGCCATGTTCGGATTATCCTTTATTTAGCTGGTTTTTACAGACAGTTCAGACTGTATATCTGGAAATTAGAGTATGTTTTTCATGTATTTTTTATTGCATGCATAGTTGATCTCTGTTTGTCTTTTAATTCCTGCACATGGCTTCATTTTTTGTTCTTCTTTGTGATGAAATTGCGTTCATTCCCATGTAAATAATGTACATAATAAATAAACTTGAATTTTCAATGACTTCGAAGTCTTCCCTGCATATCATGCCTTCCTCGAGGAAATGAATGTATCGATTGCTTTTACTTGCATAGAAAAGTTGATGCATGGTGTGAAAGCTACAGGTACTGTATGTTCTGCTAAATTTATGAAGGGCATGGGGCTATGCTTTCAGTTCTGAGATTTTTTTTAACTATATAAAGCAAAAATCTTCACCATTTAGGGTATAGTTTATGGAAAAATCCTCAGATGGTTCCAGCTAGAGCCAGTTAGGTCCAGAATAGTCCCATGAGCTTAACTAGCTGGTAAAGGTTTTTGCCCAGTTAAAAAAATATAATTGTTTAAATTAGAACGGTAGGATTGAATGAGAGCAGACATAATAAAAATGCAGCTTTGATGAATGCTGCTGTGAGAGACATGGCAAACGTTACTGTTATAATTAGCTTATTTTCTTTATTTCTTTTTCTTAATGGTTTAATTAATATTGTTAATTAAGTAGAAGCAAACCATTTTTCTCGCCCCAGGATATGATATTGAAGACTGCATGAAACACCTGAGCTGCAGCTAGAAGAAAATATGATGAGCACAGCATAAGAACGGACAAGGGGTACTAGGTATAGGACCGTATACAATATATGTATAAAATGAAATATTAAATTAAGATCCCGAGAGTAAAATGGATATCTATATGTGCCAGCTGGTGAATTCAATGACGACCCCATCATGAAGGTTCTGTGCATGATGGCGGTAAGTGCCGACGAAACGCCACTTGGATTAAATGCTAGCTAAAAATGTGCCATTTTATTAGCTGCATAGAACTAAGTTGCGCAATATGCAGGTATAGATAGATAAGCCTATAATTTTGATGATCGACGTAGCTCTGCAAATGTGCGGTTCGAATGATCACAATTAAAGTTATCGTTCAAGAACAATATCTCTAAGCTCACATCGAGTGCACATAGTAAGTTTGCATAATCATCACTCACATTTCTGTTGCCGCAGATATATTACATTTGAAACTGAACGAGATTCACGCGCTCTTTCGGCGAAGATTTGCAAAAAAAAAGCTGGAAAGACTGCTTATGCTAGCATAAGGAATTTTAAGTCCCCGCTGCTGGCTTGCCACAACGAGTGCAGGGTACACAGTTCAGTTCAGTTCAGTCGTTCAGTCGTCTCCGACTCTTGTGACCATATGGACCATGTCACGCCATGCTTAATGGTATTGTGACTGGCCATAGGGTCTTCTTGGCAGGAAATACTGGAGTGGGTTGCCATTACCTTCTCCAGTGAATCCCATTTTGTCAGAACTCTCTGCCGTGACCTGTACACAAGCAGCCGTTATGGGTACACAAGCAGCCGTTATGGGTACACAAGCAGCCGTTATGGCTCAAAAGTTGAAGCAGGCGACTTACCTCGGCGAGGCTTTCCACGCAGCCGCGGCGCCGCAGCAAGGCATTTTTTTTGTGTGTGTTTTTTTGCCGACTCCATGACGTCATTGGTCACGTGAAAAGCGGAGGCCCAGCCCCTAGGCCGATTTGGTGTGAATGTAGCATCCCCCCCCCTCCCCTGAACAGGGGTAAGGAAGAGGAGGTAAACTTTATTTAAAGAAGAGGTCGTAGGCGCGGGTGGTAATGGCGCAGCCTATGGCAGCATTCAAATCACGCGCCTTTCACCAAGACCGGAAGTAGTTGCCGCTTGGTGCGCTACAATTGCTACAATCAACTGGGCTGCAAGGAGGTAAAAAAAGAGCGAAATGGTTATAGATAGAACAGCAGTTGAAGGATGACAAAATAGGTGTGTACGCTCTATGCGAGACTCATCTCAGGGATCTAGAAAATCTGCCGTTTATGAAGGCAACGTCTGGGAAGGGTGCAACAGAACGAGAACGGAAAAAAAGGGTGGAGGGGTAGGTATATGTTGATACACCAGGGAACAAATTGGCAAAGAATAAAATCATCTTGCAAAGAACATATCTGGGTATCAGTAACAATTACCGGCATAAGGAAATGGCTAGGGATAGTTTATTTAGGAACAGGACACCAATGCAGGCAAAAAAACAAGGATCTTGTTGAATGTCTCAGTGACGTTATTTCACTGTTTCAGTGAAATATCGCCTAATGGTTAGAGCGCCCGTCTCGGCTGCGGGAGGTGGTTAGTTCGAAACCCACCGCCGGACACCCACCGGTAAAAATGGGTACAAGCGTCCCCCGGCCTGGCGCTCGGCTTTTCTAGGGGTGTGCGTTTGGGAGAAGCTCCGTAAACCCCGCTGCGCGCCCCTCCTTCACTTCCTTCAGGTTCACTGTCACTTCATCACTGACAGTGAACCTTTACGTCTTTCGACACGCTGGCTTAAAGCGTTTCGCACTTGAAACAAGGCTTTTCTGAGTTTTCGCGTGTGCAGGACACGACTCGTTTTCAGTTTTGAACCCCGTGAAACACGGTAACTCGAACCACCTTTGCAGGCTGAAGTGTTCGAAACTATTTTGCCCCAGAAGGAGCGAGCCTCTTCCAAGCGCACACCCCTGTGAGAGCCGGGCGCCAGGCCGGAGGACGCTTGTACCCATTTTTACCGGTGGGTGTCCGGCGGCGGGTTTCGAACGAACCACCTCCCGCAGCCGAGACGGACGCCCTAACCAATGAAATGATGAAATGGAGCGGGGAGGTGTTTCAGTGCCTCCCCGCTCCAGCGTGTTTGTGAGTGTTGTGTGCGACGGGGTTCGTGACGGGCCGATAATAGCTGAAGGCAACCGTTCGCTTTTATTTTCTCAAGGCATCTATGCAGCTCGAAGCTTAATTATTCTCAGCAATGGTCACTCTAAGCTTCTCGTCACGAACTTCACGAATGAATCTCGCCACCTCTATCGCTGTACTGTCATTGCTTTCGGCGAACTGTTAAAGGAAGTTTCTGAAATTTTTGTGTCTGGCGTTATTGATACTCCTAGTGTTCTAGACCACATCGATGTTAGCAGTGACCTTTCTGTCAATAACGCGACCTGCGTGCCTTACTGCTGGAGTACGCCCCGTGCTTTGCCTCATCATCGAAAGACCGGCAAACTTCTATCACCAAGCATCGCATCTTAACGTCTGACGATGCCCGACCTATTCGACAGCAGCCGTACCGTATTTCGGCCAAAGAACGTGAGGCAATTCGAACACAAGTCCAGGAAATGCTTAATGCTGATGTTATTCAGCCGTCTAAAAGTCCGTGGTCATCGCCAGTCGTGTTGGTTAAGAAAAAGAATTGCACGGTGCGTTTTTGCGTTGATTACAGGAAACTGAACGACATCACAAAAAAAAAAGATGTATATCCGTTGCCCCGTGTCGACGATTCACTCGATCGACTTCGCAACGCCAAGTTCTTTTCCTCCATTGATTTAAAAAGTGGTTATTGGCAGATAGAAGTGGATGAGCGCTATCGGGAAAAGACTGCTTTTGTGACACCCGATGGCTTATATGAATTGAAAGTATTGCCTTTCAGTCTGTGTTCAGCGCCAGCGACGTTCCAGAGAATGATGGACACCGTACTTGCTGGTCTTAAATGGCAAACCTGTTTGGTTTATTTGGACGACGTCATCGTGTTTTCAGAAACGTTGGACCAACATCTTAAGCGGCTGCGAACGATATTGGACGCTCTTCGCTCGGCCGATTTGACACTCAAACCGGAAAAATGTCACTTTGGATATCAGCAGCTGAAATTTCTCGGTCATGTGGTTAGCGCTGACGGTGTGCGGCCTGATCCTGATAAAACAGCCACTGTAGCCCATTTTCCCATCCCTACCACGAAGAAAAGAGTCCGACGTTTCTTGGGCCTGTGCGCGTACTATCGCCGTTTCATTGCCGATTTTGCCAAGATTGCAGAACCTTTGACGCGCCTGACACGTGATGACGACGAGCAGCAGGAGGCATTCACCGAGCTGCGCCAACAACCCTCCCGTTCTTGCACACTTCGATGAGGACGCTGCCACCGAAATTCACACCGACGCCAGCAACGTCGGTCTGGGTGCTGTTCTGGTCCAGCACCAGCAAGGCGAGGAAAAAGTGATCGCTTATGCCAGCCGCACCCTTTCTCGGACAGAATCGAACTATTCAACTTCTGAAAAGGAGTGTCTCGCCGTCGTTTGGGCCACAATGAAATTCCGACCTTACCTTTACGGCCGTAAATTTAAAGTTGTGACAGACCATCATGCTTTGTGTTGGCTAGCTAGTCTTCGAGATCCATCAGGACGTCTTGCACGGTGGAGCCTTCGTATGCAGGAATTTGATTACTCTATCGTTTATAAATCCGGACGTAAACATGAAGATGCTGACACACTGTCTCGATCACCCGTGGAGTTGGCCCATGACAGTACGGATGAAGACGCCCATTTTCTTTGCATTATTAGTTCCTCTGATTTAAAGGCCCGGCAACGGGCTGATCCAGACCTCAAAACTGTGATCGGTTGCCGCGAGTGCCAGCGACACAAGACGCCTCCATTGAAGCCAGCGGGTTTCCTGCAGCCTATTCCCCCCCCCCCCCCCCCCCCCCGCTAGTACCATTCGACCAAATTGGTATGGACTTTCTTGGCCCTTTTCCTCTATCGTCAGCTGGCAATAAGTGGATTATCGTGGCTACAGATTATCTGACACGTTACGCGGAAACTATGGCGGTGCCACGTGCAACATCCTCCGAAGTGGGACAATTTTTCATGACGCAGATTGTCCTTCGCCATGGCGCCCCTTCATACGTCATCACTGATCGTGACAAGGCATTTACAGCGCGTCTTCTTGAAGAAGTTTTCCAACTAAGCCAGACACATCACCGAAAGACTACCGCTTGGCCTTACTGAGCGACTAAACAAAACAATAGCGGACATGCTCGCCATGTATGTGGATGTCCGGCATAAAACATGGGACGAGATATTGTCTTATGTCACATTTGCGTAGAACACGGCCGTCCAAGAAACAACTTGATTCACTCCGTTTCGCCTAGTATACGGACGCGATGTACAGACCATGCTCGACGCTATGCTGCCATGTGCGGCTGACGACCAGCTGCTTACCGCTGACGCAGAAGAATTCACCAACTACGCTGAGGAAGCTCGCCAACTCGCCCGTAATCACATTACAAAACAGCAAGCAACAGATGCACGCCGATATAACGACCGCCATCGCTATGTCGTGTTCCAGCCTGTGACAAAGTCTGGGTGTGGACACCTGTCCGGCGCCCAGGCCTGTCAGAAAAACTTCTCAATCGTTACTTCGGACCCTACAGAGTGTTGCGTCGCCTCTCAGAAATTACGTACGAGGTTATTCCAGACGGAACTGTACCGAGTTCTAGTCGTCAGTGCTCGTCTTACCTAGTGCATGTACTTCGCATGAAGCCGTATTTTCCCCGCTGAAAGTCGTATTTGCCATCCGGATAAGTTTTTTTTCTGTGAGCTTGCGGGGTTTTTTTCAATGGAGGGGGGGGGGGGGGGGGAATAATGCCACCTGACGGTTCGAGGTAGCGCTTGAAAGACGAAGAAGTTGGAGACTCTCCCGCGCTTCGGCTAGCTAGGACTGTGGACTCTTGAGCTTGTGTCATTGTGTTACCGTTTCCCGGGAACCTCTGTTTTGACTGTACGTGTATCTGCCCCTGTTGCCGATTCCCATAAATCCCTGTCTTCATGACAATATAAGCCAGTTTGGAGACGGGGCCGATATTATTCTGCTGGGGGACACGAACGGCCACATAGACGATCTGGATGGATACACGGATTGTAACGGGAAGCTAATGCTAGATTTCTGTGAGCGACACGATCTAGTATAGTAAATAGAGAAACAAAATTCGAAGGCCAAATCACGTGGGAATTCCGCAAAAGGCAGACGACCACTGACTACTGTCTAATGTCACAGGGAATTTATAGCAAGGTCACAAAAATGGAAATGGACGAAGAAGGGGAGTGTAGTCTGGGAAGTGATCATAACCGCATTAGTCTGCAGTTGGGGGCCTTGATGAAAAGAGAAATGGAACTTAGACAAAAAGTAAACGCAAAATTAAACGACGATCAAATAGCGCAGATAGCAGCAGACAGAGGAAGCAATAGAGCCCAGCCCCATGTAAGGCTGGGATTATGAAAAGGTAGAACTACTCATAAGTAGGAAAATTAAGGAGGTTAAAGGCCCACTGTCCACCCTCCGGTCGAAAATATTTTTTTCCCCGGTGACTGTGAGACTTCGCCCCTAGAACGCAAGGCCGCAAAATGTTTTTGAAAAGAGTAACTAATAACGCAGTTACAGCCACCGCAATCACCCGATTCTGTCATGCTTCTCTCCTTCCGTTCCCTCCCAAAGGTTTTTCACTCTCCTGCCCGAGGTCGTCTAGCCTCCGCAAGACAAATTCACCTTCCTCCTCCGCGTTTGGCGGGAGGTGGGGCGTGGCACTCCGCGAGCGCGAAAAAAAAAAAGAAAAAAAAAACGGCCGAGAGAGCGCGCGCCGCTGGATTCAGTCTGGCCGTGGCGAGGGAAAAGCGCGCAGCGAGCGGTAGACACCCATCCTTCTCCCGTCAGTCAGCGAGACGGACCAATGGACGTCGTTCGCGGTACGTACGTCATTACTGTGGCCCGTCGGGCCAGCGCAGGAAACGGGGAAGCTGGCTTCACAAAGGAGAGCATGAGAGGGCTTTGAATTGTATTTTCGATGCTTTGCGGCGCGCGTGTCACTGTAGCATTTTGCACAGACTATCTCCGGTACCTGATCGAAACACTGGGCTCCTTTGCTTAAAAGGGCCTTCCCTGGACAGTGGCCCTTTAAAGTAGCAAACCGCTGGAATGGAAAGAGGAAGCCACGGAGCTGATGGAATAAGGAAATCAGGGAAGCTATTGAACAACGTACGACAGGCTGCTTCAAGAGAACACCGGGTGGCAAAGAAAGCACAGGTATCTCAGGAGGAAATCGACCAAAAATGGGAATCGTTATATCGACAAAAGAAACTTGAGGTACAGGCCCTCGTCCAAAGTAAAATGAAGCAGTCCACCGATCGCTGGATGGCTGACATACACGATGTCTCTATGAGGCGGAGCAAGTAAAATTCTGGAACCATAATGTTGGCTAGGGAAAAAGAATCAAAGAAAGCAGGATCGGATTCAAGATAACGAGGGAAATTGCTTAAAGGGAGACAACGCAGTGAACTACATTACATCACTTATAGCCGAGTCATTTAAGAGCGACGATAGGGTACTCTCTGCAAATCAAGAAGCAACACAAGGTAGCAGCTGGAATACAAAGCAGCTTAGAACTGACCAATCTAAACCGGAAAAAGGCAGAAAAAAAATATTCCTAAAAACACATCTACAGGAATAGATGGAATGCCGATCAAGCTGATTAATGAACTTGGTCCAAAAAGTAAGGAAACGTTGTTAAAAGCTTTGGAAACAGTCATAACGAATAAGCGAATTCCGGAGAGCTGGCGGCAGAGTAAAATGAATTTGATTTATAAAGGAAAAGGAGAAAGGATGCACATAAAATCCTACAGGCCGATTACCATACCATCTGTTAGGTATACAGGTTGGCAATGCAGGCGGTGAAATTAAAGGTGCAAGCATGGGTAGAAAGTAACAAGATACTCGGAGAACTTCAGAACGGCTTTAGAAATGGTAGGCGCTTAGATGATAGCCTGTTCATGCTTACCCAATGCATCGAAATATCTAGAGTGGAAAATAAACCTTTGTATTTGACCTTCCTGAACATAAACGGGGCGTACGACAATGTAAACAGGGAACTCCTGTGGAACATATTAAAAGAAGAAGGTATCGGTTATGAGGTAAGAGTTCCTACAGGAAATATACCGGGATAACAAAGCAGAAATTACATATGGGAAGGGATAAGAAGTACGGAAAATTTCAAGGTATGCAAAGGATTAAGACAAGGCTGTCCTCTATCACCGCTGCTGTTCATGCTTTATATAATAAATCTGGAACGAAAGGATACAAGAAAGTAACTTAGGTTTTAAGGCGGGGGTCCCACGGTGGCCATCTTGGAATTAGTTCAAATTCTGCCACCAGGCTACGCCACTGATTCAGGACTGAGGAAGTGCCTATCGGCCTTGCCCCCAGTTGGCCGAGGGGCCCAACCATTGCTTTGTAGAGAAGCTTTCTTTTGTTGGAGGGTGGGTTTTCAAAGCCCCATTCTTCTCCCAGCCGTGCGCAGGGGGAAGCGTTCACCTGTTCTTAGCTTGACTACTGCGGATAGCAGGACTGCGGGGTGCTAGCTTGCCTTACCACGGCTGAACTTGAGCGGCGACGCGGACCGCCGCCGCTCGATTCGGCCATGACCGAATGTGCGTAACGTAAATGAAAAGTACCACCTCGTTTTGTTGTTCACTGTTCTGGATAGAGTGGAAGCTTGAGCGAGTTGATGATACATCGTCGATATATGTTCAGGATAGCTCAAGTGTATACCAAAAATGGAAAGGTGCGATATGATGGAAGATATTTATGTGGCCTTTGTATACTATACTTTGACTCACAAAAGATTTGCACCACTGCTAAAGGCAGGGGCTCCCTGGCCCATTCAAATGCGCACTGTAATAGGTAATTGTGCTCCGACGCACCCCTCGAATCGGCGAAGTGGGAGCACAATTGCCAATTATAGGTGGTGTGGATAGTGGTTATTCAAACAAAAGGAAGGAAAAGAGCGCTGCCGGCCCCTTCAACTGCTATCTAAAATCTGAAGCGCCCAAGCTGCAGCCGGCGGGAAAGCAAAATGATGGGGAGAGGAAAGCGAGGGGAAGTGCAGAGGGGAGCTATAACAAGAAATTACAGGGGGAGCTTTGTACATTAGTTACAAAGTACAAAAACAAAAAGGGAAACGCGTTTGCCTCGCTCGCGCGCAAGTGTCCAAGTGCTCTTGGTCCATGGCGCCCAGGCCTTTCACAGTACTAAAAACATTTTGTGAGACGAAGTATACATCTTTGGTGGTTTCGTCATGAACTCTGGCTGAAATCGACACCTGTATTGTCTTTCCTTTGATACCCATCTTTTGAGCTGTTATCGCTTTTGAAGTTATGGCATTTATAGTAGGATATTCTTGCGAGCTCTCTGGTGCAGAGCTACTTTTATCAAACGTTATTGCACATAATAAAATTGCAATAAAGTCGGTTTCAATCAACAGTAATCATTTTCTTTTTTCTTTTTTTTTTAGTTCGGGCTTTTCTAACCACAGAAACTGACGTTGGTAACCTAATGAGCTGAGAAAAGGGCGATGGCCAATTTCATTTTACCTTAGAGAGGACAGTCGGCATTGCGAAATAGGTGTGAAATACCTACCAAAAGGGTAAGCACCACGCAGCTGCCGCAATGCATTCAGGCTAAATTTTGGGGGAAATGAATTGGAGAGGGGAGGGTAGCAGACAGTTATGAGGCAACGTCGCCAGTAGAAGCGGGTTAGTTTCGCAAGCGCGTTAGACCGCTCCTTCTCGACCCTTCCCCTTTGAATCTCCTCTGTACTCTTCATTGGTTAGATGTACGTCTTTGCTGCATTGCGAATCCAGTGTACTTTCTATATATTTATTTACTTATTTATTTATTCACTACCAGCATCACCTGCTTTCATAACAAGAATAGAACGGCAATCACTCGTGCTAACCACGGTAAAATGCATAACTGGCTGCCACTGAGGCATTCTTTGGAGTGAAAGGATTCGTTTCTGTGGTTGTATGTGCAACAAAAGAATAATGCAAGACGCCCTTCGGTTACTTACTGCCCCTAGAATTTGTCCGGACATGTACTTCCTCGCGCTGCCCTGATGTGGCCATTTGGCGCGCTGAACAGCTTTCTTTTTTTTTTTTTTTTTAGAGCCCAGCTCTTTGGCGCCCGTTCCTGCGTTTCGCGTCGCCGTCTGCGTTGTCCCTCGTAACCAGCTCCGCAGCCAGGGCAGCGCACGCTCCTGCCACCATTCGCCGCTGCGTGTCCCCCCCCCCCCTACCTTTTTCCTTTGTGGCGGCGACGGTGTTTTCCGGTGTAAGTGGATCGCGGTGCATACATCCTAAGACGAAACGCAGAGCCACGTTGACTTGACTCGCTAGCGGCGTCAGCGGCATCTGTCAGTCGCTGCTATCTCTTCGCTGCGCAACGCTCCTACAGGTCCATACGCCGCCTTACGCGAACTCCTGATCCACAAAGCTTCCTTCATGACAGTCAAGAACTGTTAGTGGAGTGTTTCTTGAAGAAATACGTGTGAAAAATAAAATAAAAAAAGTTGTCTTTGCCTCAATCTATCGAAAAGCTGGAACAGCCAATGAGATATGCTCAAATTTCGCATTAGGAAGTAACGTAATCGTCGGTAATTTTTCTGTTGTAATAAAAGTAGAAAAAAAAAACGCGCGCGCTGATATATGTGGGTGTGCGTACTTTCCTTTTCATAACGCGCTGACCGCTTTCTTTTTTCCCTGGTGGGGGTGGGGGGGAGGGGGGTGGAGGCATTTCCATTGAAACACACGAGGCTATATAGTGTTGACGGTAAGCTAACCGCCCCTCCCCCTCCCCCATTTTTGTTTTTATTTAGAATAGCAGCTTGGGCGTGTTGCTTATGCATCTTGAGGTGACAGCGCGGAACGTGGACGGGAGCACAAGGTCAGAAGACGACACAACGAATAGATTGATGTTTTAGATTGAGCTCCTTGTGCTATATACAGCAACATGAGCAGGTGGGCTGAAGGCGAATGCACCAGCGCTGGTAGTAAGCGTACATTGGTAATGGTACTCCAGCTACAATAACTACCGCGAGCTCTAGTTTCAAGTCAGTCTGCGCTCTTGTTGCGACATTTTTAGCTATAAGGTGCGTTGAGAAAGCGGACTGCCATACTAGCAGCACTCGAGAGCGTGAGTGCAACATATTTCTGAAATATATTCAAAATATATGTAATGCCTCCCTGAGGGGTAATGTAAATAAAATAAATAAATAAACATATTCTGAGCAATAAGACGACCAGAAAAGTGCGACATCACGAGCAGTTATCTAAATATGCGCCGCTTTGCAACTAGCACATGTGTTTCTTGACAATGATTTCATAATTTGAAATTTACCAGCCCCGGAATTCCTTTGACATGTCTGGGGATCGTACAATAAGATGCCCTTTTTGGTTCGTCTGCGGTTCCAATGAAGAAGGGGGGGGGGGGATCGCCCCATTTAGACAAGTACTGGCGAACCTACACCGTTTGCAAACATTGTCCCCACGAATGTGTGAAGGGTTTGTTTCATCATTGATGGAAAAAAGAAAAACAGCCCGAGGAAACAGTACGGAAAATCGAAGAACTGACAAACATGGCTGTCAATCCTCACATTCCTTCTGTAGGTAAACCCTCGTAACTGCCATAAATAAAGCGGGTACTCCAAAGCACTTTCCATGCGCCGCGACGTCAACGCCGCCGTCACGGCAGGCGTCGCAAAAGGGGAATGCACCTGCATGTTCGTGGTGCTGGCTCGCTCACCCTCTCGCGCGGACTGAGAAAATTTGAAAACCGTGAAGAAAACTATTCTGTGAAGAAAAGAAGCAGGCGGAGCTAAGTGGACTTCAGGACGAGAAGAACGGAGTAGGGGACCGCCGCGCGGTCCCAACCCCTCGCTAGTTTTCGACGCGTGTAGCACGCGCCAGATATCTGGCAGGGACAGATCACAGCATCAGAGCTCGCGATGCACGCATGCGCAGACCGGCTTTGGCTGACGCGTGCGACGACGTTAGCGCGGCAGTGCATGACGCATGTGTGTTTGGAGTCGGGGCTTATGTATTCCAGTAGTTCCCTTCACCCCACGCCACTTCTACCCCCAACATGACGCAATTTTGGATGTACTTTGGGGAAGTGGTATGCCTTTATACTTTCTTCAATAGCCACACTGAGAGAAAAAACTTGACGAATGCTAAGCAGCACAGGCATCGGAATGTATTCATTTTCATGTTATACAAAACATTTTCCCAGTGCATGCCCAGATTATTTTGGTCAATTTTGGTCAATCTAGTCTGAATTTACTAGCTTTTGTAGGCTTACAAAAAGCGGCTATGAGCTTTAGGCACACTGTCTCTCTGCAATGCTGTTTCTTGGGCTAGTTGGTGGAGTTTGCTCATTTTGACAAAGCGCAAAAAAGAGGCAGGGATGGTCGAGAGACATGGGACAAAGCGCTTTGCCTGTCCCTCGTGCCTGTATATTTTTAGCCCTTGCCCAAAATGACCAGTCCCTGTCCTTCTCTCTTCCTCTATCATGAGATAAATCATGGTGGCAATTCGTTGACCTCACCCCAATGTTTTGTTGTTTCACTATGCCATGCAGCGTTTCAGCAGGATTAGAGTTGAACAATGGCAGAGCTGGTTCAGGGCCCCTTGTTGCACCTAACCCTTATCCTCCTTTTTTTGTCCACACAAGAACTCCTTAGAATGACTTTCCAATCAGTCGGCTGAAGTATGCTCGCGAACGCTCAAGATGCAAGTTGATAGACCCTTGAAGCAATTTCTCTAAACCAATAAAATGGCAGATGCTGCGAATATTTATGCAGTTTCTTCTGCGGCGATGCTGTTTCAAGTCATTTTGTTTTTTGGACATGATGTTTCCATTCCCTCCCATTTATTTCCGATTTTATCATTGCAAAGGAGTGGAAATTTGTTTTCCTATCACTAAAAAAAAAAAAAAAAAATTGTCTGCAAGGCGTGGTCGCCATTTGTTATCTGTGCACAGCAAAAATGGGTGATGTTCGCTACACGTGGGAACGAAGCTATAGCGATAACTCGGCGCGGTCAACTGTGGGTTTCACCGCAAGGTCTCGACATACAGCTGTCTACATCGAATTGACGTGGTATTGTTATCAAAAATCATTTCGAAACGGATTGAACAGGTTCAGCCCAGTTCGTGAATGCACCTTCGTGCAAGACTCAGGCTCCTATCTCCTGAGGGAAGCAACAACTGCTGCCTTGGTAGATATTGCCGCGTGTCTTCTGCGTGTTTGCTTGGAATTGCTTTCGCACTGCTAGCTGTGCTACTATGCTTATATTTCTGAATCTTTTTGAGTAAGACCACGTGGCTCCTTGATGCTAAGCAGTAAGGATTACAACTAGCGTTAGTCTTTCGTTTTATTTTATTTTACTGCTTTGCATGTTTGTTATCGGAAATGCTTTCAGTAAAAAAAAGAAAAATGCCGCTGGTGACCTCGACGTCAAAACTGCGCGCCAAATCAGACTGTCATGTGATTTCCGCTCCACACATCGTCGCATATTTCATTTCGGTGGTGTCAATCGATATTCAGCCATTCGGAGGCAAAAATTTTGAGCCTCCTCTACTTACTTTACTAAAACTAACTGACGTGTTCGAAGGTGTGAAGAAAACGATGTCCTATGTCAAAACCAAACGCGACGTTTATTTACTTTTTTTTTTCCGGTACAAAACCGGAATGAAGTGCAAGAAACACCCAAAAAGCTTGGAATTTCACTGCGATGACTAATCGGGGATGACCATGTGCGCTTGTAAAGGGAGGCTGTCATTGTGCTACTAAATACGTTCGATTTTTTTCATTGCGGCAGTCTAAAAACAGTGGCGATGTGCGTGTGCCGCGATGGATATCAGTACTCTGTTCTGCACGACCGCCCGATACAGACACGCGCTTCATTCCGTCAACCCACCACATGCACTAAATGTCCGCGAAAGCGTTTACGGTGCATTGCATAATAACAATAATAATAATAATAATAATAATAATAATAATAATAATAATAATAATAATAATAATAATAATAATAATAATAATAATAATAATAATAATAATAATATTATTATTATTAAAACAGACCCCTGGCCTTGAAACATGAATCCACGGCTTTGAGGCTTACTATTTTGAGCATAGCGTAGACGCACAGAGAAGTAGAGAGTGCCGGCTGTGCACGCGCATTAGCCCTACTTGGCCCCACTAATGCCACTGCGTGTGCGCCGAAGGAATCCGGTAATTCGGTTTACATGTAGGCAAGCACTTTTCTCTTGTCACAGTGAAATGCGCCCAGCTGCCCTCTCGGCGTCACTTTGTTTATGTTACGCTGTCTGCAGTCGAAACTTCTCTCTTTCCACGCAGCGTAGTGTGGTGAACTGTCCCACCTTTGCGAAGATGTCCATACACGCTTCGTAAGTGACCAAATACAATTAGACAGACGTACAACGGCTGTTACGTTTCATTACGGTGATTATCGGTGACGACGTCTGGTTTTTGATTATCTATGAGCACATATTTGTAATGTTTATAAGCATGAAAAGCACTGAACCAAAACAGTGTACATTCTCATTTCAGCTAACGCTCGACATTCGGTTCAGCAGCGTCGAATTCCTTCGTTTCTTTTCTTTTTCATCTGTACTCCGTATGCGACGTCGTCCTTTTGCAGTTGTATTTCTTGTAGCGGCTGCGAAGCTACATTCAAAACGGTGCTTTCCGAGAGGACAGCTGCACCTAAGCACACGTGTGCCACTGAAAGCTCTAGGGAACAGAGCACGCACCAACGGAGATGTGAAGGAGACAACCAGTCGATACCGCCGGCCGAAACTATTTATTTTGGTCTACTGTCCTATTCCTTTTTCGACCAATATTTGAGAGTCGCATGACGCACATAGCATCTAAACGGTGGATCATACGCGTGGTATGCCAGCTGGCGTATCGTGATGTCATGTGCGAGCATTTTGCCAGCACACCATGCAGCATAACGTGGCGATATCCGTAGCACTCGCTGTCAAACACATAATGTCTACATTTTGCGAGAAATACCACTGGACCAACTGCGCGCACGGATGAAGAACCTCGTCCAAGCAACCTGCAATCTGTCAAGGCATGTCTTAATTTTGATAAATTTGCACTTTTGTCGCCAGCCGAAAAGCAAGCCCGATACATGTAAATTTACCGGAAGATTCTGCGCATTCTGTTTGGATTTTGCTAGCCGTGTCACTTGCTATCCGAGCCTGAAGCGCCTGGCGAAATACAAATGCGTGAGGGAAAAGTACAGGGCCAGAAGCATATTCAGAAAAGCACAAAATAGCGCAAAGCCCCTCAGCGATTGGGCGTGAAGGTTAGCGGCTTAGCACTGCAGGCGAGCGTCCACTGTTCGCACACAATGCAGGGGTGCGAAGGGTGATGCGGTGACCATGTGCAGGCTCTTCGTGCGAGCGAATAGCCCCCGCATAAACCACAGTGTATGCGCGCAAAACATGTGCACGCACGTAGTGTGCGTGTCATGTCTTGTCACCTAAAAAAAGCTTTCAGTCCGTGGTCCTTCCCTAATGAACTGTTTGTGTTTCCACTTTGAGTAGATGCGTCTCCTTGTGCTAGGAACCAGCGGTGTCTCGCACCACGTTCTCAATCGAGTGGTGCCTCCAGGTATCCATTCATTCCTTTCACTCCACTGACACTCCCTGCTTTCCTCTATATCATGAATTGTAGCCTCTGCATCAGGTGAGAGAGTTGTCGAAATTCTTCCTCTATGGGATGTTTGAAACCGGATCTGCTGCAGAAAGAAGTTGTTTCGACAGGCAATGAATTTTTGAAAAGTGTGACACTCGCCTCACAAACAGCAATGCAAATAGCAACAAGCAAGACACTTCACAGCACAAAAGTAGTATAGGTGGGTTGCTGAAACCTAGAAGTCAGCAGAGCAAAACCCCTTCACCATGGCAGCCAAACCTGTTTTGAGGGCAGAAGTTGGGTGCAGCGCAGAATACTTCTATGTCCAGCCTGATGTCATGCGCGAACGTGTTGAGCAGAATTCCTTCACTATTGAGAGCCTGGAGGAGGTAGGGGCAGGGGAGGTGTTATGAATGGCACTCACAAACGGAGGGGTTCTTAATCTCATAATTGCGACAAGAAGAGGGGTGCAGGAAAGGTACGGGGCCATTATTACCACAATAGACGTCTCCTGCACTGCACCTGTTTTGTGCCCCCAAAACAGGTTTGGCCGCCATGGTGAAGGGGTTTTTGCACTGCAGCGAAGCTGACTTCTAGGTTTCTTGACTAGCTTCAGTACTTTGAAGGAGTGTAGTCACGCGCGCCTCTCCTGGCAATTGAATGAACTCATACTTTTGCTGCTTTTACCTAGATGGCGCTAGCAGTGAAAAACCTTTAATGACCGAATACAGGTGCAAATACTAATTATCACCATGGTTTGTGCTTCTTATTTTAACTTTATTTTACAGTGATACAATATTAAAAAAAAGCCAACTCAAACAAGGCTCACGTTGTTGAGTATGACGGCCTTCTCCATTGAATGTCGTGTACGAAAAATTGATTATATTTGAAGGCTCAGTATAATCGTGCTAATTGTATAAAGCGCAATTTGCGATCAGGGTTCACAAATAACGACTATTCTAGTTTCGCCATGCATGATTCCTAGGCTGTAGAATGAGCGGTTTTTCTGGTCAAGCTATGCGATGTGAGGCAGTATTACGGAAATCTTCAAATTGGAAAGGTAATTAAAAACGAACTAGCGAATAAATTTCGATGAAACTTCGTACACTCAACTATTATAATGTGCGCCCGAAGTGGTAAAAATTTTACTGCTGTGCACG
Organism: Amblyomma maculatum; assembly: GCF_055883805.1. NCBI lineage: Eukaryota > Metazoa > Arthropoda > Arachnida > Ixodida > Ixodidae > Amblyomma > Amblyomma maculatum. Next base: position 120,956,931 of record NC_139349.1, read on the forward strand.
TTGATAAAGCGCAGATATTCGTGCCCAAAATAGCCAAACTTTACCATGTTTAAAAGGCTGCCGATCAAAGACTGATTAAATTAAAACTAATTACGCTTCAGGTTTCATAATATAAGTACCCATTCTATGTGTAGGCCAAAGGAAACTGTTCTAAGTGCAGCAGTTTCTTCAGCGAACTAGTCCGAAGTAGGGTATATCAACGACGCTAGCGAATTTGTCATCTGCAAAACCACCTCTCATGCAGTTGATAACGTTGACACACTAAAGCAGCGCACATCATTTGACAGAGAGTATATTAAGCTTTCGAATGATGCCTACATTGTGATGTTCGAAAAAGAACAACGCGCAGAATGCTCACGCAAACATTGCCTAAAATGGCACATTCGCGCTGCCGGAGTCTTAGGCGGAAAGGCGGTAGAGCGGCTCCTCCTCGGTTTGATCTATGCTGACGATATTGTGCTGCTAGCAGAGAGTCCAGAGAGTCAGGAATAATTGCAAACTCTAGTTAAGTATTGCGGAGACGAAGGGGACTCTCTAGGCTTCAGTTTTGGCGCAGTTATGTCGGGTCCGATGATTTTCAACGGCTCAACTGATCAGGGTCTTAAAATACAATGCCATGAAAAACCCAAAGTAGCAGAATACAAATATATCGAGGTATAGGTAAACGAAGGATTGGCATACATTGAAAAGCATGAACAATCATTTAAGGCAAAAGGGGAAGAAATGCCGGGATAATGAAGCATAGGGCATCGTGGGGATACAACAGGCATGAGGTTTTGAGGGGTATTTGGAAAGGAATTATGGTGCCCGGACTTACTTTCGGAAATGCGGTTTTGTGCCTAAAATCAGAGGTACAGCCGACATTAGAAATAAATCAGAGATCCGTTGGACGATTAGCACTAGGTGCTCACGGCAAAACTACAAATGAGGCGGTACAGGGAGATATGGGCTGGGCATCTTTCGAAGTACGGGAAGCTCAGAGTAAAATATTATATGAGGAACGCCTGAGGAAATTGGACAGTAACAGATGGGCAGCTAAAGTATTTAAATACCTGTACTTAAAAAGCGTTGACTCACAATAGAGGCACGAACTAGGAAACTAACTAGTAACTATGCTAGTCCCAAAGACGGAGAAATAAAGAGCGTTAAGCAACAGGTGAAAAACACAGAAGGTAAAAGTTGGATAAATTCAATGGAAAAGAAACAGAGTGTGGAATTATACCGAAAGTGGAAAAGGCAGATCAGGAAGGAAGCTTTCTTTGATAAAGGCAGTGCCCTACTTTTTGAAGCTAGATCAGGGTACCTTAAAACACAAAGCTACAAAAAGAAATTTAACAATGAAGACAACGCATGTGCTGTATGTGGTACTCCAGTGAAACAATTGACCATATTATACTCGAATGTAATGGTATCCATCCGGAAGCTGGTGCAGGCGCAATCACTGTTCCTGAAGCTCTGGGGTTTAGAGATACCAGTGGCCAAGGAAATAAACCGGCGGTGGAAGCTAGCAAAGAACGACTGGGAGATTGGTGGCTTAAAAGCAGAGAAGTGACATAATGTTAGTAATGTAGAAACAAAAATTTTATAAATAGAATGATGGTATAGTTAACCAATCTAAAACAATAATTAAGATATAGGGAGAAGATTGAGCATGATAGCTACTGCTACCACTCCGTTTCAAAGGGGGCTCTCTTATATTCCATCCATCCATCCTGCTGGCCCTTAGGGGAGTGTCCGCTCTTTACCAAACTTTTTCTCTATGACTGAACAACTAGCATAGAGTCAAATCTTTTCCGTCAATCTCTAAGGCATTTCCCATAAGTTATAGTGCTGAATAGACAGTAAGCTAAGCTTCATAAGAAAATAATAGGGCTATGCGCGCACTCTGTAGCAGGCACCTTCTAAAAGATGCAATACAACGAATTGTTATTTTAAAGATATGTTATTAATAGTCAGGAATGAAACACATTAATTGACGTTTAGAAGATATATTAAAACAACATTTCTTTGTAAAATTGAAAGAATACTCAAAATACAACATAAACATATATAACATCACAGCAACATTAAAAGGACTATGTCAGTGTAATGTTTCTTTTCAATGTTCTACTAATGCTTTTTATGCCCCCAACGAATTTGTGTAATTTCAGTGCTACCCGGGTAGCGACTCGCTGCTTCTCTTTTGGATTCCTTGCATCTTTTTTTCCGTGTTGTTTTATACAGTTCGATAAAAAAAATAAATTCATAAATTGGTTCTGAGGGAATAAAAGCCACAGTGACTATTTTCGCCTAGTCTAGTTCAGGAGGCAGTTCGGGAAAGCAGGGGCTACAAATCTCCCGGGCTCGGGGACTTAACCCTATCTCGCGAGCATGTCCATAGAGGGCGGCACAGACGCAACAGCTGTAGCCGAACGTGGAGATCAACGTACCGGGTAATCTAGTAGCCCAGGACATGGAGGAAGTTTTTCTTCCTCCATGGCCCAGAATATGTATATTGTGGCGATCATGCGTGTTTATAATTGATAGTGCGGTGGTGAATACGCTGAACGTGTGCTATAGTTCCCCAAATATATTGATATTAATACATCGTTTATTTTAGGTTTTATAATGTGCGTGGAAATCCAGCTCATGGTAGAAGTCGTCACAGAACATTAGCAAGATAACGCATACTTTAAATCCTGCTTCCTTTCAAAGAAACTGCTGCTGTGATTACTGATGCTCTTCTTTGCTAAAGGTAGCGTTCCAAAAGTGCCTTAACTGCAGGAATAAGAGGAAAACGCCAAGCATTCGTGTGACAGTCACGAAAACACTTGCGTTTACGTGTTGTTCTTCACGTACCAAATATCAACTTGCACAAATACACATTTTCATGAAAATATTCAAGTGTTTTGTAGCGAAACCGAAACCCAACTATGAAACTGGATCAAATGGAGAGAGAGTCACGCTCTCGCTGCATCTCGCGATGTCTCGCTGCGCACGATACCGGCGGTGAGGAGGACCCGCCCATGCAAGCGAAGGTGCTTTCCTCCGCGATGGCTCGGCTGTGTTAGGGTTACGCGGAAAACAGGTTCATTCGGGGATAATCCTACAATCGCGTCTCGACCTGCAATTAAATTCCATTCACATCGCCGCTACGCTCGCCTGGAGCCGAGCCAGCTGTTCGGATGGCACAGACGCGGGGGAGACGTGTGAGCAAGATGTGACTGCACCGCTCGCTCGGGTGAGTGTTTATTTTCATTACCGACATCGACGGCAACGGCGAGCGCTGCCTTGGGGAGGTGTCGAACCCAGAATGAATGGGGACACCCTTTTCTTTTCCGCCTCGCTGTAAACCATGCTGTGACTCATCATGCGGCGGCACTTGCGATTCGCGCTGCGCCGATCTCTGTCTGCCTCTACTGCGGTCAGGCGCCTCTTGTCCGGCTTCCATGCGTTCGATGCTGCTGTGTGTCCTATCGATTTTCGCGTGGGGCCTCAGGTTCTTCCTGGCCCTCGTTTTGTTCCCGAAATTATTAACGAAATCACTCTTTTGTTAGCAGGGCGTGATCCGTCCTGGCTTGAACACACTGCGTAAGCGTGTCGCTGTAGACATTTTGTCTCGTTGCAGTGACACGAGTGCCGCTTCGTTGGAAAGAAGTGCGCTTTTGTAAGTGCTCTAGGCGTATGCACTGCGGGCCGCACTAGAGGAAAACGCTTTGTTCGTCAAGTGGCAGCGCAGATTTCGCGTGGAAACCCGATGCTCGGATTTTATATAAGTCTACATGGTTACGCGACGATGTTTTCGCGTGCGCAGCCTCTTCAGCGGTACACATCTTTCGGCGTATTTAGTTTTGTTCCAATGTGCTCGGCGTTCATTGCATGTAATTAATCGTACAGTACTGTCGTTTCCATCTCTTGTTGCAAAATCTTAGCACGAGCTCTTGCAAGATTGGCAATTGAAATGTCGCGTGGTTGGCAGATGTCGCGCAGTAACGGCCTTGATCAGTCCGATGACATTCTGTCTGGACTGTCTGGACAATTCCAAAGAAAGGAAACGTTAAACAGGTTTATGTGCAAAATTATACGGTAATCAGAGACCGTGTCTTGTAAACAAGGAAAAACATGCGATGGCAGTGTATTTTTCTGCTATAAACAAAGCAAGCCTTTGTGGACACACTTTGTAAACATTTCTGGGCCTAGATTTTTTCGTAGTAAATCATCGAGGGCTGGACAAATCACAAGAAGATGTGGTATAAAGTATGTTAATTTCTGAAATCAGTAATTAGTTTGAGCTCTTGAAATGCTATACTTTTAACGCTGAAAATGGTAACAGATATGAGCCAGGTAAGCTTGCACGAATTCCTGCTTTTGTTCTTGCCAGCTTATAAACCAGAATCGCTAGTTTCTTTCGGTACAGTTAGTCAATCTCTCTTCAGCTGCTGTCTAGCAGATTATATTTTAAAAATTATTCTACAGACTTTACAGAGATGTGAAGGTTTTCAATAGCATTTACAGCTCGTTTTTGCAGACGCAAAAGCTTTGTTTTGTTTGTTTGAGTGGTAGAATCTCAAACAAATGAATTGTAGTACAAGTATGAGTGAACTAATCAATAGTGTATCTGTAGTTTTATGCTGATGGGGAGGACTGTTCGAAATTTAGTAATACCAATAGAATGAGCCATCTTGTTACAGACTTTATCTGTATGGTGTGTCTATAACATGTGCTTTTCAAATACGATACCAAGGAACTTCATTGTGCATTCTCGAGCAAGACTAACCTTCAAATTTTAATGAAAAGTCAGTTTTGAGGTGCTTGTTTTTGTTCTGAAAAGTGCATATTTTGTTTTGCAAACCTTCAGCTCTAGTTGATTTGAATTCAGTCATGTAAGAACATCAGATAGCCAGTCATTTGCTGCTGCTTGTACCTTCTGAATAGTTTCCCAAGAAAAAAAAAAATGCATTCGTGTCGTCCTCATATATTACAATGTCATTTGCCAGGGGTAAACTATCTGTCGTCGATATACAACATAAATAGGATCGGACCTAAAACTGAGCCCTGTGGAACACCTGTATAGACAGGGTCACCATCTGATGTCACTCTGTTTACCATAGGGTATTTGTATGGGTTGCCGAGACAGCTTGTTATCAGGTCTGATGTGATGTCCCTTATTCCATAGAGGCTCAGTTTTCTAACCAGTATATTATGCGCAACTCAATCAAAAGATTTGTGTAAGTCTAATTTATTAATGTTATTTAATAGCTTTTCCTTGATTTCTAGTAATGCGGATTCAGTGTGTTTGTTTTTTGAAAACCGAACTACTAGAGCATACTTAGTCTCATTCGTTCAACACACTGGTATAATCGCCTGTATATCATGTGCTCAGATATTGATATGACAGAAATTGGTGTGTAGTTATTTAAGTCATTAAAATTCCTCCCTTATGAACGGCACTCACTCAAGCAACCTTTATCTCCTTGGGGAAGTCACCTGTGGTCAGCATTTGATTTACAATATGTGCAGTTTAATTGGTTTCACCGATATACTATCAGCACCAGGGGCACTGTTATCCCAGAGAGAATTATATCAGTCACTGTGCTTTAACTACCCCTCCAGGGTGGCACAGTAGTTATCGCGCTCGAAAACTGTTCCAAAGGATGCAGGATCGAACCCCGACCTCGGCAGCCACTTTTTGATGGAGGCAAAAACCAAGGCGTCCATGTTCTATGCAATGTCAGTGCACATTAAAGAACCCCAGGTGGTCGAAATTTCCGGAGTCCTCCACTGCGGCATCTCTCATAGCCTGAGTCGCTTTGGAACGTTAATCCCCCCAAACCAAACCAAACTTTGCTTTAACTTCCAGGGTTTAAAAGATGGAATTTGTGTAGTGATTCTTTAAATACTTTACCGGGTCTATGTGGGTGGTAATGGCATGTGTCGGTGAATGGGCGTACAAAAAGTGGCCATTAATTTTGTTCAGTAGAGCAGTTCCTTCGTAAATTTTGTTGATTTTGTTGACATTCTGCTTGCTTTGGCCTAGCAGATCACCCAGTACTTCCCAAGTCTCCCAAGATCTACTAGCTGTCGAAAATTTCCTTTCATAATATTCAATTTTTGCTTTCTTAATGTCAGTGCCAAGTTTATTTATGACCTTTTTGATTTGTTTGAAGACATTGACATTTTTAGTTTCAATACGCTGAAAGAAAAGGTGCTTTTCTTCCTTTATTCACTTTTGACCACTTTTGAAATCCATGGTTTTGTAGCTTTTTCAAATTTTTTTGAGCTTTCGTTCTGGAAAAACTTCACTGTACATTTTCTGCAAGATATACAGAAATATACTGAACGATCTGTTTAAACCACACTCCTGGACAACATTGCAGTATGCAGTCTGTAGAGCTGCCTGGCAGAAATAGGATAAGCTGGTAACATCCATCTTTCCATAGGTTCTACTTGATGTATTGGCACTGGCACGTTTGCCATAAGCAAGTGAAAAATCGAAATATTGGCGTATGGTCCCTTATGCCAGTGGCTAAACTGCCAGCGAACGTTTTCCCGGAGAAGTGTTTGAAAAACAGACGTCAAATAACACTTTCAGTCTGCTCCATTACTCTCGTAGGTTATGATATTAAGTCTTCAGACCCATAACTGGATACGATGTCACACAACTCATTTGTGGATGTGGTGTTCATTAACATGTTGATATTTATGTCACCTATTATAACAGCTTGTAAGTTGTACGAAAAGGTGTATAATCAAACAGCTGTTAAAGGTGGTTGTAAAATTGGCTTGTTGTGCCTTAAGGTGGCTTATATATACTACTGCAGTGAAACGACTGTCGCAGGATGTAGCTAGCATTTCTGCATCTTCATTCATAACACATAATTCTGGTATTTTGTAATGAGTATTTCCTTTTCTTTAGTGTAAAGAGAAACAGCTTCCCCTGGTTTGTGCCAAGGACAGCCCTCTATAGTTCTCAAATTCATGTGCATTCTCTAAAAGCTAGGATATCAAATTGCAGTTGAAGGTTATTTAAAATAGGAAGCAAGCTCCTTGCCTTTGCTATGAAGCTGAAAAACAGAAAAGATATTCTTTATGCCTTGCTTCAGGGTGTTGACATAATGATTCACACTGCTGGTATCAAACTTAGCCATTTAGGATATTTTGTCTAACTCCTTTTCATTTTCATTGTAAATAGGAGATGCACTTGTTAGTTTTTTCTTATATACACTTTAACTTCTCGGACCCACACATAGGGGTATTTGCTTTCCTTTGCTCGTTTTTTCGTCTGCCATATATAGAAGAAGCAGGGCAGGCACCAGGGCACCTTTACACTGCGTTTAATAACCCGACTGTTCCTTGCTATCGATCTCCCAACATGGCGATCAGTTTCTATCTTGCGCACCCCCAGTCCCTCAAATCACTTCTTCCTCCTCGTCCTTCTGCTTGCTGATTTCAGCGCGAATCTGCAACACCATAGACGCCTCTTCGTGTTTGTTACGTTTTTATTGATACATATGTCCTCTTATAGCATGTTTTGCTTTTCAATCCATTGACGTCAAGAATCGCACAAGGATTGGAGGGGAAACATTTGACCCTGATTTTAACCTGTATGCTGCCACTATGTTTTCACTACCAGGGCTGGGAGGCTGCAGCTTTTCAGCAGTTGAGTGAATGATTCCTCTGACATTCTCATCCTCTGTCAACTTTATTGCATTCTGTGTTCTTTCGCTAACAGTTCTCAAGTGGATCAACTTCTAGGCGAGAAAGCCACTCATCTGTTTCGAACAATTGTTCTTTGAGACTGCTTTTTTTTTTTTAGCTGTTTTATTTCCACGAAGGCAAGGATGTCGTCATATTTGCTTGATAACAGCTCAAAAACTGGCTCCATTTTCTGGATTGTTTTGTTTTGATTTTCTGGTGTCCCGTTTGTATCAGTAAGCTTTGCTAATTGTTTTTCCTGCTTTTTGCCAACTACATCTAGCCATTTCAAAAGAAGGTTCAACATCATCATTATATCTTTGAGAGAGGGTTCAGGAATTTCGTTTATTGATCCTTCCTCCCGAGGCAAATTGCTTGTTTGTCCATGTGTAGTACCCAATTTACTTCTAGTGCAAGTTTGACATGAAAATGCCTCTTGCTTCCCTGATATCATATTTTTGAACGCGTTTTCAGACATTCCTGAACATTTGTTACCTATGGTATAATTTCCACATTCACGGCCCTTGATGCACTGGCTCTGTATGTTGTGAATTGCTGGAGCTTATACTTGTGTGTGACAAGTGACATAGAAGCATCTCAAGCCAGGCACGAAAAATGAGAATGAGGAACTGCTTTTAACAAGGATGCCTCTGTCATATTATTGTCATTTAATGTTGTGACAATAATGAGGAAAAGGATGCCGTGATAACCTACCCAACGTGAATAGCATGGGGCCTAGCCTTGGAGATCTGTGCACACAAAAGTTGCACTGATATCACTCCAGTTAATTTGGTAAAAGAGTGCATGGCATCAGTTCGTCTAGTTAATTTCTGGGTCTTTCTAGCTTATAATAGCTCTGGGAAAGTGGAGGCACTTTGTCATTGGAAACTAATCATTTGATTTAAACCAACTTGACTTGCCCCTTGCGTTGTTTTAATGTTGTTTTTTTTGCCCCTTGCATTGTTTTTCTTTTTTTGCTGCATTGTTAGCTGTCATGGCGTGACCTTAGTACTGCATTACTGTACATACAAAATAGGAAGGGCTACTTATCTGGTGACTTGCTTGACGCATGCTCTTCTGTAACACAGCCCATTTTAAACACTGGATACACATGGGATGGGACAGATGTGTTCTCCACCTCATCCCCCATATTTCCTCTCGATTTCAGCACTTAGTATATGTGGCCCTCAAAGATTTGAATAAGTCTATGAATCTTTCATTTAGAGTTCTGAAACTTAAGCAGGGAACTTTAGGCCGTTTCAGTATTTATGGATTAAAGGCTGGTTTCCATTTTTCTTTTTAAAACGTAGTACTGCCAGAACCATACGCCCCTTGCAAAATCCTTCATACTGTAATTGATTCCCTGTACTGCACTGCCACTGATGGTTAATACTGTTTTGGCCCTGTGGAGTTCTTATTGGCTCCCTGTTCGGCGACACACTTTGGCATGGTCAATCGGTCATGCCTAGAGAGACCAGCCTTCGTTTGTTGGTGTCTATCTATGTCGCTGCCGCCCTCGCTGCTCAAAAATCGTCCAGAGAAAGTTCTCAAGCTGCACGCAGTGCCCGGTAGGCGAGCAGGCCGTCTCCGCGAAAGTAATAATTCACCCCCTCAGAAAACGCACCACCGGGTTGTTTCGGGAAGGACCGACACAACACGTGCCTCCGCTTCCAGGACATCGTCACGTTTCATTCCTATATTCGCGGTTGAGCGCTCATGCCTGCTGTGTCAAGGAGAATCCGGCGGCTCGTCTATTCTGGTTTGAGGAAACGGCCGGCACCACCTCCTCTCTCCTGCCTGCTGATGGCTTGGGCGCAAACGCGACTCGCTACTGCGTGTTTTGCCATCGCTCGTGAGGCTGGACAAATTGCTGCTCGGCCTAGCCAGCTGTGCCGCGAGGATGGGGACGAAGACGCGAGACTGGCAGCGCGGTCGGCGCTCGCGTGGCGTCGCCGAAGCAGCGGTTCGCTGCCGTCTTGCTGCGCCTACTACCCGACGTCTGGTGTGCATCGGCGTCGTGTTTATCACCGGTCAGTTCTCGGGTCTCGCTTTTTCCGGTCCCCTTTCGGTTGGCGCCTATGTCCCTATATTTCGGCGTCTCCTTGCAACTCTGCCGGCTTGGGGCGCGCATCTCGCGTAGCGCCTAGGGCGCCACGATGCGCGCGGGCGTGCTCATCGAGGCACCCTAATAGCGCCGATTTCACGATTTGGTCGTCCGCTGAGAGGAGACTGCCGGTAGCGCTTGCAGGGCACAGCGAGGCCCGCAGACGCACGTAAATTTGCCCCGCGTCACTGGCATTGATGGATCTTTTGCACCGTTGACGTGTAGGAGTGCAACAGCATTGCATTGTGAAGTGCGGAGTCATGCTATAGCCAACAGTCTGTGCACGGCTACGCCATCCGCTGCCAACTACCGCCTACCAGGGACATCATTTTTGGGCTTTTCCCTGCCTGTGGAGATTCTAACGGTCTCGCAGTGATTGATTCAACTGATTGTAACCGGTAGTTTTACGACGACGCATTCAGTGGCGCCGGGTTTCCTTCGTCAATTGGGCTTCTAATCATTTCGCGGTAGATTGATTCAATTGATTGTGGCTGTTGGCATGCGCGGTTTCACACGACGCCACTTTCCACCGAAAAACCAAAACAATCAGTTCTGGTTTAACTCTGGTTAATCTTAGTTGAATTGCGATAGCAATGGCGGAAGCTTCTTTTGCCTGCTACATTACTCCCCCAGCACGCCCTATCAGTGTAAGGTGCTTCATTATTGGGGACACTTAAGCCCATCCTTTTAAAATATGACGCGAGAGTGTAAGCTACCAGACCACATATAAATGAGAAGGTTCAATGCTGGTGAAGCGAATGTGGAGCGAAAGCATTACCTTGCCGGTGACCGAGCATTCTTATTCTTCTTCGCAGCTGTTCAAGGCTCCATTCGCCGTAATTTCTCCCTTGCACTGTCATCATTAAAATTAATAATGTATACAACATATATTCGTCCACAACTCGAATATGCCTCATCTGTTAGGGACCCCGGTCAAGCAACGCTCATACACTCCGTTGAGGCAGTACAAAATCGCTCAGCCCGGTTAATCTTAAAAAACTATTAAAGGACAGCTAGCGTTACTATACTCCGTTTCATACATCAAATGCAACACTACCAAAGCTACAGCTCTTGTTTGCGCTCTCCGCATCCGCGATAAAAAATAGTGCCTGCTCTTGACGAGAGAAAATAATAGTTGCTTTGTCTGCAAGCTTAATACATTTTACATTTGCCATCAACTTCATAAAAAGCACCTTTTTTAGAGAGAAAAGGTCGGATTCGGCTAATTTGTAGGTTTTTTTTATGTCTTTTTGTTCGTGCCGCGTTTTGCTGGCCCGCAACCTTGCCAGCTGTGCCACCAGATGGCGCTGGCTGGGCCCTCCGCGCTGCGCATCTCTTTTTGAGAAAATGGTTCTTTGGTGCGCATTTTTTCTATAAGATCCGCTCAGTGAAGATGTCTAAGCATGCGAAGCATGTTATTGCAAACGTGTATGCTCGGAATAGAGCCCGTTTCGGCAGGAACCACTCGCCTACAGAACGAGCGCGTAGTGATACGCCTCCTGTTTTCTTCCTTGCGGACTACTTGCGTAGCTTTCGCTGCGTTGCACCTGGTGTATGAAACGGAGTATAATATGAAAGCATACTTACATCTCCCGCTGTTATCGACTCGAAGAAAACTATCCCACCTCTCACTTTTTCATAAAGTATACTACCTTAACTCAACATTGCACCCCTTTATGGGTTCAACCACCATCCTACATTTCATCTCGCCATAACCACAGTCAAAAGGTAAACATTCCACACTCAAACACAGTTGCCTATTCTAACTCGTTTCTTCCCCGCACCTGTAATGAATGGAATAACCTGTCTGCATCCCTAACAAGTATAACTGAAGTAGAAAAATTTAAATCCGCGCTACAAACTTTCTTTCTTGCCTAACATTAAAACTTATTGTATGGTTATTTGCTTATCTTCATTGTATACTGTTTTTCTTGTTATACTTTTATATTTTGCTATTCTTTTTACACCTATGCCGTCTTCCTAAATTACCCATGTACCTCGTTGTTCTTTCTTATGTGCTTTGTTTTTCAGATATTTGTAAGCTTATTGTATTAACCTTCTGTTTTTTTTTATATATATATATATATATATATATATATGTGTGTGTGTGTGTGTGTGTGTGTGTGTGTGTGTGTGTGTGTGTGTGTGTGTGTGTGTGTGTGTGTGTGTGTGTGTGTGTGTGTGTGTGTGTGTGTGTCTGTGTCTGTGTGTGTGTGTGTGTGTGCCCCTCCCCTCTGTAACGTGCATTTGTACCCTGAGAGTATTTTAAATAAAAAATAAATAAATAAAACGTGGCCATTCCCGGGACGATGCGACGGGTCGAAACTTGGGGCAGTATTGCTATTGCGATAAAATCGTTGCCTGTCTGTGCCTGTTTGGCAGGAGCGTGTATTCGGCGGATGACATGGATGGCAGGCAAGGAGGGAGCCACGTCATCTGCTACGGTTTTTGTGGCGCAAGATTTTGTACTGATGGTGCTTTTCCTCTCAGCTCGCGGGAAAAAAACTGTGGCGTTTCCCAACAGCGCTCGGTTTCTTGACTTGCACGATCGCCAGCTTTTTGCCGCGCAGTAGTGGTGGGCCCTGCGTGGGGGAAATTCGTTGACGGCCGAACGGATCGGAGAACGGAACTGCAGCATCTCGCGGCGCTCCATTGCGTCGTGTGCTGAATGTGTGCTGAATGACCGCCAGAACGTGTTGCGTATTCCAGTGCTGTCGATGAGATCACAAGGGCCGTGGGCTGCTGTATGGACCTCCGGTGTCACCGGCAAGCACTAGCTGTCTCGTTCCATTTCCGTGCATTGGTTTTTCAATGAGTCGGCTTTCTCTTTCCTTGTGTGTGGTGGTCTGTCTGCGGCCGTCATGGTCGCCGACTGGCTTCGGGGCTCGGACTGTTTCCTTACCTCACGGAGTACCACCAGAATAGACGCCCGTTGAATGTGGACGTGTAACGTTAGCAAGCAGTGCTAGTAATAATTACTGATCATGATGCACTGACGATGTAGGCTTCCTTTTTTTTTTTTTCCTTTTTCGATTCGCACACGAGATGGTCCTGGTTCTCGTAACTGGTGGCTATATTAGGTGAATTTAGCAGGCTCTCCCAACCACCTGTCTTCTTACAGAGCTAGAAATTCGCTCGGGTCAAATTTGGGTTAGCGAGCGGAGAACGTGCTTCGGTAGCGCGATTCGGCGATAAAGCGAGATTCGGTATAGCGGAAGTAATAGTAATAATTACTGTCACGTTCTAGTTTGCAATATACCTGACGCAGCAGCGCCGATTGTTATCGGAAATCGCGAGTGCGCGGCTTTGGTGTTTTTCCGGCTTGCTCTATAAACGGGCCCGCCTTCCTGGGTAACATTTCCCACAAACGATTTGCAATCGCATATAGCGGCCACAGTTAACTGCACTCCGCGACGAGCGACGCCGCTGTGGATATGTCACAGCGACTGCGGCATTGCTGTCGTGCTGCTAGGAGATTGTGATCGATACATCGGCAAAGTATATATTGACCAAGCTTGCTCGCTTTCCCCCTCTCGTGCTTCGTTTCATTTGTATTCGCTTTATTCAGCGTTTACTCATGAGCGTTAACTGTTCGCCTGTTATATCGAAGAGATGAATCGCTCGTTAATACACTTACGGCGGATTACTCGTTACATCTTAAGACAGGAGGGCCGAACTTCCTACAACATCATTGTTGTTCTTTAACATAATCCTTTTACGTCATTGTTACTCGTACACTCCTACGGGGTGACCGTGAAGGTATGATTAGAAGGGGCACAATACGTTGACTCTTGCCCACCGCTCCATGCACTACACTGCTTGGCTACTACCGAGTACCGGCTGAATTTTCCAGCACCGTCATTTTCAAGCGTCGTCTATGGCGGGCTGCCTGGCTCGGCAGTAGCTTCATTGGTCGTCAAGGGCCGGTAGAAGAAAGCTTCCATACCGGGAGGAGAACAGCTCGCCATTGTTCTTGAAAGGCAGAGCGTTTGAGCGGGCGCATGGGCTCTGCTCCGTCACGTCGACGCGGCAGTTTTCGACGCGCGAAAATCGTGGGAAAAAAAAACGCCGCATGTATTCCGGGCTAAACAGCTCCGTCAAGGCACCCTGTAGCTCTAGACATGTTGGCAGCGGCTTTGGCTGTGGCAGGACAGGTGATAAGAGGGCCGTGTACGGCCGCACACATGGAATACCTGGCGGCCAACGAATGGAACGACGAAAGCGTTTCGGCAGGGCCTCCATCCGTTCTGTCCGGAAGGGGACGTCACACGGGGGAAAAGAGTGTGTCTTCCCTTGCCTCACGAGCACTTCACCGTGACCGGCGTGCGACTAGCGCTGACGTCTACCGGCGTAGGAGAAGGTTTTCGAGAGTTCTCGTCAGCTTTTTACACGAAACAATCGGGATTTTGAGGGCCCAGATCTGGTACCTGCCGTTGAGCTTGTCCGCGTCCGAGGGGCGAAAGTGCAGCCTGTGCATACCCCCCCCCCCCCCCTTCCCTCTAGATTTTTTTCCCCCTGGAAAAAGTTTGAAGTCATTACTGAAGAAGGGACATGACAAGTTTCGTGCGTTTCAGCCTGTGGAACTGGGGTCTAATTACGGTAATAATCCGGAGAAATTACACCCTTCTTTATAGATGCTTTACGTGTAGAGCACAGCAGCAAGCAGCAAATTAAAAGCGGGAACGTCTTATATACCTTTTTTTCCCCTCATGTTGTTTCGCCGTTTTCGCGTATCACCAAAATCATCTGGAATTCCTTGGTATAAAGAACAGGACTTTCCGCGGCGATCGACAACACTGTCGACAGGGGACAGACAGTAAATTCTTTCTGCCACTCTTCCGAGAGGCTTGTGAATATGGGCTGTCAGGGAAGAAAGTGTCAGTTTAACAAAACTGATTCTCCAGTCGACTACCGATAGCTGCGTATTAAACTCTTTCCACGCTTGCTCGTCTTAGCTACCAGCCATGCCTTGTGGAGTGGCTATATTTCAGGTAGTGTATGTATGCGAAGCTCTCCCATAGCAGTGCTCGAAAGCTTCGACTCGACTACGCATGAGAACGTCTCGATTCGAACCAGTGTGTGCTCAAGGGGATCAACACTATGGTTCGTAAAGTGTTCACATTGGAATGTGCGATATTGTTTCGTCCACCGCAGTCAAATTTAAGACCAAGAGCATACCGAGCTTTTCCTACATGAAATGTTGGCGAGCGAGGATGCTGTGCGGCCCACTTGTCCGCGACTCTTCTCCTCCATTTTCCTCCTTTCTCTAATTAATCGACTACGTGCAGTCATCGCTCCGCCTTGTGTTGGCCCCAGCCGTTTCGGCTGTTACGTTTCGAACTTCCCGAGTAACGAGACGGTGCACGTGTCGAGATGGGCGTCCGTTTTTCTAAGAAGACTGCACGCGACCACCTCGGAGTTCGTGGACCAGAACCACCCAGGACGCAGCAACGCGGTGTCGCATATCGGCAGCGACGGCAGCAGTTGCCCCAGTTTGTGTCCGGAGGACTGTGCGCAGAGGCGCTAACGAATTCGCCGAAGAGCGGGCGCGCCTGTGTTTGGAAACAGAGAGCCGCGGCGCCTGCGTGTTAGCACCGAGGAGAGAGAGCGGGTCATCTCCCCCCCGTGGAGAAGAACGGTCACCGCATTCCTTTCCCGCGGAGTGCTCCCGCGCGAGGGGTCCGCGTGGGTGGCGCGCGGTTCCGACCTTGGACAGCCAGCAAGCCTCCTTGGGACCCCCATGCCTGACTTCCCCCGGCGGAGTCGCCATCGTGCCGCTAAAGTGGAAAGAGTGCGCTGGGAGGACGTTCTAGTGGGCGGTTCCCGAATGCCAGCAGATCAGGAACTCAAATGTGATTGGACTTTGACAAAATAGAAAATTCCCCAACTAGGTACTTGGGGACAAAAAAGTTGTTAAAAACGAGAGCACGAGTGCTCTCCAGTGCGTACCTTCTCAGATTCACCATGTAAATAAACCTTCATTTAAGTTCTCTCTAACTCTCGGCCAGTCTCTGCTTGGGTGACCACCGCCCAATATTGAAGTGCATGCAGCCCGACGTCTGACTCGGCTTTTCGCTACCCGTTGGTCCGCTACCGGAGCAGTACCAACGCAACAGCTGGTTGGCAGCGTCGGGATGGACTCCGCTGGAATCATGGTTGCAAGGTTCGGTGAGTGCTTGGCTTTTCTTCACTGAGGTTTTACCAGGCTTTGTAGTAAGTAAGTTTACAAAGGTGGTGGGAATTGTTTATCGTTAGCACGGGACTTGAAAGTACGTGACGATAAGAGATTTCTAAAAGGAAGAAATTGCAGCACTCGGGATAACCATGAATTTGAAAGTGTTGAAAAAGCCACTTTTGCTGGAGTTGGCCAAAAGTCTGGGTTTGGATCTTCAGGACCAAACGAGAAAGCCAGATATCATTGAGGCTATTGAGGCACTTGAGGCAGACGACGATGAGCTCTCGGAATGCCTGGAGCTGATTGCTGAGAGAGAGAAATCAAAGAGGGAAGCAGAAGAAAAAAATGAGAAACGCATGGCTGAAGAGAGTAAGCGCTTAGAGCAGGAACTTGAGCTGAAGCGTCTCGAACTGCAGGTGCTAAAAGCTCGAAATGAAAGTGATGAGAGCGTAGCATCGGGCACAGTAGAACGCAAGTCGTTCCGCATGAAAGACCTTATGCAACCTTATAGGAAAGGAGAGGACATAGGTCTGTTCTTGGTAAACTTTGAGCGCACGTGCGAGAAGGCAGGGTTTAGCAAAGCAACTTGGCCACAGTGCTTGCTGACACTGTTACCTTGTGAGGCGGCAGATGTGATAGCCCGCTTGACTAAAGAAGATGCAGATGATTACGATAAGGTTAAATCTAGTCTGCTCAAAAAGTATAGAATGTCAGCGGAAGCTTTCCGGCAAAAATTTCGCAAAGCTCAAAAGGAGAATGATGAGTCGTACCCGGAGTTCGCGTATAAGCTCATGGCTAACTTGGGGGAATGGCTCAAAGAAGCTAAAGCTTATGACGAAAGCCAAAGAATGTTGCAGTGCTTCGGACTCGAGCAGTTCTACTCTTGCTTGCCTGATGATGTAAGGCATTGGGTGCAAGACAGGCCGGAAGTTGCGACTGTTTCGAAGGCAGCAGAACTGGCAGAAGAGTTTGTGTCGCGCCGTGCGCTGGACAGAAAGGAAAGCCCTAGGAAAGAACACCAGAATAGGAAAGCAGCTGGATGGAGAGGGCAACCTTTAAAAGAGAAACAGCAAGCACGAGGCGCAGATGTCGCAGAAAAAAAGGCGATTGTAAGAGAAGCGCCCGAAGCAGAAGACCGCCAAAAGAATGCTTTTGAAAAGAGACGGCCATTGGTATTGCTATAATTGCCAAAAGCCCGGACATGTAGCGGCGGTCTGCAAAAGCCCAAAGATTGTTTGCTCGTCAGTGGACAGCAACGATGAAAATATGCGGCTTCTAGAGCCATACATCCGAGATCTCGTTGTGAACGGAAAGCCGTGTCGCGTGCTTCGAGATTCGGCAGCTACAATGGATATAGTTCATCCCTCGTATGTAGAGCCAGAAAATTTCACTGGAGAGTGCGCATGGATTAAACAAGCGGTGGAAGCCGGTAGCGTGTGCCTTCCAATCGCTAACATCAGCATTCAAGGTCCATTTGGCGTACTTCATACGGAGGCTGCTGTGTCGGCCAGTCTGTCGAAACAGTACCCCTATCTTTTTTCGAACAGATCTGACCAACTCTTGCAGCAGAAGGGACTAGTGTTCGGAGAAGGGGCTGTTCACGCGTTGACTCGCTCGAAAGCACGAAAGCTGGCTGCTAAATCCGTCACACTGGAAGCGTCAGGTGACGTTGACGCGACAGAGAGTGAGCCGTTAGACACGACAGAGGCAGTCCACGCGCCGATTAGCGAGGAAGTGAACATCCGAGACACGCGAGAAAGTAGCGAGGATTGTATTGAGCTTAAAGAGGCCTGCGGTGAGCTTCTCATAACACCGGCATCTGACAGCTTGCAAAGATTGCTCGGGGTGGACCGATCGTCCCTGATAGCCGAGCAAAGAGCCGATTCCACATTGCGGAATCTTAAGCACATGAAGAGTGATGGTATCGCGAAGAAAAACGTGATATTTCTAGAAAGGTCCGGGGTGCTTTATCGAAAGTATCTTGATCGCAGAGGAGTGCAGTTCGACCAATTGGTCGTACCAAAACGCTACCGTGGTGATCTTTTGCACTTGGTTCACGGGAGCTCGTGGTCGGGTCATTTAGGGCTCAAGAAAACAAAGAATCGTTTGCTGCAGGAATATTGGTGGCCGGGATGTTTTCGGGAGGTGGAAGATTTTGTAAAGACCTGCGACACATGTCAACGGGTGGGCAAGCCGGGAGATAAGGCGAGAGCCCCAATGAAGCTTGTGCCTGTGATCACGGAGCCATTTCGACGACTCGTGATCGACACTGTTGGTCCCCTTCCAAAGACTAAGACTGGTTACAGTCACATTTTGACAGTAATCTGTCCTGCCACCAAGTTTCCCGAGGCAGTGGCCCTGAAAGAGTTAAGCTCAGTGGAAATTGTGAACGCGCTCATGTCCATTTTCGCACGGGTTGGATTTCCCGCTGAAATACAGTCAGATCAGGGGACTGTTTTTACCAGCGCACTGACTACAACTTTTCTGGAGAGATGTGGAATTAAGTTAATTCATAGTTCAGTGTACCACCCGCAGTCCAACCCGGTAGAAAAGATGCACTCGGTAATGAAGCGCGTACTGAGGGCATTGTGCTTTGATCGCAAAGCCGACTGGGATGCCTGTTTGCCCGCAACAATGTTTGCGCTGAGAACCGTACCTCACGAGGCCACGGGATTCACACCAGCCGAACTGGTCTATGGCCGCTCCCTTCGATCGCCTCTCCGCCTTCTTAGGGAATCGTGGGAAGGCCGGGGAGAGGACCCTACGGTGGTCGAATACGTGCTCGCGCTGCTTGAACGGTTGCACAAGGGACAGGAGCTCGCGGGATGCGAAATGAATAAAGCACAGACGAGGGCCAAACACTACAATGACCGAACAGCGAGATCACGCTGTTTTAAAGCGGGAGACGCGGTAATGGTGTTGCGACCTTCCCAGAAAAATAAATTGGAAGTTCAATGGGAGGGTCCAGCGGAAGTTATTCAGAGGTTGTCCGACACGAACTATCTAATTAGCCTGCCCGGAATGCGAAAGGTACAGCAGATATATCACAGTAATCTGCTGAAACCGTACAGGGAAAGGGAAATGATAGTTAACATGGCGTTGAACCTCCCCGAGGAAACATCACTGGATTTCCCGGATCTAGGCGCAGGGGAAAATGAGGACTGCAGTGAAAACACTGACCAAGCCATTAAGGCCATGGTCGAGGCCGCTGAAGTCGATGCTGATCAAAGCAGAGATCTAGCAACGCTATTGCACGAATACAAAGATCGGTTTTCGGAGAAGCCGGGCCGGACAACTGCGATAGTTCACGACATCGAGCTTAATTCCTCTCAGCCTGTCCGTTCGAAAGCTTACCGGGTGTCCCCCAGGCAGCGAGAACTTATGGAGGCTGAAATTAGGCGAATGTTAGAGCTCGACGTCATTGAGGCTTGCGAGAGCGACTATACGTCACCTCTCATTTTGGTAGAAGCCCCTGGAAAGGAACCGCGTCCCTGCATTGATTACAGGAGGCTCAACCTCATAACCAAAGACCAGACCTACCCAATACCCAATATCGAGGAACGGATTGAGAAAGTTAGCAGTGCAGAGTATATATCTACATTCGACCTCGTTCGAGGCTATTGGCAGGTGCCCCTGACTGAGCAGGCAAGTAGATATGCGGCGTTCATTTCGCCCGTGGGAACATTCCGCCCTAAGGTATTAAGCTTCGGCTTAAAGAATGCCCCTTACTGCTTCTCAGCCCTCATGGATAGGGTTTTGCGGGGGCTGGAGGATTTCGCCTTACCATATTTGGATGACGTGGCGGTGTTTTCTCGGTCATGGCCCGAGCATGTCACGCACCTACGAGCGGTTCTTAGCCGTTTCCGCGACGCGGGTTTAACAGTGAAAGCTGCGAAATGCCAACTTGGGCGAGCCGAAGTAACCTACCTGGGTCACACAGTTGGACGAGGCCACCGCCGACCATCAGATGTGAAAGTAGCTGCTATCCGCGATTTCCCGCAGCCGCGTACTAAAACGGATGTGCGCTCGTTTTTGGGAGTAGCGGGTTACTACCAGCACTACATTCCCCGTTATTCAGAGCTTGCCAGTCCTCTTACTGACGCTTTGAGGAAAACGGAACCGCAGGTCCTTCAATGGGATGAAAAGAAAGAAAAAGCTTTCTTTGCCTTGAAACAAGCACTAACGAGTAAACCTGTGCTGCAGGCACCTGACTACTCGAAGCCATTTATTGTGCAGTGTGATGCAAGTGACCGTGGCCTGGGCGTGGTATTATGCCAGAGAGGTGACGCGGGTGAAGAGCATCCGGTGCTGTATGCTAGCCGTAAGCTAACTCTACGGGAGGAAGCGTATAGTGCTTCGGAAAAGGAGTGCGCATGTCTTGTGTGGGCAGTGCAGAAACTTGCGTGCTACCTCGCCGGCTCGAGGTTCATCATTGAAACAGACCATTGTCCTCTCACGTGGTTGCAGACTATGTCCCCCAAAAACGGCCGACTGCTTCGCTGGAGCCTCGCGTTGCAGCAATACTCTTTTGATGTTCGCTACAAAAAGGGTAAACTAAATGGCAATGCCGATGGCTTAAGTCGATGTTTTTAGTGTTATTGATAGCATCGATGAGTCTGGCTTGGGTATGTTTTTTTTTCCTGCATACGTTTGCATAATTACCATTTTTCTTTTAATCTTGAACATTGTGTTTGTGTGAATGAATAATGTTCTGGTTGTATCAAGTGCTGAAGTAGTAGTAAAAGGATTAAAGTAATATTGGTATGAGAGCCTGGTGGATCTCGTGGAGAGAGTCCTGGCGCTTGCCGTCTTTGCGGCTGTGATTTTCGTGTTGTTCAAACTGATGCTGTCTTTCCTGTGAATGAGCTGGTCTGCAGAGATCAAGAAGCCCTCCATAGTCTTGACAAGAAGCAACGAGGAGCTGCAGAGTCCGTTGGAGGCAGCAGAACATCAGCAACAGTGAACCGAACCAGAACGACATCGTGTATCCCTCTGGACAATGGTTGCTGACCTTTGTGCATCGGGATCTTCAACCGCCGCCGGAGAAGCTGTTACGTTTCGAACTTCCCGAGTAACGAGACGGTGCACGTGTCGAGATGGGCGTCCGTTTTTCTAAGAAGACTGCACGCGACCACCTCGGAGTTCGTGGACCAGAACCACCCAGGACGCAGCAACGCGGTGTCGCATATCGGCAGCGACGGCAGCAGTTGCCCCAGTTTGTGTCCGGAGGACTGTGCGCAGAGGCGCTAACGAATTCGCCGAAGAGCGGGCGCGCCTGTGTTTGGAAACAGAGAGCCGCGGCGCCTGCGTGTTAGCACCGAGGAGAGAGAGCGGGTCATCTCCCCCCCGTGGAGAAGAACGGTCACCGCATTCCTTTCCCGCGGAGTGCTCCCGCGCGAGGGGTCCGCGTGGGTGGCGCGCGGTTCCGACCTTGGACAGCCAGCAAGCCTCCTTGGGACCCCCATGCCTGACTTCCCCCGGCGGAGTCGCCATCGTGCCGCTAAAGTGGAAAGAGTGCGCTGGGAGGACGTTCTAGTGGGCGGTTCCCGAATGCCAGCAGATCAGGAACTCAAATGTGATTGGACTTTGACAAAATAGAAAATTCCCCAACTAGGTACTTGGGGACAAAAAAGTTGTTAAAAACGAGAGCACGAGTGCTCTCCAGTGCGTACCTTCTCAGATTCACCATGTAAATAAACCTTCATTTAAGTTCTCTCTAACTCTCGGCCAGTCTCTGCTTGGGTGACCACCGCCCAATATTGAAGTGCATGCAGCCCGACGTCTGACTCGGCTTTTCGCTACCCGTTGGTCCGCTACCGGAGCAGTACCAACGCAACACGGCGCAGTGTTCAGACGGCGGGTGACCGTGACGTCGTATTGATGGTCGATCCCTTGGGCCGACGGGCACGTAATCGGTAATGAGCACAGCACGCCGGATTGCCCATTCTGGAGTTGTTCGGGCTCTTCGTCGGAGGACATTTTTTTCTTTTTTTCGTTTTCCTTTCGAGTCGTACCGAATCGTGTCCCGACGACGACTCAAGGCCGTCTCGCCGCCACCCGCGCGCGCGGCGTCGACCGCGCAGCGCCCAAGGCGTCTCTTTCGGACTGCTTCCACCTTACCTTCCTCGCGTGCCGTCGTCCTAGAGTTGCTGTCCTCGTGTTTTGCAAACTTTCGCTGCTGCAATGATGCCACGGATGCTGGCCGCTCCCGATTCCTTTTTCGCGGCATCGGCCATGGGCACCAGTAGTCTTGTCTATCGGACATGAACTCGACAGGATGAAGGTCGACCTTATTAAGGCGAAAGCCTTTATAGCCTCATCGTTGTCAACAAAAGTGTCATGCTTTTGCAGCGGTTCTGTTTGGTCGAGACGAGATGACGTCATGGAGGTCTCGACCAATCACAGAGCACCACCACAGTATGCGTGCGTGCCTTATATGGCCATGTGCCAATGATTTATTACTAATTAAGGATTAAATAATCACTTAGCACTGATTGCTAATTAATTCCTAATTAGTGATTAAAATGACTAAATAAGTAATCACTAACTGATTACAAATCAGTTAATTATTACCAATTAGGGACAATTGCGTAATTATTTAACTACTAATGTCAGATTAAACTGCCATGTGGCTATCAGCAACCACTTACTAATTAATGACTAATTAATAAGTATTCAATTGAATAATGCCTAAAAATGATTAATTAAATAATAATTATTATTCAGTGACCGTCGCGTAAATAACTAAATAAATGCTAATTAAATCCGCGCACCCCGTAAAATTGCGTAGCAAAATACAGCACTCAGGCTCTCGCCTTTCATCACTTTAGTCGCCAAAGTGTCCTCGAATTTTATTTATCTGAATGAGATGGCTTTTGAGAAGAAAACGCGCGACTAAATAAATATCTGCTATCTTCCTTTGTGCTTGTACGATTTCCCTCTGAATTGGTACCTGACTCAACTTCCGTCGAGTTGATGTAAACTTAGTTTGGGCACTCGATAACCGTCTTTTTTTTTTTTTTTTTAATTCCTGGTGGGAGCTATTGAACTTCGCACTTGAACCATGGCAGTGGCTAAAGGCGGAAGTAGTTGGAATTTGAACCGGAATTCAATCTCCGGGGCGTGCTGCCACGGATAGGCGTTAACGCGACCATAAAACGACCGAGTGTATACGCATTGTGCTTAATCTTGCGTTTGCCCTCCCCGCCGCGATGGCGCGGTGGTTAGTGGGGCGCTTGACTGCTGAGACCCAGGATGCGGGTTCGAATCCCGGCCATGACGGCCGCTTTTCGATGGGGGCGGAAAGCAGGGCGCCTA
The DNA here is from genome assembly GCF_055883805.1 of Amblyomma maculatum. Taxonomy (NCBI): domain Eukaryota; kingdom Metazoa; phylum Arthropoda; class Arachnida; order Ixodida; family Ixodidae; genus Amblyomma; species Amblyomma maculatum. The sequence continues at coordinate 120,980,201 of NC_139349.1, forward strand.
TGCTTTCTCAGTGCACGTTGAAGAACCCCAGTGGTCGATTTATCCTGAGCCCAGTCGCCTCGAGACGTTTAAGCCCGTAAACTAAACCAAACCATTTTTACTTGGATGTAATTTGAACCCAAGTTCTGAGCTCGTAGAAGCGAGGAATAATGAATTCATCAAGACTTTGTCTGCGTAGGGGTCTCGGCTGATGGCGGTGGTAATATTCGGCACACGACGCCGTAGTTGCCCAAGCGGCCTTGCTCCGGGCTCATGTGACTCGCGCTCCTCTCGCCGCCTCTTTTGGCCCCTTGCCACACGAGCGACCTTTGACAGAGGGGGACCCCGTCCTGCTGTCTTCTTTTTCAAAACCCGACCGATGCCAGACTCCCTTGGACGTGGTCGCGGGAGGTGACTTGTGTGCCATCGCGGTGACTTGCATGCTGACGTTCCTGTGTTGTGCGAAAACAACTCCACGCGCCGCACTGGCGGTGTCAAGTTTCCAAGCGGCCGCAGATGCACACCGGCCAGAGATATATATTGGCGGTTTTCGAACACTATAACGCCCATTTTTGGCTATTTTCCAACGGTGTGGCAAACATCAGTGTGTCAGACATCGGCTAGGATCAGACGACATCAGTGACACCTCGGTATCACTTTCTAGTGCCGAAGGTCGTCCTAATTTGATTAGATAGGAATGGCCTAACATGATATCCGCGGCCTCGCTGGCGGTTGGAGGCGTTTGTGGGCGTTTAGTTCGTCTTTTCTTTCTTTTTTTTTTTCTTTTTTTTTTTCATTTTAACATTTTCATTATTTGTCTCTTCGAAGAAGTGCAACCAGTTGGAGTTAGCTCCTGTCCTGTCCGTGTCTATTTGTGCATTCGTCTTTGTTAGCGCTGTGGAACCTTTCCTTTTCTCTAAAACGTGACAACTAGTCCAGCAATTGGTTTTACTTGATTAGTAAGCGCAAACGGTAACGTGGAATTCGGCTGCATCAGCCATTTGTAATTGCAGTTTCGTTTTATGTTTCGATTTCATTGGTCGAATGGGGGTTACGGAGTCGAAGATGACCGCAAGTCACGTTCGACGTTTATCCCTTTTTAAGTATATTACAGCAGGCGCTTCATTTTCAGGCCAGTTATTTGTAGTTAATAGCGATATTCAAAACAGGAAATCATCTATTGTAACAAAAATCTTTCTTTGCGTCACATTACCTGAACTGGGCGTTGACGTCTAATCCGCCATTTGGCTGTTAAAACCGGAACGCGAGAGGTGAAAATTTAGTTATAACTTGTTTGCAGATGGTGTGTGAATTGCAAGTGACGGTCATCATCAGCTTCAGTGAACACGTCTACTGCTGAGTGAAATGTTCTTATCGCTGTCCTGTCGCATCTATATATAGCTTCTGTCGACTTCTCTCCACAGACTTTCAAGCCCCGTTCGCCCACTGGCTGTTCCGCCGCCTTCTGGTATACGCTTGCTTTCCTGTGAAATGTTTTCCTTGCCTGTGCATTGCATGTCCGTTTATCCATCTACTCAGACGTATTTCGAGCCATTCAACTGACGCACAACAAAACGCACCGAAAATTGTTAGCATAGTCATATTTAGGCGCCTTAGTATTTCCCATGCATGCCGTGCTGGCTAGAATAAAGTGCGTCTTCAGAGGGTACCGTTGACCGACAGCCACGGGTAGCATATTTCACTTGCTCCGCCGCATTGGTTCGGAATAAGTTTCACTGCTCCCTGAGGAGTGCAAGTCAGACGGAAGGTGTAACGCGACAGACCAGGCAACGTGTAGAGAAAACCTTTATTGGCTTTATTGGACACGTGGAGCGGCGGAATTCAAAAGTCATTTAAAAAAAAAAATCCCGTAAATTTGAGGTCAGAAGGTAGCAGCACGATTCTACCATCATTTGAACGTGTCTGCATATTGTCACGAAGCCAATATGTCAATGGGAAATAGATGATTTCCAATGAAAAGAAAATTTATGGACGTTGAGGTGGAACTGGGACCCGAGTCAGACGCAGGCAGGGCTGAGCGACTTGATAAAACCGACACATTCGGTTTTTCCCGCAACGTTGCCCCGCCGTGGTGGTGCACAGTGCTCGACTACTGTGCCCAAGGACGCGGGGTCGAATCCCGGCCTCGGCGTCCACCTTTCTATGGAGGCGAAAAGTGTGATGCGCGATGTCAGTGCACGGTACAGAGCCCCAGGTGGTCGAAATTTCCGGAGCCGTTCGCTACGGCGTCTCTCATAGCCTGAGTAGCTTTGGGACGTTAAACCCTAACGACAAACTCCCATAATGCGGTAGCTTACCGCTGCACAGTAATTAGTGTGTGTTGGATAACAGAGGCAATAATTAGGGGATTGCGGATTAAGCCACTAGCAGAGTGCGAAACGAGTATGCGCAATAGTATACCCGCTGACGGGATCCATTAACTCTGTAGCCTCATTCCCGTTGAGCTGAAATGTTCCCTATTTTATTATTTTTTATTTCTAAATACCTCTCAGCATTCCTCGGAAAATCTAAACAGGGCTTAGGATCGCTTTATACGTTAGAGCATTTTGTACGCTTTCCGGTCCTTTCGCTCAAAGCTGTATGGAGTGAACGCAGTGCTAACTAATACCTTATCAATCAACCTTGGAATTCCTCGCCTGCAGTGATCGTTGCAGTGGTGTCCTTTCGTCAGCATGGCTTACCTGGCTGTAACATTCAGGTTTTCATAATGCTGTAGGAGGGTAGAGAAAAGAAACCTCCGCCTTGCGTCAGGTTAGGGGGGAGAGAAAATGCGAACCGCGCCCTTGGAGACAGGGAAAGCTGATGGCCTTTCTGTCCCATTTTTTTTTTTTTCGTCTCGGTCATTGAACCCGACCCTGTGGCAGATGATGCCACTGAATTCTCGTGTCTGCACATTACCCATCGTTATTTGTGTGTCTTTTTTTTTTTTTTTTTTTTTTTTGCGGCTACTCATAAGCGTCTTGCAAACTCGCTGGCGCAATGATTTTTCTGCTCTTTTGTCGCTACTGCACGCAAGGTGCCAGTCATTCACGGGCGGTTTATTACATTGCGCCGTTTGGACTTTTTTTAGTACAAAGAAGCCCGATAGATAAATGGCAGAAAAAAATGGAATAATGAAGAGCAAAATAAGCTACACCCAGTAAAACTCATAGTAGGAGAATGGAAATCATGTACACAGAAGGAACGCTTCAGTGAGGTGATTTTGTGCCGTCTTCGAATTGGACATACACACTTGACACACAATTTCTTAGTGAGAAAAGAGCAAAAACCATTATGCGAAAAAATGTGGAGGGGAGCATACCGTGAACCACATTTTGATCTCGTGCACGGAACTTGAAAGTTAAGAAAAAAATATTTTACTATAGTGAACGCATCCCATTCCACCCCTGTTTAATATTAGGAGACTACCCACTTGTTGAAATTTCACCTGTTTTTAGTTTTCTTAAAGAGTTAGGGATTCTAAATAAGCTGTAATTTTCTAAACACTTTTCATTTTCACTCATAAAGAAGCTCAGCAACCTCGTGTTTGGCGCATGATGGCCTTAGTTGCTTATGTGCCAAAAAAAAAAAAACAAAAAAAAAACAACACAACCCAGCACAGCAATTTTTTTTATTTTTTTTTTTTTTTTTTTTACAAAATGCTTGAAACTCGTCCAATGCCTGCTAGTCCTTCGTATTAGGGGCTCACGACAAGACGTGAAATCATGGGAGTCCGTCGCATTTCCCGTATTGAGTTACGTTCCGTTTGCGTTAGGGCGGGTTCGGTCAAGTTACTTTGTGGTTTTGAATAAAAGGCAGTAGTTATGCGGACATTGCCTTGCTTTTCTGCAATTCTGTAAACACTCTGGCCAGGAAATCAATGCATTGAATTATAGTCCGGGTCAGCGAAAAATTGGGAAGCTTTTGCACGGCGCCCTTGGTACGCCAGTCGTGAACAGCGGACCGACATCGGGCGACCTTGCGCTGCTTGATGTGCGCGACTTCGTATCGGTGCCAGCGGAGGCGCATCCGTGCCGATTGTTCGCGAACGACGGCCGTGCATTTGTGGGGCGGCCCTGATGCGGCTTTGTTCGGTGCCATCATCCGGGTATGTTGCGCGGGTCGCACGATCGCGATGTTGCTGCCGCGCGTTGCGCCACAGACTAAACGACCGAGGCCCGAATTAGGCGCCCTGGGGATTAATGCGCGACCAGCTGAACGGCGGCCGCAGAGGTCCTGCCGGCCTCGTTTGCTGTCGTCGGTTGCTGGGAATGGGAGGTTGGCCGAAGCGCAGCCTATTTTGCGTGGCACGCGTGCCTCGCATTGTGCGCGCGGGCAAATCAGGTCTTCGCCGTAGTGCCCCGGGCGACGCGGGTTAATTTTCGCCCCCCGGTGGAGCGGATTAGGCAGGAGACTTCACCTGCATAATAACGGCGGCGTGAAGGCCGGGATTGTTGAGGGTTGGCGCACCGCGTAAAGAAAGAGAGGCAGCTGTAACCTAGCTGATTAAACAATCCACGAGCCCGCAGCTTTTGACGGTGATTGGAATGCAGATTCCTTCTGGTGACACGAAAACCGCCCTCGCGTTTGCGTGGTTCGTTTGTTTCGATTTTGCCACGCGCGTTCGTATGAGGCGTTGGGTTGAGGTGATTCGACGGAAACGCTAAGTGGTTCATCCATCGGAGTGGTGCGGATACTGTCGTTCTGCGTCTGTGCAGCTTTTTTTTTTTTTTTCCTGCGTATGCGTATCGAAACTGCGCTGGCAGAGTCTCTGTTATCTGGTCGCAATGCCCCGCTCTCCGACGAAAAGGAAAAGTCGGCGCCAACAAAACAAAGCGAGACAAAAAAAAAAAAAGGAAAAGCAGTGCCGGGAATTAAAGCTTGCAGAAATACTGCTCCTTTCTTTTTTTCGTGCTCTCGGCTGGAGCGTGTCCTGGTAGGTCTAAACGAGCCCCGTCAGCCGTGGCCGCTTCTCCTCGTGCATAGAGCTATAAAGGAAAGCTAGACGGTTCGCCGTGCTGTCCCTCGCTGCTTTGCGATTTGTAAATGCGTCCTCGCGTCGTGCCAGGGCTCCCGGAGAGACATGTACGCCGCAAAAAGAGGCACGCCCTTCTAGTTGTCTCTGCAGAGTCGCCGTGTGCGTTTAGACGGGCGTCTTCTTTGCCCGGCGTGTGCGGCTGACTGCCGCGCCCCGTGCCGTAGCGTGCAAGGCCTCCGCGCGACTGGCGCGTCTTGATGCGTCCTTCCTGCGGAGACGGATCGCTAGTCGTGCGGTGGCTGTTCGCGCTAAGCGTCCCCTGCTCCCGTAGTGGTCCCTGCCGGTTACGAAACGGGGGCGCTGATCGCTTGCCGACGGATGTCTGCCGCCCGACGACACAAGTGCCCCCGCGGGTGTGTTTGGTTCAGCCGCTTCGCGAAAGCTGTCACGAACGGAGCACCCCCTCTGGTTGTGCGTGTCGTATACGACACGCACTTGTGTCGCATAGTATCGCGGTCGGGAGCGATACCTTTTCGTCGTAGAACCTCCCTCTGAATTGCTTGAATTTATAATCCGTCAGTGCTCTTGGTTCGTCCAGGCCTTGTATACAGTGCATTGAGATCAGTCTGCGGCGTGAGAGCGCGAGGGAAAGTGTCCGTCGGTGGTGCCCCTCGCGGTCCTGCAACAAATTTCTCAGTTGTACAGTGCCTTCCGCTGGTCCCCTGCCGCTTCTCTATACCTTACAGTGTGAGCCGCTTTCTTGGCAGTTTCCCATCCGAAGCGCCTCTACACTACTGAACTGAATACTAACATCACTACAGATGCAGGCAGTGCGAACTACGGGCGACGCCTTAACCGCCGTCATCAACGAAGTCGCTGTTCAAGTACTCAGTCATGGTCGCTAAGACTAGCCGTCCGCGTAGCTTTGAAAAATGTAAATTAGAAACGTTGGTGAAAAAAAAAAAAAAAAAGAAAAGGAAACTGACTAGGTTTTTTAAAAGCAACCTGCAAAGTACGCATACACGAGAGCGCATTGGCGAGACAAATAACCATCGGTTGCTATGACCAACGCTAATAGAACTAAGATCTTAGTTCTAATAACGTTGGCTATGACAACGTCCAAAACCGTGTCGCCCTCTATACGCCACGACGCGGCTCCCAGCAGGCGAGGCGGGCGACGTCAGGTGAATATTCCCAACTCGCCCTAGTTTGTATTTGGTTGTGTTCGCCAATGCTGTTTGTAGTGCTTGAACATTTGTGTTTATTTGATGTCACCATTGTAGTTAATTCTTACTGATCTCGTGTAATTCGTTAAATAGCATGTTATGCTGTCGAAATAATAATAAGTTTATGTTTGTTGGGGCCCTTAAACAAAGTTCTGTTGTGTCCCAAAAGTTTTAGTTTTGTATACTGATTTTGTGTAATAAACGAAAATTAAAAAAAAAATGCTGCTGTGCGCTTTGTGCTGCTTCCTTTTCTTCTTGACCTATCGCGCCGTTGACCAAACCAGCCTAAATTAGCCTTACCAGGGGCGCAGCGTGTCCCTAACTTCGGACCATGATTCCCCCCATCAAAGGCTGGTTACATTTTGACGACGCCCGCGCCCACCACCGATATGATATAGGGGCCCGCCTAATATATATCCTGTCACTGCTGGTCCGACAGCCGCAGTCTCTCCTAGTGTCGCGCTGGCTTCGGAGCGTTTGTTTGATTTTCTGGCTACCAAGATCTATCGGTATCAGCCATGACGCACGAGGCGATGGTAGTGAGTGCGATATTACGGGGGAAATATTCCCCTTGTAGGGGAAAAACGGGGGAAAAAAATGAACGTTTGATGCAAGGCTTTTCTGCGTTGTCCGATCGAGCCTCGCAAACATAGCTGCGAGCACGTATGCGCGACGTGCAGCGAGGTGCTAGCGGTCGCCGTGACCTTCGTTGCCAGCAAACGAGCGCCAATACGACCCCTCCCCCCCCCCCTTCCCCTCTCCCTGGCGCCCTGCAACTCTCAGAAAAGTGTAGAAGGCTAAAACACGTGCAAATCATACAAACTGAAAAATCCCTGTAGCGAACGAAAAAATGATGAGGGGGGGGGTCCATTCTGGCATCTCGTCTACGTGCCTTGCATCGCAGGCACCCCACCGCGCGATGTACGTGGCTTGTGCGCACGCACGCTCTCCTCTTCGCACGTGTTTCCTCATTTCGTTTTGTGCCCACTGTATCGCCCCGCCGGAACCTGCTTTCAATATTTGCCGGTCAGGGGCCCCGGAGTGGTTCAAATGTGACGCTGCACCCGGCCGCTCAGGGCGATTCGTTGAACGCCCGGCAACATGTCCCAGCGTGTCGCGTACTGCGTCGGCTGGGTGCAGCCGTTACTGTTTAACTAGCTTGCGAGCTTGTACTGGGGCCTGAAGCGATCAGACAGTTTCGAAGCTTCAAACGTATACGCATAGAAATGGTGAGGCTCGTTCGGTTATTCTCTCTGCACAATGGCTCATGATAAACAGCTTCTGGGAGCTTAAAAAAAAAGTAAGAAAAGAGCTTGCGATAAATGGCGCACCTACCCACGAGGTGACCCCCGTAATGGGTTCAGCGCCCAACAGTGCATAGAGGTGTTTAGGGAGTGATGGAAGATGAAGGGCGTATGCCGACTCCATCACACCGCAAGCAGGACAGCGTCGAAAGGCTGTTCTGTAACGTTGGTATGTTCACACCCGGAAATGGATGGCGCACAATGCGACGGAGGTGTCCCGAATTTAGCCGGGCGCCCAGGGTGCCGGGTCACTAACGTCACACTCTATCATGCCGGCGACAGAATCGTCACCCCTACAGCCCGTAAAACCAGCGTCATTCTGCGTCCAGCGAAATCGAAACGACCCGGAGGAAGCTGTCCCCGAATGGGCCAAGTCGCGACAAGAGCACCAAGGGGAGGGGGGGGGGGGGGGGCACGCGCGCACACACCCTGCCCCGGGCCGGAGCTCCTTATACACCTCCGCTCTCCCCCCATATTTCCGTCACCCGAAAATAAAACGAGGCCCGTGTGAGCCGCCTAACCGCGTAGGCGGCGTCTAAATTTGGGCATCCGGCTCGCATTGCATTGCTCCGAGTTGACCGCGCTCTTCTTCCTGTTGCCGCGTGGTAGCCTCCGCTTTTAGTAACTCTGCACCCTTCGCGAGGGGCTTCATTCAAGCGTATGAGCTACCACGCGTCGGTCGCCCTCTGCACTCCAACTGGGGGCGTTTGTACGACCAGCGTTAGTCATCCCATTTAACGTGCATTCACGAAAATCGGACACGCGTACCAAGCAGCGCAACCGTGCTCTTCGCGCGTGGTCCGGCGTCGACCACAAGCCGTCAAGAAGGCCCAGTCCTCCGAGAACGGCCAGATTGTCGGTTTCTCGCTGCTAGGTGGAATATTTAGGGGGAACCTTCAAGGTGGAGCAGATTTTGTGATAAGGGAGTGATTACTCATTGACTTGTCTTGGGGGCGGCGCAGGATAACCATTGCGGCCTGTCTGGCCTTGTTTCATTTCGAGCTGACATCTCCTTCCTACATGGAACTAGCAAAGCGCACGTCGGGCTTTCTTCGGATTTTTTGATGAAGCAGATCGTTTTCGCCCGTGCCTGTGCATTGAGGACAGATTCATTTGGTTTGTTCTAAGCTGACAGAGCGCCGTCTGTCCAGCCAAATAGCAGACACGTTCTAGCGCATATGGACAAGGACGAGAGATATGTAGACAACACGAGCGCTATCTACATCTCTCTCGTCCTTGTTCATATGCGCTAGAACGTGTCTGCAATGCACTGACTCGCCCAACAATACGTGCTATTCAGCCAAATAGCGTTGGAAACGGCGCCGTGTCATGTGCAGAAAGGTTCTGTGCGGGATTTTCCGGCGCTTCACCAACACCTTGCCGGAGGGGACGCCCAGTTACGCCGTCGGTTTAAGCCCCTCATCTGTCTTAATAGGGGTGCTTTGAGGAGAAGAAAGGGACCGGGAGATGAAATCCGCCTGCGTCACCGTTCTTGCGGAGTTGCTCGCCTCGTGGCAGGGAACGAGCGCCTACTGGAACTTTACTGTGCCAACCCGTGCATGGCGTGGATCTGATTGGCTGCCGCTCGTGAGTGATGGGCAATGGCCTTGAATGGCTATCGTCTGCAGGAAGAGGCCTTGCTTTTGAGAGGCTTGCCAAAAAAGGATTTCCTGGGCAAACGGTGCATCTAGATTTTCATCCGAGAGTTTGACTCCTGGCTCCTCAGTGCTTTTCTTCGTGCAAAATAAGTTTTAGTTGGTTGGCCATGAAATATTCTTCTTTTCGTTTACCTGACTTCCAAGCTGCAGTCCTTCCTCGAGGCGAAGACGGCACGCTGCCAAACGGAGCCCAAGTTCGAGCTAGCCCGAGCACTGCGACACAGTTCAATACAAGAAAAAAAAAAAAATCAGTTTTCGTAACTAAATAAAGTGCCAAGCGCCAGACAACTTCCTTCTGGCCAGGTATCATTGCCCAAATTACTTCATGTTCGAAATACTTCCGGGTCCACAAGGTTGCCGCTGTATCTGTGTGTGCACCGAACGGCGTTTATAAATTCACTGCACTGGTCCAAGTGTTTCAGTTTGATTCTGGCCTCGCTGCTTGGATGCCAGCTCGAACGGTAAAGACAGGACACGGAATATCATGGTTAGTGTAATGGTGTTGCTAATACCTAATGGTCATGTACTGCATTCGACCGCGGTCGTGTTGCCTAAATGTGCTGGAAGCAGGTCGGAAAAAAAAAAATGCGATTGAGCGCCTGCTATGGTAACTCATCCGCCTTCACACGTGCCTTGAATACTCACTGGGACAGGAAGGTGAAGTCTAGCGAGTTTCGGCGTTCGCGTTACTGCACCAGAATCTCTCTTCCGGAAGGGGACCATCTTCTTTGGAACCTCCTGGGCCGATAACTTCACTTCTTGCAGGCTTGTTTGTATAGCGGCGACTGCTTTATTTGTCTTTGTTTCGTAGTAAACTTTGCTGCAGCGGTTGGCCAGTGCTCGCTGCTATGCATGTTTGTGGATCCAAGACAGGGGCAAGCGCTCCGTTGCGCGGGCCATGGCAACAGCGCAACGAAGTCTTCCCCGCCGAAATTTCATTGCGGGACGGAGTGAGATTTGGGGCTCGCCTCTTCCAATGTATATTCATGGAAGGATGTATCGGCGCGCGCGAGAAAGAACAGTCGGAGAGAGGAGCCTTAGGAAGGACGCCGCTCGAGCTCCACCTGTACGCACACAGCTGCACCTTGCAAGAGGGCGACGTTTTCTCCTGCGAAAGAGAGGCTACGAAACGGATGGCCCTAATTGGCGCATTTCCTGGTGCGCCTAGACTCCGGCACCACGCACGGGCACATGTTCGCATCGAGACCGTGACGCGCCCAAATGGATGGCCGTGCAGAATAAATAAAGAATCTCGGAAGCGGCTGCGCCAAACAACGAAGGCGGCGCGACAACGCGCCGTTTATATCATAATCCCGTTGCCGGTCTTCCTGTTTTCTCGCTCCCTCATCGCAACTTTGAACCGAGGCAAGGGCCCCATCTGTCCGTTGTGTGCATGGAGGCGCGCTGATGCGGCGCGCGGAACGAAAACAGAAACGCCTTCCATCCTGACTCGAAGTGTGTGTCGGCCCACGCCTGTCCCAGTTAGCCCGGTGGCGCGGAGTTGGTCGTTACTCTGAAGGCTGCTCTCTGCTGCCTGTCTCGTTCCTTGCAAATGCATGCTGCTGTTCCACACCCCGCGTCCGCCTTGCCTCGTGCGGGCGCTCCTCCTCGTCTCATCTCCAGGGTACACACGCGGGGCCGTGTTCGTGTTGGCCGGCCAAGATACAAGTGGTTCCGCGCTTTTGTGCGCCTTCGTGGTGGCGGCGGTCGGTGATTGCGGTGCGTGATTGACGATTTGTCGGGGCACGCTGACTGTCCGCACTGCGTGAAGCGATAATGCGGGGATACCCACGTGCTGGGGCCGAGTGATTGCGGTTCTCACGCCCTGCGTGCTCTTATTTCGACGTCTAACGGTTATTGGTATTCCTTGCGGCGACGACTATAGCGTCCTGCTCTGCCGCCGTCGGTTCCGTCGCAGCCGTGGAAAATAATCGCGGTTGTTCGCCCAAGAAAAACGCTCGGCACATGGGAGTGTCTTCCGTGCGGTGGTTAACATCTCAGGTCTGGCATCCACTGTCGACCGCCCCGGTAGCTTTGACGCGAGTCCTGAAACACTCGCAAATAAGCAATCAAAAAAGAACGACACAGCTCAGTGCGCCAAAATTTTGCTGAATTCTATTCGCCGAAGTTCACTTTGGAGCAGTTTCACGGCGCAAGGCTAGCATTTTTCTCGTGATTCTTATTGCACACACCGCTCGCGTCTTCCTTTTGTCTCCCTGTACGCGGCAGGTAAAGGCCTCGACTCGGCCTTCCCGCATTCAGCGCAGCGCGTGGTACACCGGCCTTGCGTTACGATTAGCCGCTTTTGCTGCTTGCGCTGCGTGACAGATTTGTTTCAGACCTTCTCAGACGTGTGCGCAGAGCGACCGGAGAGCGCGGAGGCTGCCGCTTCCTGCGGGCAAACGCTCGCCTAAGCACCACATGAGTGCGGCGTCCGCTGCAGATTGTTGACTTGGGCCCTTTCCTGCTGTCGGCGTCACTTCCTCCTATTGCCCACTTCTTCCTGTGTCGACGAACGAAGTAAAGGGGTGTTTTTGCTTGCAAGGAATTACCCCTCAGCATTGAACGGTTGTGGGTTCTCATAAGGAAGGGAAGCAGCTTGTGCGCGTAGACAGTTTTTGCTCTTTCGTCGGTCCCTCATAGCGGATGATGAGGGATCGGCGCCTGTGCTGGTTCATTACAAAACCGTTCTCCGGGTGGGAACAGTTAATCCCTCAACAGATTCGAAGGTTGCAGCGAGACGTGGGAGGTTAGGGTGTGGTGCGCCGTTTATTACGGTTGCAGCCGGTTGGTTGGAGGACCGTTAATTACTGCTCGTTGTCGTTACTAGATCGCCGGACCGACTCCTGAGTCTAAACGAAGGTCAGCATTTCCGAATCGCCTTATTCATTGACTCCGCTGCCCTCACTCTTGTCGCTTTTGAAAGCGACAATGGTTTCTCGCTCCCCCCCCCCCCCCCCCCCCCCCCCCCTCTTTACGAGTGCCGTCGTCCTTGACGTCTCTTAACAATTACACTGACGTTCCATTCATCACGTTTCTAAAGTTCTCGTGGCATTGAATTGTCTTTTTAATTATTGGGGATGTATATCTCATCTGTGGTATACATGACCACCAGCTCATGCCGCTACGGGTCGATTGCCTGGTTCCTTCAAGTTCTGTTTACTTGCCTTATTGCTTTGCTGCTTTTCAGAGAAGTGGTAATTTTGTTTGCTTTTGCGTGATCCTGTGATATGTTCGCAGCTCTTGACCAGATGGTATCTGCTAAAATTGGGGCATCAGTGCGTTGGCTGGTCATTCCGATAATAAACCCATCTGCCACGCATTGCTATTCCTGATAGTGCTTTTCTTTTTACACGTTCTAGTTAGCCAGATACTTTCGATTGACTTGTTTCTGGCAAATCGGCATGAAGACGGGTGGAAGTCATTTGTTCTCGCCAGTTCTTCGCCGGTTGATGAACCGAACAAAGCCCTGTTTCACGGCTTACTCGTATGAAGCTGCTGAAATGCGTTGCCTCATTGTCCGAGTTTCCGTGGCGATTTAGCGAGGCGCGATTGCTTCACTTGGGTAAGTAGCCCCGCATTTTCATTTTGACCTCGGCATTTTGAGACGACGTTATAACAACGTCAAGTGCGCTGGAAAGGCAAGCGCAGAATCAATGCAACCTAACGGCAACAGTAACTGGTATTGCATTGTAGGTAGGTGTGTGACGCACGTACACGTACACACCACGTGTTCGCGCGCGAGACGCCGCTGGCGCCATCTGGAAGGCGCGCCTGTCTCCAACGTCAGAGCGAGCGAGCGGTCGGAAAACGCCGAAACGGCCGGGGCTGACGTCACCCTGCTCCGTCGAGAGGTGGAGGCTGGGGAGGGATCGGCGGCGCTCTGCGGAGCGCTCTTGCCCTACCCCAGCTTCCAGCAAAACACGAGCAGAGGATGCTGCCGCGATGGATGGTGAGCCAAAGAACGTCCTACGAAGGAGGGGAAAGAACCGCAAACGAAAAACGTTGGCGCACATCGAGCGGAGCGTTCCCGTTTTCGCCGGCGGCATCCATCCCACTCTTTCCACCTGCGCCTTCTCTCTGCTGGCGGAGGCGCACTTGCGCGGATTCTGTGCCGGCGGCGCGCCTGTGGTGTGATGCGCGGATGCTCTGGGAGGAATCTCCCTCTTCTTGCGCTTAGTGGCGAGCGTGCATTGCGTCCGTAGTTTGTTGCCTTGCTGGGCAGCTGCCCGTTCTGTTGCTGCAGTGTTTACCTAGGGAGTGCGCCTACACGCATCGTGCCGCCGAGTACGCAGCCCGATAGAGAGAACTTGTGGCCCACCCGTTGCGCGCCTGGAATATGTGTCGGCCGAAGTGTGCTCTGCGCGCTGCCGGGATTTGAAGCGACGAGCGTTGTGCGCGATCCCGGAGTGAACGTCGCCGTTGTGTGTGAAATCCGTGGCAGCGTTGCTCGTCGTGTTGCTGTTCGCCGTCCGATCTCGTGGTCGTCGATGCTGCGGTGCTGGGCGGGAAAAGGCCTAGCGCGGCCATGAGAGGCGAGCGCTGCTGCGGCGGCGGCAACGCAGCGGAGAAGTCGGCGCGACTCGCGCCGAATGTCAGGCCGCCGAACGACAACGCCGGCCTGACTTCGGTCGGCGGCACTGCGGTCGTGGGTGAGACTTCCTCCTTTTCCCCGCGATGGTGGTCGTCGCAACAGCTGTCGCTTTGGCGACGCTCGAGTTCATCTCTTGCCGCCGCGCGTTTTGCTGTTGTTTGACCCCCGCCGGAACGTAGAGGGTTGGCATGACCGCTGGTGCGCTAAATAAGCGCCGTCGTGTCCGATGGTCCTTTTGGCAGCCTTCGGGGAGAAGGGTTGTTTTTTTTGCGGCACCCTGCGTCACTTGGCCGCCTGTCGTACGAAGAGCGCTGACAGAGGCTTGCAGTGACGTCAGCATTGGCGGCACGGGAAACTGTCTCCCGTTCCGTGCAGCAAACTCTCGCCTCTCCCGTTCCGTGCAGCAAACTCTCGCCATAGAACAGCAGCCTTTTAGTACTTGCTGTGGGAAGTGTGCAAACACACCAGTCATGCTCCTTTTTGTATACCTGTTTGGTTTGGTTTATGCGGTTTAACGTCCCAAAGCGACTCGGGCTATGAGAGACGCCTTAGTAGAGGACTCCGGAAATTCCGACCACCCAGGAATTTTTTAAAACCAGCACTGACAGCACACAGGCGCCTTGCTGTTCACAGCCTCCATAGAAAAGCGGTCGGGATTCGATCCCACATCCTTGGACACAAGGCACGGAAGTCGAGCGCTCTACCTGTTTGTGTGTAGCTGCGAGGGAGCAGCTGGTAGAGTTCTCTATAGCACACTGCGGAATAACTGGCGCCCGGTAGAATTGCTTCATTTTGGCCGGTTTCTCGAACGCAGTTGTTGGCCTCGAGGTGTTTTTTCCCAACTTGCGCTTATGAGACACCGCGGTCCGATGCCTAGATTGATTGTGTGTTGGCCGGTGTACGTGTCGTGTCGTATGAGGTGCGAATTTGCCTTTGAGGTGTAGTACGCCGCATTATACGTAGTGCCTACTGCCGCTAGTCGCATTGTGATCAAGTTTCCACGATCAGTGCCGTATTCTTAACCCTTGGGAAGTTACTGGTAAAAAATAAAAAAAAAAGTTTCAATGAGCATTCGAGACTCAAAAGTGCGGTCAGTAAAAAGTGCGTCCTGCGACAACTTCTTGCTTGCAGCACTTTGCAAGGCAAGTTCACTCTCGACGAAAGGAAAAACGACCCGCGTGTCAAAATAACGACACTTGCGGGTCGAGAAAAGAAAAAAAAAATAACCGTGGCTTTGTTTGACGCATTGTTTTGGTGCAAAAAGGTGTAGCCGCGATTCTCGAGCACAAAGGGGGTGAATACACTTCCTTTTTTCTCTTCATATTCCTGGTCTCGCCTGGGGGGTCGAAATGAGGGAAGTGGGCTGGATACATACATAACTCCGAGAAAGCGCCTTTCTAAATTGAACAGATATTGTGTAACAATTGGGCACAGCCGCCTCACTGTGTCGCGCGTTGTTTTTCGCCGCCACTGTGTGGCCGTTGCTTTCTTTCTTGTTTTGTCTCGGATTTGCGTCGTTCGCCGATTGTGCCTGGACTCGTTGCTGTTACACACGTCATAGTCGACTAACAATGTACTCGGCAGTATGTGTACGTTGAAGTGTCGTACAGGGGCACCTGTTAGCCCATTCCAAGGTCGACTTGGATGCGGCAACCAAGCATGCGTAAAACCCCGTCTTTAAGAATTTTTTTCTTTTTTTTTTCGTGGTTGCGTCTTTAAGCACCTGGAATTGTCTGGGTGGTTTCGCGCCCTCTTGCGGAGTTGCTGAACACGTTATTCAGATGCTGTCCAAATAGTGGAAGCCACTTGGGCCGTTTGCAGTCATGCTTGTATACATACAGTCGGATACGTCGCGAACTCGCTCACCTCAAACGAGGGACAGTGGCAGGGACCGATTCTGATGACGTCACGGATACCTGCTAGCGTGACGTCGCAGAATCTGACAGATTGCGGGGGCGTCCGATCGGCTCCATTGGTCGAAGGTCGCCCGTTGTGGGTCATCTGGACGCTTCGTTCTTGGGTTCTGTCCGATTTTAGACGAGTGAGACGTATTCTCATTTTTTCCTTTCACCTTTGCCAGGCGTGAAATTAACTTTGACACTTTTTTTTTTTTTTTTACTAACGTTGTTTATTGCCTCAGGGCATAATGGAACGCGTAGATCAGTTTTGTGTATATTAAAAAAAAATAATAATTACGACTTGAAATCCGATTTCTCGAACGCAGCTCGCAACTTTTTTTGGGGGTGGGCCAGACTCCCACGGTTCAAATTAAGCGAGGTTCCAGGTTTGGTTAGCCATATTTCGGCATCGTTGTGGTTATAGACATTCGTAATCGCAATCAGATTGGCCCAGAATGACGACGACCAAGGAGAGCGCGCGTGGGACGCGGTGGCGCCACCTCCATTGTGAGGCCCAGCTTGCGCTTCAGGATAGCAGAGGCTGTTACGCTGCGCGGTTACGTGTGCACCGCCATTAGCGCTGATAGCTATAGCTGTGCCTCCGGTAGAGCAGTCGTGCGCGGTAACAACCTCTTCCCGCGTGCCGTAACCGTTATGTAGTCGAGCGGTCCTCGGTAGAGCTTGCTCCGTTCTTTTCGCTGGGTAGTTTTTTTGCGCCCTCGTTATTAAACGAGCGCTCGCTTGTCTGTGCCGCTGTTTATTTAATGAATTTGGTGGAGCGTTAACCTCTACACCGCTATTACCATCGTTCTGATATGGGCGTATTTTCTTCTATGTCAGGAAATGGTTTATTATTCCGAGCTTTCTCTGTCAGTTGGCGCCTCGCTGGGCATTTTTTTTTCCCTCATCGTTATTCAGGTTTTTTTTTCTTTTTTTTTTAATGTCGTCGATCTCTCTGCGCGAAGCTACGGCTTGGAAAACGAGTGCGCTGGTAAAAACAAAGTTGGGGGCGGTGGCGTCGGCCGCCCAAAATTGCCAGGGTTCCGGTGTGCGTGCAGAGGGCTCTTTGACGCGTCGTGCGGAATCCTGACGCGTGTATCGACCGCGCTTTGGAGGAACAAATCGCCTGTGATGTGCGGCCCACTTTTCTTTTTTCTTCTTTTTTTTTTTTTTTTTTTTCCCCTCCACGTTCGAGGTCAGTATCTCGTCTTTCATTCGAGGTTCTTGAGCGACGTATATGTCACGCGAAGTATCGCGTATGTTATATTTAGCACGATTTGAATATTACGAAAGAAGAAATTGAAAGCCCAAACACAGCATGGAGGGACGTGTTGCGATACCGCACAGGCGGTGGCAATTAGTTCCGCGTACACGGACGCGGTTGGTATATATGTGTGCGGTGAAGGGAACATGGCGGTGACAAAGAACACGATTAACGATGTAGTATTGCACGCGTTCTACTTATTGCATGTCACTCGTCGCCGTTACCAGCCCTTTCCCAGTACCGTCCACTTCCCTGTGCAGTGCGCTAAGTTCCGGCCTGCGTTAGCCTCATGCGCACAAATTTGCTAATCTCGTTTCACCGACAGACTGTTTCCCGGGGCGTTCTTATCATTCCTTTTATTGTTTTCTTCCGCTCTGTGTTAGTCTAAAGAACCAGTGGTTGGCGTTCTGCGGTTGCGCCTAATCTTAACTCCATTTGCTACTCCTACAAGGAGGCAAACACTGTAGCACAATGTCGGGGACTTAGTGGCAGACCTCTCTCGACCTTGGCCTCGCCTAAATGTGTGGCACCCTCGTCGTCGCCTCTTCCCACGTGGCCGTCAGACATCCGGCCTCTGTCGCCAGCAGCGGGATGCCCCCCTTCTCCCGGCGCTGACTGTCGGGGGAAGCACATGTGCGGCTGTTGCCGTTCGTCGCCCAGCGGGCGACGGATCTGTCGCGATCGACATCGCCCGTATTATCGTATCGCACGTATCGACTTATCTTCGCAGTACGCTTGTGAGAAGCGTTTTCTCTTTTCTTTTTTCATTTTTCTTTTTTTCTTTTTCTTTTTTTTTTTTCCCCTGCAGCGCTTCGGTGGCGATTTCGAAGCGGAATCTTCCCTACGGACACCGACTCGGGCCTTCAGCCTCAGTGTGGGTGCCTGAAAGAACGCCAACTAGGGCCTCTCCTTTCATGTGGGAAGCTGACATTAGAATCTGCCTGTCATATGACATCTGAATTCACATGCCACTGGCAGGAGCTGCCAACTCGGGTCGCTCCTTTCATATGGGCGAGTGGCATCGGAATCAGCCGGCTAGAATCATTTGCATTCACGTTACTGCAGGACACGCAAGCACGTCCATACGCCTCGGTTTAAGCGTGTCTTTATATGTGGGCTGGTAGCTTAAGCTCTCGCGTCATACTCTTAAAGACTGAGCTTAAGTGTCCCCTATAATGTAGCACCTTACACTGATAGGGGTGATAGGGGAATAACAGACAAGAGAAGCTTCCGCTGCCATCCAGCTGTAGCCAGAGCTAAAAGACAGCCATATGTTTTTTTTTTTTATTTAGTGCCTTTACTCGCCTTCGTTCTTGTGTTTCTTCGTTTAGGTTTGCGTTGATAGGCTTTCCTAGTTTTTCTCTGCTTGTCTCTTTGGCAGTTTAGTGACGTGTATAGCGCACATGTGTACTCGTGCGGCACTGGCGTATTCTCTTCCTTCTGGTCAGCTTTTGTTTGCCCAATTAGGCTGCGTCGCCAGGTGGCAAGTTAATGCCTTGCGGCCTCTCTCTCGGCCATTGTCTCGTTCTGCTGGAGAAAACAATGGAGCTCAACTAGTGGAGGATAGCTGGGTAACGGCGGCCAGATGTGACGAGACGCTTGCCTCTGCCGGCGGTCATGGCCGCAGGCTTTTAGCTTTTTTCTGCGCTAAAACTTTTTTGTCCTTTCATTTGTTCCCATTCAACGCCACGCCCACCAGCCCCTACTGCGATGTGCTGTTGCCACGGTGCAAGTTGTACATCCTGAAGGCCGTCAATGTTCAGGGGCTTTAGCATTCTTGTCCATTCATGTAGTTAGGATTTATTTATTTATTTGAAAATACTGCAGCCCCTCAAGGGGCTATAGCAGGAGTGGGTACAAAAATGTGGAACAATTCCACGCATACAAAAGTACATACAAGCATTACAAATATAAACTCTAGAAAAACAACATACAATGCTACGACTCAATTGTCGACGCAAAATCAGAGATTGATAGTGCACGAATGTTACCATCCAAAGAATTCCACACTCCACAGTGCGCGGAAAAAAACTGTATTTGAAAACGTTAGTGCGGGCAAAAAAAGGTTGGATATTAAGATCGTGTACGCGATCGTGTAGATCGTGTAGGATCCGGTGTACGCGGCGAAAAATCTTCTTTGGTGCTTTAACCGGCGGATATGTATCCCTTCAGCATTCTTCACCTTGGCAGCGGTGGCGACACTTACTCTCTCCTCACCCCTCCCCCCCCCCCCCCCCTTTTTTTTTTTTCATAAGTGCACATCACCGTGGAAAAGCATGAGAACTGGCGTATTGTTAATGACCACCACCCAGAATGCCGGGGGTGTATCACGGCAGCTAGTTGATGTTCCGCACTGCTAAATTCTTGTGGTCCGTGGCTGTGGTTGGCCTAAAATGTAGTTTCGAAGCCCCCCGGCAGCGTTGTTGTGTTCGTGCTAAAGCTTTTTTAAGCCGCACCGTCTTCCTTACTTATTTCTTAACAGCATTGGCACCAGAAATGAGGTATTTGACTCCTCACACACGATTCCACTCAAGATGTCTTAAAATCAGCCATTTATTCTCGGGCTCGCCGTAATCTAACGGCCTTCAACTATACCTGTGTTCAACTATTGCGCTCGCTCGAGGAGCTGATGAGAGGCGCGCTTTTTGCATCGTACTCGTGTTTTTTTTTTTTTTTTTTCACCGGTTGTCGT
Organism: Amblyomma maculatum; assembly: GCF_055883805.1. Classification (NCBI taxonomy): domain Eukaryota; kingdom Metazoa; phylum Arthropoda; class Arachnida; order Ixodida; family Ixodidae; genus Amblyomma; species Amblyomma maculatum. The sequence continues at coordinate 120,999,794 of NC_139349.1, forward strand.
TTTGTTCGCCAAGGCCGGTCCTCTTTGCGAGGCTATTTTGGCGTGGAAACGTTCGGTTCCAGACTCCGCCCTGAATTCTCTTAACCGCGCAAGTGCCCGTAGGCGTATCGTCGATGGGCGGCGTGGTATAGTATTCTTTCAAGGCGACCAGTGCCGTATACCTGCCCGACCATAGCTGATAGAAGGGCTTATCTGCACGTCCGTTGTTGAAAAAAAAAAAAATTACAATGCGTGCTAAGCCGGCGTTGAGAGTCCGGGGAGCGGATGAGAGGCTACGGGTTCCTTCGAATTTGAAAGCAGCTGCATGGTTGTGACCGTGGTCAACAAGACGCTCACGGCTGCTCTGTCGTAGGCCTGGTTCGTTTGAATAGCGCCCTTCCTGACTTTGAATCTGCCTTGTCTTTTGAGGAAATAATTGTCGCACGGCAGCAGCCCCGGGATAAAATTTTGGCAACTTCAATGGTCCTTTAGAGACAGAGGTAAGCATATATTGCCGTTGATCGTGTTATCGTTTTCCTGCGAACGAGGCGCGTAAAGGAAATCGATTGGGGCTCTGGATATATCGAGACGTAGCGACGAGAGTGATTACCATGCTTTGGGTAGCCCGAGTTATTCGCTCCACCCTTGTTCGGTGTAATACGGTTCCACATGCGCACTACGAATTCCCCTGGCGGCGCCAGCGTAGTGCCATATTATTTGTAAAACGGGAGTAATTACTTTTTGTCATTCACGCAGGCGCAGCCATGCGGCCACGAAGGAAAGCTATACAGCTTTCTCAGAAACTTCGTAGTTAAAGAAAAATTCGTCCCGATCCGGGGATCGAACCCGGCACCACCGCCTTTCCGGGGCAGTCGCTCTACCGATTGAGCTAACCAGGACGGCCAGCTGATCAGATGGTAGGGCGAGAGCGCATTGATCTGTAGCTCGAAGTGGGAATGGTGTTGGTCAAATACTTAGGGGAAACCCCCAAGGTGGAGTAGATTTGTAATAAAGGAGTAATTACTCATTGCATCCACCCAAGCGCAGCCATACGGCTACAAAGGAAAGCTATACAGCTTTCTCAGAAACTTCGTAGTTAAAGAAAAATTCGTCCTGATCCGGGAATCGAACCCGGCACCACCGCCTTTCCGGGACAGTCGCTCTACCGACTGAGCTAACCAGGACGGCCAGCTGATCAGATGGTAGGGCGAGAGCGCATTGATCTGTAGCTCGAAGTGGGAATGGTGTTGGTCAAATATTTAGGGGAACCTCCCTAGATGGAGTAAATTTCTAATTAGAAATCTCATTAGAAATCTACTCCACCTAGGGGGATTCCCCTATATATTTGACAATTACCATATTATTTCTGGACCAATGCAACGCAGCTTGGAGCTACCTATAGAGCTCTCATAGCCTCCCAGATCGGGCATAGCGGCGACGCCAGGCCGAATGATTGACCGTGCAGCGAACGAAGCTGACATCAGCGGGCGGTTCTCGTGGCGCCACGGGTGGCCTCCCGGCCGTCTCGTGGGTCCAGATTCAGTCAGCGCTCTGGTCATTATGCAGCCGACCCGCGCTTGCTGTTTCCCCATTGTGGTCGTGGCCGCCGATGTAGTCTTCGTTTGTTCTTCGAGTGACGCGACGGGAGGAAAGGGCTGGGAAGGAACACGTCGCCGGCGCCGCGCGCAGCTTCCGGCGTTCGTCGCTTCCGCGCGTGCACGAGAAGAAGCCCGTCGAATCGAACCAGCCAGTAGTCGCTGGCGCCCGCCCTTTGCTGATCAACTCTTGCCTTCCCGTCTCCGGTAGTTTGGCCTGGGACATTTTTTTTTTTTTTTTTTTCCCTTTCCCTCTCGTGGGAGCCGCGTTTATTCTGGGCTGGACCCACGGCGGCTCTGTTTCCGCGCCCAGGAGGCTTATTCTGAGCGGCGCAAATTCTTTCAAACTGCTGTTTTGCACGGCTGTGAACCTTGTGGGCGCCGTCGAGTGTTTTTCGGTCTTTCTTTTTTCAACGCTGTATATTCGTCGCCCTCGCTGACGCCCTTGAAATAGCTGCGCGGTAAAGCACAAAGACGAAGCGTGCTCGCGCCGCCATTTGGCTCGGGAGACGAGAGTGGCGCGCGCTGTTCTGTAACCCGTTTTTGGACGCTTGCGGCTGTCGCGCTGACTTAGTTTTGTGTATTTTTTTTTTTTCCTGCGCTATTCCAGAAGTGTAGTCTGCCGGTGGTCGTCTTCCTCCGCGGTGTTGTCGCTGTTCCTTTGCTAGTAACGCTCACGGTGGGGACTTACTACGGGTTCCACGCAAGAACGGCGGTGTGAGCGAACGGTTTCGTTATTGTGTGTAGGCCTTTATAAATAGCAATGAGGGCAACGGACGGAAACGAACTTCACCGCCTTTGAATTGCCAGAGTTTGGTCGCCGTGCGTGCACCCTGCTCAGCCCGTTGATTCGAAATAATCTTCAGCGCTCTCCTGTCCTAGTGGGAGAATACTATGCCAACCTCGGCCACTCTGTCGAAACCATTCATCCAGACTGTGCTGCAGCTGCTCCTGTCCGCTCGGGATCCACTGTGCGGCATCAACGTTGTTCGAGGGTTGCGCTGATTTGTCTGCGCAAAACTCCACTTAGGGCAGACAGACGTGAAGTGCATCACCTCAACTGGACTTCTATCCCGACGCAGAGGAAGAAAAAAAAAAAGACTCGTGGCATTGGTCTCATGACGGAAAGACGCGCTCACGGATAAAACGGGCACCGCTGGTGCCTCTCGAGCGGTCGTCGTTTTTTTTTTTTCTTCTTTTTTTTCTTTTTTTTTTTTTTTTTGCATTTCGCTATCATCTCCGTGTCACACGGGCAGTTTCAATGTCCGTTGAGCCGATTAAGGTCGAACTCAATGGGGATGGGCCACTGCGGTTTTCAATAACGATTGAACTCGATCGACACTGACTCAGTGAGGCTCGCGAATGCCAAGGAGCATTGCGAGCAGCCCCGCGCTAACTATAAGGTGAAGCAGAAGACAAACTGAAAAGAAACATCTTGGTTAAAATATTTAGACTGCATTAACCATTTCTAGTCAACTATAGTCTTCGGGAGTCATAACGATCGCTCTTTAGAATGGGTGTGGTGCTGAGATGTAAACAAACAGACGCTTTTCTAGGATGTCCAGCTTTTATTCGGCGGCAGTGCGGTGTGCCGCTGCATTTCGCTCTTGCTCACCTTTGAGCGTGCGCCAACCGGGATCAAGAAGGTCCCCGCTAGTGCTTGTAACGACTACGAACGCGGCGCAAAATGAGTGCGGCGATCGCGCATCTTTGGCCCATCTTCGTTCCGCCGTTGCTTGCCTGTGGTGCACGTGGGTCGTGCCGAGCTCCTCCGAACGAACTTTTCAACAAAATATAGCAGTCAGTGCTACATCTGCCTCGTTTTATCCTGCTTCACTTCATGTTTCGCCGGATGTTGTTACCCGTGGCGCTATCTGTCGGATAATGCGCATACTACTCAGTGGTCGTTGAAATGTGCCACGCAACAGCGGTGCATCTCGATGAGCCTCGAAAATTTCGATGGCTGTTGTCTCAGTGGGTTGTAAGAATGCCCGTGTGACTCATTGCGGAGATTTACTTCCGAGTGACGTTACGTACAGACGCTCGCGTAATTCGCTCATCTTCCGTGAACCACCAGAGAGCGCGAAGTGTTGGCGTCGCCTGGACGTCATAGACGGCCTTCCTTCCGCGGTTTGCATAGCAACTTCCTTCCATGGCGTTTTCAGCCTCTGGGAAGCCAAACTCGTCATTCGGTCGGCTTGCGCTCGCTTATCTCTCGCCCTGTTTCGGTGGACGTCGCGATAAGGGCGTGGTTATTCTCCTGTACGCCCATGCGTGTCTCTCTGGGCGCCTATCTTTGTCCTTTCTTTTTCTGTAGCCGGAGCTGTGCTTTGCAGGGGTGTCGGCGATTTGTGGCAGCCTCGTCGCGTACGCAGTGAGGCCCAGTTTACATTCGGGCGATTAGGCGCTGTCTCCACTTGAGCGGTTCGCGGACAGACTCGTGTATTCTTGCCGTGTTGCGCAGTTAGGTTCCGGTGTTTCCCGCGTTGTTCTGGCGGTAGTGCTTGAAACCACCTTTCTTCTTTTTTAAGTGGATTTCGCATTGGGGTATGCATTGATGCCTTGATAATTGCGTCTTCGGGGAACCGATTTGGAGGCATGCTATTATTTCGTCCCTGCAGCTCTGTTTCGGCATTTCTGTCCAAATTGAAGGAGGAAAGTGAATTAACTACGCTGAACGCATTTCCTCGAACCTTCGGTCTTTTTGCAACCGGGATAGGTACCGACGTTCAGTCTTTAGCCGAAGAAGGAACGGCTCCCGACCCAATTGCGGCCGCCCTTCCACGTATTGTGCGGAACAAGCGTTCTCTTCTCCGTGGGGCAGTTATATTATTATTACGCATTATTATTATTATTATTATTATTATTATTATTATTATTATTATTATTATTATTATTATTATTATTATTATTATTATTATTATTATCATTATTATTATTATTATTATTATTTTAGACCGTTACCAGCGTCATTGCGCTTGTACCGTTCGACAATTTAAGCATGCGGCCCCATGTTTATTTTTTTTTTCTAAATGAAGTATGGTTTTAATGCTACCTATACAAGTACAAGTGATCTGTGCTGGTGCCACTTCTGGCGGCATCACTGCGGTTTTATAGCCCTGCTACGCATTAAAGAAAAAAGAGACAGAGAAAAAAAAAAAGGGACTCTTGGGGGGGTCACGTGGTGACGATTTGCTCGTAGTGACACCGCCACCTTGTGCTGATGTGAATTTTTGCATCGAGAACTCTGAGGGTATACGTGCGAGAATGCCGCTGGAAACAGTAGAAAAAAAAGACTACGTAGGATTAAAAACAAAAGTGAACCAGGCTCTGCATACTACGTAATACTAGAAGCAGTGCTAATCAAGGGTTTCTCCGTAACTGCGATACCTTGTATAGAAAAATGTTTTGACCAGTTTATATATATTTGGGCCTTTCTGTTAGGCTGTCCTAGAGAGAACGGAGTGGCGTTTTTAAATATTTCAATTTTCACGCTCTTAAAGTTGCACCGACACGGATCAACCAGAAATAGCTGAGAGTAATAAAAGCGGGCTGCAGATATACGACGTCTCGTGTGTACGATGCTTTGCGCGACGAATCCATTCATGTAATGTCTTATTGACGCGCGCCGCTTTCCCCCGAGGCTGGGCGATCGAGTCTACTCCGGAGATCGAGGCGTCTGACGACCTCAAAGGTCAGTCGCGTGTGGGTGATCTTCGTATATACGGACGAGACTCGTGCGCAACGCAGCCTTGAGTCGTGCGGCATTTGACTGTGCTTGTCACGGGCGACGTGCATTGCGCGTGCGCTTCATTGCGGGGCTGTCGGTTGATTGCGGCTCGTGGGACGAAAACGGCGCGTTTTCAAGGGACATGCAAATGCGCGATCCGCTTTCTCGATATCTCCCCGTACCCATAAGTCCCACGTCCTCCCTAATGTGTCAGCCGGTGGCTCGAGAACGCGGATCGGCTCGTTTTCGCGTCGGCCGCTCGGCGGTTCACGCTGTACTGGTAGAAGGCGTCACTTTGCTTTTGTTACTCCCACATTTCCCTGTGAGTGTTCGCCACGGTATGTGCGTATGCAATGCAGGGGGCGTCCTGCATGTATGCCGATCTTGAAACGGTTCGCGTGGTCACACGTCTCCAAGAAGGCCTCGCCGCCCTGGCGCCCCGAGCCATACACGGCGACGTACGTGCATACATCCCCCCCGTCCCCTCCTCTTTGGCCATGCCTGCACGTGCTCTCCTATGTTAGAGGGGTGCTACTGTTTACCAGCCCGCTTCTATTTCCGCCGAAGGGAAAACGAATAAGAATTGCGAAAAAAAAAAAAAAAACGCTATCACGTTTGTAGACGCCGCTGCAGTCGAGCAAAGAACGGCAAAAAGTGCGCGCGCGACTTCAGAATTCCAGCACGCTTCCCCCCGCCCCGTGCACGCATTTATAAACGCTTCTGACGTGGCGGCGGTCGTCGGTTTGCGCGCTTTTTCGGTTGTTTTTCGGGAGAAAGTAACGCAGTCGTGGGCGTTTTTGATACGCGGCTAAGGATCACGTTTCTGTTTCTCCCGTCGCTGGCGCTATTTTGAATTCTGACTGCCCAGACACGCAGGAGCGAGGCTCGACGGGACGCTCCCGAGCCACGATGGGTGGTCGCTTTGCATATGCTTTTCCAGGTCGGTATTTACCGAACGTGGTATTTACCACGTTCACGAAAACAGTAGTGCGGTGAAACTTCATTTCAACGAACTTCGAGGAACCTCTAGGAAAGGTTTGTTGGAGTGAAAGTTCACTCGAGTGAAATAAGCGTCGTCGGCTTTTCTGAAATGTGCAGTGCAGAGCTAGAGTGGCTTGACCGAGCTGTGTACTTTTCTGATATGGCAGCGATTGCTTGGCGCTGGCTGTTAATCCTAGACAGTAATGACGCTGGATCTCAGATAGTTCGCAATGTCGACGTGGCGCTACCGGGTGTGTCCAGCCCACGCCCAGCCTACGTAAAATATCCGGTTTTTCTTCCTGAATAAGGCGCTTTCGTTACGCGAGCCAACACGGAGCGAACCTGCCGTCCACCCCGCCGGGGGTGGCGCACTGGTTACTGCGTTCGACTACTGTTCCCAAGGACGCGGGATCGAATCCCGGCCTCGGCGGCCGCTTTTCGATGGAGGCGAAAAGCAAGGTGCCCGTGTGCTGTTCGATGTCAATGCACGTTAAAGAACCCCAGGTGGTCGAAATTTCCGGAGTCCTCCACTACGGCGTCTCTCATAGCCTGAGTTGCTTTGGGACGTTAAACTCCACAAGCCAATCCAAACCGAACCTGCCGTCCGCCTATAACTTGCAAAGGGTAGCCTGCAGTTTAGGTGGACGGCGGTTTCGTTTCGTGTTGGCTCGCGTTTTCCCTGGGCTAGATATCTCTATCAACAAGAATTCGTGCATGCTGCCATAAAGAATTATAAAATTCCACCAAAGCTATCGTGCTGCATATAGCGTTTTGCTTATGAATATAAGGTTGTACTTGGTCGGAAGTGCGCATTAGAAAAATCGTCTTCAAAAACACAGTATTGTTAATTTTTGTCATAACCGAGAAATGAAATGTCATTAAGAACTGGTTAGAATACCACCGCGCCTCGCAATAGCAAAAATCAAATTACAGGTTAGAGAAAAAGTTAAAGCGTCACTTGCGTTCTCCCATGAAATTTCAAGAAATAGTAGACAGGTAGGTCACCGCCGCCTGCCACCGAATCTTTATCTGTTCTAGGCCGTCATTGCACCCGCCACCGCTTCGGTGGTGGACGACGGCTGTCGTTGCGGCGAGCGTCTTTCTCTCAGTCTTCATTTTCTTTCCTATCTATTTTCTCTTCTGTCTGCGCGGCGGCAGCGGAGGTGGCTCAGCTACAGAGCCAGTAGCAGGCCCGTACATTTTCTTTTTCTTCTTCCTACAGCCACAACAAGAAATAGTAAACTTATTCCAACTTAAGCCATCGTCAACCCTGCCAACAAGCAGAAAACTAATTTATAACCAGTGAGGACGCTTTAAATATTACATCAAATAAAATGTAACTTAATTCACTACTATGACATTTCTATGGAATAAAAACGCGTTCATTTTTATATTTATTTTATACATTCGATTACATAACGCAATACTTCTTAATGCCTGATATTTAAAAGTAGTATAAGGATTGCTTTTAGATTTTATTTAATTGGAATCAAAGTTGCCCCTTTTTTGCAGTTCTCGAATTTCGGCGATTTTGATGCGCTTTGGAGAACGCACCTAGTGCTCTAGAGAGAGAGAGAGAGCAGAACTTTTTATTGATTCCAGCGGATGAAGAGGCTCCGGCCCTCCGTCGCTTGGGATGGATGGCGGGTGCCCCGCCTCAGACGCAGGCCGGCAGACGTTGTTGGCCGGCGGCGTCCCAGGCCAGCTGGATGGCGGCTAGCTGGAGCTCAGGGTCCGAGCAGCGCAGCATGGTCTCCCAGAGTTGCGGCGTCAGATTTAGACCCCTCCCGGGAGAAAAGGGGCAGTCCCAGAGGATGTGTTCGAGGGTCCCTCTCGAGTCACAGTTTGCACACAATTCAGATCTTTCTCCTGGGAGCATATGGCTCACCAGGAGTGGGTGCGGAAATGTCCCAGTCTGAAGGCGACGCCAGGCGACGGCCTGCCTGAAATTTAGGGTAGGGGCTGGCGCAGCAGCCACCCGTCTACTGAGTCTATAATGCTGCAGAATTTCTGTGTAAGATTTGGCACACTCTATGGTCCCCGCTCCAAGTCCGCCCTCTCTGCCACCGGCTCGGTGGTAGAGCCCTCGAGCCATGGCATGGGCGGATTCGTTGCCGGGAACGCCAGTGTGCGATGGAGTCCAAATCAGCTGTATAGTTCTCGAGATTGGTGATTGCTGTAATATTCGAATTGCCTGGGGAGCAATAAACCCACGACTGTAATTTCGTATGGCAGTTTTGCTGTCGCAGATCACGAAACGCGCCTTTGTCTGGGCGCAGGCTAGAGCTACAGCCACTTCCTCAGCTGCCTCAGGAGATCTAGTTTTCAGGGTGACCGCGGTGATCGGTCTACCCGACCCATTCGATACCGCTGCAACCATAAAGGAGCTTGCCCCTCCGGCAGCATCTACAAAGGCTACTTCCTCCGGCGGCAAGCGGCTAAATTTCCTACTGAGCATTTGAGCTCTTTTTCCCGACGCTCCGTATGGTGTTCGGGATGCATGTTTTTTGGCAGCGGAGGTATCCATAGCCTGTCCCGTACAGCCATGTCTATTTCAGATTTTGTTTGAGCGCCTCCCCAAGTGTCGATGCCCAGTTTTTCTAGAATGGATCTGCCTGCGGCGGTTAGGCGGAGCCGTTCTACCTGTGAAGTGCGTACCGCTTCCGCGATTTCATCCCATGTGTTATGGATGCCCAGTTGCAGGAGGCTAGCGGTGGAAGTACAGCGCGGGAGTCCAAGGGCTCTTTTAATACTTGTGCGGATGAGGCTCTCTAATTTCTGTCGTTCTGCTGCCTTAAGGGGTAAGTATGGCGTAGAATAGCTGATTCGACTAATGATAAATGCCTGGATTACGCGCAGAAGATTTTTTTCCTTCAGTCCTCTGCCTTTACTCGAAACTCGGCGGATGAGGCTAACTGTTTGAGATACATGCCGCTCAAGCTTTTTAATAGTTTCTTCGTTGTAGCCGTTATCTTGGAGAAGGAGACCTAATATACGGATCTGCGATACCTGGGGAACTTGATGTCCTTGTACCGAAATCTGTATATCCACTTTACGCTCTTTCCGCAGGCACCGTGGATTGTAAATTAAGAATTCTGATTTTTCCGGCGAGCATGTAAGTCCACGTTCTGCTACAAACCGCACGATCGTGTCCACCGCCTCTTGTAGCGTGTGTTCAATTACGGCATCGCTACCCCGGCTGATCCATAGTGTAATGTCGTCAGCATAAATACTAAAATTTAAATGAGGGTAACGTCGTAGTTGTTCTGGTAATTTTGCCATTGCTATGTTGAAGAGAAGAGGCGAGAGTACCGAACCCTGAGGAGTACCCCTACTGCCTAGAGGGAAAAGTGACGATGTGCTATCGCGAAATTTAAAGCGGGCACTACGCCCACTCAAAAAGTTTTTGATGTAGTTATACGTTTTTGTCCCTACATTCAATGCTGATAGGCCGTCCATGACTCCCTGGTGTGAGATATTATCAAATGCCTTCTTTAGATCGAGGCCAAGGATGGCCTTAGTATCTTTACTCTTGGACCGGATAATGTCATGTTCCAACTGGACCATGAGGTCCTGAGTCGAGAGATGAGAGCGGAAGCCTATCATTTCCCGCGGGAAAAGGTCGTGTCTATCAATATATTTGGTGAGCCTGGTTAGGATAACATGCTCTAGTAGCTTTCCCAAGCATGATGTTAGCGATATTGGCCGTAAATTGTCTATCCGAAGTGGCTTACCAGGCTTGGGTATGAGAATAATGTCAGCCGTTTTCCACTGCTGAGGTATTTCCCCTTTCTCCCAGCACTCCTGCATAAGCTGAGTTAGTGCGGCTACCGATTGGTCATCTAGGTTTCGCAGCATTTTATTAGTGATACCATCTGGGCCCGGTGCCGTGTTGGTTCTAAGCCGAAGAATCTCTGCTCTTACTTCTGCCGTGCTAATAGGGGCATCAAGCTCACTATTGGCGTCCCCTAAGTAATCGGGAAGGGGCATCCTGCTTGTATCGCTAACATACAAGTCTTGCAACTGTAGAAAGAACTTCTCGTCATCTCCTGGAAAGGAGTGTCTAATCTTCATGAGGTTAGTGCTTACTTGAGCTTTCGAGTTCTCAGGGTCCAGAAGGTGACGAAGAAGTCCCCAGGTCTTAGGCATGCTCATACTATTCTCCATGTGCTCGCATCGATCCCCCCAGTTTTGCTCGCATAGCTTGAAAGCGTAATCTTCAATGGCCTTCTTATGCCGAGCTATCTTGCGCCTTAGGTTACGATTCCACCGCTGCCCCTTAAGTCTCCTTTCCATTCGTTCCTTTGCCTCCCACATGCGGAGAAGACGACTCTCCACTAAATCCGGAGCGTTAGCGTCATCGAGATATTTAGTTGCTGCCTTGACGTCGGACTTTAGTTGTGCAACCCACGTGTCGAGGTCGGTTATTTTTCCTTCATTGTCGCCTGTCCTGTTGTCCCGAAATTTGTCCCATTCCACTATCGCCGGCTTTGCACGACGTTTGGGGCCGGGGCCACCCCCAAGTGCTCTAGAGCTAGCTACAAATTTTGCCTGAAACTAAGGACATAATTAACCTGCATGATAAGGAGAGAAAGTTTTTGTATTCCTTCGTGTGTCTTCATGATTGGACCAGGTGGGCCCTCACCTTTATTGTGCTGTAAACCGCTTCTGAGATGGGGATACTATTATAGTTAGGACTCCGGAATAATTTGACCACCTGGACACAGGGAGCCTCGATGCGCACGACACGCGAGGGGCACCCTACGTAGGGATCTTTTAAAGTGCATCGACATCGCATTTGACTTTCGCCTCCATCGAAACGCCTGCAGTTAGTTTTGCAGCCTTGTACGGATCCGGCTCAGAAGTCAGGTGCCCTGAACATTAGCCCCTGAATCATTTTTGATTAATCTGTAGGCGCTGTTAATTATTGTGGCTTCGAGGTTTGGTTGCATTTGTCTTGTGTTTGCATATACAGGGATTTCCTGCATCCATGTCATCGGGTGGACGCAAGGGTAGACGTAATTTTGACTCGTGCTATTTTCTTCTATTGTACAATGCGAGGTAAGCATTGTGTCATCGTTTGTTGCGCGCTTGGTTGTTGGAAGTTATCTTCCATGTGGTTGCCACAACGGTGCGACCTTTCGTTATAGGGTGGCCGGTATTGCAAATGCACGCAGGTGTCGCTAGTTCTCACGTGTGCAGTGCCGCCCGGGTGTTCTAGGGCAGTGTAAATTTATTTTATAATCAATGCAAGCGTGGGTGGTGGTCCACAGCATTTGGGCCCTGCCTGTTGGGAAGAAGTGTGCTGGAGGCTGGCTTTGTGGGTGGAATAAGTGGGGACGCGTCGTGCACGAATCTGCGTGCATCGGACGGAGCCGCCCCCGCAAGTTGCGCGCCTCGCTGTCCCGAGGACGCCGGGTTCGTGCGTGCCGTGACCGTCGCGCAGAGTCGTTTCGTCGTCCTGGCTGTCTGTCGGACGCCGCCGCGTTGATGAGCGAACCTCCCCCCCCCCCCCCCCCCCCCCCCCCCCCCCCCCCCCCCCCCCCCCCCCCCCCCCCCCTTCCTGCCGTCCGTCTTGGAGCGCGGCGGAGACGCCCTCGCAGTTCGCATAGGACACGACTAGCCCTCTACTGAGCGGGAAAAAGAAATGGCATGCGGGCGCATTGTCGTCACGCTGCCGATACCGGTCTGTTTGTGCATGTCGTCAACGGCGGCCGAGCTCGCGCTTCGGAGGTAGTACGTTCCGAATGGCTCAGTTAAGCGCGGTTACGGCCTCCGCGTTTTTGCTTTCGCCCGCGTCGAGCCAACACCACCTAGAAGATCGAGCGCGGTGTCGTTTGTAATGGCTGCTTTATACTCGCCTTCGTGGCTTACATCGTCTATATCGCCAGAAACTGCGCTTCTTCCAGCTAGTGGCGAGTGTTTGACTTTTATCAGCTCATGAGTAGCTTCGGCTGAAAGTGTGCGCAGAAACTGTGGCGAGATGTTTAGTTAGTGATAATGATAATCAGTGGTGATAAAAAAGAGAAATTTTCTCCATCAGAGGGATTAGTCTCTCTCTCTCACACTATACTATAGAAGGAGGGAGACTCCTTAGAGAGAGAGAGAGAGAGAGAGAAAGCGACTCTCTCTATATATACTTTGTCTCTTGAAGAAACAGGGGCGTTCCAAGGATAGCAGCAGTAGTAGTAGAAAACTTTTATTAGCCAGGAAAATAAAAGACTCGAAAAATATGCAATGGCTGGTGTTTTCATTTCAGGACTCCACTGGCCTTGGCTGCCGCTCTAGCCTGCCCAACGAGTACGCGTTACAGAGTTAAGCAGATAGGTCTCCCTTCCTTTTAAATGTTTTGATGTCCGCGGTTGGAGCCCTTTTACATCCCCACGTAATGTGGTATGTGCCGGTGCCATTCGCCTTTATTGCGCTCTGAGAATCATGCCGTACTTGTGGAGATTGGGGAATGTACATGTCTGGAGTTTCCTCTAGTCCCGAGGGTCCTGAGCGTTTAGATTCATGTGCTGAGGGGGAAAGTTGTGTCGCTCTGATCTCGGGAAGGGGAGTCTCGTGCTGTAGGTGACTGAAACTACTTGAGGCGGGGTTTGAGCCCGCTCGGTTAGCGTCGCTGTAGGGCGGCCAAAATGCTTTCGATTGCTGCACGTAAGGTGACTTAAGTGCTCCCCTCGAATTTATATGCTGGAAGTGAGCCATGTTGACCGTCCATTTTAGCCCTATATGAGCACAAATTGTGTTTCTCGGTAGGAACAGCAGCAGAAGAGTCTGTTGTCCGTTCGTTTAATGAGAACACTGGTTGTTCAGCTCTCTGCATATCTATCTTGGTTGAGTGCCTTTGGTTTCGTCATTGGCGCTCACTCTGACTCAAGACTCTGCTGTTTTGCACGAGCAACTTCGTGAGTTCATTAGGCGCTGGGTGAGCTTTTGAGGGGACCATTCAGTTTTGCCGCACCGTTTTCATACGCGCGTAGAGCACGCAAGGAGCAACTCAGCGCAGCTGCTGATTGGTGCTAGAATATAACCCCTGTAGTGCTACTACACTCTGATGCGAGCGGAGCGGAAGCAGTTAAGGTCCCTCTATAATTTTATGGAGGAACTTTAAGTACAGCGCGGCCCATGCGCCGTACGCGGATGTCCGCGACTCGATCTTTGCGCAAGTCACCCCCCCCCCCCCCCCCCCTCCCCTTTTTTTAGCGTTGCAGTGCTCTGGCGGTCGTTCCGCTGGATATCTATTGACGCGGGAGAGAGAGAGAAGCGAGACGGGCCTTTCTGCCGCTAGGCAGTGCTAATCGCTTGGATTGTCGACGGCTGTGCACGGTGTCTGCGCGCGCCCTCATATTCATTTCCGGGTGTGACAATGACGCCGTGGAGTCGAGGCACTAGGAAGGCGCCTGCTGGCGCGAAGACGGTGCGGTGCGTTCTACCCTCGATCTGCCTCCTTTCGTGGGGAGAGGCATACTCCATACCGCGATTGGTTCATGGCAGAATATTAATGTCATATGTCCCCGTCGGGGTCGGTTTGGCCGCGAAGGATATCTCGTATGGCTGCTGTGGAATGTGAAGTTCAATGCGAAATATGTTTTTTTCGGCCGCTCCTGATGGCGTTGACACGTAACAGGGCTAGTTTACTATACTACCGACTCGCGACGTACGTGACACGTCGAGAAAACACTGTCGGTGTCGTCTCAGTTTGCTTGTGAAAACAAGCGCTTGCGGCTTTGGAAGCTGCGTTTTATAGGCGATGGTGGCGAATTTGTGTCACTCCAGGGCGTGTTAATTGCCGCATCTGATGCCTGAAATCTGCGAGCTCGATTTTTTCCACCTTAGGAGGTCGTCAACAAGTTAAATTGGTGGAGAGGGAAGGTATCGCGAGGCGATGGTTTATCGCGAGGAACCTTAACCGGGCGACTTATCCCGCAGACTCAGTGCACACAGGTAGAACCGTCGGGGGACCCTGTTTTATGTGCAGAATTAATAGCATAACTGCATTGTGGGCCTGCACGGCGCATTTTCACTCGCCGCCCCGCCATCCACACCCCGCGTCTATGTTATACAGGTGAACTAGGAAGCGTAGCGGGATGAAGAAATACATGACATAAACAAAGGTATAACGTCGATGGAGAATGCAGGAACTTCTCGGTGCAGGCCCGCAGCAGGTGACTAAACGGTTATTTTTTATTTTATTTTTTCTCTACATACCTCGTGGCACTGGCTACCTTTTTAACTTCGATGAAACAGCGGGTATCGCTCGTCCCCTGTGCGAGGCTGTGCACCGCGCGACATTTATTTTCGTCACGAGAGAGGCCTGTTGTCGCCGATTAGGATACGACAAGGGGCGGTTTGCTGATAATTCCGTGACGCTGTTTGCTCGTACCGAGACGACCATTGTGTTCCTTAGGGACGTTCGCCGAGGCATTCCTCATCGGTGTCGTCGGCCCCAGCCACGCGAAAAGTCCGCTGTGGAGGGCCCCGTCACCGCCGGCTATTGCTGTCTCATTACTGAGACGGCTTCATTATTTGAGACGATTTGGCGAAAATTCTGTCACTTGAGAGTGTCGCCCCTGGTATTCGTATCTTGCTCCCGTGCTTCTGCAGCGCGCGAGTTGGCCTGGGGACCTTCTCTAAAAGCGGTGCTATCTTACAGCGATTGCAGCACGCAGCCTAGCTACCACCTTCCCGCAGGTTCCTGTAGTTCTTGCGGTTTTCCAGTGGAGAACCAATGTGTCCTTCACTGTGAAAACAGTTGTTTCCATTGTGTTCGCGTGAAAAGAAGAGAACAGAGGTCCCTGAGAAGGTTGCTTCGTAGCTGGAAGAACCTTAGCATCGTCGCCATTTGGGCTAGTTGGTGCGACTCTTAACATATTGAACCAGCGAAAGACACAGAAACACAAGTTTCCGTCTGTTCAATATGCTAAAGGGACCTTCGTTTTAACCGCGAAGGGCATCGCTTACCAGCTGTTCATTGAGGGCTCGTTTTGGCGTTTGGTTTGGTTTATGGGGTTTGACTTCCCAAAGCGACTCGGGCTATGAGGGGCGCCGTAGTGGAGGGCTCCGGAAATTTCGACCACCCGGGGAAATTTCGACCACCCTTCACCGTTTTTTTATATCAACGAAATTCTTCACAAAACTGCTTATTTTTTTTTCGTGCTGATTTCGGTTATTATGCTGCCATACGTAAAAGACGTTTATGTGGTAGACAAAAACAAAGATAACAGGTCAGTGCTGCCATCTGTCGAGCAAAATGCCATCTAAGCCACAAACGAGAGCTGCTCGTTCGAAACGCTGAAGGGAAGAACCTATTCAGCGAGGACGAGCTATAGTCGTCCAAAACGGTTTGGGGACGGCTTTGCAAGGACGAGCGCAGCTCGTCCGAAACGGGGGGACAATAAAGACAATAAAGTAGGGACAATAAAGAGAAAAATGAAGTGGGCTTGCATCGATTGAATGCCAATTCCTGATTACAAAAAATCCACTCTTACTGAAAACAGAGCTGTTATAAGGTAGTAAAGAGGAAGAACAGAAATACAGGTATCGCCGCCACAGCCGAAATGGCTGAGACTCGCAACTACAAATTACGTGACGCGCAAGGGATCCAGGAGGCTGTCAAATGCGAATTACGTTGCCCGTTTGAATGCGGTAGTAGGTTTTGTCTCGAATATGATAAGACGCTTTTATCATACGTAAACGACGGCGAAAAGGCAATGTAAACGTTGCAAGGCAAATACAAGAATATACTTGGAGGCGCCACAGGCGCCCACTTCTGTTACGGTGTAGTTTCGGTTATGTTCCGGCTCAGGCACTTCGTGCGTGCTCGGATAGTTTCGTTTTTGACCTGCGGCGCCTGAAATACGAGCTCGGAGCAGCAGATGCGCCTGGCTCGTTCACATTTGAGCATTCCGAGGCGCGAGCGAGCGAAATCCGCCGCCGCCGACACGCTGCTTCGTTCACACTTCTGAGCCAACATATCGCCGCCGTCGCCGCTTCGACTGCGAGCTCCCGTTAACCCTGACCTGACCGCTCGACTGCAGCTACGAATGCCACGAAAAGCATACAACTATGCTAAGTGCCGAAGGAAAAGCGCATTATCATTAAATTCTTCACTAAATCATGGCACATTTGACCCACGTAATGTGGCAGTAAGAGCTTCAACGTGCTATTTGCAGGCATCGTAAACAAAAGGGACATATTTGCCGCTCATACCAAGGACTGCGTCAATCTTATTCCAAACGTCATTGTTCCCCTATTGCATCCTTTGCCTATTGTGCTGGTCGCCCGGCGAAAAAGGGCCTCGGATAAAAAGTAACTAAAAAGTAACGAAGCAAAAAACTAAAATCAATTTGTAGAAGAAAAAAAAACCGACACCACCAGCGGGATTCGAACTCTCTACTTGCTCCTTACCGTTCCGTGCGAACCACTCGGCCAAGCCGAGACATGGGAATTTGAGAAATATTTCTGCATATATGTCATGGCCCGCATTTATAATGGAACTTCATGTTTCAAGGTGTACAGGCCCATTGCTGCCGGTTTAAAAATTACAACTTCTTGACCATCGGAGCATGCTGCCTGCTCTCACGACTTGCAACTAATGTTATGGATGCCTATGAGCACTATATTGGGCACTGGAATCATTTTAACATGTGGAATTTCACAGCGCTGGCAAATTTAGGAGCGCCGGCTCTTCGGTCATGCTCTGCTACCGTGTACGTAATTTTCGCTGAACACGGAGCTGTAGCACAAACCTTCAAGGAAAAAAGTGCGACGAAGCTTCAAAACTGGCAAGCGCAGCAGCGAGGACACTATTTTTCTGATAACTAAATCTTATTTGTTTGTGAACATTTCGGGAAGCATTGCGATGACCGAGGGCTCGGTTTGTTTATACGCAGTGCAAGAAGGAGCGCAAAAGCTTGAAAAACACGTAAATTACTATTCATTACAAGCGCTCTGTTTTTTTTTTTTTCTTTCATAGGCCCATCGCTCGGTAAATTACTCTCTTCATTGTTTTATTTATTTCGGCTGTGGCCGTCACTTATCGTGAGTCGATGGTCGATTGCGAGTACGCTGTTGTCATGTTGGCCCCCTGAGGGATGCTAACCGGTCGACGCCACGGGCCGCGCCTGCTCAACTTCCGCTCTTCGCGCGCCAGCAATCACGGAGTCTCCTCTTGCGTCATAGTGTGCGTCATTCTACCCTACTTACATAGTAGGAGAAAACAGTTTGAATTCGATCGGCGGGAACAAAAAAAAAAATATAGCCGATTTGAATAGTTAATCAAATACGAAGTAGGTGCGTAGCACCGCTTATCCCCGCTATACTTTTCATGCATACACTACAGCGATTTACACTCTCTCCAAAATCTTCCCTCAGCTCACGCAAGAAGTGGCCAGCAGTCACAAAGACAAACAGCGCCGGCGGTTGCGCTTCCAAAACACACAACCCACAAACCTAAGGCCCAAACATTCCGATCACTGCCCTTGGTCGCTTGCACCCGGGCGGCGGTTTCAAAGGGACGTATGTCCAGGCATCTTCCCGAGATGGATGGATGGATGGATGGATGGAATATAGGAGCGTCCCCTTTGAATCGGGGTGGTAGCAGTAGCTATCATGCTCATTTTTCTCCCTATATCTTAATTATTGATTTAGAAGGGTTAACTAAACCACCATTCTATTTATTAAATTTTGCTCCTACATTACTAACATTATGTCACTTCTCTGCTTTTAAGCCACCAATCTTCCAGCCGTTTTTTGCTAGTTTCCACCGCCAGTTTATTCACCCGGCCACTGTTATCTCTAAAGCCAAGAGCTTCAGGAACAGTGATTGCGCCTGCATCAACTTCCGGATGGATACCATTGCATTCGAGTATAATATGGTCAATTGTTTCACTGCAGTTTCCACATACAGCACATGCGTCATCTCCATTGTTAAATTTCTTTTTGTAGCTGCGTGTTCTAAGGCACCCTGATCTAGCTTCAAAAAGTAGGGCACTGCCTCTTGAGTTATCAAAGAAATCTTCCTTCCTGATCTGCATTTTCCACTTTCGGTATAATTCCACACTCTGTTTCTTTTCCATCGAATTTATCCAATTTTTACCTTCTGTGTTTTTCACCTGTTGCTTAATGCTCTTTATTTCTCCGTCCTTGTTACTAGCATACTTACTAGTTAGTTTCCTAGTTCTTTTCCTCCATTGTGAGTCAACGCTTTTTAGGTACAGGTATTTAAATACCTTAGCTGCCCAACTGTTACTGTCCAATTTCCTCAGGCGTTCCTCATATAATATTTTACTCTGAGCTTCCCGTACTTCGAAAGATGCCCAGCCCATATCTCCCTGTACCGCCTCGTTTGTAGTTTTGCCGTGGGCACCTAGTGCTAATCGTCCAACGGATCTCTGATTTGTTTCTAATGTCGACTGTACCTCTGATTTTAGGCACAAAACCGCATTTCCGAAAGTAAGTCCGGGCACCATAATTCCTTTCCAAATACCCCTCAATACCTCATACCTATTGTATCCCCGCAATGCCTTATGCTTCATTATCCCGGCATTCCTTCGCCCTTTGGCCTTAAGTGATTGCTCATGTTTTCCAATGTATGCCAATCCTTCGTTTACCCATACCCCCAAATATTTATATTCTGCTACTCTAGGTATTTCAAGGCCTTGAATTTTAAGACCCTGATCAGTTGAGCCGTTGAAAATCATCAGACCCGACTTAACTGCGCTGAAACTGAAGCCTAGAGCGTCCCCTTCGTCTCCGCAATGCTTAACTAGAGTTTGCAATTCTTCCAGACTCTCAGCTAGCAGCACAATATCGTCTGCATACATCAAACCGGGGAGGCGCTGCTCTACCGCCTTTCCACCTAATCTGTATGACAGGTTAAAACCTAGGTTACTGTCTTGTATCCTCCGTTCCAGGTTTATCATATAAAGCATGAACAGCACCGGTGATAGAGGACAGCCTTGTCTTAATCCTTTGCATACTTCGACATCCTCCGTACTTCTTATCCCTTCCCACGTAATTTCTACTTTGTTATCCCGGTATATTTCCTGTAGGAACTCTATTACCTCTTAACCGATACCTTCTTCTTTTAATATGTTCCACAGGAGTTCCCTGCTTACGTTGTCGTACGCCCCGTTTATGTCCAGGAAGGCCAAATACAAAGGTCTATTTTCCACTCTCGATATTTCGATGCATTGGGTAAGCACGAACAGGCAATCATCTAAGCGCCTACCATTTCTAAAGCCGTTCTGAAGTTCTCCGAGAAGGCACCGAAAGCAGCTCCCTCTGCCGCGCATTCTCCACAGCCCGTGTTTCGCCGCGTTTCGGAGATTTATGGCCTCCGCGCCCTTTCCCCTCAAACCGAGAGACAGAGCAGTTAGCGCCGAACCGGAACACGTGCGTGACCGAGACGCTTCTGCGAAAGGGAGGCCGGCTTGTAAACATGCGCAACACACTGTCCTGCAGCAACCGGCCGCTCTTCCCATAATTCAGTCGGTTTGGCGCCAACTGTCCAAACTCCAGGCAAGTCGAGCCCAACACCTCCCCATCAAACTGTGCTGCACAGTCTTCAAGCTTGCGGCACACAACAAGATACAAGAGCTCGACGCTTTTCCACCACTTCAATTGTCGACAAGTGCCCCTCGGCCCCCCGCCGGCACAGCGACCCACAGCGAGCGGCTTCGGACAGACTCCGGCGAAATCCGTGATTGCGGCTAGTAGTGCTACGCACTAAAAAACCATTGATTGAAAAACCAACTTCTTATCACACTATCTCAGCAGTAATTCGATTTTTTGCTGCCGGATATGTGGCGTCAGTGTCACGAAATAGATTTCGATAGCATATTTGGGTGTCTTTAGTGTCCCTTTAATGTGTGCACTGGCATCGTACAACGCACGGGCACCTTGCAGTTCGCCCCCATCGAAAAGTGGCTGCCGCGGTCGGGATTCGATCCCGCATCCTTCAGCACAGAAGTCGCCCTAACCGCCGCAAGAGACTACGTGGTTACGCTAGCATGCATTGTGAAGTGCCCAGCAAGATTCCTGCACCGTGCTCACACACCCGAGGACCTCGTTCGGTCGCCCCGCCATTCCGAATGCGAAACGAGCGGTCTTCGCCTGGCGTGCCTCTCACTCGGTGACGGGGACACGCGCAGGTTATGGCACCACAGGAGTGGCGGCGCCAGTCTGGCGCGCCGCGAGAAGCCCCTCTCGCGCGGCTTCCCAAAATTGCGTGCCACAGCGGGGGCTCTGACTGCGAGCGCGGAGGAGAGCCGGCCGCCTGGAATCGCGTAGACCCGGGCTGCGAGCGAGGGAGCGATGAACCCGCTTGGTAGAGCGGCACGGCTGCTGCTGCTGCTAGCGTATCTCTTTCCCTCTGGGCAGCGTCAAGCGCTCGCTTGTGTTTAATGGACTCGCGATGGGCCCTCTCCCGCTTCCCCGCCGGCCGTAATGCATGTGGCGTTTTTTTTTTTTCTTCTTTCTTTCAGCGATTTTCGCGCGTCAAAAAGTGCCGCGCCGACGCGACACCCAGCTCGAGATACATAGAAGGACAGAGCGGCGGCTCGCGCCGCGGATCCCTCGATGCGGAAACAAATGCGCCGGAGAGCGGAAATAACCGCAGAGCGAGGTACGTGGGAGAAACGACGCTGTCCCATTGCGTTAAAATCGCGAAGCAGTTCATTCCAACACTACTGTGCTAAATAAAGCGTACATAGGTCGCACAAGGATTTGGCGTGCTCGAACGAACGAAGATACCTCGGAATGCCTGATAGGATATCAGTGGCACGTTTTTCTTTTTTTACACATTTTGCTTCAGGGAGAAAACACATGCATACATCACGATCCGAGAGTAGGTCGTATACTCACAAAAAAGCGACATTTCGTGCTTGATAAAGCGTTTATTTTCACGACAATCACATTTCTGCAGCCAAACTGCCGCACACCTCAGCGGCCGCTCAAACCGGAAGCAGGAGCTTCCAGTTCGAGAGGACGCGCCACGCTGCCCGCGTGGGCCATTCGGCAAATATCTGGCAGGGCCAGATCGGCGGCGGCGCGCGTTTTTTTGAGTGCGCGTAGTCGGGCGAAAAACGCCGGCTTGACGCGGCAGCAGTAACGCCAGTGCGCGCGGCTACGTAATACGACTGATAAATAAACTGGGTTCGTGAGAGCAGGTTTTAACTTCGGTTGCGGCGCCACCGGGGGTTCGTGCCATGTCGGTCAGCGCGAACGCTGGAGAAATTGCGGAGGAAGCGATGGCTGGGCCACGTTGTTCCGCACGACATGGCAATGTCAGGTCACACCAGGCATCACCACACTGGAACGGTATGAAGCCTTTGCTGACCGGCTTGCGGCTGGAAGGTCAGCTATAAAGCTCACCGGGTGGCATGAGAGGCTGCCGAAGGGTTCCCGGCAGTCTTCCTCCGGGAACCTTCGTTCATTCCATGTGTCACCTCCGATTGCGCTGTCACTTCATGAATGAAATAGCCAGTGATATTTTTTTTTTATTTTATTTTTTTGTCCGAGCCATTCCATACGGCGTCAGTGATCGAAGCTCGTAAGGCAGAGCCAAGCTCCGTTCTTTAGTTCGGTATTTCAGTCTAGTTAATTGTAGTCGCCAGGCCGAGAGTTATAGCAGCCTAAAACTTATTCCGCGTTATGATCGCCGACAGTCATGGCCACGCTCGCGGGTCCATCGCAAGTGAAGAGTACTCCGTACAGCCTGCGTCTCCCTCCTCGTCCCACAGGTATCAAGCACAGGGAAGCCAGAATAGACAAGCTGCGGAATCGCAGTCACTGCCACGAAACAAATGCGCTCTCTACGACATTGAAAGTGTAGAGCTGCGCTTTAACACCTCACAGGGACTGCTCCGCCGCATGGCAGGAGGTCGGTCACAAGGGTTCGGGGAGCACGTTTTGCTGTGAATCAATTGAATCAATATTCCAATTTTTGATCTTGTCAGTTTTCTTTTTTTTTTGTTATTCTTATCAAGCAATTTGTTTGACAAATTTGACACTAAATAGTGTCTGTACATAATGCTTCCCGGTTTCTTAGAAGCACGTTCTTCGTTCGTTATGTGAAACACGTCATGGGTCCAAAGACTGTTTTTTGAAAGGTGTGCCAATCCCCCCTTCTCCCCGCTCGGTGCTCCCATTTCAGTTGACATGTCGGATGTTCGGTGAGACTTATTGAACATGCGTGCCGATGAGCTTCTCGCGCCTTGGCTTCAGCTTTCTGACGTAGTTCTTCTGGCTCTGCCTCGCGGTGTTGTTGGTCGGCTCTGCGTTTTGCGCTCCTACCGGGGACTCCTGACATCAAGTGGGAGCAGGAGGCTAACGCCGCCCGCCCTCGGTAAAGCTGCGTGATTTATGGCCGAGCTGCGTGGCGGCCGGGGGCCTTGAGACAGCCGAGCACTGCATCTCGCGTGTTGGCCTAGCGTCGCGCCGAGAGGGGTCAGCCTGCGAGACCAGGCGTCGCGCAAAGATCCGTGCGCGCGCCTTGATTGGCGTCGCCTCCTTCCTTCGGCTTAGGCTGCTGCAATAACACAGGCGACAGCTCCCCTAGAAATAAGCCACGCGGCCGCTGAGCTTAGGTTTTGTGCAGGCATATATGCCGTGCTGTTATGTTTCTATCGTCTTGCTTTGCGAAGGCGAGTCGTGGCGTTATATCAAAGGCTTTGGTTATATAGACCTTTGCATCGGGCGAGGAGGATGTCAAAACGCCTCCTCTCTGGACTGTTGCAAACCGGTTCCGCTGCTGCTTCCACCTTCTGGCGTCAAGCGTACACAACAGCCCAGCGAGCAATATGACGACGCCTAGGAGGCCCTCGTTGCAAAGGTCTATATGTGCGAATTTAAGAAGAAATTAGCGTTAATACTTGGACGGGGACAGAAAAAAAAACACACCACGAATGTCTACTGTCCCCGTTCTTCTGTGTCGAATTCCGTCCTCGTCCAAGTATTAGCTCTAATTTCTTCTTAAATATGCAGAACCAACTAGCCCGATAACACGCACTCCTGATATATGTGCGTGCATATGTTCTTGTGAGTGTGCCTGTTTTTACACCGTGGTGTCTCCATATTTTTTTTTTAATGACATTTCATTCTAACCTGTTTGTCCTGTCGTGTTAATCTTTACTTGTGGCTTTTAATTGTATTTCATTTCGCCTTTCTTCGTAACGGAAATTATATACTTCAAAATGTCCGTGGGACAGATCGACGCCTCCGCACTGGCGAATGAAACAGAATTGGTATTTCATCATTTGTGCAAGTTTCACAGAATGAAGCACGCTTATTTTAAATAATCCCTCGCATACTATAGTCCGTTTCATTCGTCCCTCTCGGTACATATCTCCGCCAGGCTTTGTCGTAATTAGGTCGTTTTTCCTGGGAAATTCTCGCGCGTAGTAGTTGGCTGCGATAGTTTGCGCCAGACGTTTTTTTGTTTGGCGATTTAAAATATTGAGTCCAACTAAGTCTGTGTGCATACTACTTCCCAGCTTTTTAAAAGGAAACTCATTTAGCTTCGCTTGTGTGGGTCCGCAACGTGACTCGTATATTCGCCTCCGTTCAAAACTTTCCAGACAAATGTGTCTGGTATTTCTGCTCTGCGGTCGCGGCTTCTCCATTCGGAGGCCGGCTGTTTACGTTGGCGGTCAGTTCCTTCAGAAAAGCCTCCTCTTATCGACAACGGGATCAGGGCGAGGCTAGGCGCGGGAAGCTGCTTTATACCGCTGGTGACGTCCGTGCGCTGTTTGTTTTGTTCAGCGACCGCGTTGGCGCTGCCTATCGAGGCGCGCGATTGGCCGGTGCATGGTCGGGCTGGCTTCCGCGCTGGAGTCCTGGAGTGACGTGGCTGGAACGCTCGACGCTGGCGTTGGGAGGCAGCGTCGGAAATGAGCCAGCCTGTGCGCGGATTAAGCGCGCCAGCGGTTTTCGTGTTGGCGTTTCTTTTCTTTTCGTCGTCGCTGGCATTGCTTCGCCTGACACTTCGGGGTCTTGCAGTCGTGTGGGCAGAGGAAGCGGTATACACTCGTGAACCATGAAAAGGATTTGGTGCACAGTCACTTATTTCATTAAATAGCTTTTAGGTACAGGGGGCGGTCAGGTTAGGCTGGTTTATTAACGACTTCGCTATGTTCCCAAATTTCTGTCCGCAGACCGCGTCCGCAAAATCGTGTCCCCAGCAATTGCGGGTAATTGAGAAGTGATAGAGGTTAATGAGTGGTGCCAATCGATAGAGGCTGGCTTAATGTTGGTGCAGAAAAATAATTAGGCCAATAAGTTAATTAGGTGATTAATTAGAATGGTTCACAGGAAAGGAAAGGCGCAGTATCTGCCACACTTGTTCTGCGGACACCTGAACCGCGCTGTAAGGGAAGGAAGGTGGGAGTGAAAACGAAGAGAAGCCGGTGCCGGTAGTGGATATGACGTCAAGGATGTGATGTCACGCGACCAAAAGTAGAGCCAAAGAAAAGAGCTTGGGAAGGGATTAGTGCGCTATTTGAAAGTACCAAAGGCTAAAAGGGGTAAACAAGAAGTGAATTAATATTAGGTAGAGGATGTGACGTCACGCAACCGGAAGTAGAGCCGAAAAAGGGCCTAGGAAGGGATCGGCGCGCAATTTGAAAGTGCCAAGAATAAAATGGGCAAACAAGAGGTGAATTAAGCTACTGGAAGCAACCAACAGCAGCATCCGTGCTTTCGCATTACTCCAATGTAGATTCTACAGTGCTCTTTAATTTTTTTGTTAAGGAGATCAGATTTGTGTACATTAAGCGTGCCCTTTAACAGGTGTGAAAATGAACCTCGTGCTGCTATACAGTCGACAAAAATGCAGTTTCTCAATATCAGTCTAGCAAATGATCTAGCTTTAGCACTATCACCAGCATGGAGACTGGTGACAGTCTCTGTGCCACCCATCTACACTAATGTAATTTGGAACCACTTTTGGCAAAGCCGGGACACCTGGGATATAATAAACAGTGAGTGCTTCAGCAAACATTAGCGTCATGTTTCTGTTGGGCATAGTTATGATAAAACATCCTTCAAATTTTGGCACAACTGTCACTTGGTTATTCATGCTGTTGTGGCTGTCTGTGTGTGAGAAAGAGTACCTTTGCTGTTTAAGTATGTTAAGCGTGAGCATCGCAGAACCCTTCAGTTGCAGGCACAGCACTGTCATCTTCATTTGTTGCTACGGTTGGCCTGATGTAACAGCACCTTTTATAAACACAGCAGGAGGGGCAGCAAATTTTTACGGAATAACTTTTACAGCAGCCCTATGAAATGTTACGGCACAATACACGCAGCAGGAAAAACTAGTGAACTGAACATTCATGAATTGGGTTCATACATGTCGGACTGATGCGCAGGGGCCACTGAGATGTGGTGGTGGTGGTATAGTGAGTGCAGCTAACTGCCACGAGTTTTAACATGGCACAGCTGAAATAAATTTCTGCCAGTCTTGAACAGTTTATTGGGAATAAACTCTGGCAATGGTGGCTGTACGATGTGCCTCATACCTTCATCGTACATATTCACGTCTCAATTGTTACAATTACAGGTCTAGTTTTGGTTTGTCAGAACCTTGAGGCTTGCTTGCTGTGCATGGCAATGTATGAATTGCGGAGGCAACCTGAAGGGGAGAGAAAAGTAGATTTAAACCCAAAGTAACTCTAGCAGAGGAGGAAAACTTTGCTTCTCGCATGTCTTTAATCTTTCTTGCATGTTTCAGTACTAATCAAGGCCACTACCAGCCAGAGTAAAGAAACAGAGAAGTTCCTGGTTTCACGTTGTGTTGTATATCTGAAGCACAAGCTTTTCTGCTTGTACTTATTTTGGTCGTGCTGGTCTTTTTTATCAACGTCAAGCTGCTATGCGTGTAGAAAATCGTGTGATACTTTTGATGTGCATAATGAGCTCAGTGCATGCATATGGGCTTGCGATGTTGTGCTGTGGGTGAGGCCAGACAGTGACTCTTCCCACACGTGCAGGTAGAGCGGGGGCCCTGTCAGGCATGATGGAGGCTCCCCTGGCTCAGCAGCAGCAGTACAGCCTGTCCCAGCTCAACTACAACAACAACAATAACAGCCACGGGAGGCGGCCGCAGAAGGATGCACCGGCGAGCGCCACATCCTCCTGCACGGACTCTGTGCTGCTGCAGGATGGGGGAGACGAACTCCAGTGGTGTGCCGACTACCCTTTCAACAGGTGGCGCCTCTACTTTGTGTGGGTCGCGACGCATTCTCGTCGGCCCCTTCTTTTGGTCCCTTTCTTGTCGTGCACCGTGCTTTACGTCTCGTGTTCACCGGGGGCCGAATTACGCTCCGATTGCATCACAACTGTCACAAACTGATCGGCTAGCTCCACTCCTATTGGTCGATTCTGACCGGCGGACCTGTTGACCAATAGGAACGGGGGCTGATTGATAGGTTTGTGACAATTTTTGTGGTGTGCTCGGGGCGTATTGGCCCCTTGACAACAGTCACTGGAAACATGGTAGTGGTGCAGCCATCAAGTTTACTTGTTTGAGAAGACCGTTAGAACAGAGGTGCCGTCAGTAAGGGAATGCCACTAAGACCAAGAAGAAGCAGCTTCTGGTGAAGTGTGCATGATTACCTTCTTTTCCTCTCTTTTTTTTTTTTTAAAGTGGAGCTCGCAACAGTCACAACATTCAATCTGCGAAACAGCTTTGACATTCCTGAACATGTTTTGTTGTACGCAATTGTTCTGTCTGCTCCCACTTCCGTTCTTCCTCAGTTTCTGGCTGCTGCAGCCAGATTGCGAGGCACAAAACTCGGAATTATTAGTTGGCAACCTCTTTGGAATGTTGGCAAAAAGGTGTACTTTCGTTTTCCATTTATTGATCGTTCAAAAGAATCGTATAATGCGGTCAGGAATTCATCTATTTCGATTTTGCACTTACCTGGTGATCGTACAAAAGATTGGATTATTGAAATGAAAACAAGGGGTTTGAGACTTACTTTGCAAAGAGCGTGTCAAGATTGTACTAAGATTCCCACCCTGTCAGGTGAGTAATGTGCCATTTCTGTCTGGGTCCTCATTTGTCCACGCGATCACTCAACAGTGTTTTCAGTCTCATTTAGACTTTCTTTTTTGAAGCCGTTCTTCTCTTTAAGGGTCTTATGCTAGCAGTTAGCATATGTTAGGGATTTCTAAAATACTTGCATGTACAAGCAGATGTACTGGGTGTGGGAGGTATTTGATAACTGACACACGCCTACGGCAAAAATGAGCTGACATTATAACTAGAGAATTTGTTTTAACCTTACGTACAGGTGGCTACTACGCAGTTAATAACATAATGCAACAAAACCACCACCAGCCGCAACATCAACCTCAAGCACACTGTCAACACCAAGTGCAGGCTTGGTTTTAGGGATGTTCGCTGTCGCATCTGCAACAGCTTCCTTAAGCATCACCATGGTGTTGTATGGATGGCTGTTGGAGTTCCTTTCAGCAGCACCGTTGTGTGATAGTCCTTTGGGTTAACAACTGACAGGGCAATGGTCCTGATTAACCAAACCTTGAATGGTGACCTTGTCAACCTGCAGCTCCTTTGTGTGTGCCCTCGTGGACTTCCCAGGATCCTGAAAGATGACACATTTGATGCGGCATACCGACTCTGACACTTTCTGAATGCCACAAATGTTATTTTTTCTTGTGAGAAATGTTGGTCACGTCACTGCTGGCAGCCCTTGCTTCGCTCCATACCTTGAGACGAATCAAGGTGGCCTGCTAGATGGCGATGGCATGAGTTGAGTTACCCCATCAGGTGGCCATGTGAGGAAAGAATTGTTAATGATGAAATCAGGGGTTCTTGATGGATTGATGGTTCGGACTCGCGAACATTCACATTACTCGACGGCAGGAAAAAAAGGTTAACTATTTATTTACACATAAATAAAACATGACACAAGCAAGGAGAAAACTGTTTACATGACTGAATCGTTGAATAGACGAAATCAGGCCTGGCTTAACCCAGAGGGCTTACTTTTAAGCCCTCTGTCTCCGTCCTTGGCGGGGACAACAACCGATAAGCAATAAGGCAACTCTTCTCGCCAGTCGATGGTCAGAGCAAGGAAAATAAAGCTTCTGTCAGCTAATCAAAAACTGGGGAAAGGATATTAATTAATCAAATAGTTGGGAAAGGAGAGGTCCCAAGCAAACATATAAACAGCACTGACGTCACTGCATTCCGATCCTCTACTTTCCCCTAAGTTTTCTTTTCCGCACACGTGCTTACGGACAAACGTATGCCGCAGGAACAATCGCTGAAGGTTCTTTATAAAGAAAAAGTAAGCTGTTGAATAGGGGTCAAGCGCTCAGTGGCAACTCCAGCTTAACGAGGCACCTCTTCTGAGCACCTGAAGCTCAAACGCCGCATCGAGTACCGGTCAGCCACCGTGCACCTGCAGCTTCCTGACAATAAGCTATGCACATGAGCAGAGTGAATGACGCACACGTAGGGAAACGAGAAGGCATAAAAAAAGTTAATGTCCACTGGCCGCAGAAATGACATTCAACACTGTGAACACTGCACAAAGCTGCATGTTGGATAGACGTCTATGGTAGGAAGGCAAGATTGGGAGGGAACGAGCGCTCCGCAGTGGCGGGTGCTGCCGGAAACATTAGAGCAGCCACCGAGCCTCCGTCATACGTCCACAGTTCCACCAATTTGGTAATCGTCGTGACCGAGGACAGGTGCACACTGAATAGCTACCTCGCTTTGTACATTCTGTGCGGGAGACCGAATACCACAGCAGCATGCTTCTTCTTCTACTTGATTACCCTGGTCTACCGAGTTTACTATCAGCAGAAAAGGATTCGTATCTATGAGGAAGAGGATAATGTCACCATAAATGGGTGTTCTCAAATACCTGCCACATTCACTAGAATACTCACCAGAGCCATACCTCAGTCACCGAGAAATGCGAAGGTTTTCATCTTGATAACATTGTTCTGCAGTCATTTTGAACGCCTGTCTCGGTATGGTTGTAGGAAAGATTGTCCTGATTTGAGTGCCTTTTACCTGCGCTCACATTGGTGGAAATTGTGCCCTGTACACAAGGGGTCACATCCACAAATCTAAGCGCAGCTTTTGAAGGAGTGTTAGCTTTCAGAGCAGAGCGTAGCATCCGTAGCCCCCATTGTTTTTAATAGGAATTGTGGATCATTGAAGGGCAAAAATCAGTTCTTTTTTGGACATGGTGCTGGTCTCGAGGAGGACGCCATAGCAGCAAGCCTGGTCTATCAGGAAATAACAGAACTTGACAGCTAAGATAAACTCCTGCCAAGTGGCATTCACAGCGACGTCTGAATACTGCTTTGCATCATGGTTTCAGCATCAAGACAAATGTCTCAAAAGTAAGCGATAAGTGAAAATGTTCTGGCAACTGTGTGCTCCTCGCACAGTTATGCGGCTCCCTGGGTGCCACCATATTGTTCTCTGGGCTGTTGTGTGTACCTTGGGCTAATGGAATAGAAGCTGCAGTGGAACCGCTTTTTGTCAGCCCAGAGAGGAGTCATTTCCAGAGCTCCTCAATACTACCAGTTGCAAAACTTCTCATAGTTCCCATGTGTCAAAAAACGGCGGTTTTGATTGGTCAAAATTCGGGTGTTTACGAATGGTGGTGGCACCCGCAGCCATCAAAGGAAACTGTGTCTAAATTCTAAACTCTCTGACTGTTGATAAATGCGCAACAATTACAAAAAATAAAATTAGCTGAAGACTTGCAGCGGCAAACAATATTAGGATAACAGCCATATAGTTAAGATGGAAAACGGGAGAGAAAAGTTTGATTTCCAAACAGCAATGGCGGCAATAGCAAAAAAGCTTGTATTGAGCGTTTCCGGATGGCGCGACAATTCATAGACGCCCGAAAAATGTACAAAATTCGGTCACTTTGTGAAGTGGAGTTTCGCAACTGTTATGATCTAAAAGCTTTGGTCATTTCGACACCACCTGTGGGCCCAGTGCAAAGGTTATTGGCTTACTCCTTAGATGCAAGTGCACTTGGTAAGGGAAGGGTTATTTATTTTCTCTCGAGGGGAGATGAGATAGCCGTGAGAATGGTGCAGGCACGAGTGCATTGCCCCGAAGTAGAGCAACTGTGTCGCTCTGTTTGCTCAGTAGCTTACTGCTTGGAACACTCTAGACAGGTGTCATCGAGAGCGTGTACAAGGACCCAGTGAGTGTGAAGCACCATAGGCAAAAGGGGAGTGGTTTGCTGCATGGCCATTGCATAGTCTGAGCCTTCCCTCGGGCAGAACTGCCGCCCATCCTCCACAGATTCATCACTGAATGGCAGTGGGGCTGATTTGGATGTGATCATTTCCTCCTCCCTTTTTGTTTTTTTGTGGTAATTAGCGTAATGTCGTAACAGCAGCAGTTGCCTTCCTCCTTGGTTGGTGGCCCTGCAGTCTGAGGAGTTGCTACCACAATGATTTCGCACTACAGGTAACAAACACAGGCCATGATCTTGAGAAGGGCGTTTGTCCTCAAGCTTGCTGCCTGCTCAGAATGCAGGCAAGTGACCGCTACAGCAGAGCATTTCTCGTGAATGCTTGGAGAAAATGGAGCTGAATGAGGAACCACACTGTGGGGGCACAGACGACCAGCTCACCTCACATGGCAGAGTGCTCTCGCAGCTCAGAGTGATAGGTCGCTCATAATCGTTGAACAATGGTATTCAGCTTGAGGTGTTCAGCCTTCCATGCTGAAGGATGAAGCTACCTGAGGGAAGGCACAATCCCACTTTTCCATTTGTCCCGCTGCAGTGACTCTGTGGTTAGAGAGCTTGACTGCTCAACCCAAGGATGCAGATTCCAATCCCGCAGCCACTTTTCAATGGAGTTAGAAAGTGAAGCGCCTGTGTGCTGTGTGATGTCAATACACATTAAAGGAACCCCAGGTGGTCGAAATTTCTGGAGCCCTCCACTACGGCATCCTTCACAGCCAGAATCTCAAAGCAACTTAGGCTAACCAAACCCACTATCCCGTGAATGGAGCGCTTCTTGTTCCAGGAAAAGGGGAAGGAGACCACCATGAAAGCATCGAAGCGAGTAATTTCTTAACAGCTGCTGGGCTGTAACAGGAGAAGGGAGTCCCCGCACATTTTTGTTCTTTCGAACTCTGTGGCTGAATGAAATGCACCAATGAGATAGTTCAGTGTCTTGACATTTTGTGTATATATTCATTTAAAGATGTTGGAGCCATTCTTATGTTACCGTACATAGTAAAAACTTTATATAATGATTGGTTTGGTTGGTTTGTGGGGTCTAACGTCCCAGAGCGACTCAGGCTAGGAGAGACGCCGTAGTGGAGGACTCCAGAAATTTCGACCATCTGGGGTTCTTTAGCGTGCACTGACATCGCACTGCACACGGGCGCCTTGCTTTTTGCCTCCATAGAAAAGCGGCCGTTGAGGCTGAGATTCGATCCCGCATCCTTTTACGTGCTACTTTGACAGGCTCTTACTGATTGCATGGGACATAGCGGTATAGTTTGGTCTGTATCAACAGCTATGTCCACTGCTTGAGGATGTTAGGGCCACACTGACTTGACTATGCCGCAGAAGGCTGTTAGGAGCGTAGCATCATTTTCTGATGGTAGATCCGTGTTGCTTAGTACCAGATGTAGTTTGGTTAAATTATCCAGCGCCAACAAGCATTCCACACTTGCACCTACCTGCATGTGTTGACTAAGTGCACTCCTCTTTTCCTTTGCTAGGGAGTTCCAGAGGCACTTGTGCTCCTCATCGCTCACATCTTCGGGCCGGCTAATGCGGCGCAGCATCCTCTCTGTGTCGGGGGATGACGGGGGTAGCCTGGGAGGGGTAGACCTCTCCTACGAGGACCTGTCCAAGAACTTTGATGCCAACCTGGCTGAGATCGACATGGAGACCTTCCGGTCGGAAGACATCCACGCCATCCTCACCCTGCCGGCCCTCTACGGAGGCGACTTCCAGTCCGCCAGCCGTGGAGAGCAGTGTGCTTCCGTGTCCGGCTCCTTTCTGGAAGCATTGCCGCTGGATGCCTCATCTGTGCAGTGAGCACCTTGCTAATGTCCCCGGGGGGGTGTGGCTGATTCTCTGGGGTCGTTAGTTTGTAGCGTAATGTTCACAGTTAGTGCTGTGCTTGCTCACTGTTGTGACCAAAGTTCCAGAGTAGCCGCTCTGTGGCTGTTATGCAACTCTCATTTTACAAGCTCCATAGTGGTATGTTTGCGGTCAGTGCAAGTGTTGTTGAGATCGTGGCCCTGGAGTTCCAGCTCTGAAGATGAGTTGATTCGGGCATGTTCCATCATTCATAATGAATGGCCCACAATGAGTTGATTTTGGTGGCAAAGGGTGAATGAGCAATTTAGTTCAACCTAACGCAAGCAATGTTTAAATAAAATGGAATAATGATTAAACGGGGACAAATTGTGCTGGCAAAACTCACTTGAGGCAGGAGTCTGAGGCTCACTCTTCCCATATTGCCCAGTATGCAACATGGCCGCACCTTTCATCCATCTGCGAGAAGGTTTGCGTGCCTGGACCTCATTACCTCGACCGTACCGAAGTCTCCGAAGAGTGCAAATATTGCCCTAAGGAAGGGGATGTCCAGAACTTAAGTAATAAGACTGGTCAGCTTACGGTCTATTTCCTAGAAGGTGTTTACCAAGGTAACCTCAATGAAGGGACCAGGCATGTTGCTGTAAAGGGGTATTGCCTAGAAGGTGTTTACCAAGGTAGCCTCAATGGAGGGACCAGGCATGTTGCTGTAAAGGCTACACGGAATATAACCAAGCCCTCTATATGTATTAGGGCTTGGACATTTTAGTATTTATTTTCTGAAAATTTGGGGGACTGAAAATTAGGGTGACTGCTTGTGTTTATTTCATAGTTTGAAATCTCCTTTCTTTCTTTTAGTAGGGGGAGGCTGGGGGTGGGAGAAGGGGGGAGGAAATATGCTATTTCAAGAATCTTTTTGTTGATTCGTATACGAATACTACGTGGTAAAAAAATTACTTAGTACTTTATGTGGCATTTTTTTTATCTGCATGAACAGTATTTGCAAATCGTTGCTAAAGTAAGTTATGCAACATCGAAGTTTATTTCCGAGGGTTAGTTCGAGATGTCATTGCTTGGACAGGTTGATGTGAAAGTAGGGTGTCATGGGTCCATGACAGAGATGGAAAATGCTGTTTTATAAATATTCAATGCAATGATGGGAAGCCGACCTTGAATACTTTTTTTCCTGGACGCCCACTTCAGTGAGGGCTGGTGCAATTTAAGCTTATGCTTCATGAAACACGTGTACTTTGTTTGAAGTTCTGGATAAGCTGAAGATTTTTTTACCGTTCCCTTAACGTTACACGCAAGGTAAGTCCACTGCATGGGTTATTGTTCAAACAATCTGACGGTATTACAAAGTTACCTTGACTCTTGAGTGATCTTTGTGCGCTAAGAAAATTTTCCACACTGAAATGTTGAGAATGCATCAGCATTAAGACATTTGCTTGTAAACATGGTGAGTCTCTGAAGCGAAACAGGGGCGTAAGTGGAAAAAGACGATGGATTGCCATCTGGTGGCAAAAAAAAGATTGTCGTCAGCAAATAGTAAAAGATGAGGGGGGGACCCAGAAATAACGAGAATTTTGTGATAAAAAGATGGACTTTATTTTTTAAATAAAACTATAATTACCCTCACAGTAGTATTTTACACTGGTACTAATGCACTTGTCCAAACATTAATTTGGTCTTTGGAAGCACCTTGCAAATTCAGCCTCATTGAAACCTGCTAGCACCATCGCGACGTTGCATTTGACTTCATTGTCCTCTGCAAAGTGCACGAGATTTTCATTTCTTGACCCTTGTTTTCTTTCGTGTTCATACCCATCGCACCATGACTAGTTGCCTAAGGCGATTTTATTGAAAAACTCGGATCTGCCATTTGTTTGTCACGAATCCACTACAAGCACACCACTCAGAACTGCTGCTAACGAAACTTCATGCATCGTTGTCAGTTGATGCCTGTTTGCATACCAACTCCGGAGAGGTCCTCCCTCAATGCTTTTGTGCCACACCTTCCTATTACAAGTTACTAGCACCACGAACCCCAGTTGGTTGAAACTTTATGTCTGTACAGTTACAGAAACACAACAAATGTGGGAGATCCATGCGATGGTTGAAGGTGAGACCATAAATTGACAAAGGAGGCAATTCTCGACAGAATGTGTGTTTTCAAATTTCACTTCATGAATTATTCAGAAATGTGCTTTAGAGGACTGATCAGCAGACCGACCATCATGCCTGATCCCCTATGAAGGTGCATTTCGAAAACAGTGGGCACTGCCGGTCGTATGGTCCTTTTTCTTGATAGCTCGATTGTCTATTAATAACAGCCCTGGGTTGCTCTTTTCTGGGATTTGGGATGTCTTTGTAAGCGTTCGTGCATATGCAAGATTAGTTTGAACCTGTTGACCACCCCTCAGAGAGATTTCGTGTTTCCAGTGGCAAAGTGGAGAGCAGCGGCTCCACGGGGCAGGAGGAGGACTCTGGCGAGATGTCCATCTGCCGGGACGAGCCCCTCTTCTCGCCCGTCAAGGAGTGCGGGCCACCCTTGGCACGGGGTGCCACCGCCGCCCTGTCCACAGACAGCCTGGACTCGTACGAGGAGCACGACCTGGTGCTCACCTGCCAGGCCAACAAGGACAATTACACCATCGCCTTCCAGCAGAGCGGCACCCACTTCTCGGACGACCTCTCGGAGGGGCCCTTGGACCACCACAGCAGTGGCAGTGCTGCGAGCGCTACGGTGAGTCAGCTGTACAAGCTTATCAGGGTGGTTAACTCTTCTTGCTCAACTTCTTCATATTTTTGTGGTTGAGGGTGACAAATGGGACATCTGCCAGCAGAATCTTGCGTGAAGTCTATTATAACATCAGGCGCAAAGTTTGCCGATTTCTGCACATGAAGATTGCCGGCAAGATTTTACGAGGCAACCTATGGCACTTGAAAAAGCTAATGTGCTCTGCTTTCGAATATACTTGTGTTGACCACTCGGATTTATACCATATTTATTCGAATGTAACGAGTTTTTTTTCATGATTTTTGTCTCTCAAAGTCTACCTTCGCGTTATAATCGAATACTGCGATTCGGTTGACTAAAGCAGCGCCGGGGTGCAGCCATATTGAATCCACCACCACTCGGTTCCGGTTTCCGCGGTTTCACGATGTTATGTTGCCAACATGGGTACCAGGGAAGCCAAATCGGCCAAATCCCAATCCATCCAAAGTCAAAACGTTGCGCTTTTTCTCGTAGGCTCAGAATCACGTCGTCCCGTTGATCACGCGCTTGTCGCATCTTTCGCAGTGGATTAGCGTGGCTACTTCTGTGATTGCATTTCGCATAATGGCAACGCGCTGTGCACGGTATGACGCCCACCTCAAAAAGGCTATTGTGATAGCACAAGGAATCTGAAATTCTGCAGTAGCTTGACAGCTAGGCGTTACTAATCTAACTTACGGTGGGCCTGGCCGCAAAGGCTTCCGAATAGTCTGGGAGGAAGAGAGTGAGAAGGAAGACTGGGTTTCGGAGAACTCTTGCCTCTGACAACGAAGGTGAATGAGCACTTTTGATTAGACTTCTATGGCCATAACGTCTATTAAAGGTACTTATTCAAGCGATTATCTCGTATTACATTCACGCTTTTATTTTTTTCCCACTGGGCAGTATGGTCACCCCTCGCGTCACATTCGCGGTCGCGTTACATTTGAGTAAATGCAGTAAGTCAACTCCAAACTCTTTGCTGATTTTGCCAAGCCTTTGTCAACATTCTTGCCCCAGGAGGAAAGAACTGGACCCCTTAAATATAGGCCAATATTGTCCATGCTCTGGCCGATGAAAAAAAGAAACGGAAGGCGTGTTTCCAAGGCACGCTCTCATTTTGTTTCCTGCAAGATGTTGTAGCTGTGTGCATGCAGCTCTTAGCAGCAGATGCGTTAAAATGCAGTTGCGAGGCCAGCGGTGCGATCTGAATGACGACCACACGCGATAAAAGGGCCCACCGTCCTGCCCCCCACGTGCATGCGGCCATCTGGGTAGCACAGAAACCGACGGCAATCCGAATTTTCAGGGGTACTCCTGTGTGTGATTTAAGCACGGCACACACTCTGAAGGGCACCGGCAGGTGCTGTCACACCACCTGTTGCTCACCTGCAGACGCAGTCAACAGCAAGGGGAAGCTGGGTAAACGTCTCGTCATATGCGTTTCTTCATTTCCTCGTTTTTTCTTGCTGCAAAAGTCTTGCAAGATGAATAAATTACCAACTGGCCGAAAATTGGGTTTGTTGCTCAGCAGTTCTCGTTCTTCTTCTTCTTCTTCTTTTTTTTCTTTTTTTTTTTTTTACCCCTCTCAGCACGGTGCTCCGTGAATCCGAGTGGGAGCGGACACCAGTGTGGGGTGCATGTTACTTGCGGCTTGGCCAACACTTAGATCCTGCAGATAGGTCAGCTCCGCTAATAGGTCTTCCCTCCCCACACGGTTCAAGGAAATCGTTTTTGTAAAAAGGAAGAAAATTATGCTAATGCAACATTCATAGTGTACATATCTGCGGCATCAAAAAAGGGCATGTATTTCGATGCAACTGGTGTTGGTTTGTTGACCCTGCCATGCTGATGTGGTGGACCTGAGAATTTTACATCATGGAAATATTTTTGCCACAATGGAAAGTTTCCCATTTCAAGTGGTCGATTCGTAGCACAAACATTTCAGTGAGAATTGTTCCATCAGAGCATGCGCCCGATTCTATGTAGTCTGATGCTGGAAACCGTGAGTAGCGACAGCGATGACGATTCCACGTCCATGAAAGTGTTTTACCTGAAAACTTAATGAATCTCACCTGCCAGACAGTAATTAGGCATTTTTAGTGCAGAATAACGTCCGTTTAAGTTTCTACAACGGAGGCTGTTACGGCACAGGAACGTACGCACCACTGACAGAAGATTGTGCACTTAGCCAGTGACGTTTTCCTTAGATGTGGTCACATTGGTTGCTGCAGTGATAACTACAGCTTCTCGCTCGTTTTTGCATGATTTTCAGTGCGAAATTAATTTTACAAATCTTTGTTTCTTGGATATTGTAGTGATCTATCTACACTCTACAAGGCAGGATCTTTTCATTTCCACCATAATCCCATTGCATATGTCGATGAGTGTTTGGTCCCTTTAAGCGATTGTTGAGCTCTGTGCATTTTTGTAGAAGCAGAGTGGCCTTTTTGGTGCTCATCGGTTCGGTCTACTTGCTTTCCTGGTTTCACTGGCGCGTTACTCTCCCAGGCTTCCTCAAGTGCTCCTTAGCATTTCGCTTCCTTAATGTGTGGCTCCCCACTCAGTGTCAGCTTGCCGGTTGCTGTGGGACGCGATTTTCTCACAAATACAGACTTTTTGCTTTTTTTACCAGTATCCTGCCAGACTTTTACCAGAATTCAGCCATGATCATTGAACACAGCCTGCTGACAGGCTCTCATTTTGAGTGATGAAACCTGTTGTCTCCCCCTAGGGCAGACTTAACCGGAAGGGGCATTTGCGCTCGCATCTGGAAGCAATGCAACAGCTTAACATGATAGTCTGCCTACCCCGTTTTGTGCTGAGGCAAATTTCTGGCGTGTTTGTGTGTGACTGTCCAGCCGGCGTGCGGTGGTCCTGGGTCCATGGCGCGGTCCGAACTGTCCTTCACCACCTGGCACCGGTTGCGGTCGTCCGGTGTGCGCCTCAAGCCGGAAGCCGACTCGGGCAAGAGCCAGAGCCTCCCCAACCTTCTGCGACGGTCGGCAGCCGTGGCAGGGCGCATGGACGTGGCAGGCAGCTGCCTGCCGCTCTACACACTGCAGGTGAACAACCTGATCCCCCACGGCTCGCCAGGTGGCAGGTGCTGTTGGCTGCCGACAGATTTCTCTGGCGCCCGATTTTCTGGTTCTAATCCATAAACTCAATGTGCAATGCCGATCAAAATTTCAGGCGTTTGAAACTTTTCTCTTTTGATTTTTTGGACTTTATCCTCTCGATTGCAGCCCAAAAGCTACGAAAAATTGCCACATCCTTGCCATTTTGTTTTATTGCGACAGCAATACTGCGCCAGGTTTCGGCCCATCGTGTCGTCCTGGAAAGGGTTACGTTTGGCCTTAAACAGCCGCGAAGAAGAAGAAGAAGAAAGCTTGATCACCGGCAGCTAATGCATTCGCTCCACATTCGGTTCAGCAGAATTGAATCCTTCTCATTTATATGTGGTCTGGTAGCTTACGCTCTCACGTTATACTCCCTAAGGATGAGCTTAAGTGTCCGAATAATGTAGCACCTTACACTGATAGGGCGTGATAGGGAATAATGTAGCAGGCAGAAGAAGCTTCCGCCGTTGTTATCGCAATTCAAGTAGGGTTAGCCAGAGCTAAACTACAACTAATTTTTTTTCTGCAGCCTCAAACCAGCATTGCATGCATCGTGCATACCAGCTATACTCTCGATAGCAGACACTGCTAGCTCCATTACTCCATGAAATTGGGCAGCTTGTGCTCCTGCTCCACAGTTTCGTCGACCGGTGGAGATGGAGCTCCGCCCCATGGAGCTCTGGCCATTAAGCGCAAGCTTCCTGCTATCATGTCACCATATCTCATGGCTTGCGTGTAGCTGCGAGTGAGAGAAGGTGACGCAGAAGGTTATGCATGAGCACGAAGAAGAAAAAAAAAAAATTGCGTGCTTGTCTAGTGTTCTAAAAGCACCCGATGTCAACAGACAACAGTAACGAAGTTGTAAAACATCCGCAGTTTTTCGTTACGTCCAGGTTTTCATTATACAGTAGAACCCCGCTGATACGTTTTTCACGGGACCGTAAAAAAAAAATAATAAGAGCCGGGAAGGAGGACAAATTGAAAAATGACAGTAGTGGGCAAGTGAACGCATGTTTATTACCATGCTAACACTAAGTCATGCAGCGTTGTCTGTCACATTTTCTCGCGTCCCGTGAGCACA
The DNA here is from genome assembly GCF_055883805.1 of Amblyomma maculatum. NCBI lineage: Eukaryota > Metazoa > Arthropoda > Arachnida > Ixodida > Ixodidae > Amblyomma > Amblyomma maculatum. Next base: position 121,039,115 of record NC_139349.1, read on the forward strand.
ACTCGTTTTTCCAATACTTGCAGTGCCGTGTGGCTCTCACGGTTGTCGCAAACATACCTTCTGAGAAGGTCTAATGCCGCTACAGCCGAAGTGAAGGTGGGCTCGGGCAGTGGCTCAACCTCCTCCTCTTCGTCGCCACTGTTGTGCGCGTCGACACACTCGGCCACGATCTGGTCAATGGTCATCATCTCGGAGGTGACAACGGCGTCGTCTACAGAAACATAATCACTGTACTCGATCCCGTAGGCGCCAACTGCTTCCATGGCCGTGTCGAGTTTGCAGTCCTCAGTGCTTACAGGTTCTGCTGCGCAGTCTGCATCGCCGAAACACTTCGCAAAACAGTTTTCGACTGCTGCGACAGTGACAGCGCTCCATGCCGTAGCCAAATAGCCCATGGCATCAAGAAATGTAATGCTAGTCAGTCGCTGCCCGCGATCCACTGAGGCCAGGGATCGCTTCGCTATGCACTTTCTGTAAAAATGCTTGACATTTCTTATGATGCCAGCATCCAAGGGTTGAAGGTGGCTTGTTGTGTTGGCCGGAAGGTACACCACCTTGACGTTCCGCAGCGACGTAGTGTCCTTAGGGTGCGCGGAGCAGTTGTCTAAAAAAAGAATAGCCTTTCTTCCCTGACTGCCCATTTTTGAGTCCATGTAGGACAAGAACTCCTCAAAAATTGCGCACATCATCCAGGCTTTGCTGTTGTTCTTGTAGTGGCAGGGCAGGTACCGGATGTTTTTCAGGCACCGTAGGCTTCGAAATTTTCCAATGACCCACGTCTTCATCATCTTGGAGCCATCCGAGTTGCAACACAACAACACGGTGAGGCGTTCTTTGCTGCTTTTCCCGCCGTGGCAAGCCTCGCTTTTAAAGCTCAGCGTCTTTGATGGCTGTACCTTTTAAAGAGGCCCGCTTCATCAGCCCGCTTCATGCCCGCCATGGACTCTTTCCAGTTGTCTACAGTAGCAGTGTCCACGCTTGCAGCCTCCCCGTTCACGGTTCGATAGCAAATTTCGTGCCTTCTCTTAAAGCGGTTTATCCAACCGTTTGGCGCACTGAAATCGTTGATCCCAAGCTTGTCTGCTATCTTCAATGCTTTTTCGCTCAAAATGGTGCCATCAAAATTCGCACCTGCAGCTCTGGATTTCTCGAACTATGTGTAAACAGCTTCATCAAGCTGCACGTGCCCCGCACTGCGGGCTTGCTTGCTTTTGATATCAAATGACCGGGCGCTTCCTTCGATCTCGTTTCTTTTCGAAACAATGGAGTTCAAGGTGGATGGCGAGAGTCCAAGATCTTTTGTGATGCACAGCCGCTTCAGCGTCGGGTTTGCATGGACGGTGCGAAGAATGTTCAGCTTTTCCTCCCAGGAGAGCGCTTCGCGCTTCCTTGATTCCATCACTTTAACAAGTTCCCGCGCTGCGGCAGAACGAGGCAGCCGCTAACACACAGCGATTTACGTTGCAGCGTGAAAGGGGTGGCACGGCGTCAGGTGGGCGATTGAGCACGATGGACGCGTGTGCACACAACCACGGTACGAATTCACTTCTTGCATATCCCACAGCAGGAAAATACACGTGAAATGATTCCTAGCCGGAGGCGCGAAACGATGCAGTGATATGCGGAAGGAGTTCGATGCATGAAGTCAGCCACGCAAGCACCCACACAAAGGAAGCAGCATGGAAGAACGAAAAATGGCATGATGATAGGTAAAAAAGATGCAAAAAAAAGACGCGACTGCTGCTGTTGATGATGACGCCGCCTGCCCGAGCGCCTTCTGTAGACACGTCAGCAATGACAGGCCAAGCCAGGTCAAGTCAGGCCAAGTCAATTGCCCTTAAAAGTAAACATGGTCGTCGCTGCTTGCTACTCAGGCCTGCCAGTTCGCGACGTATGATGCGGGAACGTGCCCGAAGTTACGACATAACAGCGGGGTTTCTAATGCATAGAACACTATGTGAGTCATGCCGGGACTCGATCATAAGAACGTAGCAGTCGGGAAAACGCAGCACTTGGGAACGCAACAGCGGGGTTCTACTGTATCAAGTTTTCACGTCACCACTCGGCAGGACAATGCAGAACTAAAACCAAATTAAGACTCAATTGTAAAGGAAACCACCTTGACAGTGTTTACAGTAAATTGGAGTAGTTCGAGGTTATGGAAGCAGTGAAATGTTTCGCTATCACGGCAGCAGCCTCCGCCGCAGCTCTCGTAACGTGTCTACAAGGGACTGGGGGAGAGCACACACATTTGCGATGTTGCCAAGCAAGTGCCTTGTGTCGCCAGCGTGCCCCATTGTTCCCACTTTCGACGCGTGGGAGTCCACGAGCAATCGCGTGGCAGTGATGGACACGCACTGCTCTCCCAGTCTTTTTTTTTTTTTCTATTATAGTTTGTTGCTTTTAAACATGGACTGTTGTAGCGCCACGTTTCAAAAGTGTAAGCAGCGGAGACTGCTATATTTTGCCGCTAGATGCGCCTTCGTCAATGGGACACTTACGGCACGCTGTACCAATTGCAATCCAAATCCAAATCCAAATCCACTTTATTTCCAACCTACAAGTTGGGGGCCCCCAGGGAAAAAGCTGTTGCAGACAGCTTGACTGGGCCCTGGGGGCCTACAGGCAGCATCTCGCAGAGGATTTCACAACACAGTCAAAAATGAATATGTACATGAGATCAAAATCAAAAGATTTATACACACATCAGATATCAGAAATGAATATGAACATCGCAGTATTTATTCATTGCCTCATCATAAAATTTGTTAATTCGTGTCTAAATGTGTTAAGCGGGGCAGTAAAGTCAATGTGGGCTTTAAGTTTATTATAAAGTGATGGTATGCGGTAGTCAAGAGTGGCCCGGCCATAATTTGTTCGTGTATGTGGCACTGGCGTTAGTTCCCTGCGTAAGCTGTAAGCATGCAAGGGACGGTGCGTATCATTGGGAAGGTTACGTTTATGCATATAAAGAGACAGTTTGTAATCATATAATTTAGTTGCTTTAAGCATACTATGTTTAGTAAACAAGGGATCAGTAGATAGCTGGCTAGGGTTTCCATAAAAGTTTTCAAAAATTCGTAGCACCTTTTTTTGTAGCCGCTCGAGTTTATTATAATTATGGAAGGTTGTAACTCCCCAAACTAAAATGCAATATGAAAGACGAGAGTAGAAATTAGCAAAATATATTGCTTTTTTGAGCCTCACTGGAAGTAATTCTCTCAGCTTATAGAGACAGCCAACTGTTTTGCTTAATTCTATCGCCAACTTGCTAACATGTGTGTTCCATGACATGGTTTCTTCAAACCAGACGCCTAAAAATTTTTCTGAAGTTGCACGCTGCAACGCTGTACCTTGAAAGTTTAGGACTAGCTCAGTGTCACAGGCTTTGTTATAAGGCTTGAAAATAATATATTTAGTCTTTTTAACATTCAAGGTTAATCTGCTTTTATGCAACCACTCTTCAAGTTTGATCAAATAACTATTTATGACAGTGTTCAATTGGGTTACGGTTTTTGCGGAGAAAAAAATATTTGTATCATCAGCGTACATGACCAGTTTCGGTGAAAGAGGCAAATTGCACATATCATTAATATACAAAATGAACAACAAAGGTCCCAGGATCGATCCCTGAGGTACACCATGTCTTACTGTTGTAATCGAAGAAGTCAGATCATTAACTTTTACACACTGTTTTCTGTCTGAGAGGTAACTTGTGATAAGATCAAGAGCAACACCACGTATGCCATAATCTTGCAACTTTGAGAGTAATATATTATGGTTTACACAGTCAAATGCTTTTCTGAAGTCAATGAATAAACCTACAGTGAATTTTTTGCTATCCATATTTTTAAGTATTTCATCTTTGATTTGTAATAAGGCCATTTCAACTGATTTTCCTTTCTGGAAGCCGTACTGCGATTCACTGATAGCATGGTATTTAGTAAGAAAATTTGTAAGTTGAGCATTAATAACATTCTCAAAAACCTTAGAAAATATGGGCAAAACGGATATTGGGCGATAGTTTGATATATCACTAGCACTTCCACCTTTGTGGACCGGGGTTATACGCGCTTGTTTAAGGTCAGAAGGAAATATACCAGTTTCAATCATTTGATTGATTATAAATGCGAGTGGTTTGGCTATAATAGGTGCTACATGTTTAATAGGGACACTGCTCAGGCCATCTAGTCCAGCTGCGACATTCTTTCGAATTCTGGCCATGAAGCTGATGACTTCTTGGGAAGTAACTGGGGAGAGCATAACTGAATTCTCAAGCCTTGGGCGAAGTCTCGAAAACGAATTAGTACAGTCTCTGTTTGGGGAAACGTATTCGCCAACGTTAGCAAAAAACTCATTCATTGTGTCCAACGCCTCTATATCAGTCTTCCCATCAGCAAAAGCTGCAATATTAAGGGGACACTTAGCTTTAAGGTTATTGGTCAAATTACTGACTTCCTGCCATAGCTTTCTTGGGTTGTTGTATATCTCAGCAAACAGACACTGATAGTAGTACGCTTTTGCAGTCCTTAAATCAGCATTTAATTTATTACGGAATGTCTTGTATTGTTTTAGTAGGATAGTGTCACGTGATCGGAGGAAAGAATGGTACATTTTGTTTTTTACTTTTATTTTCTTATGCAGGGTGGTCGTAATCCAAGGCTTGCGTATTTTTTTTCTTCGGTTAGACTTGTGCACCAAGGGAAAATGTTTCTCATAGCAGGCCTTGAATATACCCAGGAAAAGACTGTATGCTTGACTAGGATCGCATTTGGCGTAGACACCTTCCCACTGAATATTTTCTATTTCAGTGTAAAATTCATCGAGCGAAGCAGAGCTAATGTCCCGGTAAGTAGAGCTAAAAGTGACTTTCTGCTTGACGATCACTGTCGGCAAACATGTAAAAATCGGGAGGTGGTCACTGATATCAAGGGAAAGCACACCTGATAAGCACTGGTCACAAGGTACATTGGTGATGCAGATGTCTAGAAGTGTGGCACTGGTATTGGTAACACGGGTAGGCAAAGAAATTATATTTGAACAAGCGAAAGTGCGAAGTATCGTTTCTAGGCGTTCAGAAGATGAATCTTCGCCAAGCATATTGATATTCACATCGCCCATAACTAAGAAGGCTCCTTGCATTGAATGGAGGCTTGACAGCAAAGTTTCTATGAATTCAAAAAATTGGGACTTATATCCTAATGGTGGCCTATAGACAGCTGCTATAAGAATATTTTTTAACCGTACCACAAAGCACTCAACATTTGGTGTAATACATGTCAATTCGCTGACAACTTCACAGGCAATTGTGGCTTTGATGAACATAGCAATTCCACCACCTCGGTTTGCGGGCCGCACGATGCCGTGATAAATATAATCTGGTATTGTCGGTGGACTATCAGTAACAGAAAGCCAGGATTCTGTGAATAATATCGCATCAAATTTATCCCGTAGGTCATCAAAGAACATGCGCAGATCGTCCATTTTATTTTTAATGCTTCGAGCATTTAGGTGAAATGCCCTGAAGTAGTGGGACGGCACTTTCAGTGCTTTGTTGAAATTGCCAGGTTCATAGTATTTACACTCTGGTGCGGTAGCCATATCGCTGTTTGCGCGAAAGGGAGTTTAAAAAGCATTTTAAGTCCTATTGCATTTTGCTCAAATCTTCCTGGCAGGTGATTCTTACCATATCTGATGAATCTGTCTTCCTTGCGCAAATTTTTCCGCCCTGTGTCCAAACAAATTTCCATCCTGACTTTCGTTTCTGTGCTACTGCGGCTCCCAAAAGCTGTTTGAGTTGCCTAGTCAGGTGCTCATTGACAAAAACAGAAGCATCTGTTTCGAAACCAATGTCTGTAGTGGAAAAACGTGCCTTCCTGGCTTTAGCCAATACAGCATTTCGCTTGTCACGTCGCACAAAGCGTACAACAATGTTCTTTTCATTAGTTTTGTTGGTTGGTACTCTGTGGCAAATGTCAACATCTTCCTGGGTTACCTGCTCCCCTACCTTTTCACAAATCTTCTGCACAATGTCGAAAACATCTCCGCTATCAGGCACACCCTTAATTTCGAGGTTATTGGCCCGTGAGTACTGTTCCAATTCTGTGATTCGCATGTGCAGTTTCTGATTTTCTGCAGCGAGTTCTTGGTTGCAGTTGCGCGTTGCGGCAAGTTCCTCACGTAGTGCCTTTATTTCTGCGGAGAGTGTGTTGACACTGTCACAAGATTCACTGCAATATTCTACACTCTGTTTGAAGGAACGAAGTTCAGCGCGAATCTCCCGTTTGAAATCATCAAGCGTCTTACTAAGCTCCTTCACGTTGGACATCACAAACAACAAATTGAAAACACTAGTACTGTTCTTTGGCAGCAGTGCGCGCAACAACAGTAAGATAATAAAAAATGAGGAAGAATGGTCCTCAAGGTCAACTGTCTTGACGTGCTCGTTACATGGAGTTTTCAAATACACTCACTTCAGTGGCATGGTGTTTGGGAATTGAAAAACTTTATAATATCGAGGAAATCACTACACGGAGGTTTGTTGCATAGAGATTTAACTATTTCATTTCACAATATACCAGCTGTCTCAACTAAACACGACTTCCGAGAGAGGTTTGCTTGAAATATTGTTTCAATTGATCTAATTAGCTTGATTTTTGTATGGCTGTGCTAAAATCCTCTCAAGTTGTGAAGAAGTATTTCTACATTTATGATAGAGTTCATTGTATTCCTAGATGTAAAAGAATGCATTTTTGGGCGAGTCAGTCATGTCTACTGTGCACACAAAAACAAGGATGTGAAGGTACACACAACAAGCACTTGTTGTGTGTACCGTCACATCCTTGTTTTGTGTGCTCAGTATACTTTGAAGATATGTTCCCAGATGTCTTCAATTTTGCTGATCACCAAGAATAATATCAGTGGAGTGCACATTATTCTACACAGTAACACTGGCTTACTATATTTGTATCGATTTATTTTGGCACTGTGTTTGTACTGTTACTGACGCTGAGACGAAAATATACTCAAACTCCAAATGGATGCTGGAGCATGCAAGACGTCTCTTTTTCTTTTTTCTTTTTTGAAACCACATGTACAGCAGATGGTTTACACCGCTTCCTTAGAGACAGCCACCAACACATCCACTTTTTCTTTTAAGGCGAATGCCTTTAATTGCTTATGACTCACCAGCGTGTCCGTTTATGTGTGCATCCGCAAGAAGTGTCCCACTTCATCGCGAGAGTCCACGAGACCGTGACGTCATCATCTGGGGACGTTATGACCAGTCATGACGTCACATCCAGGTATGTCACGTCTGGTCATGATGTCACCAGGCGATTCACACATATGGGAAGGTGACACCGCAGGGCATACGATCCAGGCGTCCGTGCGGCGCCTTTCATTTGGTGCTTTCTCGAAACACCGCACCGCACAGCATATAGAAGCAAACTCGGTGCTGCAGGCATCAGCGGCATTTCATATTGGTTTACAGGAAAGAGAAGGCCCAGTATCTGTCACTATTCTTTACTGACACCTTAACCGAGCCGCAAGGGAAAGGAGGAAGGTGGGAGTGAGAAAAGGTGTGCCGCAGTGGAGGTCTTCGGACCATCGCGCTATAAAGGCTTTCGCCTCATCGCACTTTAGTGTTCCAAAGTGTGCCCCTTAATTGTTTTTTCATGCAGGAGAAAAAAAATAAAAGCAGGAGGCATTTAAGACCCTTTAAATTTGGGTTGCGCACTCGGCTGGAGATCAGTGGGGTAGGCATCCGATTCCGGTAGCGACAACAGATCTTTTTGCTTAAAGGGACAGAACACTGGCCAAAATATGTCAAGAGGTCATGGCAAAAATGAAAACATCTTGCCTCATATAGTGCACATCGAGCACTACAGTATCAAAGAAAAGAGGCTTTAAAATTTTAGTTTGCCATTGAAAAGTGCAAAAAACAACTGAGACACCATCTTACAAAGAAACCTTACTACTATCACTGTCGTACCCCACGTGACTACGTCTGCAAAATATTGTTATGGACAAAGGAGGAAGAAGAGGGTAGTGGCACGCGACAGGAGCGCGCGCGCTAGGCCCGCACACAATTCATTAAACGTCATCTCACGACCATCGAGCATCTCTCTCTGGCCTCTGTTCTCCTGTTGTCAACGCTTGCCGCCACGCATCATTTGGTTGGAGGTGCGGCATACATCATCCCCATCCTCGCCTTGAAGCATCGACGCCATCTGTAAGCCGGGACCATCGACCGAGGGCCCAGGGACATCGCCAAGCAGCTTCGCCCCAGCCCTTCAAGCCCAGACCTGACCAACTACCACCGCCCAGCCCCAGCCCGGACCCGAAGACAAGGAGAACAGACACACCAACCAGAACCGAGACGAAGGACCCGAAAGACCCGAATGACCCGAAAGAACCGATAGACACGAATACGCAACCCCCGCCCAAGCCGCCCGACGTAACCTCGAGCCATCGGTCCCATGGATTCTGGTGACGGATGGTCGACAGCTCCAGGGGAGGCGGATCACCCACGCATCAGGCATCGTACCAGCAAGCCGTTCTATTCTTACTTCTTCCTATTCTTTAAGCATCCAGACACGCCCATCATCATGCCATGGAATCATCATCGGTAAACTCGTCTACGTTCGGGACGATCGCTCGGTGGCCCCGGGTCATGTTACGGACGAAGGAGGAAGAAGAGGGCAGTGGCGCGGGCAGGAGCGCACGCGCTAGGCCCGCACACAGATTCATTAAACGTCATCTCACGACCATCGAGCATCATCTTCTCTCTGTCCTCTGTTCTCCTGTTGTCATCGCTTGCCGCCGCATAACGATATCATTGATATTCTTAAGTGTACACTTTTTTTTTTCTTCAAGGAGTGCTTGTCATATTTTATTTTGCGCTTTCTACAGTGCATCCTTAAATAAAAACCACCTTTCTTTCGCATCACGAGTGACTTGCTTTCAGCTTTTGTCATCAGATGGTGCCACAGTGTTTTGAATACCGGGGATGAAGCAGTAATTGCGGCCACTAAATATTTCATCTACGAGGCTTATGCTATTGGGCCGTAACAGCCTTCAGGCCTTTAGTGTGGAAACTGAAAAGCATGCTACTCTACACTGAAATTGTAATTACTTTCTGACGAGTGAAATTTATATTTGTTTTTGTTGAGTCTTTTTCGTCGACCACCAGTTGTCATCGCGGTCGCTGCTCATGATTTCCAGAATTTGGCTACGTAATAACAGGTGCATGCACTGATAGAAGAATTGTCCCTAAAAACTTTCTACAGCATTTCTTCCGAAACTGCTATGGAATCGCAACACTGGAGATAGCAATCTCTCCATTGCGCTGAAAAATATTCGATGCCGAAATTTCAGTGTTCTGTTCCTTTAAATGCCAGTGTGAAGGACATTTTCTGATCACACTTTCTGTACACTACGCACATGAGCCAAGAAAGGCTTTTGCCTTAAAAGGTGCTGACGTAGAGTCACGTGAGGGCTGTGGTGGTCGTTTTCCAGTGTCCCGCACCTCTTTCTGTTTGAACATCTCATTGCATCAACCATTGCGAGGTTTTTCCTGCTGTCATACCAAGGAAGAGACTGACTGTGAGAATGGGGAAATTGACGAAGAAAAAGATTGACCAGTTTTTCAGACCTCTGGTAAATAGAGTGATGTTTTTGTTGTGAATTAGATCCTTCAAACTGCCTTGTTTTCCGGACGCTTTTTCGGCCGCATGAGGGTGCAAAAAATTGGTTGCCAACTGTACTCGTTTAGTGGGCTGTACTTTGGGTTCTTACTATGGAGGATTTAACCCTTTATATCCTAGAGTCCGAATATGTTGCCACATATATGACCGCATGACTGATCTCGCACATGAATCATGAGCGGTGAAATAATCGCAGTGATGTTTCTTTCCCCCCTGCAGTGACATTCAATGATAGTTTAACTTCATGGCTTACTTCGGATCAGTAATCTGCTCATGCTTGCTGGCCACAGCTGTGGGTGCTGCGAGACAAAGGCTCAACGAGGGCAGCATATTGGAATGGAGGCTAGGGCTATGTCGAATCTCTGGGACAGGCCACTGGTGTCCGGGGCTATCAAAAGCCATGTTTCAAAAGAAAAAAAAAATTAAATTCACATTCACTGTTTGGTTTGGTTTGTAGGGTTTAACGTCCCAAAGCGACTCAGGCTATGAGAGACACCGTAGTGGAGGACTCCGGAAATTTCGATCACCTGGGGTTCTTTAACGTGCACTGACATCGCACAGCACACGGGTGCCACTCCCAATTGCCATTCCTCCTTTCATCCGAGTAGAGCCAGCATGCTTGGAACAATAAATTGTTAATACAGTGGTCGAGAAATTGTGAGTCTTACTTCTGTGGAAGCTTTAATTGGAATATTTGCGGCACAGCTACAAACAGCAAAGCCTAGTTCAGGGAACTTGTCTGTGACACTTTGTGAAGCACATGTGGTGGATGGACACTACGCTGGATTTGAAAATCAAGGCTCTGCAGATGTAAATCGTAGGGGTACTCTTAATCTGTGTTTAAGCATACCAATCATATCATTGTTGCTCAAGTGCATGTGTCACGCTGAGCACTGTGTATTCATGATGTACCGATTCCTGAGCTCACTAATGAAAAACAGGACAGAACAAAAAAAATTTTAAATATGTTGAAATTAATGGTCTTCCATGCTATAGGCTTGCTAGTAAACAATGTCAAGCAAGGTCTTTTGATTAATGCATAAATCTCCATAGCTTAGTAACACACACACACAATTCTCTCTTATGCCCGTGCTGATACAAGTCCTTTCCGGTCCCATCACAATGGCTCGGAGGTTACGGCACTCGAATGTTGAACCCAAGGGCAGAGGATCGAATCCTCAACACGATGACCATTTTTTGATGGAGGCAAAAGGCAAGTCACCCGTATACAGTAAAAGCTCGTTAATCCGGATCTCAAGGGACCGGAAAAAATGTCCGAGTTAACCGAATTCCGGATTATCGAATGCACCATGAAAATAAGAAAAATGTACGGCGCATAAACATACCTTTATTGCATGAAAAACTGCGTTATTTTTGTTTGCCTAGTCGCCGGAATTTGCGCAAGAACGATTTTCTTCAACCCCATCAGGTGGTGGTGCGCACGCTCACTGTCGCGACACTCTACACAAAATTCTTCTAGTACAGCGAGGGCCTCCGCGGCCTCCTGCACGGTGCGACGTCGCGACGGCGGGTCGCGATCGTCTTCATCGGAATGATTTTCGTCCCCGTCGAGCACTTCCGATAATATGTCATCGTCAGTCAGTAGGCCAGCCACGGCAGCATCATCGTCTATTGCTACGTAGTCGGCAAGCTGGACACCACTAGGCAGGAGAAATTCAAAGCGCCTGTCATCCACCTCTTCGTTGTCCATATTTTCTGTGGGCTCCGGGGTATCCTCTGCAGTCACCTCTGGAGGAACGTCACAATCATCAGGGCGGACAAACCCGCTGTGCCTGAAGGAGTTGGCTATGACCTCGGCCGGCGTGTTGTTCCAAACTTGCACTAAAATGTGAATGGCACTGAGGAGGTTTAGGTCATATTCTCGCCCTGCCTCCTTGCACAGCAGCATCCGCTCTAGCACATGCTTCCTGTATCTGCATTTTACGTTCTGAATTATGCCCTGATCCAGCGGTTGCAGTGCAGCCGTCGTGTTCGGTGGAAGGAATACGAGCTCGATGCACTCCAGCCCTGTCACTCGGGTGTGCGCGCTGCAGTTGTCCACTACAAGTAAAACCTTGCGCTTGTTAGCGGAGAAGCGGCGGTCGAGCTGCCGCAGCCAAGCTTGAAAAATATCCGAGGTCATCCAGGCTTTTCTATTGGCTCGATACTCCACCGGCAAACGGGGAATGTTCTTAAAACACCTTGGGTTTTTTGCCTTCCCGATGACAAGTAGTGGCAGGCGCTCCGTGCCTGACATATTTGAAGCGAGAAGCACAGTGATCCTTTCCTTGCTCCTCTTCCCTCCAACGCACGGGTCACCCTTAAAGGTGATCGTTTTGTCCGGCAAGGCTTTGAAAAACAATGCCGTTTCGTCGGCATTGAAGACGTCGGCAGGTTCATAACGAGCCAGGTACTGGAGAAGCTCGGTTGACTTCCAGTCAGCAATGCGGCGTTCATCCACCGCTGCCTTCTCCCCACACACGTTTCTAAAGACTAGTCCATGCCTTTCTTTGAAGCGGGCGAACCATCCTTCAGACGCACTGAAAGATTCTATGTTCATTTTCTGTGCGTACCTGTCAGCTTGCTGACAGATCAGCGGGCCACTCAAAGGAAGCTGTCCGTCACGCATATCTGTAATCCACCGTAGCAGTGCTTCTTCCAGTTTCGGGTGCGCAGCCGTCCTTAGCCTTTTTCTCTTCCCGGTGAATTTGCCGCTGTCAAAAGCTTCGAAAATTTTTTCTTTGTTTTTCACGTAGTCGCTTAGCGTGCTTCTCTTGACGCCATACTTTTTCATTACCTCTTGACGAGAAATGCCTTCGTTCAGCTCCTTCAATATCTTTACTTTTCTTTCTAAATCATTTGCTGGCTGCTGTGGTCGTTTCGCTGGGGTGGCGGTCGCCATCACTATGAAGAACGACGGCGATGGCACAACGCACAAGCACAGTCGACGAACGCAACGTGCACTCACAACACAAAGAATGAAACAGCGTAGGGGCACTGTATCGTAGGCGTAGCACACGTGGCGTTGAGCAGCAGAACAAACCGTCCCGTCGTCCTTGCAGCTTTCAGTAGATGCTGGATGGTCCGGCGGCCCAAAACCCCAAACCCATGCATCGGGTGGTGGCTGGCGCCACCTAGCCACTGCTCGTTCATTCACTATCATCATCGTCATTCTCGAACCCTCATGCAGCTTTTGTTCGGTTTCGGTTTCTCCAACTCTCCTGCAGTCTCCTGCCACGCCGTCGGTTACGGCAAGGAGTGTGTGCCTCCGAACCGCCGAGCATCGCGCGGCTCACTGGAAGTTGCGATAGCCCTCGGGAGTTGTCCGAGTTAACCGGTGCGCGGCTAAATGCCTCCGAGCTAACGAGCATTTCACACCATTGAACTATACACAGTTTTGCCGGGACCGCGCCGCGAGTCCGAGTTAACCGAATTTCCGAGTTAACGAGATCCGGATAAACGAGGTTTTACTGTACTGCGCGATACCAGGGCATGTTAAAGACCCTTAGGTGGTTGTAATTATTAGAAAACTTCACTGGTGGTGTCTCGCGTAGGCTTAGTCGCTTTGGAATATTAAACCCCATTACGCAAACCCAAAGTCCTTTCATGTTGATTTTTATTGTATGCGGGCGACAGCTACTCACAATTGTACTCTTTTGCATTGTGGATTCTTTTTTTTTTTCCATTTGCATGCAGTAATTTGCAAAACCTAATAATTAGCAAATCATTTTGGCTTGATGTAAACAAAAGGTCGTCAAAGGATTTAGTCTCAAGTATTGTGTTAAGAACAGTACGTTTGACAAGGTGTAAACAATGTCATCACCTGACACTCACTTCTTTGCAACATGCCTCCAAGAATGTGGCGTTGAGACGCATTTTGTTTCGCTTTCCTGACAGGCATCCACGCACGGCACGGTGGACCCACCCGATGCACGGTCGGTGTCCCTGCTCCGCCTCTTCATGCGGAGCAAAGCAGGCAGCGGCGGCTCTCTCTCAAGCAGCCACTCTGACAACTCTGACTCGGTGACCACTCCGCGGGACGGCACTACCGCTTACCAGCTGCAGTCGTCCAGCGAAGAGTCCAGCGGCTCGATGGACTCCAAGAGTGACAGCAGTGGCGAAGAGCTGCCAAAGCCTATGGAGCCACTGGTGCGGAAAGTGCTGCGGGCGAGCACCAACACGGTCAGTCGAGAGGCCAACAACAACAATGTCGAAACCATGGCTGCCAACGACAATGAACGGCTGAGGATGGCCACCTCCGAGAGTGAGGAGGAGACATCACAGTGCTTTGAGGACAGCCTGGTGGAAGCGGCCCAGCCGCGCATGAAGCCCGCCAACGCGAGGAGCCCTATCCACGAGGAAGAGGAGCCTTTTGAGTCCAGCGGGGACGAAACGATGAAGGACAGCCGCGACCTGCTAAGCAGCGGCGGAGGCACGTCATCCGACAACGCTGGTGTTGTTGAGCGGCGGAACAACGATGTGAATTCGTCGCTACGCTGTGCCAAAGGCAGTAGTGCCCTGCTGGGTCCACTGGGGAAAGAGAGGATAAAAAACATCTTCTCAACGGGCAACAAGAACAGCAATGCTGCCGCGGCTGCGGAAGCCGGCGACCGGCAGTCGAGTCGCAGCACGCAGACAAAGCGCTTCAACTGTAGCGAGGGGTCAGGGTCTGGCTCCACGCGCAAGGTTTCGGACAGCAGCGGCAGTGGCGAGGAGGGACGTAATGCGCGCTCCTCGAGTCTCTTATCGAGTGGTTACGTGAGCCGGCAGAACTCGGTGGATCAGATTCATCGCCAGACGTTTCTCCTGAGTGCGGGCGGGAACCGGAGAAAGCAACCACCGACGGCAATTGCTCGGATGCGCCACTCCAGCACACAGGTGCCAGTGCACATCCGAGACCGTGGAATTCAGACCAGTGTTGAGGGTGCCGTGGCTGAAAACTCCAACTGGCTGTACACTGTGGATGACAGCTCAGCTGCCGTATTGTCGGGACAGCGGAGTTTCAACCTGACTCTGCGCCCACAGGAAGGAGCGGGTAGCGCGAAAGATGATGCCGAGCCGAAGCGGTCCATCTACGTCTGCTACCCAAACTACTCTCTACCGGACCTCAGTTTTCTGAAGGAGTTGGCAGCCGCAGAGGATAAGCCCGACCTGGTGCTCCGCCCTACTCAGCACAAAATGCCACAGCCCGAAACAGCCGAGGGCGGCAGTGCAGGGACGTCGATCGTGCCGGATGGATCACCCGCCCTGCACAGGCGTACCCACAGCAGCGAACCCCACTGGCGGCGACCCAAGTCATGCAATGACTTTGAAGACCTCTCCCGGCGGAACCTCAGCCACATCCAGGACTGGGACTCCCTAAGTGTGCTTCTACCTGCTGAAGTGAAGGCCATGGTGTCCCACTTCCGACATGCGGCAACTCCTCGTCCCACTGGGGCCGTACCGGAGCAGCGAGGAATCCTGCGCAAGGTGACAGACGAAGCAAACAGCCGGCCGAGGAGTCAGTGCGACGCCCTGGGCACGGATGCTGTTGACAGGGGCTCTGTTGAGTTCCCCAACCGTCGCCACTCCCTGCAGGACTACCGGCGGCTCCTCAAGGGCCTCCCCGACATGGAAGGGCTGCTGCCACCATGTCCAAACCTGGCCTGCAGCATGACTGGCGGTGGAGGGCGTGACTCCTTGCCTCTGTCCCGGACCAACTCTGAAGGGTCGTGGCGACGCTCCGGAGGGCGCGGCCCGAGGCGCGCCGTGCCTCTAGGGGCCACCTGCTCCACGTGTCGTGCCAAAAAAGCCGTGAGCTTCAGTGAAGACCTGAACATTCACACAAACGACACGAGGCCAACTCGCGGCACCTTCTGCAAGTGCACCTGTGGTTCGAGTCCCACTACGCATTACGGTGAGTGGCAGCCGTTTCTTGCATATGAGAGGTATGTTGCGCAGGGCCCTTCGTCTGGTCCCTCCCAAAGGTCGTTACAGTAAAACCTCACTGCACAATACTAGCTTGTGTGGCAGGTCGGAGAGAACGGTGGTGTTCCGGGTTGCTTTTAAAATCCTTATACTTCAAACTGCTGGCATAGCCCCGGCCAGTGCTCATATGCCTGTGGCATCAAACGTAGTGGATCTCGCACCAGTTAGTTCAGATGGCCTCCTGAAGGAAGCACCAAATGTTCAGCTACATAGTGTGGTCAAGCCTGAATTGTCAGATCGCATTAGACAGTGGTGACAGCAGTTAGCAGCCACAGATCAGCTGGCCAGACAATCCTAACTGCTCACCACTTTGAGCGCTGATCGCCGTGTCGCTGGTTGGTACTTTCCTTTGTTCTTTGTTTTCTCACCACTTCTGGTGTCATTCCATATCCACTGCTTCCGTCCACATGACCCTCCTTCCAATGCATCGAAACTGCACACGGGTCGTATTTTGCTCATTTTTTATGCGGGACATAGCATCCTGGTTTAACGCAGTAGCGGCGAAGGGGGCAGTAGAAATTACTTAAGTCTTCGTAAATGAAAATCTCGTCTAAAGTCTTGTTGGGAACCAGCTCCGACGTATCCCAGACAATCCTTGTCAGCTTCTCAGTGTGTCATTGTGGCTTCAAGCAGCGAAAACCAGCGAGAAAAAGTGCATGCACACAAGGTTTCGCCCATCCCAATCGTCCTCGACCAGGCTTTTTCCAAGCGCACGGTAGAATCCCTGCCACGGTTTCCTGTGCCCAGTTTCTAATAATAATAATAGATTGATTCATAGGAAAGAAAAGGTGCAGTATCTGTCACACTTAGTGTCCACAGAACCATGCTGTAAGGGAAGGGAGGAAGGTGGGAGTGAAAGTGGAAAGAGAGAAAGGGGAGCCGTAGTGGAGGGCTACGGAGTAATTTCAGCCACCTTGGGATCTCTGTGACATCGCACAGCACATGTGGGATCTTTAATGTGCTCTGACATTGCACAGCACACGGATGATGCCTTTCCGTTTCGCCGCAGAACTGAGATAACGAAAGCATGTGCTTCTTACAGCAAATGTCGCAGAATACGCGTACACATAAGAACAGTGAATAAATATGCAGAACGGGATATGTGCCCAGTGTAGTGGAAAGAAGAAAAAAAATAAAGAACCCCTCACTGGCCTTTGATCCTTTTCATTTCGGCATTTGCAAACATGTGCATGCGTGCATGTTCACGGGAGTTTAACCCAACGTCAGGCGCAGCAGCGATGGTCATATCCTGTTCTGCCACTGTTTTGCGGCGCAAGTATCTAGCTGCCTGCTTGTCTCATGGGCCTCGGTTCTTGCTCGGGACAGCTGCTAAATAATGCAGCCTGCGGACAGGAAAATATACTTAACTGCAGGGGTTGTCATCATGCTTTTGTGTGCATTTGCAGTGCATCTTACAGCAGAGAAAAGGGTAGTGATATACACGAAACCAAATCAAAGAGTTGCTCAGTCAGTGCTTGCTTGCTCTCTCTCTCTCCCCCCTCCTTCCCTCGTGACGCGGCTCTAGTCGGTCACGAATGAGGGCAGTGAAGGTGATCGGGACTGTGTTTTGCCATTGCGGAGAGTGTCACAGACGGCAGTTGCTCTTGTCAGGAAATGTGTGCACGTGCGCAGTTATTCTCGCTGGTTTCTCTGCTTCGCCCTGTGATATGAGGTGCTGACAAGTTGGCCAGTCGGTGACCATACAATGCTGTTAATGAACTGGTCGACTTTAGCACCATACTCTTATGCATATTATTCACTTTTCCTCGCAAAAAAAGAAAAAAAAAAAATCTGCGACGTTGTTGTTAGTTTCCAACACTGTTCTTTTGCTTACATCTATCAACCCTACATCGGCCTGTTAGCATTCACTGCAAAAAAAGGTGCTATTCATGATCATGATATTCAGTGTGTATGTATGAGGCTAGGGGTGCTCGGAATGCAGAGCATCAAGTGCTAGTGAGCTATTGCTTGGCAGTACTAAACGAGTGAGGCTCCCAGTCTGATGTATTTGCACAAAGATGCGGTAGCAGCGATGCCTTGCTCTGGTAAGTGGTGGGAGCTGCTCTGGGTTTGATTTCCGTGAGCCCAATAAAGACATACGTCTCTCTCTGAAACCTAAGACTGCTTCAAACATAAATGCAGGTTCACTGGAGAGGCCGTCACGGAAAATGACTCTGTTGTTTGGAGGAAGCCAGGATGACCAACATGCTCCACACGAGTTTGCCGTGTCGCCAAAGGGCCTCTCCCCTTCGTGGGGCATGTCTCCCCTGTCGAGGAGCCAGCGAGAGCTCATCGAGCAGAAGAGGGGTGAGTGGCGGAGACGTTGGGAGGACCCTGCATTGCGCTCGCGGAAATTTTCATACTAGTAGTGTAATGAAAAAAAGTTCTTGCTCTTTTTTATGTGACATTAGTAAAATGAAGGAAATCTTTGAGGATCTACAAGAAATTTGGCTGTGACTAACGCGCACAGATGCTGCACCTTCACAGCATCCATAGTGCGAGAAGTGGTTCAGAGAAATGGAGCTCTTTTGTGAGTGCAGAAGAGGTCTTCTTTCATTATGAGGCACAGAATTCCTTGGATACAATAAGTTTCACATATTTGGGATTTCTATCCATGGTACACTTTGCGTTGCTAGTGAGCACTTTGTCAATGCATTGGTAGGGCCAGAAGAGGTAGTCCATTTCTCTTCGCCTCTGCTCCAACTGGGACTGCTACAAGAGTGCATAGTGCACATAGATTTGTCACTGTCAACAGTCCTAGTTCCAATTTTGCTAGTTGTCATTTTTGTTTTTCTAACACATGAGGCCATTATTTTTGTATTAGTGCTCACTTTTGCAGTTACGATGTCAAAAATAGTGATAACTTTTCGGCTGCTTTGTAGATGCTCCTCTCCTGTTGTCCAGCTCAGTTGTGGCATTTTGGCGTGCAGGTCTTCTGGACAACACAATGCGGTCTACCAAACAAGTTCTCGACTGCTACAGCACTGAAAAGGAGTCCCAGGTGATTTCCGGATTTTGGCTGCACTGTGTCTTGTGTCTTTTGCCAATGTGTAAGGGCAGTGTGTAAAAAGGAATGCCCATTAAGTGGTGCTTGGGGTGTTCTGCTGTTCGAATTTCTCGTTGTTGCGCTTTTACTTTGGACGTAAGAAAAACACTAGAGTCGTTCGTAATACAACCATACTGTGGACAGTTTTAGCATGCTTTTGTTGCCTCCCGGGTGCAAGCGCAACAAACAATTTGAACAGCAGAGCACGTGGTTGCCGCTCTGAGTGCATTTCTCTTTATCGCCCCTCTACATGAGTGCTTGTCCAGAAGTGTGTTTAGGTAGCGCTAATTTCAAGGTGCATGATGTTTGGATAAGAGTCCAAAGTGCAGTTACTAAGGCATATGACAAAGCTACCTATGCTTGTCTGGTTTGCGATAGGTTTTTGCTTTCTCTTTAATCCTGTTAAGCATCAGCGGCATTAGTAAACATTGGTATGCCAAAACTTTTCCCATCCTGCTCCACGAAGTGGGGTCTTCCAGAGTGACTAGGTACCTGGCATTGTGCTGCTGAGCATTTGTGGGCCTGTCCTTTCTCTATCTTGATTAAATTTATCATGTCATCGTCAACTGGACTGTATTGTGAAAGCGTGTGCCATATTGCTGCAATTAACACAGCCCTGTGCTGGCTTCATGCACTTGACCCCTGTAAAATTCTAAACCTGATCCACCCACCTGACTTTCTACCGTCCTCTGCTACGCTTTCCTTCCCTAGGAATCCAGTTTGTTACCCTAAGCGACCATCGGTTACCCTCTCTTCGCACTACATGTCCTGCCCACGCCCATTTCTTCTTTTTGATTTCCACTAGAATGTCAGTAACTTGACTTATTTCTCTGACCCAATCTGCACGCTTCCTATCTCTTAATGTTACCCCTACCATTTTTCATTCCATAGCCCTCTGAGTTGTCCTCAACTTAAGTAGAACCCTCTTGGTTAGCCTCCACGTTTCAGCCCCATAGGTAAGTACAGGTAAAATTTAACTTTTGTATACTTTCCTCTTGAGCGATACCAGTAAGCTGCTAGTCATAATCTGGGAGTGCTTGCCAAATGCGCTCCATTCCAATCTCATTCTCCTTGTTATTTCCCTTTCATGGCCCGGATCTGTGGTTGCGTACTACTGTCCTAAGTGAATCGTGTAGGCCATGGTAAATCCAGTGTCCTCCACTATGGCGTGTCCTGCTGTGGCACATGTGTATGTTGCATAATATTCTGTAGCACGGGGTCACGAATGAGTGCTGCTGGAAGAGAGTGCATGCCGTTTGGGACCCTCTTTGAGGTTGCGTCTGTGTCTTTGCCTCTGTGGTTGCAGCCCTCGGTGGGTGGTGGGCCCGAGCCGTGCCTGTCGGAAGGCAGTGCCTGTGGCCGCTTGGCCATTGAGTTCCTGGTGCCGGCCCTGCGGGAGCTGCTCTCGGATGGGCTGCTGCCGCACGTGCGGGGCGTGTTTGGCCGCCTGCCCAACTCCCTCTGGCACCTGGCGCACTCCCTCAGCCAAGCCAGTGAGGACACTTTCACTGCAACCTTGTCACAGCTGCAGTGACTGGCATGCCATAGCGCAGAGCAATGCAATGCAGTTCTGTTGTAAAAATGAGTATTCGAATTGCAAACGTGTTCGTATCGGTATGTTCTTAGTGATGTCTAAATGTTCGTGTTATGTTTAATCGACGTTCATTTCACTCGAACTTGCCAGCATGAACCGTGTAAGCTTTCGCATTGCTAGGATTTCAAGGACACGGCAGCGAATTTTGCAGGAAAGCATGTATGTCTGCCCACAGGACTATCAAACTGCCGATTTTTTGAAAACTAATGTAATGGGGTTTGTGCTCGGAAAAGGCAGCCGAAGGGATGGCCGGCAAACGGACAGTCCCAGCTTCGCAGTCGGTGCGTCGATCTCGTGCCATGCGCTGGCGATGCAGCTGCCGCCAGTGCCCATGTTGGCCTCTACAATAATAGTAGTAATAAAATAATATAAGCTTCAGAGTTTTAACGCAATAGCGCTAAAGGCCCCGTCCAGTGGTGTTGGTGACGCGAGTGAAAAATCCCGAACATGGCATTGGTGACAGGTTACAGTTTGGTAGGAGCTGCCAACTTGAGCCTCTTCTTTCGTGTGGAAGGGCGATATATCAGAATCAGCCTGCCAGGGTCTTTGCACTCGCGTTGCCCCTAGGGCTAACAAACACAAGCAAGGCTTTATATGTGGGCTAATAGCGTACACTATGGCGCCATACTCTTGAAGGCAGACCTTAAGTGTACCACATAATTTTGCTGAGCTGGGCAGCTAAGGCCTTCATTTTTTTTTTTTAGAATCCTAATCGCATTGTTAGCATTTTTACTGATTCCATAAGAGGTTTACTAATTGATAGAAATAGCAGCACCGAAATGCTAGACTTATCCAGGGAACACCTGAGCGGTCATGGAATCGATTTCAGTATTGATGATGCGCATACTACACTTTAATACACCTTATCTTGCAGGGAAAAGGTGATGTCATTACAGGTGGCGAAATCCCGTCTGCATAGGAATAGCAGACAGGCCACCTTGCTCCCTGTTACGTGAATAATATTTACTGCACTCATTTTCTGGCATAAAAAGTTAGCTCGTTTGTGATATAAATGCGAAAAAAAAAGTAAAGCTGCGTCCATTTTACACTCAACGGTTTACCAAGCTCTTACAGCTTCTTGAAGCAGAAGTGTAGATCTGCGTTTCTTTCCGAGGCAAGTCACACTTTCGTCTGCCAGCTTTTTTCTACTGCCGGAATGGCGTGATACTTCTTTTTAATCGGTTGTGCCTTGCGGTGTGTTGATGGCAACTGTCGATGCTTGTTTGCAGAAGAGGGACGAAAAGAGGTTCAGGAGCTGGTCGAGTACATTGAGCAGGCGGACACGGCTTTCCATGGTGATGGCGAGAAGTTTGGCGCCTGCCTGCTTGGCTTGCTGAAGTGAGTGCACCCGCTGGCAGTAAAGTGAACAGTTTATGTTTCATCACATCAGGTTTCTTTTTTTTTCATACATTCGAACCCGGTTATATCGAACCCGGATATATCGAATTTTGGTTATATCGAACTCACGGAATATCCCCTTGAAAATCCCATGCAAAAGTACAGAAAAGCCGCATCATATATCGAACTTAATTTCACCGGTCGTTCTATATATCGAACTCCGCACCACGCACTGGAAAGTGTGCCTTACCCAAAGACGATCGCATCATCCTTGGCCGTTTGCCGCGTGCCGTTTTCAAGCCACGTGCGGAAGTAATGAGAGGGGACAGTTCGGCGACGGCTGGTAATCTCTTTCTGGGCTGGTCTGGGCAGCGCCGCGCCCATTCCCCAAAGGCGCGCGCATCTGCAGTTATCGTTTTCGGCGCGCCAACACATGCAAGCCATGTGCTTGCAAGCGCTTGCTTGCACATGGCTTGCAAGCGTTTGCAAGCCATGTGCGTAGGTGTGCCCATCCTTTTGCCAAGCTATCTCTCTCCTTCAGCACGCGCTACGCATTCGCCAAGCCAGCTCAGCCCGTTTTAAGACAGGCGTCCACGCTTTCTCCAGCGTGTGTTGCGAACCCTCTGCGCGCGGCGGCTGAAGTGGCTATGGTGCCTGCGGACATTAAAAAGCGGCAGCTCTCTGTTTGTTTTGTTTTTCTTTTTGCGAGTCATCCTTTCTTATCGTGCTGTTCGGACGTTAAGAGACAGCAGGTCTTTTTTTTTTTTTTTTTTTTTTTGCGGGAGTCATTTATTTTTGCATGTATGAATGAATGAAAGCACGCGGTCAGCTGCTGCGATCATCACGCCCGCCCCAAGCGCAGCGGGATAAATCGAACCAGGCTTGTATGTGCAATCAAGCCATCACGGGCACTCTGCCAAGTTCGCTCCCCGCCACTGCAGGAGGAGCTATCAAAAGATAAACGCGCCCCAACGTTATCGCTGCGCAGCATCTTGGCACGCTGCCAAGAAATGAGCTGTGGATGAGACGACCGAAATGGAGTGGACCCGTGCCATCGACATGCAAGCGAAAACGCTCGCGATTTCTGCCGCGGCAATACAGAAACCTTGTTTAGAGCTGCCGCGGTGGCTCGAGCAGCGAGAGGGATGCAGTTCCAACAAGTTTGAAATTTTTCGCTCTGTCGCTGCCGCTCGTCGCTGAGATCGCTCAATCGCTTGCATGTGAGCAAGCTGGCCTTGACGCTTTTTTTTCTTTTTTCAAATTCTCCGTGCAAAAGTGCAGGGTGGGTTCATTATGCGAGTGGGTTGATTACGCCACAAATACGGTATCGTTTTTTGGCATCGTAAGTGCCGTCACAAGCAGATTTTTGTATATCGAATTATCGATATATCGAACTATTTCGCGATCCCCTTCGTATTCGATATATCCGGGTTCGACTGTATTTCACGTCATCTCATGTGTAGAACTGCCATCTTCAAACTTTTTAAATGTTCTGCCTGCAAAGAAGCAAGTCTGTGTGGTTCAGATAGCAGGTATTCAAACCTGCTTTAACAAAGCCGGTGGAGGTGGCTGCAATTCGGTGGTTCGTGGGGTTTTATGTCCCGAAGCAACTCTGGCTATGAGAGGTTCCCTAATTCGCACTTAGTTTAGCTGAACTGCTTGACGAGCTCTCTTGCCGCAACGCATGTTACCCTGTAGCACTGTGTGAACGAACTGACCAAGTGTTGGGTAAGGTAAGGTAAGCGCAGCACATGAAAAATCTGGTTCCTCATTGGTGATCTCTTTTCTGCCCCTTATTTCTGACTTAAATACTCCTACGGTGCGTCTGCTGCAAGCAGTATCTGTGATTAGGCGAGGGATGTCTTTGAAAAGTCTTTTCTTTACATTAAAAAAAAAAGCTTTATGCAAAGTTTTGTTTATGCTTATTTATGTGCGTGCATGTGCTTGCGTGCTTAACTGCTCCTCTGTTAGCAGTATTAACCCCTTAACCACCAACCCCGAGCTGTACTCGTCATGGCAGATAGTACTGAAATCGGCAATGACGAGTTACACTCGTCCGGTCCGATATTGCGGTGCTGCCATCTCGAAAGATGATTTACGGTCGTCAATTGCATTGGTTGCGATTTTGAACACTAGAGGGAGTTAGTCGACCATAAAAAAAATGCATTTTGCGCTTTTGGCACCTAATTGAAGGCTCAAAAAAGTCTCTTTGGCCAAAACAGGAGCAGGTCAGAGATCCGACAGCACTCTCACAAGGCTCAAACCTCGTCACTTTCCCTGAAAAATCCCACCAACACCAAAAAAGCAAGAGCCAACACGGAGATGTTCTGTATGCACATGTGCCGTTTGAAGGATGAAGAAGCCACGCAAAGAAACAAGAACGTGGTGCAAGGACTGCCAAGTCGTGCTTTGTGCAGCACCGTGTTTCAAAATTAGCTTGAATATTAATGAGGAAATTTTGTTCCCTTTTAGGACGAGGCAATTTCTATGCACTTTCTTGTGTGTCACAGCGTATAACATGAAATAAATACGCCGTATTTCAGTGCGTTCTACCCATTACTATGGCATGCACTGCGGGAAAGCCACCCTCGTGAAAGTTTTTCTTTTTTTTTTTTTTAACTTGTGTTAATTTTAACCACAAACCATCGAAGTAATATATTTTCAGAACCATAGTTACATGCAGAAAGTTATGGTCACTTAAAAAAAATTTGGCGATTTTGACAGGTGAAATCACACATCCTTTGTCACACGTCTTTGTGCCATGTGTTGACCTCCACTCTCAAGGAATCAGGCTGGTGATTGGCCTGTGCTTGTATCCATCTCTCTATCACTTCAAATGTCTCGCAGTTGTCTGTGGAAAAAGCTAGGCTTGCGCAAGTAGGGCTTTTTCCAAACCGAATCAAATACATATAGGTTCCATCAGTTGCCGAGTTGATTAATGTATTCTCTCTGACGAACTGAATGTAGATCAGATAATGATGGCATAAATCAAATATGAATGGAATGTTTGGACTGACATTCGCTACTTTTGGATGTACAATCATGCAAAACTAGCAATAAAATTAAGGCATTGAAACTTGTGGAGTTGAAGTTAGAGCTGTTTAAACGTGCTACGCTTTTCTTCACTACAGGAACACAATGCAAGAGTCCAGTATGTGAACATTATATGTGCAGAAATCCTATGTTTGACTGAACAAAATAAACTGGGACTAAGACATGAGACGGGCAGTAACATGCATGAGCCATGGACGAGCATCAAGGCAAGGTTGCTGAACTTGCTTAAAGGGCCACTGTCCAGGGAAGGCCCTTTTAAGCAAAGGAGCCCAGTGTTTCGATCAGGTTCCGAAGATAGTCTGTGCAAAACGCTACAGTGACACGCGCGCCGTAAAGCATCGAAAATACAATTCAAAGCTCTCTCATGCTCTCCTTTGGGAAGCCAGCTTCCCCGTTTCCTGCGCTGGCCCGACGGGCCACAGTAATGATGTACGTACCGCGAACGACGTCCATTGGTCCGTCTCGCTGACTGACGGGAGAAGGATGGGTGTCTACCGCTCGCTGCGCGCTTTTCCCTCGCCACGGCCAGACTGAATCCAGCGGCGCGCGCTCCCTCGGCCGCTTTTTTTTTTTTTTCGCGCTCGCGGAGTGCCACGCCCCACCTCCCGCCAAACGCGGAGGAGGAAGGGGAATTTGTCTTGCGGAGGCTAGACGACCTCGGGCAGGAGAGTGAAAAACCTTTGCGAGGGAACGGAAGGAGAGAAGCATGACAGAATCGGGTGATTGCGGTGGCTGTAACTGCGTTATTAGTTACTCTTTTCAAAAACATTTTGCGGCCTTGCGTTCTAGGGGCGAAGTCTCACAGTCACCGGGGAAGAAAATATTTTCGACCGGAGGGTGGACAGTGGGCCTTTAAGCCCTGCCACATCGTTCAGCCTAAGCGTATTGTGCTGCTAAGCATGAGGAAACAGAGTGTGTGCAAAGTTAACCTCCTGCCGAAGTTTATGCAAGTGGCACCAGAGGAGGCTAATTACAAGATTAGAGCACAGGGACTGATGGCACTGTTCAACACTCTCTCTGCTTGTGAGGGTTTTAGTTCACCCAATTCTGTGCCACTGTATTGTACTCCTGATGAATTTTTCGCCGTACTGGATGCTATCGTAATTAGTGGGGGGAGGAACTCTGTTTCAGTTACTTGCGAGCCTTGTCATAGCAGCAGTGGGGTTAAACCATGGCATATCAGCTGTGGCCTTTTTTTCTTCTTGCATATTCTTGGTCTGTTTGGCCATTTGGTCACCACCTTTGGCCCTCTCTCTGTCCCAGCCTGGGCTGCCTGGACACGTGGTTTCTGACGCTGCTGTCGAGCCCGCAGATCCTGCAGAAGCATTACCAGACGTCGGCCGCCTTTGTGCCACTCCTGTCGCATCCCAGCCTGTTCTTCCTGCGTGAAGAGCTGGCCTGCAGCTTGCGCTCCCTCTCCGAGCTCCCCTTTGGTTTCAGCCTGAGCTTTGCCCTAGGCGGCCAAGCCCAGAGCGTGAAGCCAACCGCTAACCCCTCCCCCGCCTCCCGCAAGTCCTCTTCGCCCCCTGCCTTCTCCCCATGCACCCCCAGCAGTGACGAGAACGGCCTGTATGATGAGAGTGACGACCTCCGCACTGTCACCTGCCAGAGCCTGGTGGACTCGTCCTCGCTCGAGGAGACACTCGACAACTCGTCGCGCGTGCTTGAGCTGCAGAAGAAGCTCAAGGGTGGCGCAGGGGCGATGGTGGCAGCCGTCTGTGGAGGCCTGTCGACGGGTACCAAAGCCCTCTACCCAGCAATGCAGAAAGGTGAGCCCGAACATTACACAGGGAGAGCTGCTGCACGGTGCTTGTTCCAGAGTTGTGGAAGCTTCTGGGAACCTTGGGTCCCTTAGTTGATCAGAACTTCCGGTGGGTGCACCTCCAGAAGGCCATACAATGGCTAAATGAACTGATAGTGGGGAAATCACACCTTGGAGATAGAATAGGAAGGGAAGTATACAACCAATGCCGATGACTGAAAATTGTTGCTTTGCATCATATGATCACGTGTGAATTCTTTTGCCTGCTCATTTGTGACTCATCTTTGGAATCACTGTTTGCCTTCTACCTGTGTTATTCTTCCAATGCTACCTCAATGAAGGCTCATTCAGTCAGTCGGTCAGGTACATTTTCTCTTTGTTCACCACCTTAGCGACTCCAGTGTGACTGCTTTGCTTGTTTTTCAGGTACTCTTGCCTAGGTACACAATTGTGTACAAACCAAGATTGCAGCTTTTTCTCACAGTCTGCTGCACCTAGCAACAATTTTTGTTTGAGGTACACTTGACATCTTTCATGTCGCAAATAAGTAGCTTTTTCATATCCGCATAGTGAAAGCAGTAGATAATATGTTTTGAACTGCTGAGCTGGGTAGTGCACCGTCCACTTCTTTTGGGCAAACATATTTTGCTACCAAATAGTGAAATTCTTCTTAATAATAATAATAATAATTGGTTCTTAGGAAAGGAAATGCGCAGTGTCTGTCACACTTGTTCCGTAGACACCTGAACCGTGCTGTAAGAGAAGGGAGGAAGGTGGAGAGAGAGAGAGAGAGGAGCCATAGTGGAGGGCTCCAGATTAACTTCGATCACCTGGGGATCTTTAACGTGCACTGACATTCAGAGACTTGGAATGGGAGCAGTTAGGGATAAGGGTAGATGGAGAATACCTCAGTAATCTGCGATTTGCTGATGACATTGCCTTGCTAAGCAACTCGGGAGATGAACTGCAAATAATGATTGATGACCTAGACAGGAAAAGTAGAAAGGTAGGCTTGAAAATCAATATGCAGAAGACTAAGGTAATGTTCAACAGCCTCGGGAAGGAACAGGAGTTTACATTAGGTAGCGAAATACTGGAAGTAGTAGGCGAATATATCTACTTAGGACAGGTAGTAACCGCAGATCCGGACCATGAAAAGGAAATAACAAGAAGAATAAGATTTGGATGGACCGCATTTGGCAAGCACTCGCAGATTATGACTAGCAGCTTACCGGTATCGCTCAAGAGGAAAGTATACAACAGTTGCATCTTGCCTGTACTCACCTATGGGGCTGAAACGTGGAGGCTAACCAAGAGAGTTCTACTTAAGTTGAGGACAACCCAGAGGGCTATGGAACGAAAAATGGTAGGTGTAACATTAAGAGATAGAAAGCGTGCAGAATGGGTCAGAGAAATAACTCAAGTTAACGACATTCTAGTGGAAATTAAGAAGAAGAAATGGACATGGGCAGGACATGTAGTGCGAAGAGAGGATAACCGATGGTCGCTGAGGGTAACAAACTGGATTCCAAGGGAAGGAAAGCGTAGCAGGGGGCGGCAGAAAGTTAGGTGGGCGGATGAGATTAAGAAGTTCGCAGGGGTCAAGTGGATGCAGCTAGCACAGAACCGGGTTAAGTGGAGAGATATGGGAGAGGCCTTCGCCCTGCAGTGGGTATAATCAGGCTGATGATGATGATGATGACATTGCACAGCACACGGACGCCTCTTCGTTTCACCTCCATCGAAAGGCAGCCGGTGGCGGTCGGGATCGAACCCGGGTACTACGGCACAGTAGTCGGGCGTCTTATCACTGCATCACCGCGGCGGGGCAACATTTTTTTTTTTTTTTTTTTTGCAGTTTTAGGCGTAATGTGTTCCTTCAACGTAGAAATTATTTCCGTGATTCTTTGGATGTTTACTTGATACCTCACAACATTTCAGTATTGCTATTTCTATAAATTAGCAGAGTTTGTATGAAATTTTTTGAGCCCTGCTAAAATTTGGAGGTCCCGCCGTGGTGATGCAGTGGTTAGGACGCTCGACTGCTGTGCCCAAGGATGCGGAATCGAATCCCGGCCGTGGCGGCCGCTTTTCAATGAAGGCAAAAAGCGAGGCTCCCGTGTGCTGTGTGATGTCAGTGCACGTTGAAGAACCACAGGCGGTCGAAATTTTCAGAGCCCTCCACTACGGCGTCTCTCATAGCCTGAGTTGCTTTGGGACGTTTAACCCCACAAAGCACTGGCATTCTGTGTTGAAAAATGAGTTGTTCTTCTAGAGGCCTTCATGTACACTGTACGTGAATGAATACTTCATTGGTGAAAATGAATTTCGTCTTGAAGTGTTTACTTTAAACGCTTTAAAAACTGAAGTTTCTTCTTTGTTCTCCTTTTTTTTTTAATTTCTTGGCACTGGTTTTACATACTTTCTCACCGGGGGCGCTGTGTCACCATGTTCAGTGATGTCACAGCAGCGGCAATCAGCCGTGTGACCTTCGAGACATGAGGCTGGGTGCTGCGGAGGTATTCTTAGCCGCACCACAGTGTCACTGTAACTTGCAAAA
This sequence comes from Amblyomma maculatum, assembly GCF_055883805.1. Classification (NCBI taxonomy): domain Eukaryota; kingdom Metazoa; phylum Arthropoda; class Arachnida; order Ixodida; family Ixodidae; genus Amblyomma; species Amblyomma maculatum. Next base: position 121,068,143 of record NC_139349.1, read on the forward strand.
TGAACCTCTTAGCTGCACCACAGTGTCACTGTAACTTGCGAAATGAACAAATCTGATTCTTTGCCGCTGCCTTGGGACTAATTTTTCCGCGTCCTCCGCGTCACGATTTCGTGTGGTTGGTTTCGGCCGTCTCTTCCACCCAACATGGTGTGCCACTTGTCCATAGTAAATACAATGCTAAAACACTTGAGCGATGACTCAAGTCCTGCATGAAGTCAAACCACACTGGTACAATGAAGCACAGGGCATCACCAAAGAGCATACGATGAGGGCAATCTGAGTGGATTGGCTAAGTGGCCTGTGGGGAAGAAACTGTGCTGTACTTGCTCCATTCTGCCCCAAACTGCTTTCCTTGCTCCAAAAGTGCTCGAAACCTAGATATTTTGCTGTTAAATTTAGCGGGACATGGTTTTACCGCTCAATGGATCGATAATGGTATTGCCTACGAAAACTGCATTCCGATGCAATTAGGTTAAGCAACTTCGAAAAGTGCAGCAGGGCGATAGCATGTTTTGAGTTGGACGTACACTCCATAGGGGCTGTAATAGTCAAGATGGCAGCACACTGCTGGCAGAGGTATAATGCACCTAATATAAAATTTTCTTAAACTTGGAAAAGCATGGAGCATAATAAATATTTGTTTTGCCAGCAAATTTAAAGGGAGTCGCAAGCAATTGGAGGGAAATAATTGCAAAAAAATTCTCTGCACACGTGACAGCATCTTCTCTCAGCCTTTTATGGATCACCGGTGGTGAGAGCAGTGAGCAAAGTACAGTAAAAGCTCGTTAATTCTAACTTCACGGGACCGGGAAAAATGTTCGAATTATCCGATGTTCGAATTATCGAATGGCCTCGAAAAAACTGACCAAAACCGTTTGTACTACGGTAAATGTACCGTATTTAGTCGCGTAACGAACTCGCTCGCATAATGAACCCACCCAGCCCCGATTTGTGCCTACGAATCTGAAAGAAAAAAAAATAATAATAAAGGCGCCAGTCGTTAGCGCGTCCCTCTGTTTCGCGCCTTCACGGTCCACAACGCATTTCTTGGCAGTGCGCCAAGAGGCTGCGCAGCGATAACGGCGTGTTTATCTTTTGACTTTAGCTCCCGCAGGGAGGGAAGCGAACTTGGCAAAGTGCCAGCGCTTATCCGGTTGTGCAAGCCTCCTTTTCAGTACCTTCCCTTTATCATGCTATGAGGGAGGGAAGCGAACTTGGCAAAGTGCCAGCGCTTATCCGGTTGTGCAAGCCTCCTTTTCAGTACCTTCCCTTTATCATGCTATGAGCGACTTGGGCGGGCGGCGCCGTCTACTGCCACTCTAATCATCGGAGCGAACGGTGCTAAAAGCTGGCGTCATGATCGCGGCTGACTCGCGTGCTTCAGTTGACGACTGATGGGTGGAAAGATGGAGGCTATCGCAAAAAAAAAAAAAAAGTTTAACCCATAGTGCCCGTCCGAGATCATAGCCTTTTATGGGCATTGGCTGGGACCGCGCCGACAGTACCGTATAAACCGGAATATAAGTCGAGTGGGAATATAGGTCGACCCCCTTACCTTGAAGTGAAAAAAAGAAAAAAAAAAGAAAACAACCAAAAATTGCCGAAACGCATTTATTTAAAACATCGGCTGCGTCCCTGCATTAGCGGAGCTACGGTCTCACTCCGAAATTTCAGCAGCGTCGTCGGAAGATAACTCTTTGTCGCTCGCCGTCTCCCACAGTGCGTCGTCCTCAGTTCCGTCAAGCTTGTTGCTTAAGCAGCACTTCTTAAATGCTTTCTGCACCATAGCATCCGGCAAAGAAGACCAGGCCGACAACACCCAGCTGCAGACGGTCGCAAGCGGAGGCCTTCGCAGGCGACCTGTCGGCGTTTTCGGATTGACGCCGGACATCCACGCATTGTATTCCTGCCGCACTCTGTCCTTAAACGGTTTGTTGAGTACGACGTCGAGTGGCTGAAGGGTGGACGTCATTCCACCAGGAATGACAACGAGGTCCGTCCTAGCTTCGCTGAGCGCACGCTTTACTGATTCGGTCAGGTGACCGCGAAATGCGTCCAGAACCAGCATGCTCCGACGACTCAGCAGTGCACCGGGCCGGCGATTCCACACCACACGGATCCAATCAACCATCATGGCCTCGTCCATGTAGCCTTTTTCATTGCGCGCACCACAACACCTGGCGGGAAAGCTTCCTTCGGCATAGTCTTCCTTTTGAAAATTACAAAAGGCGGCAGCTTTCTGCCATCAGCTGTGCATGCAAGCATGACAGTGAAGCGCGAGTGCTCACTTCCTGTCGACAGAAGTTTCACCTCTTTGGCGCCGCGTTCGTTGACCGTTGTAGACGAAGGCATGTCGAACCACACTGGGGTCTCGTCGGCGTTTGCAATTTGTCCCAGCATGTAGCCGTGCTCTTCTCGAAGGCGAATTACAAATCGCTGGAAGCTGACGAGCTTATCGGCGAACTCCTCTGGCAGCTTCTGGCATATTGATGTGCGCCGGCGGAGGGAAAATCCCTTGCGCCTCATGAAACGGCGCACCCATGACTTCGGTGCGCTGAACTCTTCTCGATGTAGTCCGGCTTCACGCGCGAGCTCCAGAGCTTTGCAGCGAATTGAATCTACAGTCACGGGTAGTGAGCGCGCACGAAGCTGCCGCACAAAGTCCGCAAGTGCGTCCTCAAGTTGTGGGTGCACTGCACGACGTCCACGAAAGGACATTTTGCTCGGTTTGCACGCGAACAGCTCACCTTTTTGTCCGCGCCAATACCGCACGCTCTTTTCTGAGACGCCAAACTGGCGCTGAGCGGCCATGTTGCCGTTCGCTTCGGCGAACTCTATAACTTTCTTCTTGAAAGCCGCAGTAAACTGCCTCCGCGTGCCGCTATTCATTGCTAACGCACGTGGTTGAACGAAACTGCACACGCGAAGACTAACACGCCAGTGACTGAAAACAAAAATCCAACTGATGCAACCACGTTTGGATGTCGATACGGCTTTGGCTGTCCGTTCGCGTGCAGGCACGCTAGACGTTGCCAGACTGTGACTCACATTCTGCTAAAGACCGCTATATAAGACGAGGGGCGACCTTAGCTTGCTTTTTTTAAGAAAAAATCTCGACTTATATTCCGGTTTATACGGTACTTATCCCTATTTCCAAACTAACAGGGTTGGGATTAACGAGTATTTAGTTGCGAGCTACGGAGGTTGCGCAGAAGCGAAAGCAGGCAGCTGCCGCCGCGCGGCCACGCACTGACCTTGCCGCGGCCGCGTCCCCTCCCTTCAACGCCGCCGGCCGCCACGCCGGTCATGGCGCCATTTAAGTTTTACCCACTCTTCCATGGTTTTACCTGGTTCCTTATTCTGTCCCTGTTTTGGATGTGCGCAGCCTCTAATTATGCCTGCGGATCACGGAGGTGTTTCTTTACCCCCCCCCCCCCTTTTTTTTTTTTTTTTTTTTTCCGCGTGATGTGTGCCAAGCCGCCCAGACGCGGCGGCGCGTAGTTCGAATTATCCGTAGCGGAACCGACCCGCGTTCGAATTAACGGGCTTTTTTATACACAGATCTCTATGGAGCTTGGCCGGACCAAGTAGTGTAGTTTGAATTATCCGAAAATTTGAATTACCGAGGTTCGAATTAACGAGCTTTCACTGTATACATCGCAATCTAACACAAGCTCTTCTAATGGTTGTACAGTAGAACTTTGGTGATACGAATCTTACTGGGTCGCAAAAAAATTCGTATCATAAAAGCGAACGAAAATAAGTATGCAGAAGCATGGGAAAGGCAGTCGCACAGATCTATTTACGTCCGAGAAGGCTTGTTACGGTCGCGCGGTCACAGCTCGCCACTCGCGGCGCACACAGCGCGACGGGCAATCGCGATATTGGCGATGCGTGCCTCCACGAACTTCTCACGGCGCGTACAGCACGACAAGAGATGGCGTGCCAGCCGCGCGGCGCCGCAGACTGCTCACGATGCGTACGATGTGCAGCCTGGGCGCCGCCGACTACTGCTCATGACCGCATGCCGCTGCAAGCCTTTCGCGGCGTAGAAAACGATCGCGATGCCGGCGATGTGCGATCCTCCCGCCTCCACGTACTTCTCGCGGCACATACAGCATGACTGGAGATGCCGACATGCGGGCCGCGCGGTGCTACAAACTGCGCACGGATCGCAATCGCGGAGCCAGCGATGTCCGGTCAGCGCGCACCCGCCGTGTACGCCGCCGCCAGCTACGGTGATTGCAACATCTGCGGTTTGTCGGCCACGCGCTGCTGAAAGCTTTTCGCGGCTATAGCCGACCGAAAATCGCAACGTCGACGAGGTGCAGACCATGCGTCACCGCAGACTGCTCGTGATGCATACATGCAGCGCGGCTGGCGATCGCAGAGTCAACGATGTGAGGGTGGTGTGTAGTACTAAAGGTTTGTGGCCGCAGTTTGCGCTTTCGTATCATCCGTTGTGGCGCGGGAGAATGTTCGGACCATCCAAAATTTTGCACATTGTACACAATGCACTCTGGCCGGGGAATTTCGCGAATTTGTATCATCCCGAAATTCGTATCAACCCTATTCGTATCACCGAGATTTTACTGTACTATGAAAACAAGCCCAAGCTTTACTATAAAGCCTCCTTGTTAAGAACAAGTGTGTCGAGCCTCTGTCAGACAACACCAACTTTAAGCATTATAGAGGTGAAGCCACATAGGTGCCAATTACAAGAAATGTTCTCAAGAGTGTCGGGAAGCCATACTGGGTCTACTGCCAGCGTGTTAAAAGGAAGGTAGCCTCAGCATCGTTGAAGTGAAAACATGCGCAGCCACTAGCAGAAGGCTGCAAAGTAAAGAAACTGAATGAGGAAAATGTGCCCTTCAGTGCTGTCTATCTTCCTTGAAGGCACTACATACCAGTAGTGCCCAGAGTTTTATCGACACAAGCGTAGGATCTTAAGAGATGTGCACAAACGAGATTGAGAGCAGAAATCTGTTGTTCATTGATTTGAATGCAAACCAGTAGCGGTGATAGAGCACAACAAAGTGGTAGGCTCCACATTTTAATCTAACAAATCAGTATAATCAAAAGCTTTCACTCAGACTTGATGCTCAGTTGTGAGGTGTAGAAATAATCATTCCGTTTGCTGCTAGTCTGTTCCAAATTGTTGCTCAGGTCTGCTGCAATATTTTAAGCATCGGATCATTGTTTTGGCTGTTTCAGAAGTGCGCACGTAGTCAGCCAAACAGAAATTTTGAACGAAAAGGAATTACAATTATTAAAAGTTTTTGACCATATAAACGTGCTTCAATACATCATTCAAATGCCGCAAAGCTGCCCTGAGCTGCTCCAAACTTCTCAAGCCTGCATGTCGCTTTCTGTTTAAAAGCGGTCGAACAATTTCCACGCTGAACAGTGCTGGTGCGCCTTGTAGATGGCAAAGATTGTGCGCCTGTTTCGATTGAAGAACATCAGTCTTGGCACTGTCGGCCACTGCACTATTCTTGCAGCTCTGATTCGCACGAGCCTAATGCTCATATTCACAGATGAGCCTCGACTAGACACTCCACCCACGGAGTGAAGAAAACAGCTGCTCCTACACTCCAGGGTCAATTCGGATTGGCGAACGCCCCTTAGCGTTTCCTCCGGCAAGGTCTTCGCGAAAAATCTCCTCCACTCGAAGCAGCAGAAATGGCGCATATGGACAAGATTGAGTCTCTGCAGCATTGCTTTCAGTGAAGGTAGCAAACAAAATAAACAATGTGTAGCAGCAAGAGTATTTTAACCCTTAAGGGTCAAATAAATAAAAAAATTATGTTCCCAAATTGCCAATGTTTTTATTACGTAAAATGCTTCAGTAACATGTTTGAAAAACAAAAAAAATCACAGAAACAATTTCTGGTGGATAATTATATTTTATTAGTCATTACCTCTCCCCTTGTGCAATACTCCATACCTTACACCATTGAGGAGCATTGAGAAATAAAAAAATAAATTCTTGAAAGTACAGATAGTACGAAGTGGCTTAGAATTGCCGTGCAAAAGATGCACCTTTGCTTCTAGATGCATTCAAATTAGATGAGACCACTATCCGTGTGGTAGCGTTCGAAGCATGGCACTGCGCAGAGGGCCTTCTTGCACCACCTGCACCAGACCCTTGTTTCCTTGCTAATGTTTTTCCCATTGCAGTCTCGCTACAGGTAGCGCGCTACACAGTGGCGTGTCGGTTCTTTCTTCTTCTCTGTCTGCGGGATGTGTGACGGAAAACGGCATCAGCATCACTTGCGCTATCATCCGACGCAGAATAATCTCCCGCACCAGATCCATGCACGCATGATGCCATGTTTTATAAAACACTGGAAACGGGATGCAGGAATTCCGCCATCTAGTGTTCAAAATCGCATTCGAGAAAAATGTTAACGATGGGACCCGTGCTACCATCTATGTTTTATGTGGTAAAGTACCGTTTCAAGAGCTGGGGTCGCCAAAAGCCCCTTGAAACATTGCGGAAAAGCTATGACGACCTCAGCTCGTCGTAAGCAAAAAACGTGCCGATCGCTTGTGACGAGCTGAGCTCGTCATAAGCCCTTGCCCTTGCATAAGCCATTGCATTCTCAAGCAATGTGCACCCCAAGTAACGGTCGACAGCCTTCTCTTTCCCTAGGTGCTGTCAGTGGCAAGCACTGTTTGCTCTTGCTTTGTTTTGCTTCTAGCCTGTCTGTTGTCCCTGGCAGGGAATTTCTAATGCACTGCGTCACTGTTTTCCGCCCGCCTTGCAGTGCAAGGAAGTGCGGAGGAGATGCAACGCTTCCGTCAGCTGCGTAACCACTGGGAACAGATGTCCCACGCGTCACCCAGTTCGACAGAGGCTGCTGCCACCACCACAGCCACATCCTCGGCCAAACTCACCTCACCAACCAAGCTCCCTTCGCCCACAAAGACGGCAAGTGGCCTTCTTCACTCAGCGGCATAGCTTTTTCATTTAAGTGTCAATGTTGTTGCACCACGATATATCCTTGTGTTGTTCTGCTCGGCTTTTCTCCACGAGCCTCACGAGTGCTTACAAAGCATTGGTGCTATTCTTAATTTTGCTATTTTGAAGAGCACCGTAAGAACCCACGTATAATATGAGGGGTTTTTTTCTCGATTTTATTATGATTTTCACGTCGTATTATATATGGATTGGAAAAAATTTCAGTCTAAGTTCGCAGTTCCAGTCGGGCCATTATTCAGCACTATTAGCATCAGGCTTCCAGCAAGAGGAGGCGCCATCTAGCGGTAGTGTCGGTTGACTGTTTCGACATTTTTTGGTTTCCTCACGCTTACGCTGCAGATTGATCTCGCCTCACACGATGGAGGAATGGCAAAAGCAGCACTCAATATTTTGCATGGGTCTTTCACAGGCCTCTGCAGCCATGCTCTCCACGCTCTACAGCTGAATCGAGGACGCTTAGCCAGCATTCCCACAGTCGCACTTTCAAGAAACGCTGGATAACGAATGCATTTTAAGGTACCAAGATGAGTTTCCATGGAAAGATAGCAAGGGATTCTCGGCACATAGTACTGCGGATGATGATAATTCCGAAAACACCACATCACAAACACTTACGGTGCACACACGACGCACATGTGCATGCGTTCGATAGATGAAGAAAGGTGCTAGTATGGCCCATGTTAATTGGCAGCTCGTGCGCTGCCGAGTTGGAAGCAGCCTACTCGTTCACACCAACAGGAGGACCGTGTAGCTTCCGCGATTGCCGGGATGAATGTGAACTGCTCTTCTTCTCGTGATGCATGAAATTCTTCGATCAGACATTTCGGCGCGAGAAGGAAAGCACCAGCATATAAAGGTGCGTGGCATTATTTGCGATGTCTAGCGTGGGATGGCATTAGGCACGAAAGCGCATATGCCTCGCTGAGCAAAACGTAGTGCGAATAGTACATTTGCTCATCTTTCTTTGTTTGCATTGTATGCAAATAAAAATCTTTTTTCCCGCTTTCGCTATCTCAAAATTACACCTCATATAATATGCGGGTTTTTACAGTATTGCAAATGTAGTTTAACTTCGCAGTCATTGCCTGTTGACTAGAACAGGGGTTCTCAAACTGGGTTCCACGGGCTGCCTTTGGGGGTTCCACAAACTTTTGCCAGACTGTGCCCCCTCTCCTGCCTATCTTTTGCTAAGCATGCGGACCATGCAGAGTGCCTGATTTGTTAAAACTCACTTTAGAGTGGCGGCTTTTGTTATTCTAGCTTGTTCGTCAGTTTCGGTTTCAGGCCGTCAATGTAGGCAGCTCAGATCTTGGCACGGCGCATCTTGGCGATGTGCATAAATGCACTTCTTGCAGAAACGCTTTGTCACTTCGTGGCGTGTCTAAACCTCTGTGAGCATCGAGAAGTCGCTGAAGTTTCCCCTTAATGACAGGGTAAGAGCTTGAAGATCAATTTCAGAAATGTTCTTCAGGGCCCCGAACGATTCCCGAGCCCTCACCTGAGGAATGCTGCTTTTTAAGCACGGGGAGCACATTCTGGAACCGCACAGGAAGTATACCATGCAGTGCTGGGACTGTTCTTATTTTGTGTGTTGCTCAGATCCGCAAGCCCGCTGTGACTAGTGCTGCCGCTGCTGCCACCAAGAAGAACCAGGCACCAGCTGCCGACAACCGGCGCCTGGTGCCGCATGGTGGCACACCTGGCTCACGAACCCCGAGCCCTAATATCTCGGCCGGCGGGCGTCCACAGCAGCAGCAGCAGCAGCAACGCCGGTCTCTGATACCAGTGCACCGGGGCTGGAAGAAGCCGGCGACCCGACAGGGCACCTCCGAAGGAGCCAAGTGAACACCCCCAACAACACTGGTGAGTATCAGAAGCTAACGCCAGGGTCAGCGATACAGTTGCACAAAATGTCGGCTGTTTTCTGCTTTATTAAAAACCAAACTTGTTGCAAAACTTGTTGCCTCCAGCAGTTGTCGTAGCAGAAATTAAAGTTCTCTTCATCCACAGGTCCACTCGAGTGAGCCATAGTTCAGGTCACTGAGGTCAAAGCATGAAGAGTTCAATGCATGGCACGTTATTTACTTGTTTTCAACATGTACCCTAGAAAGTAGCGACCCTGAAGTCACTCTCACAGAAGAACTTAAATTTTCATTTTCTCGTGCTCACCAAACTCTCGCAAGGATGTCCGCAATTATGGCATTGGACCAGTATCTTTTAGAGTGAGTAGCTTCAAGCATCTGACGATTGGGCTGCTGGAAATTGCTACCTCGAGACCTTTCGATAGGGTATGGTAGACAGGTGTTCAAACGCCTCCTCACTTAGACTACTGCAAACACTGCCACTTCTACTGTGCCAGGCTGCTCTCCAGCGAGCAGCATGGTGATGCCCAGAGGGCACTCAAGGTTGTTTTATTGCAGTTGTGCTGCCCTTTCAACTCATGTTATCAAAAAAAAGCTGCAGTCTGGCTGGGGCGAAATTTTGGTGCCTTATAAATTATAACCTTGTTCATGTCCATAAACATGAACTGTGTGCAAGTTAAAAACCGAGATTGTTGGGAAAGACATAACCAAATAACTGGAAAAACACATGCGGTATCGAACATTTATAGGCATAAGCCACATAGCACTCCGAGGGATAAGGAGAGAGGCAAAAAAAGATTTTCGATAGAAAAATGGCAGCAGTTCTTATTGGCCACTTTTGAGTGCATCGCCATCTGTCGGTCAAGCGTAAAAGCCAAGGAAATACGTGTGAAAAGAAAAATTGGTTCATTTATGAGTATTGTAAGCCTGGAACAGTTCCTGCATTTCTTAAAACCATTATTTCACTTACTGATAATGCATCTTCAGCGAACAACTTACGAGAACCAGTTTGATGAATGTTCCGCTCGCCTTAGATCAGGGGTTCTCAAACTTTTTTGCTTGGAGGAACCCCAAAAGCCTTCAAATAGTTCCAGGGAACCCCCCTCCCCCTCAAAGCCAGTCTCATATCAGCTGCCGGGTCAAGACGGCTCCTGTGCTTGTTCTTCAGATAGGCGAGGGCTGAAAATGCCTGTTCACATACATATGCAGTTGCAAAAGGAAGCAAACTGTCCACTGCCCTTTCAAAGAGGCATGGAAACAACGGAGTCCCCATCCAAAATTTCACCAAGCCTTCACCATTAAATTTTTCTTTGAGAGCAGTGCTTGCCCTGAGCTCTGAGGATTCTCGCGGAACACAAGAAGACAGCCCGCGGAACCCCTGTGTTCCACGGAACCCAGTTTGAGAACCCCTGCCTTAGATGTACACACAAGATAAGGACAGAGTAAAAAAGAAGATTGCTACTTCTTTTGGATAATACCGTATACACGCGTGTAATGGCCGCACGCATGTAATGGCCGCACCCCGAACTTTAGAAAGAAAATTGGGAAAAAAAACTTTTAAAAAATTTCCCGAGTAAAAGCCGCACCATGAGTTTCAGGAAGTTAAGCAGTGCCGTCTACTGTACGGTACAAGAAATACGGAACGTTTTGTGGTTACTGCCGCCAGGTGGGGCCCAAAAATCAAGTGAAAGCCAAAATGAAGCATAAGGTTAGAAGTAGAATTGCCAATAAGAATTAAGAATAAAATATTTTAGGAAAAAAAAAGTCGAGCATGGGGGCAGCGGCCACCACCTCCGTTACGAAGGGGGCGCTCCTAGCCGCAGCGATGCCCGCCCGTTACAAAGGGTGAGGCCAGCAAATCCAATCCAATCCAATCCAAGTCTGTTCGCTCCTCCGTTTTACAGCCATTTCCTCGATCGCCCGAAGCATATCACGTGCGATCTCGCAATCGGAACGCATCGCTGCCCTGATTTGTTCTGCGCTCGTGAGCTGAAGATTTTCTTTTTCCTCGGTGGGAAAATATGTTAGTTATACCGCTCACTTTGAGCTGAAAGTGATTAACTACGCGAAAGAAGAAGGAAAAAGAGCGGCTGGACGAAAGTTCGGCGTTGACGAAAAATGTGTACGGCGATGGTGCTCCCAAGAAGATGCCCTCAGGAAAACAAATGTTCAGAGGCGCGCTTTCCGAGGGAAGCAGAGCATGTTTCCGGAAGTTGAAGACTCACTTCTCGAGTACGTGACGGAGACGCGGTGCAACGGCTTTGCTGTTTCGACTGAGATGTTGTGCATGAAAGCGCTAGACATTGCATGCAGCAAGGGGATTGCGGCTACCGTGTTTAAAGCCAGCAATGGGTGGATTTCACGCTTCATGAAGTGAAAAAACCTGTCCATTCGCCGTCGCACGTCGATGTGTCAACGTCTACCCGAGGAGTATGGTGAAAAGCTTCTGCAGTTCCACAAGTTTGTTATCAACAAGCGCAGAGAACATGAGCACCTTCTCTCTCAGATTGGTAACGCCGATCAAACCCCGGTTTTGTTTGACGCACCCCAGAATGTGACAGTCGAGGCAAAGGGGAAGAAGAGCGTGCGTGTGCTTACATCGGGGAGCGAAAGGCAGCGATGCACGGTCATGCTTTGCATCACAGCGGATGGACGAAAACTACCGCCTTATGTAATTTTTAAGCGGAAACGTCTACCTGCGGTGAAATTCCCTGATGGCATCTTTGTTCGTGCGCAGGACAAAGGATGGATGACGGATGAGCTGGTGACAGACTGGTTGAAGTGTGTTTGGGAGAAGCGACCAGGGGCGAATCTTGCGACACGTTCGCTACTCGTCCTAGACAGCTTCAGGGGGCACTTGACAGAGAGCGTGACAGAGAGCATCTAACACGGACTTGGCCGTCATACCTGGAGGCATGACCGGCATGCTTCAGCCACTGGACGTCTCAGTAAACCGCCCTTTTAAATGTGGATTTCGCCGTGCGTACAGTGAGTGGATGGCAACGGCCCTCCACCAGAAGACTCCAACCGGCCGACTGAAACGGGCATCGCTTGTGGCCGTTTGCCACTGGATACTCGAAGCGTGGGCCACGGTTTCGTTCGAGACTGTGGAAAAAGTTTCAAGGTGACAGGGATATCAAACAGGCTGGACGGTATGGAGGATGACCTCATCTGGGACAAGGACGAGCCTGAAGTGCCGATGAGTTCGGAGGAGGAGGACGACGACGACGAGGAGTGATGTTTTGGACACGGGACAAGCCTGAAATCCCGACGAGTTTAGCGGAGGAGGACGAGGAGTTTTTTGACAATAATAAAGGCAGGTACCCCCGCAAATAATTTTTTTCGCTGTCTTTTTTCTCATGTAATCGCCGCACCCCCTGATTTTCACCCCATCTCGGAAAAAAAAGTGCGGCCATTACACGCGTGTATACGGTACTTCGTTTGTAAAGTGCCATGGTTACCCAGTCCAGTGCCGAAGGGATGAGGCTGCAGGATTTTCTTGAGTAATTTAGGACAGGTGGATTGGGAGGAGGTACCTGCTTTGTCATTAATGATTGTTTTTATTGCCTCGTTTCAGGGCAAAGCATTGGGATGCCCAGCAAGCTTTCCAGCTTTAGTAAGGCAGTCCTTCGGAGGCTTCCCCAAGAGTTCTACATGATCTGCCGGTGTCCAGAGGCGGTGTTGAGAGCCGCGCCGGTTCCCCTCGCTCTCAAGCTTACTTTGCTGTATTCTGCGCTGTCTCACTAGCTGCTTCACCCCTGTTGCTTTTGTAGCAGGTCATAGCCCGTTGGGACGACCCTTTATTTTGTGAGCTGGCCTTTTCTTGATATTGGCTTCTATCTGGGCACATATGCACCCGTGTTAGTTGTGCGTAACTGCAGTGCTGGCCTTGATACCTTGTGATGCTGTGCGTGGCGAGAAAGTGTGATGGAACAAATGTGCTAGTCTCCTCTGTCACCCTGCCTGCATGGAGACAACTAATTAGTTGCCGGCGCAATCTTCACAAGTTGGTGTGCAGGAAACGGTTGTACGTTCACACTTCCGGTTCAAACATGGCTTCACACTGTGTCACTGCTAGCACTGACTGCTCCTTCCATCTACATCTGAGACTAGCTAACAGTGGTAATGCATGCATGCCAAGCTTTAGCACATCCAACATGGCGAGCTTTCCGTTTCCGCAAACACGAACGGACCTCGGACGTGGCATATGTACAGTTATTTTTACGCATGCCTCGAGACTCTGGGAACATTTTGTTTTTTGTTTCTTTATTTTTTGCCTTCCATGGTACCTTGTGAAAAACGAGAAGGTGCATGTTACCAAATCTTTACGCATCTGCCATCGCTGACAAAAGGAGTTGCGTTTGTAAGGCGTGCCGGATGTGGGTGGTAAGATTTGCACAGACTCCTCGCAGGCTTTATTCGTGTTGTTTGTGCACCTCATGTTTCAGTCGCTTAGTGGGAAAAGATGAGTGCTGTACGTTGTGGTTGTCGAATGCGCATGCTGAAAGAAGTGGGAAATCAACGTTGAAAGGATGTCTTCACAGGAAACAGTGCTACTGTTTGTTTCAATGCGAGTGAAAGCATAGTTTGGGCCTAGCCCACCCCTTTTTTGTTTTCGTGCATCTCACCCTGCTGGTAGCGCACTTCATTTATTTGTCTTAAGCGTCCACTCTGTCATGCAACCCGCAGTCATCATATCTGTTTTGTTTTTTTCTCTCACGTGTACGTCTTCTAGTCAAGAGCGCCGTCACTTCTTGCGGCGAAGCGTTGTGTCTGTTGTGTTTGGTACAGTTTATTGCATTTCTATTTTTTTTTTTATGATCTTCATGAATGTCGACGTTAAATACTATGCTCGCACCAGCTGGCTGCCAAATTTGTTACATCTGTAGTGAAGGCTTGTATTTGCTGCTTTGTTTACTACATGTGAAGGGATCGCATAATGATTAGCTATACGCGATTGAAAAGGAGGAGGAAATGCAAGTGCAACATTTTTGTCTGTTAACAGTTTCAGAGTGAACTTTACGATGTTTTAGCCTTTTCTTGTGGACCTTCTCGTCGGATTCCCGCAATTTAAACTTCGCGTTTTCCTAATGCTCTGTGCACGGTTGCATCAAGCTGCTTTCGAACACAGAAATTTTTTGCAAGTTTAGAGCAGTTTTTGTTTTCACTCACCTCTCTCTGATATTGCTTGAGGAATTGAACGGCGTCTAGCTCAGAACATGTCTTGTGCATGCAGTGGTGTCTAGATGCTAGTAGTGCAATCGCTGGAAGTGTTTCGTCATTTTGTACCCAGAGCTGCTTGAAAAGGAGGAGCCTGTGTGTGTGTGTTGCTGCTTGTCGTTAGAGAGAGCTGCTCCATGGTATCAAATCTTCCTTTATCTTAATTTTTTGGTCAAGCCAGGACTGTCCGATGGGGTTAGGAGGAGCGCCATGGAGAAATATACCTGTGCCTCAGATTATTTATGTTGCTACAGTTTTGAGTACTACTGTTTCTTCCTTTGTTAATCAGTCGTTTTTCGAGCCCCCGTTTTGACAGTCAAGATGTTGGTGGCATCAATTCTAACTGGTAGTTATTTTTCAGTTGTCTGTTTTAACACATTATATTTACAGACACAAACGAGTGTTGGCCTCGAGCTGAACCTTGTGGCTTGGGAAGCTTTTTTTCAGCCTTGCGCTTTCCAGGGTTTCAGAGCGATTCATGTTATTTATGAATATTTTTCTAGGAACATATCCATTTTGTGAGCTTGTGTGTTTTTGTTGTGTGAGCTTTGGCGCTGACAGGGCAGCATCTGCTTGCGTTCTGTAAATAGTTTGTTGCCGGGAAGCGTATGTGCGTGGTGCGGACGTCGTTGGGCACACAAGGGTCATTAAGCTTTGGACGGGCTTAGGAAACTACATTCCTATTCTTTTTTCGTGACGTTGTAGACGTAGTGTGGTTTTCCTGTGCAATGTATATTGAAGAGAAGAGGCGACGTGCATGTCTTAACTCAAACCGGTTCACCCGCAGACTTCCAATCTCATGCTATGTTTAACTATGTAAAATACTCTATATAGATAACAGACGTGATTCCCCCTCCCTCTGCATGAGTTTATATGCCCTTGTTAATTGCAATTGTCTTGTACCACAGTTTTAGTTAGAAAAAAAAGATCTACCGGCTGTTTGTTGCACAGATTATTTCCCTTTGTAACAAAAGTGCATACGATGAAATAAAGTGTCAGTATCGAAGGAGGATCTCGTTGCCTCGACAGTGCGACTCCAGTCCTGAATTCTTTCCGAATGGAGCAGAGACATACAGCAAAAGTGCATGCATTTACTGTAGAACCAGAATGAAAGTGCGAACCTTACTTGAACTGCGGCATGTTTATTTATTTATTTTTTATTTATTCTTTTATCCACAGTGCCACATGTGGCATTACAGTGGTGGGGGGAGGGGGGGGGTACAGTTCTATAAAGCATAAGGAAAAAAAAAAGTTACAAAGACGATGCAAATTTTTCATTGTCAGATATATGAAGACAAGGCGTTCAATTATTGAACAGTGTGTGGAAAAAACGGCAATTTAAACAAGTCTGTTCTCGGATCTATAGTGTGGGCAGAAAATGTACTTGTCCCTGGGAATAGTAGTTCTTTGGTGATATATATTGTGAAATAATTTTAGCCTCAGTTTTCTTCTTCTCACTTCAGGTGGTTCCCATTGTAATTTCTGTTTTACGCTGGTCATGCTAGTTTGTAATTTCCTGAGAAATAGCGGGCGGCCAAATTCTGAACTCTTTCTAATTTGAGTTTATCAACATTTGTCAGCGGATCCCATACAGTACATGCATATTCCAGCACGGATCTAATGTAAGTTTTAAAAAGTAGCTCTCTAGAATCTTGCGAAAACATTCTTGCGTTATAGGTGGCCACCTTACTCAGTTACCAACAATCCATTACTTAGACTTGTAGTGCCAATCTACATGAAGACCTCGCAACACAGGGCACACCACACATTTGGCCATAACCTTGTGGTGGCAGATGTGGTGTAGTGTGTACGAAACACAAGCTCATATCACTAGGGGTGTACGAATACTGAAATCTTCTAATGCGAATTATAGGAAAAAAATGCCTTCGAATATGTGATCAGTGAAAACAGAAAAAAAAAAAGGAAAATTAAAGATAGTGGCGTCCGTGTGCTGTGCAATGTCAGCTCCCCAAGTGGTCGAAATTACTCTGAAGCCCTTCACTACGGCTCCCCTTTATCTCTTTCCACTTTCACTCCAACCTTCCTCCCTTCCCTTACAATGCGGTTCAGGTGTCCACAGAACAACTGTGACAGATGCTGTGCCTTTCCCTTCCTGTGAACCAATTATTTTGTACAGGATTCTGTATCCCAGTTCATTGTACAGGAAGGAGCTGCATGAAATGGTGGAGGTGTCGTACCGGTGCCGAATACAGTAAACTCGCACTAATTCCACCTTCCACACCAGAAAATGCCTCCAATTAAGGAAGGACGAGGGTCTTAAAATTGGTTTTGTTATTACCCAAATTTTATGAAACCTTTCAGAATTATTGTTTTTTTTTTTTTTCAGGTGATTTCAAATATGCAAAAATTATCCTTCTGGGGTAATTAGTTCTAAAAGTATTACAGAATTGTTGCTTATTGTCTGCTCAAACAGTGGGAAAAAAATGGTCATCAGAAATTAATTTTTAACATACAGGTAGATACTATAAAGTGTAGGCAATGCAATGTTGGAAGCAGTTTTAAAATTGAGCTAAGTTCAGCAGCCCACTCAACTTGGCACTCACAGGCATGGCAACTGTAGAAGAATTCCACGATAAAATACAAAAATTTTGAACTGAAAATAAAAAATGTGCTTCCAACATTGCATTTCTTACACTTCGTAGTATCTGCCACATGTCAAAAATTAATTTCTGATCAGCACTTTTTCTTTTGTTCGAGCAGACAAAAATGATAATTCTCTACTATCTTTAGGACCAACTGTCTTAGAAGGGAAATTTTTGCACATTTGAAGTCGGCAGAAAAAACAATTGTGCGAACTGTAATCAAATTTGGGAGTTGGCAGCTCCTGCCAAATGTCCGGCAACCCTATGGGCAGTCAATGCACAGCCAAGTTAGCTGCCAGCGCCATGCTCACGCTGATACTAGATTTTAGTGCATAGGGTGCTGCCGCGTAAAAAAAATATATATATATAACACTTCCTTTATATAAAATGTATGGCTATAGCCAGCAAATCTTTGGGCCAGTCTTCAGCATGTGGGAATACACCGAGTACATTATAGCTGTTGCAGGGTGTCTGCAAATGATGCCATACTCTTGACGTGCAATACGACCACACTCACACAGCTTTGCGAGGTACACAAAAAGCGCAGACATTAATTTTTTATACTTCCATCTGTTTAACCCTCACATCAATCACTTAATGCTTTCACGGCACAGTTAGGGATGTACTATTCCCCATTTAATTGTACAATCTGTGCAGATGGGCACTTTCTGTAGCTGCAGCTTTCAAGCTATGCCGTGGACCAAGAGAGAAGCTGTGGCACAGCTAGCTTTTAAGAGCAATACTAAGAGCTGTTGTCGCAAGAACAAAATTGTTTGTTACGTCTGTGCTTTATTGCATCTCAGTTCTTTTTGACAGTGCCACACAATACATTACAAAAATATGGTTTTTGTCAAGCAGTTTCTTCGACCTCATTTTTGAGATCCGAAACCGCACAGCCAATGTGTAGAACGCACAAGGGCAGCATATCTGCACCACAGCTGCACGTAACACAAGTTGTTTTCCTTTGGGTGATTGCGGCACTTCAGTAGTGGCTCAGATCGCATGGTCCAAATACTCTGGAGCGGCTTGCACTGGTCTGTAACTCCTGTGAGTTCGCACGTGCCTGTTTAAATGTGTCCTCTCTTTGAACGCCTGGGGACACAAGTGGCATGGGTACGGCCTCTCGCCCGTGTGAACGCGAATGTGTACCATCAAATTGTCACGTCGTGCAAAGCGCTTGTCGCAGTGCATGCACTGGAAGGGGCGTTCGCCAGTATGCGTCCTCCGGTGCGCCTGGAAGGAGGAGTGATAAGCTGTGGCGTAGCGACAATCGGAACATAAAAAACGTCGTCCTCCCACTTGCAACTGCTGTTGAGCTGGCGAAGTGCGCCCGCTATGAGCAGTGGCTGAGCCTGCATAGTGGAAGAAAGCAAGCTTCCTAAAATTAGACAAATGTGTCACATAGCATAAATAAGGCCTCGCACATCTATCAAAAGGTATAACTGACAAACAAAAAGATGCTCCAGATACACTATAGCCCTCTGTATACATGGACTCGACGGCAGTGGGTCAAGCCTGCTTTTCCTTATAACTCGACTCAGTGAATCGACAGCATCTATATACTTTCAGACAAGTGGGTCAAGCAAGTTAACTTGACCTGCTCTGCTGCCTATTTTACACGACCTGACTGCGTATGCATGAACCCGACAACTGGTTTTGTACTCGATCCCACTCTGTTGAGTTCATGTATGTGAAATGCGAAATTCAGTAAGCCAAATTTTAAGACAACCCAGTCTTAAAATAAGACACCTGCTTAATCGAAGTTGGCAAGCACTTTGCCAAAACTTAAAAAACACACGAAAGGCAGAGTACAACCTATACCAAAGAATATGTTGGATACTAGAAAATGGAGCAGAGTCAAAAGCTACAAATATTCTGAGCCAAAGCATGACTTGTCATACGTGCTGTTCACAGACAAAGCGCATAAAGCAGCACTGCTAACAGTGCACGACACATCTTGCCACAAGCTACTTTTCATAAAAAACAGCAAAATTGTGAAAAACATCGTATAAATACATTTACAGGTGCAAAATATCCATTGCAATATGAGACCCATTATATGTGCTACATGCAGTGACAATTATTTTGATGGTGCCAATATTTACGATTAACTGTATGAAAAAAAAAAATTATTTTATCTGTTAAATAATGGCCGCCGCTAGCACATGTACTATAACCAAGCGATGTAAAACATGAAACCTTGCAAACAAGATATGCAGAACATTACACTCCACTCACCAATAAGCTGAGCTGGGGGTCCTATAGAAACTGATTAAAAAGTTGTAGTGAGTTAAGAAGGGAAGGAAAGGAAATCCAAAACCGGCATATTTTCACAAGTAAAAAAAAAAGGAAATTTTCTAGTGAAGCTTATCTTATGGGTGACTGCAGTTTACAGGTCATCATATTAAAGCACTGCATAAAAAGTTGCAAAAGCACATGTATACATGCTTACCAACTATGAATGTACAAACCACAGAAACTTAAATTCAACCCAGGTACACTGGGGTATGCAAAAAATCTCAGAACTTGCATTCAAAACACCATGCACGCTTCGTCACAGTGCTTCGACTATTGTTGGTATGTTTTCATTTTGTGCACATAAAAATGACCCAGATATCAATCATCACCACTAAGATTTCAACAAGGCCAATGCACCCCAGCTGCTTTCGTCATGAAAGCAGAAAGTGCCAGCACAGTCCAGTCATGTCCTCCGTCACCACTTCATACTAGCCCGTGCACGCACATTTTCTGACCCTTTATCGTCCATCTGTTGTCAAGCCGTTCGCTGCTGGGAGCAAATGTAATGCACCGGTTTTGTCAGATTCTCGGTGGTGACGATCCGACTGCCATGTGCATGACACCTCACTTAGCGTGAGGGCTCCCATCAAGTAAAAAAAACCTACAGACACCAACAAAAGACACTGCAACTGCTGTCATGATAGTGCAATGCTGGTCCAGCCAAGTGCCACATATATTCTACTATAGTGCATATTATCCTGTGCATTATGCTCATCATGAAACATTTTTACATATTCTAAATTGTATACAGGTTGTGTGTGGTTCCAGGAGTTCTCAATTACACAAGCGAGTTTTTTATTTCACCTCTGTCAAACTAATGTGAGCACTGTGGTCAGGATCAAGACTGCAACATTGGAATCGGAAGCTGCACACCAAAGCAATGGAGGCACTGTACGTAATGATGGGGAGGATTATTTTTTTTTTCTCAACGTGATCGTAGCACAAAAGCATGAAATAGACAGAAGTGATTTGCTCCTGCGAGCAAGAACAGGAAATATATCGAGAGAAAGGAGATAGTTCAAAACATGAAGCACACAATGAATGGGCACAGTTCACTTCTCAGCGATCCATGAATGGGGAGTGCGGACAAGATCAAGTGCTGACAGCACTCTTCAACAAAAGAGAAGCAACGTAGTTATAGGTAATCCGCAGTGTGTTCCTTGGAGAACTGCAGAAGATAAGGCCTACAACCTGAAAACAAAAGAAAAAAATATATCTGTAAAAAGAAGTCTTGTTTCTTTTTTTCTTCACTTTTTTTCACGAAAACAATAGAAAATCTGAGATCCTAAGGTTTCTCGGTACAGTTCCAGAATGCATGACAGGCATGAAATGAAATGAGACATGAAAATCAAGGAACAAAAAAACAAAACAGCAAATGCAGTAGCAGCAAAATGCCTGCTTTGTTTGTTGCACTCCAGCCTGTCATCCAAAAGAGGTATTCTTATTATTGGTCTAAGGCAACAATACATGCTTGATGCCAGAAGAAATTCCTAATTTTGGAAATGTGTCAAGAGGCTTATCCCAATAGCCAAGAGCTGAATTCTTCACAAAATCAAAGCTCACATCAGAACCAAAGAACAGATTTTTTTAGGCCATGAAAGACAAAAGAGTAACACGTCGAGGCCCTTCCCACTTACAGACTTGACCCACACTTTTGATATCCACATGTCCATTTGCACCAAACTTCAGAGAGCATATGACACCTGAATGAAACACCAAGTAGTCACTTATGAAAACAACAGCAGCAACAAAATAAAACAAGGTTTTGGCACAAAAGAAACCATAGGCTCATTCCAAGGATCGAATCTGTTATAGAACTCTCAGCATGGAATACCAAAGGGTGCAATAAAAACAAGAGGGAACCTTATCAGCCTGGTTTGATTGCAATGTTTCAGCTTGCAGCAAGTATAGTGTTCTAGAACACTGTACAATAAGTGAACTCATACACAAGGTAACAAAGATACTTCAACAATGTGTCGATGTAATCTGCATTCCACAACTATAAGCAGCTCCAGCACAAATGAATGGGAAGGTGTTTGACTGCTACATTTGTTAATCCGCATTAGATGCAGTATATCACCTGATATATATTTTACAGGATACTTTCAAGCTACGACCAGATGGACAGGAGTCATTCTGAAGCAATGTACACCCGCAAACTGGCTTCTTCATTCGATTTCCAATGGATGGGAAAATGAACATAATGGTGATCCAGCATATCCACTCAACCCACCATTACAAAAATGTGTCCTCAACATTTCAATTGTTGTCACATTTTTGAAAGGCAGATTCACGAAGTAAAAAAGGAAGAGCAGGGGGTTTTTTAGTGAAGTAGTTTTGGCTTCTCAGTTATATCTGGGCCAGATCTCATTTTGGGGATGGTGAAATTGCCGCATATGCGGTCTTTTTTTTTTTTTATGTTATTGTGAAAAACTATATCTAGCACTGGTTTTCATGCTAGTTCGTTTCTTTTTGACAGTAACTGCTAAGAAAGTATACTCAGAAGCACCAATTGCCACCTCGATCCCTCAAGGTCTGGCGCATTCTAAATGCATATTTGACACAGGCTTCACAAATATTTGGCTTGCACTACCATGCACGTTGACAAATTAATTACACACCCCACGTCCAAAGGGTGCAAATAACTGCACAGCCTGCAGGATTATCAAATACCGCCGAGGTACATTTATAACTGCAATTGACTTTTTGTAATTGCTTAAAGGCACAATGCAACCAGTGCAAATGTGCTTCAGAGCAACGAATTTTGAACGTTAGCTGCACTGCTTGGTTTTGTTCTAATTTACAAATTTTTGTATGCAAAAATTCTGACACTATACATACAAACCAGCAATTTTGACAATGCTGCCTCCTATTTGTCACTAATGCCAAAAATGCACACGTATGGTAGAGTAGAAGCACGAACAAAACGCCTAAACACACACCCTTCGCTGTTATCTGCTGCAATTGTGTTTCTACGATGCCCACGCAGCTGCAAAATGTTTTCGCTACTTTCATTTGAAGGTGCGCGCGCCTAGAAGCAGCGTCCTTCAAACTAGCGACCATAAACATTTATAACATACTGGTTTCGACAGCCACCACGTACGGACTCTCTGACCGGCTCTTTCGGTCGCCAGCACGTTCGCGAGCGTTTCAGTAATCGCGAGTAGGTACCAGTGCCTCCTTGAGTTAGTACGCCCACGCCTACTACAGCCGCTACACGGCTACACTGGCCAGGCCCGTAATCCAGCAAGCTAGCTCCAGAGAGCGCTTTGTACTTGTACTACTTAAAGGTACTACTTGCTTGTAAGCATTGTCATAACCTCCTTTATACTCCATTGTAGGTACCACACGGTGAACGTTGACAATGCACAAAGGCACAGCCGTAGTGGTGCTGTCAAAAAAGTAACCGACACTACAACAAAAAAAAAAAAAAATTATTAGGCAATCATCTATTCATAACAAATTATTTTCACTAAAGGCACCGTGTCCTCGTTAGTATAGTGGTCAGTATCCCCGCCTGTCACGCGGGAGACCGGGGTTCGATTCCCCGACGGGGAGTGCATATTTTTTAAGGTTGCTGTTTTAACATGCCTTTTTTTTTTTTTTTTTTCGGTTGTGAGATTGCGTAGGCAAGGAAGGGAAAAAAAAAAGGCTCCAAATGTTTGCTGCGCTGTCAGTAAGCACCTCACTGAAAATATCACATGTTGCAGCGGTTGTGCAACGCTGCCAACCAATCAAAGGCTGAATCACATGTACGCGAAAACTCACGCGAACGCGACGGAGGCTTCGCGCGAACATAAATCCATGTGTCGCTTGGTTCGTCGCTCGGATCTGGGCGGGTGGCAGTTCCTGGCCCTACGGGGCTGGGACGGTTGGTCAACGCCGCTCGCGGGGGGGCTAGCCAGCTACCGAATTTTTATCTGTTGTAGGCCGTCATTGCACCCGCCACTGCTTCGGTGGTGGACGACGGCCGTTGTCACGGCGCGCGTCTTTCCCTCTTCTTTTTCCTCTCTTCTCTATTTTCTCTTCTGTCCGCCCCGTCGGGGTGGTGCAGTGGTAAGGCGCCTGACTACTGTGCCGGAGTACGTACCCGGGTTCGAACCCGACCTCGGCGGCTGCGTTTCGATGGAGGCGAAACGAAGAGGCGTTCGTGTGCTGTGCGATGTCAGCGCACGTTAAAGATCCCCAGATGGTCGAAATTACTCTGTAGACGCGTCCAATACGACTCCTCTTCCTCCCTTTCCACTTTCACTCCCACCTTCCTCCCTTCCCTTACAGCGCGGTTAAGGTGTCCACAGAAAACAACCCAGACAACACACCAACTTCCATGAATGGACGTCCCGCCCTACCTCCCACATCCTAACAGGTTAATCGACAGGACGGCCCTGCTAGCTTCCTTCTGGGCTATGTTCGAACCTCCAAAGAAGGATATCCGTGGAACATCCCATTTACTAGTCCTTTTATAAGATCATGCTAAATACATTCCAGGGTAGTTGTAAGAGATCATGCATCCTGTCGCAAGAAAGCTAGTGAACAAGAACCACACAAATTCGCCTGAAATGTCAAAAACAAAAGGCATCATCACTATAAATAGAAATTGGCGCCGTCCCTGCTACTACACTCAACAGTTGCTAACTAAATTTCAGTTGCACTTTTGGCTATGTTGGGGGGTTGCAACTGATTGTTCATCGTGGTTATTCAGAGCATATGAACAGCGAATGTAAGCTCGAGCATTTGCTGATGCATGGGAATTGGCTCCTTTGGAAAATATATAAAAGGCAGTGACGAAATATATGCTGCATTACATGCAGCCTACCATGATATGAGGGTAAGGTTCAATGGGAATCGTGTTCGCAAAAAGGGCATATGCCAATTGCAACAGTTAAACGTGGCGCCCAACTTCTCCAAAGAACACAAATCAGCTCTAACTAATGGCTTTATTTTTATTGTCGACAAAGAAATGAAGAGGCTCAGTTAACAGAATGTGACATGTGACCTTGGTTAACTACTGCTAACAAAATATATAACTATCCAAGAGATAATTTTATATAGGTTTGCACATATGCACACATCAGGACACCCTTGTTGTGGAGTATATATTAAAGTGCTTGAGAAGTGTGGTGGTCTCAGAATTGTGACTCCTCTGTTCCTTGCAAATTGTGAATATGTGCGTAAGTTCGGTGTGCGTAATTTGTCAAGAACCGCAATGTTTTCGCTGTGTGGTTATTATACATAGTATGCAACACCCAGTATATAGGCACATGCAGAAAACGTGTGTAGTACAGGTTGCAGCATGCAGTGTTCAACGCCCCCAAATATTGATTTGCACACAGGCGTTTATCGATTAAGTAAAATGTTTTTTTTAGGCAAATATTGTTATAAATGTTTTGAAGATATTGTTATAATGTTTTGAAAATAATTATAACTAGAAATTTTGAAAATGGTCACCTCCAGCATAGTGGTTTTCCTGTTGAAATTCAACTCTGCCTCCAATTCTTCCCAAATCATCCCTGCCCTAATTGCCCCAATAGAAATTAAAGATGGCACCTTCCCAGACGGCCACTGACGTCCGACGGACAGCCGAACTCGGCCGCAACTCGGCGGCCGATTTCGGACGTCCGCCGGAATTCCGGCGTCCGTACGAAAGCGGATGGTCGAATCCGTTCGCCCAGCGGACAGCCGCCGTACGTCCGCCACTGGATTTGCTTTTACACAGCTATGATATAGTTTGTAGCCGTCGTGCTCGTCTGAACTGCGTATAAATCAGTAATGCCGTCAAGTCTGCATTATATGATGCCAGAGCGAATCGATGCGATAGAAAGCGTTTCCATTAAACAGTTTTTTTTTTATTTTCCGCATGTTTCATCGTTGAATTCTTCCATCAAAAATTTTTGATTTAAAGTGAAATGACCATTAAACATTTTTCTATCATGATGCTTCGGTGAAATTTTAATCAGTGGCTGAACAGACGCAGCAAGCAGCAAGCTCAAAAAGAACGAAACCGAACCTATCCTCAAAAAAATCTGAAATGAGCCAATCCAATCCACCTGACAAGTTGACGTTTAGTCATGGAAGATGGCTTCACGTTTCCGTGTTCTGCATTTTCTGCGCAAATACCTACGGCTGTAATGCACTGCTAGCATTGTTTTTGCTGTGGCTTGGTGC
Organism: Amblyomma maculatum; assembly: GCF_055883805.1. Lineage (NCBI taxonomy): Eukaryota > Metazoa > Arthropoda > Arachnida > Ixodida > Ixodidae > Amblyomma > Amblyomma maculatum. Next base: position 121,093,276 of record NC_139349.1, read on the forward strand.
GGCTGGCACACTTTGTTCACCCGCCGATTCCAAAGTAAGTATTTCAGCGAACTTTTGTTTCTTTAGTGGAACTTTTCGATGCACCGATAGTGGTGAGCTTTTGGGCAGCCGAACGGTCGAGTGTTTTAGGCGAGACTGACAGGATGGCTCCGCGCCGACTAACTAAAGTGCAGCCTCAAGTCTGAGGGCCATCTTTCTCGGCATTACTGGACGTTGCGCCAGTAAGCCGCGCTACTTCTCTGTCTCTGATAAAGGAGTGCCTGCCCGAGCTTTAAAGGAGTTAATTTGTTAACCATGCGCAACGTGCTGAGTTGTAAAAACTATACGAGAAAACTTTTGCACTCCTCGAGCCTATCGTGCGACATACCTACACTTGTGAAAACGTCGCGAGTTTCTTTTTTTTTTCTCTCTCTTTTTCTTTCTTTTCTTTTCTTTTTTTTTTTTTTTAATGGACAGCCGCTGATCTTTCTCTCTCGAGCTTTACGGCAACTACAGTTTCTAGAAGGAACGGCTGTAGCTACTAAATAACTAAAGGTTTAGTACTCTCCTTCAGCTTTGACAAACCAGGACAGCACCTTGCGCATGTTGGTTATGCATGTGGGACCGAACCGCGCAGAACAACCGGACAAGGAGATGAGAGGAAAAAAAAAAGTCAGCACTTGTCTTTTTCTTGACCCGTTGTTCTGCGCGGTTCTGGCAGGAATTTGACATACCGCCGCCGCGATACAGTTGGGCTGTGAGCTCTGGTGCCTGCAACGCCTTCTTTTATGCAAAACAGGCATACTGGGAGGCCATGCAAGCCGCGGGCTCAAAAAAAAAAAAAAAAAAAAGAGCAAAAGTGAGATGAAAACAAAATTGTTGTTGCTTTGTCCTTACAGATATTCAAAGGCTCCTCAGAACTTCATTGCATTATTGACAGCGAGATAATGCCAAAGCTACACTAGAGCCATGCAGCACCTTATAGTGCATGATACTGAGCTTATGTCTCGCACTGAAAGCTCTTACCATGTTCTTAGATTATCATATTAAAGTAGCTTTAAACCCATGCTTGTTAATACAGTGATAGCCATAAATTGAATCTAGGGCATCATGCTCACATACAAGGCTTCTGATAACCGCTGGTCACATGATGTGGGCTATAGCAGAAACCTGTACCTGGTCATCTTACAAGCATTTGTGCAATTGATGCTTTTAATGTGTTGTAAAAGTTTTTGTGTTCTGTTTCTGTATGGGAATGCTTTCCTTATTGAAGGCTAACATTTGGCTTGCTACAGCAAAACCTCTACCTAGTCATCCTAAAAACAGCACCGCAGTTGGTGCTTTTAGTGTGTTGTAAAAGTATTTGTGTTCTGCTTCTGTATGGCAATGCTTTTCTCGTTGAAGACTAGCATGAGGCTTCCAAAAATTTTTCAGATGCCATTTGCTGTAGCCGATTTCGTAAGCCAACAGGAAGCAGCACTTTGAACATGGAAAACTGTCATCCACGGGGGAAAAACAGCAACATCCCTTTGCATTCTCATTTCTTTGGTATGGCTAAAAGTGAGTATTGTATCATTATCTATATTATTAATATTGAATCATGATTGTCAGTGTTGAAGTTGTTTGAGCGTGATGATTTTAAACACACAGGACATCCCTTGTTTACATGTAGGATGTAGAACTGGTTTCAACAAACTTTATGCAGCAAATTCTTTTTACATTGTCCACCATGTTACTTTTTGTCATTGTCCGTTGAAGTAAATAACCAGTATTTTACGTTTACACAGTCGTCCACTCTTAGCTTGAATGGGAATGTGTGGCATGCAGTTTGCAAAATAGCAATGCATCCGTCACAGCCATGCATCAAGGCTAAGTGGCTTGTGCGTAGAGGGACTAGCCGCTCCAGCTTCACGTCATCTGCCTCTTTGCTCCGGTGTGCAGACGTGCATTGAGGCAAAGTGGTTTATGTGTAGAGAAACCAGGAGCATCTTTGTCACATCTGGCTGTTTGTTACATTGTGCAGATGCACATCGAGGCAAAATGGCTGATGTGTAGAGGGACCAGGAGCTGCTGCTTAACGTTCTTCGCCTCTTTACTACAGTGCACAGCCGTGCATTGGTGCTAAGTGGCTTGTGCATGGAGGGCCCAGGAGCTGCAGCTTCACGTCTGCCTCTTCGCTCAGGTACGCAGGTGCGTATTGAGGCAAAATGGCTTATGCATAGAGGGACCAGGAGCTGCTGTGTGGCGTAGTCTGTATATTTGCTATGGTCGTATTGAAGTACAGGGGGGGGGGGCTCATGTGTAAAGGTACCATGAGCTGCTGCGTCATGTCGTCTGCCTCTTTACTATGGTGCGCAGGCATGCATCAAGGCAAAGTGGCTTATGCATAGAAGGACCAGGAACTGTTGCTTCACATCTGCTATGATGCGCAGCTGCGTATTGTGGGTGGTGGTGGAAAACATTTTATCAGATACAAATACAGGAGGTTACTCACTAGCTGACCCTGAGGGGGCCTGTCCTGACAAAAACAAGGGGTCCCTAGTTTGGGACCCCAGTGGTGGTAGAGGGACTAGAGGCTGGTACTTCACGCTGTCTGCCTCTTCGCTACGGTGTGCAGCTGTGATGGATGCAGTGGCATCTCAAAAAGTGCATGCCACGCACTCGCATGTTCAGCCTGAGTGGACGACTGTGTACCTGCTATAGCTTTGTTATTCATAGAATAAACCTAGGCCAAGTTGGATAAATTATAGCTCACCTCATATGTGGTCAGCAAAGAAAAGCCACTCCAGAAAATCTGATGCATTTACTGTCATAGGATTCTTATTCATATACATGCTACTGACAAGTCAGATTCTTCACCCTCAGAAATGCCAGAAAAATAACCAAGGGTGCGTCTGCAATAGTCTAGCTTGCTCTTTCTCTGCAGACTTGAGTCAGATGTGTGTTCCATTGCTGTGGGTGGGACAGGTGTGAATCTTTGATTTTAAGCTTGCAACAAGTATGTTATTGTAGTTTAAAGGCAAAACGGTACTAATAATCGCAGCCCCCCGTGGCCTTTATCCCCTTTTAATAGTGTTGCTAGACACTGAATTATTAGTTTACTCTGCACTGTTTCTGTCTAGTTAATGTGCGGAGATGTACATATATTTATATGACTTGGAGTTGTCGACTTTGCACTTAGAAACATTGTAGCGTTATCTGGTGTGTTGTTTTCATTTCTTTAATGATTTCTGTAAGGGATCGGTGGGTATGCTAGGCATCATTATTAGTCTGCTCTTTTTGGGTCACCTGTTCAATGCCCAGCTGCGGCCGTCTCCCACTTGCCCTCGGACAGGAGGCGGAGAGACGCGCACAGAGAGCAGCTACAGCAGCTACAGTGCTTAACAGAAACGTAGGCAGAGAGGGAAAGAAGTCCCCTCTTCCGAGGACTTTGCTGTCGCACTCGAAGACGCGGGGACAGGCAGTTTGTTCTCGTTGCTGTGTCATGTAGGGGGCTCATTTTTATTTAAGGAGCTTTACGAACAGTATACAACTAAGGGGTCCTTAGTACTAAGCGTACTAAGGGGTCCTTAGTACGCTGACTGGACCCATCACCCGGAGGCAGCACAGCTTTGAAACGAGCACCTCTTTTGGAAGAACTGCTTATCGTTCAAAGAAAAAACACTGTCAGGTTGAAGGGTGTAAGGCCCGCTTCCTTGTTGGGGAGCCCATAAAAGTGACAATTATTCAGTGCAGGCGCGCTGAGTGGGGTCTCGTTGAGGATTCCAACCCTGGATGTCAACAATGGTGGGAGATGGCGGCGTTGAAAAAGGGCAAGTGTGTAACAGTGACAGTATGATGCGGAGCGGGAGGATGTGGATTGGCTCTTCTGATGTGGTCCGCAATGGTGCTGACTCGGACGCCAATAATTGCAATAATTGCCCTGTAAAAGGAGCCGCCAAGGATGCAAGCTTTGGGCAATGGTTGCGCATGTGGGACACCGTTTTGATGGGTTCTAATTTTTTTTTTTTTTTCCTAGGGGAGAGAGTTTGGCATGTGACCTACTGAGCCAATCATTTCGAGGTCCATTCTCTAAATTCTGTTTGTTGTGAAACGAATTTGTTGTCCCTTTTGCATTTCTTGTATTAGGGAGAGGGTGAAGAACTTATGAAAGTGGAAAGACATGCCAAAATGTTTGTTAGCCAGTCATGTGTGAGTTCGTTGTCATTGGGGATGAGAAATGTGGGCGGAGTCCCGAAGTTAATGAAACGGCCCCGCGGCCTGGAGAACTCGTTCTGAGCTAAATTTTGATCTCTTTCCTCTTCGGCATAGATCATGGTCATTGTTTCACCTGTTGTAAATACGTACATTCATGTATAAAATTTTCAGTTCATCTTCCTCTCCGTGTGCAAGTTGTTGTGGCCAGATGCAGTAAATTCACTATTTTCATTTCTATATAACGTGCCTTTCTGAAGATGGTGAGCTCTTTTGTCCAATCCTGTAAGAAAGCAGCAAAGCGCTCCCAAATCGTCCACAAAACTGTGTGATATCTTTAATACTAACTGCGGCTTGGTGTCACTCAAAACATGTAGTTGAGGTAGATTTCTTCCCCCCCCCTCTTTTTGTTCGTTCAAATGAGGACCAGCGGACACTAACTCTTGCTTTTGTAATGCCCTAGGCCCCGCCTTAAGGCAGTACTCCAATGTCAATACCATTTTTATAGCTATGGCTGTCCAACAGCACTAATGTCTTTTATACACTTCTTTTACTAATCTCTTACCCAAGTGGTGGCTTATACTGCGGGGGTGAAAGTCTCTGGACAGTATGTGTAGATTTTGGACTAGAATCGCGATGTAAACGAATTGTGACCTTATTTCTCTTGCACACATGAAAGAACTAACGTTCAACTTTCACATCGACAAGTATGGTCCGAGTTTCCTGGTCGATGTGAAAGTTATGTGCTTTGATTGCAGCTTGTGTAGTCCACACACTTGTCCCCGATATTACATAGGGGCAAATTAGGCGCCTTTACAGGGGCAGTTTCTTTGGCGCCCACTACCTTCCCCATAAATAAGCTACAGGTTTTCTTGTGAACAGCTGGCTGCATTTATAAATACCATTATTTTTTTTGTAATTTGTTGTGCATAGTTGAGAAATCCATGACATACATGCACAGCTGGTTGCCAGAATTGTGCAGCCATATTTCAGTAACTAACATCCATGCTGCATGCTGCCGGTAATACATCAGGAGCTTGTGGTTGTCAGCTTTTTGTGTTTTGTGTGACTATAAGCCTTGCTATTGTAATGTCACATATAGCGCTGTGGGTAAACAAATAACTTTACTTTTAACTTTACTTTTAACTCTTGTAGAAGCATGAACACTGCGCAATTACTGCGGCGGGCTATGCTTCCACATTGGGCTTTAGCCACATGTCAAATGTCTATCTTTATTCTGCTGCAGCAGCTTGCATGTTATCAGATAAGTTACTTCATCGCAGCTGCTCTAAGGAGACGCTTTCTAGACGCTTGTAGCCTAGATGTTGATGTCGATATACCCCCGACACGCCCAGGGAATGTCTTCGGTAGAGGGCACATGGAAACCAGCGAAATGTGCAGTTTACAGAACAAAATGGTAACAATTTTAAATGATGTTATTATTGATCACTTCTTTTCAGAGCAGGAACAGTGACTTTAGAAATCTGCCTGTTAAACCGCTCAAAATGCAGGTTTCTGCCGCCAATGCATACCTGTGTAATACTGCAATGCTCTGGCTGTGCTTTATGTTCATATACAGCATCCTTTATGCTTAGTTTCTCTGCATGTACACTCCATGTCTTGGGCATTGCTGAGGGCGCATAGCAGCAAGCATAACATGCCATGTTTGGTCAGAGTGGCATGTTCAAAAAGACGACATAAAAACATTAAAATACTGAATGCCAGGTTCTTGTTATTCTGCATGGGTTTTGCTGCAGTTATATGACCTTTCTATATAGTATGTGACAGTTCTGAATGGAGATGCATGCGTACAGTGCCACCTGGAAAAAGCAATTGAGAGAAACTGGCAGTTGCCCTTGGAGATGTGTAATCAAAGTTCAGCACAGATAACTTGAATTTCATTTTCCCTTCTATTGCAGGAGGAGCCCAGCCTGCTCTTTCCATCTTAGGCCTGGAAGACCAGCAACAGCTGATCGAGCAAATGCACAGGATAGTAACTGCTCCTGGAATCCCGGCCTGCGGAGGGCGCCCACAGAGAACTCGATCATCTCCTCGCTAATTCCGAAATATTAGGTTTCAATAAATACCTTTTCCTCCACCACCTCCCCAAGAGAAGAGCTGTCGCGGCCAAGGATAATTAAAAAAAAATTATTCAAGCAGATTCTTAATACTCCAGTTGGCCTGCATTTTACCATGCCACTCCTTAACATCGATATTTTTTTAGTGTAGACTATTTATGCATGCAGTTTTTGCAATATAGCAAAAAAAATGCTTTTTTTACAACCTCGCATGCTGGTATGCCTATGCACTTAGCATGTTTTCAGGAATGGCGCATTTGTGTAAAGCTCAGCTAGCATATGTGCCTCTTTGATGGAAGTTTTAATTGCACACTACTGTTCAGTGCTTTGTGTGTGAAAGTAAAGCAGACAACAGGAAACTTGAACCTGTTGCATATTCTATTGTCTGCTTTACTCTCACGACTAAGGCATTGAGCACTAGTATGTGACTGAAATTTCCATCGCACATGCTTGCTGAGCTTTACACGAATGTTATTGGCAAGTTTTTACACCAATAGCGGGCCCTGCAAGCATGTTCCGGGAAACGTCCGAATGTCCGCCTCCGGCTGCCCGTCGGACGTCCGTGGGACGCGATCCGGATCCACGAACGATAGTCCGACGGACGTCCGCTGTACGTATATCGAACATAACCGGACTTCCGTCGGATGTCCGAAGGTCCGAAAAAGGACGTCCGTCGGTCGACCGTCGGACGTCTATGGCCGTCTGGGTTGAGGCTGCTCATAACACCAACATGAGCTGAGATTCATATAATTGCATACTTCTTACGAGGCCTCGACAAGACAGGGCCTAGAATAACAACCAGAGGAAAATCTCCTAAACAATGTCCCAATAAGCTCCTAAAATACCCCAAACATGTCCCACCTTGGTATTGTTTGGAACGTCCTGAGGAAGTCACTACTTGTTTGATTTGGGATGTGTTGGGGATTTTTCTAGGACTTTTCCGGACTTCCCTAGGACATCCGAAACTCCCATAATTGGAATCCCTGGGATCTCCCTGGGACGTATGTGTGTTGTCTGGGAAGTGAGACAGTTACCGCGCCTTTCCCTTCCTATAAATCAATCAGTTCTCTACTGTCCGCACGAGGCAGCGGAGGTGGCTCAGCTACACAGCCAAAGCAGGCCCGTGCATTTTCTTTTCCTTCTTCCTACAGCCACAACAACGCTCGGAGCATGCGAAATGAGCGGCATGCCGCTCATTTCGCATGCTTTCTTCATTTTGCTGTGTTGCATTGTGATTGTGCACTACCGCGTAAAGTTTTCGCTATGTACGAACAATGGTGAATAGCCAACGATTCAAAGAACGTCTAATCGCAACCGAAAAAACAAAAAAAACAAGGGGTCACGTGAGCTCTTGTACTGTGCAAGTTAACACACATTCGATACGGTTTGTTGTAAATGCATTTTACTTTGCCATGTTGTCGCAAAATAACTTTGATTCTTGCAATCGTTATGACTGCTTCATTTGGCAGTAGTTTTGCGGTGTACCAAGCCACTATGCCAGCCACACAACCTACCCAGAGCGCCGTCGCCGTTTCTCTCGGTTCGCGCTGTCGCGTGCATGCGTCTTCCCCAGTAGGCGACGGAGCGAACCATGACCGCTTTCGCCGCGCAGCCTTGCCGCGTCGTTCACTTTTTCGCTCACGTGTGACTCCCTCTTGAAGCCTAATTGCCTGCACATCTCGATTTTCAAGTTAAGCGCATTGTGTGCTGTGCTCTTTTCAACTTCGCCGTCACTTCTGTCTTCATTGCGAATTAATTTTAAAACCGAATACTCTGGGTGTAATTCTAAATTGAATTATGGTAATAAATAAAAAAAAACTGACTAATCTAGTTTACGGCATTGTAAAAACATTCGACTAGAATAATTGCTGGCTGCAGTTGACAAATCTGCAAAATTCTAAGTCAGCTTAACCGCAAAGGTTTTTATTTTTTTTTAACAAAAAGATAAAAAAATTCGTTTCCACCTTTGTCCTTCAGTTCAGTTCAGTTCAGTTCAGTCGTGTCCGACTCTTCATGACCCTATGGACCATATCACGCCACGCTTTCCGGTCTCTTACTATCTTCCTAACATCAAATAACTTAATCTGCATCGCCTCGAGGATGCCATCTAATCATCGCGTTCGCTGCCTACCCCTTCTCCGGTGACCCTCAACCTTTCCCAACATCAAATCTTTCTCCAGCGACTCCTCTCTTCTCATCAGATGACCAAAGTAGCTGAGCTTTAACTTTAGAATTTGACCCTCCAATGAGCAGTCAGGGTTTATGGTCGACAATATCGACTGATTTGATCTTCTGGCCGTCCAAGGAACTCTAAACAGTCTCCGCCAGCACCACAATTCAAACGCGTCAATTCTTCGGCGGTCAGCCTTCTTCACAGTCCAACTCTCGCATCCATACTTCACAACTGGAAAGACCATAGCACGAGTTATACGGATCTAATTGGTTGGCAGTGTAATGTCTCCGCTCTTTACTAGGCGGTCAAGGCTAGCCATGGCTCTCTTTCCCAGAAGCAGGCGTCTCCTAATTTCATGGCTGCAGTCTCCTTCCGGGGTAATCTTTTGCTCTACCCGAATAAGGGGTTAACGCAGAAAGTAGGTGCCAACAAATCCATTGCATTCTTTTCCAAAAAAAAAAAAAAAAGGGTTCGTCCTCTCCAAAAATTGTTTACAAAAATATTGTTCATCAAATTTAATTAAAATTTAATTCCTAAACTTTCGCACACTATCGAATTTAAAGCAACATTTTTAAAACTTTGAATTTGTTTTTAGCTTAGCCTCCCAATAATGGTTTACTAAGCTAAAATTCTGCAGTTTAACTACACATTTACACCACTAAAGTAGCGCAAAAGTATACGTTCCACTTAGTGCATTTATAGGTCAATTTCCATGTCACCCTAGCCAAATTTTGCGAATGACCCGGGACTAATTGGGTTGTGACCATCGACCTGGGCGCAGTTCTTTATACTTGGGCAACAGTTTTGATTCAAGAGCTGCTCAGCTAATATGAGCGGTGCGCTGTCTTTACTGTTTTGTAGCGAAAAAAGCTACACTGGTGCTAGGCTGTCAAGCCATCGGCGTGGCACCGTGCCGCGTGACCGTTGCCTAAGAACTGTCACGTGGTATAGATCGATAGCGGGCCACGAGTTGGAGGAAAGAAGAAGGGGACAAAAAGGAAGAAAAGAAGACGACGAAGAAGAAGTAAAAGAAGAAGACAGATAACTCGGTAGTTTGTAGAAGCGAACGACAACAGCGAGTTGCTAGGACAGAAGGTTTGTTCGAACGTTGTGACGGCGACACATCAAATCCAGGTGCCCGAGAACAATTCGCTGCAACACTCGCAGCTTTCCCTCTATACCACTTCAAGCCATGCTTAAACCCTCACAATTTTTTATATTATGTATGCTTTTACATGCCCTATCCCATAACCTTATACTTTCGCCCATTTTCTGCCTCATCTTGCTGGACGTAGTAGCTCCCCGCCGCCGACCAAAGTCATCGCCACTCGCCGCACGCACCGGCAAACCGGTGATTAAGTCATAATCAAATAGTCAATGCTGCAACACTTGAACGATTTGTCACCAAACGTGGCCTAGAATAAATGGATCCAAAATCAACAACAAATTTATCCTTATGAATAGAACACAGTGGAGGTGTGAGAACTCCATCCAGTAGCCGCTCAAGCAGTAAACAGAATATATGCATGATCGGTTGGACTAACAAATGTGGCGCGATCAGAATGTCTCCTAAAACGTCATGAAATTGCTACATTCGCTTGCTTTCACTGCTCGAACTGTTACGGTAGCCCGTGTCTAAAACAATTCGAGGATAAAAAGTAGATCGAGAACTGCATGGCATTGCTTGCTTCACCGCCCTCGAGGCCAGTGGTGCGCTACTTCCTCACACCTCATAATTGATAAGGCTTGTCGACCTCGGCCGACCCGATCAGGCGCATAAATTCCCGTCATTTCTGACTGAATACCTTCACTGCTGCTGAAAACATTTTTTTTTCTGTCAGGTACTTTCGAAACGAAATAACTGAACGCGCTTGAAAAATGAAGCCTCGATTAGAAACGTCTCGAGTTACCTTGGTCGAGCCACCGGTAGCTGAAACGATTAGCGCCGGCTCCATCGGCGAGAAATCCGTGGCGCCGTCGGGCGAGGTGAACTATATACACGCCGGCCCCAAGTAGCTTTAAGTGATCCGGTTCCAACAAATGAGTGGGGAACTAACACGAATTGAACCGCCTTGCGATTCAAAAGCAAAAACTTGTGCAGCCCGGCGAACATACAGTCGTGCTACGAGACGACAAAAGTGCAGTTTCCGAAATCAGCGTCGACGTCATGCATAGATCAGACAACGCAGAAAACGAAGTGCCGTTCGTGGAAACTGATCAGCTACTGGAAAGGAGTCAATATTTTTCGTTCCCCACGTGAAAGCAACGTGGCCCTCGTATGATTGGAAGCGCCCCAACCATCGAAGGAACTTGATCTCAAGACGGGCGCTGATCGAGCGATGCTGTACACCGGCGGATCAAGTAACTTGAGTGACGGGCCGGCACAGGAAATGCCTAGCTCGGGGGCTGGCGTGAGCGAACCTTATTCGAAACTTCACTGGGAGTATATTCTATAGGCACTATACTGGGAGTGAGGTGCGCAGCTAGCCGCAGACGCGGCGCCGCACAACGCGGGCGCCACATTTGCTCCAGTTACACGACAGCTGCCAAGGGCGGGCTGTAGCAACGTCACCTAGACTACTAGGCGGTGTTAGTTTTGCACGCTGCAGAACGACCAATCATGACCAGTGACGAGACGCAAGGGCAATGGAGCGACCCGAGCGAAGCTTGTAGGGGCACCTTCGCGATACGGCTGTGATGAGATCCTGACCGGGCCAGTGGAACCCGAAGCCTGTGGAGCTACCTGGCGCCTGGTAGCTGGCGCCTGACGTGGATTTGGAAGGACCTGGCGAATGAGCGTGCCCTGCATCCGAGCCACGTGGAAGCAGCTCGTCCTCCCGGCACAGTCTGATGGTGAGGGTGCTGTTGTGCCGGTCAAGCCGCCCATATATTCACTCAGCTGACGTGCACCCCCTTTGCAAGCCAGAGTGATGCTCCACAAGGCAGCGGCACATAGCAAGGAAGCATATGGGCCACGGCTACAGTATTCTAGAACACTGTACCACAACGTCATGCTGAAACACGCTCGCAAATTTCCAGACACCAGCTGGCGCCACTCTCCTAGCGGCGAGTCGCGTGCGTGCCGCGGCAGATTTGAAGCGGGCGATCAGACCATTCGTTGATTGGACCTCTCGGGACGCCGTCATGTGCTGCCTCCGAATTGGACAATTTCATGCTTCAGTAGAGACAGAGGGGGGAGGGTAGCTGTAGGCCGTCATTGTACCCGCCACCGCTTCGGTGGCGGACGGTTGTTGCGACAATAGAGAGATTTAGCTTACCGTGATCCGCGATCCGCCACCGTGGCTCTCTACCGCGCGTGGGCGGGGCGGTAGAGAGCCACGGTGGCGGTGGCGGCAGAGAGTCAAGCTGATTGGTCCCGACGCGGCAGGTCTCTGTGCCGACATCTAAAGACATCCAGTATGTGGCGCCATCTGTCGGCGTCAAGGGGGGTCTGGGCATGCGCAGTGGAACGCGCGGTGGCGGATCCCAGTAGCGGATCGCGGATCACGGTAAGCTAAAACTCTCTAATTATTCTTACACCGAGGTTGCGACGTACGTCTTTCTCTCTTGTTCTTTTTCTCTCCTCTATTTTCTCCTCTGTCCGCACGAGGCAGCGAAGGTGGCTCAGCTGCAGAGCCAGTAGCAGGCCCGTGCATTTCCTTTTCCTTCTTCCTACAGTCGCAACAACAACAGACTGAGATCTTCACGGGCGTTCGTCTAGTGCAGTACTGCTGGGACGACGTAGTCTCCCCAGCCGTCGAAATCATCATCGGCTCGCTCTCATCTCCATCTTTCAAACTCGGTAGCATTGGCACCCCACAGGGTTCTGTCCTCTCTCCACTGCTTTTTAATATTACCCTTATCCCCATGGCACACGCCCTCAACCAAATCCCTGCCCTGTCCCACTCCTTATACGCCGATGATATTACACTGTGGACCACCACAGGTAGCATTGGCGCCATGGAAGATACATTACAGGCCGGAGCAGACATTGTAGTATCTTTTGCCGCAAATGTCGGCTTGGCTTGTTTCCCTACGAAATCGGAGCTTCTCATACTCCGACCTCCTAGGTGTCGTACAGACAAAGGCCCTCCTCCCCCCATCTTCTTGACAATCGACAACACCCGGATACCGGAAGTGGACAACATCAGGATTCTTGGTATTCTGATACAAAGCAATGTCAAGAATACCGCAACCATCACTAAGCTGACGGTGATGGTTCATCAAACAATCCGCCTCATTCGCCGCATAGCCAATCGCCATCGCGGCATGCGCGAGCATGACCTCAGACGCCTGGTACAGGCATTTGTCCTGAGCCGTGCTGTGTACTCGCTCCCCTACCTTTTCCTCACGCGGGTGGAGGAAGACAAGGTTAACGCCCCTATATCCGACAGGCGTACAAGGCCGCCCTCAACTTACCCCCCCGCTACACTTCCAATGAACGCCTTCTTCACATGGGCATCCATAACTCCCGAACTGAGCTCACGGAAGCCCACCGCTCAGCCCAGTTGGAGCGATTATCATCTACCCTCACCGGCCGGAACATCCTTGCTCGCATCCATCTTTCACCTCCCGGTCACTGCTCTACACAACATACACTTCCCCCTGCGATACACCGCGTTCTTAAGGTGCATCCCCTGCCAAAGAATATGCACCCAGAGCACCATGTCACTCGCCGCAAGGCACGCGCAGAAGCTCTTCGCAAGCACTATGGCTTCCAGCCAGAGACCATTTACGTAGACGCTGCCTCATACCCCTCCCGCCCAGCGTTCGCCCTCAGCGCTGTTTCCAACTCATTGCAACTGGTCGCGGCCGGTACAACTTTTGCCTCCACTTCCCTGGAGGCGGAGGAGGCTGCGGTTGCCCTCGCCATAGCTACCACCCGAGCGCTTCCATCGAGCGGCCGTGCCACAACCATCTTTAGCGATTCTAAATCCGCCGTACAGAACTTCGCCCGCGGTCGGATCTCTACCCCAGCCTTCCGGTTCCTCGCCTCCCTCTCCCCACCCGAACACCCTATTCAACTAATATGGGTGCCCGCTCACACGGGTCACCCAGGCAACGAAGCAGCTCACTCTTTTGCTCCAGGATACGTCAGCCGAGCAGGGACTGCCACTGCCTGGGGAGGTGCTCGCGAGCGCATGGTATCCTATCACGAAATCTCTCTCCATTACCGTGATCAACGAACCATCTACCCTCCTCCTCATAAATCTATGACTAAGCTACAACAGGTGACGTGGCGCCAGCTTCAGTCCCGTACATTCCCATCCCCTGCTTTCTTATCTTTGATCCATCCAGGACTGTTCTCGCCGCAGTGCACCCTGTGTGGGGCACCTAAAGCTGATTTTGAGCATATTATGATCAAATGCTCGGAATTCCAACCTCCAGCCACTTGGCAACTCTCCGACCTCGAGCGATGGGAGGCTGCGGTGTCCAGCTCTGACCCGACCGTTCAAAAGCGGCTGACAGACTGGGCTTTGGGTGTCGCTGGGAAGCACCAGCTTCCGGCCACAACACGCAGCCAAGAGCCGACCCGTCATTAGCATGTAATCCCTTAAGGCTCCCAAATATAAAGTTTTTCACCACCACCACCACTACAGTTGTGTCTAGCTTGTATAGTCCGATCGGCTCACGTGCCGACTTCCTGTAAATAATGTTGTGTGAAAAGATGCCTTTGTTCATCTAATCGACGCTGACTCGGTTTCATCGCTGCCGCCAAGGGATCAGGCAGTCCTGGATCATGAAACGGATGACGAGTGCTACGGGCCATACTCCTACGGCACAACAAAAGTTAATAAAGGGGCTACTTATTCCAGGTGCTTAAATTGATCCCTGCTTTTCATTTATGCCTCTCTGCAGACGTCGTGCACTCTTGGGTATTCCTTCGGAGCAACGCGCGATGTTTGAATCGCTATTTCAAATTTGCTGGGTGCTTCTCCCTCCAAACAGCCAGAAATCGCCCAGATGAGATGTTTGTACGCATTGGCTCCAACGAAGCTTGACGTTTTGCTTTCTTTCTTCACGTAAAGAAATAAAGATTGCCGCCGAGCAGTACAAATTTAATCGCATTCAAGGAATTACATACAGAGGAAAACAGTATACATGCTAATCTAAGCTTGCGCTTTGTGAGGGCTCTTAACGAACGCCATAATTTTTTTACGGGTTGCTTTGATCAATGCATAACTAAACGTTTTAGAGCGCAGATCTTTGGCGCCCGTTCCTGGGTTTCGCGGCGGCGTCGGCGTTGTCCCTCGTAACTAGGTCCACTTTCACTCCCACCTTCCTTCCTTCCCTTACGGCGCGGTTGCTGTGTCCACAGAAAACGAGTTTCCATTCATGTGAACCAATTATGAAAGGCACGCTTCACAGCTCAAGTGGACTTTCACTCTCAACTTCCTTCCTCCCCTTACGGAGCGATTCAGGTGTCCACAGAAACAAGTGTGACAGATACTGCGCCTTTCCATTCATGTGAACCAACTTTGAAAGGCACGCTTCAGAGCTCAAGTGGACTTTCACTCTCACATTCCTTCCTCCCCTTCCGGCGCGATTCAGGTGTCCACAGAAACAAGTGACCAACACTTCGCCTTTACATTCGTGTGAAACAATTATGAAAGGCACGCTTCACAGCTCAAGTGGAAGACGCGACCACAAATGGTGCACACTGCAAAGATAATTCATGAATAATGCGAGCGCCCACACCGAACTGCAGGGTAACATGTGCAGTAACCGAGAATTCACACACTCACAGAGAAAAGCATCATATTTTGATGTAGCTTGCTTATATACACCTAGTTCACTACGGTAATAAAAAAACAACAACTTCGCTTTTCAAAATATGTCTCGAATGGCATCGTTCCAGCATTAAGCTCTTTGGCGCCTGGGTTTCGCGTCGTCGTCGCCGTCGCCATTGTCCCTCGTAACCAGTTGTCTGTAATTGTACATATATGTCTTGCTCGAATTAGTTGCCTAAATCTATAGAAAAGCTGAAACAGCTGACGAGCTGCGCTCAAATTTCGCATTAGAAAGTACCGTAATCGTCGTCATTTTTTCTTAAATCCTTAGTAATCTGTGACATTTTTTATAATTGGTATTCTTTCTATGCCCTGATCACTGCTTGTTTTGGTGTTAAAATGCCCACAATTTACGTAAAGGCAACGCTTGGTGATGCTAATTACGAAAATTTCGAGAGTGTAATTGGTCAGTTAATGAAATGAAATAATAAAAAAATGGGAAATGGGAAAATTGGGAATCGTGACTCCCGGTCATAATGCAAGGTAACATGACAGCATTTCACGAAGTAGCATACTGCAAGGTGTGAAGTCTGCAAAACCATTATCTGTAATCATGACTGGTAGTCATATAATCGTAATTCATGACTCTTAGTCACATGCAAGTATGACTCAGCACTTACCAATGTAGCATACTGTAACGAGTGGAATCTGAAATGTGTAATCTGACTCATTGTAACTTATGACTCGCATTTTTTGTTATAATCACAGCTAGCTGATTAAGATTATAGACAAAGGCCGGCAATGAATGTTGTAATCGCACTCGATATAAGCTATCCCATGATATGACTTAATGTATCCTAAAGTTAAAATGTTAATCACAATTAACTAATTAACGGCTATTAACTAAGACCGCAAATAGTGTACTGCAATCATACTCGACATAAGCCATCCCGTCATATATGACTTGACGGTGTAGACTAAAGTTCAAGTGTTAATCACAACTAATCAACGGCTATTGACTAGGACCCGCTATTTGTGTACTCGAATCATACTCGACGTAAGTCATCCCTAGATGTAGGACTCGACGGTGTGGATCAAAGCTCAAGTGTTAATCGCAATTAACTAATGAACGCCTGATAACGAAGACCCGATATTAGTGTATTGCAATTGTATTATAAGCTATCCCGTGATATATCGACTTCACATTGTAGCTTAAAGTTCAATAGTTAATCACAATTAACTAATCGGCAGCTATTAGCAGACAGGAAATTAGCGTATTGCAATCATACTAGACATGAGTTATCCTGTGGTATATGGCTTAACATTGTAGCCTAATGTTCAAGGGTTACTCACAATTAATTAATTAACGGATATTAACAAAGACCGCCAATTAGTGCGTTGAAATAGTGCCAGATATAAGCTATTCAATGATATATGACTTCATGCTATAGCCTGAAGTTCAATTAAGACTTCCACACAGTCAAGCGCTACTGTACTAGACGTGAGCTATCCAACAATATATGACTTCATGCTGTAACCTGCAGTTCAATTTTAATCGTAATCAACTAATTACCTACAATAATGTTAGTTAATTATACTGAGCATAAGCTTTTCATTGATATAAGAACTGTGGTATTGTAGATAAAACTTAGTTGTGGTTTAGCTCTGGTTAACCCTAGTTGAACTGCGAAAGCAACGGCGGAAGCTTCTTTTGCCTGCTGCGTTATTCCCTTATCACGCCCTATCAGTGTAAGGCGCTACATTATTGGGGACACCTAACCTCATCCTTTAAGGATATAACGCGAGATCATAAGCTACCAGCCCACATATAAAGTCACGCTTCAACCAAGCCGTATGGACGTGCCTGCGCGTCGTAGGGGTAACAAGAATGCAAACGGTTCTGGCAGGCTGTTTCTCCCATTGAAAAGAGCGACCCGAGTTGGCAGCTCCTGCCCAACGTGAATTGGCATGCTGATTCCACCGAGGTGAAAAGCTTCACCTCCTCTCCTCTTCTCGCGGAACCGCCGTGGAGAGGGCGCAAGGGCGAGAGAGAGAGAGAGAGCAAGCAAACGTCATCGCGTTGCTACGGCAACAGCGTTGCCATGGCGACGGCTCGCCATCTATTCAAGGTCCAGCGGTGCGCGGCGCGACGGGCCACGGGCTACCGTGAAGAACGGTTCTAACTAGCGTAGTACTGCTTTCGCAATAAAACGAAACATGGCTACATAGCTACTGCGGCCACTCTGTAATACATGCTGTACGCGACGCTCATCGGCCGAGTAATGCAACGCATTAAAACGCGTCGGCGAACGATATTTTCTGCCAAGAAACGTCATTTTTGTTTAATTACAATGCTCTGATATTCCCCCAAAAGTCCCCAATGTTCCTAATCAGCTAATGTGACCAAATTCTCCTTTCACCTCAGCCTGGTTCTACATCATTTGTTTCTTTTAGATGGGTGACGGTGGGTACTGTAATGTTTTTAGGAGTATGGATCTCCTGTCAGAGTGCTTGCATCTCCTGCCTGAGTGATTAAAGAACATCTTTGAGCTCTTTGATTGTATCTCCTGAGTTCGCGATTTTCTCTTTTTTGCTTTTGCGTATACTGTGTAGGTTGGGAATCGCCTCCTATCAAAGCTCACCTTTTTTTTCGGTTTGTACTTCATACTTAAGGCCTCATGGATCATCCGGCGCTCTCTTGCCCTTGTCTCCCAGGAGGTTAGCATGACCTGCTGCCCTTCCTGTAGATGTCGACCTCGAGCGGCACCTGCGAACAAGGGACGGGGAGGAGGCAGAGAGGGGTTGAAAATGGGATACGATTTGCTTCTGCTTCTCGGTCTTCATTCTTCTAGAGGGTCCTGAGGACCGCTGCCATTTCGTGTTTTTCTTGGCTAGCAAGTGTTTCAGCATATTCTTGCCCCAGTAATTCTTGACCTTATACGGGGTACTAAACATAGTTCTGCACTTTTTTTCCCCTAGCGAGTGCTCCTTGCCGCATAGGATGCATCGAGTTTCTTTGCAGTTGTGATCCTTCCTGGGGTGTCTTTCTCCACAGTTCCTGCACCTTCAGATTGCACCGGGGTTTGGGGAATCATCTGCCCTGTGTTCGAGCTTGCCGCGCCGGTAGCACACCTCGTATCTTTTCTTTTTGTATAGCAGACATCTTTCGTAAAAGTC